>NC_136061.1:1813842467-1814442467 GCF_964261635.1 Lissotriton helveticus | reverse complement strand
AGGAAGAGTTAACCCCACTTCCCAGTTGCTCCTCATCTTCTGGCTTTCTGCTCTCCCACCCAAGAGGCTCTGACCTTGGCCTCAGCAGCCCCACATGTGTAATGGCCCTGCCGGGCCAGGCCAGGAGTAAGACCCCAGCTCTATGTGAGAGGCAAGGACGGGGAAGTTGACAGACCGAGGCATGAGATGCAAACACTGCCTCTGAAAGGACATGCAGCGGCCCTTTTTATCTGTGAGGAAGAGTCACAACAAAGGCTCCTCCTTAATCATGTACATCTTCACTCAGGAGCCTCTGAGACAAGGGTGTTCACACATTTTCATCCCACGCCTCTCATGCATAAAATCATTACGCCAGGAATCCGGGAATACACATATTTTCTCATATTTGTTCTATGAAATACTGCGAGAAAACTATAGAATTTTAGTATGTTATGAGAGGATACACTCTCTAATACAGACTAAACGGATACTCCGTAGTGTTTTTCAGGTATCACAATAAATACATGTAGCAAGCAAGCCACACATTTCTAGTACGATTGGGAGGTAGAGAAGCATTTTGTTTCAAATCTGTTTATTGAAAATGTAACACACGAGTGAAGCATATGTAGCCCCACCAAAAAGACATAAAAAGAACATTGTCACTCAATTTGCGTGTCAGAGCATTTCAAATAAAACGGAAATAAAGTAGTTAGGGGCATATTATCAAGGAATGGCGTTAAAATTATCGCCGCTTTAGCAGCAGAAAACCCCCGCTAAAGCGGCGATAATGGGCTTGATAATACGCCCTTGAGAATTCCAATAGAAGCCCATGTTCACACAAGAACATGGACTTCTATTGGAATTCTCAAGGTCGTATTATCAAGCCCATTACCGCCGCTTTAGCTGAAGTTTTCTGCCGCTAAAGTGGCGATAATTTTAACGCCGGTCCTTGATAATATGCCCCTTAGTACCTTCACACCCTAGCCCACACAAACAGGGAAGAGAAAGGAAGTAAAGCGTGAAGCAACAATATGTTACTGATCCTGTCACAACTTCTCTCAGAGTTCTAGAAAAACACAGGGGAGGCATTAGACATCACTACGGTCTTATGGAGGTTGTCCCCAGCCAACAGTATTAGGTGATTTATATAATGAAACCAGAAGGAAAGCCTGCTCTTCTGCTCATGCACTAAACAACCTATTAGATCAAATTGAGCGACACTAGGGGCACATAACTCACATTAAACAATAGAAAGGAGAAAGAAAAGGAAGAGAGAACCAAAGAGGAGGGGGGGTCAAACCACTCAACCAAGCGAGCAGAGAAGCATTTTAACAGTCCTTATATATGTGTGTGTGTGTGTATATATGTATATGTATATATATATATATATATATTACCTACTGGCGGTCGCCAGTAGGTAGTTATAGTTAGGGTTGGCTACCATAGGAAATCCGCAACATTCTATTGGGAATAACTCTGGCGCCGCTTGAGGAATTTGTGTGTAATTTTCCAAAATTTTGGCTATATATATATATATATATATATATATATATATATATATATATATATATATATATATATATATATATATATATATATATATATCACTTATATGACATTAAAAATACACCATAGTGAAAGAAGCCAAAACGCGAGAGGACCTTTAGAGGGCAACAAAGAAAAATTGACAATTGATGTTTGTCTTTGCATTTAAAGTTTCACATCACGCTGTCTAGCTGGCAATTGATCTCGTCGTGAGAGAGACGCCCTCAGCCAGTCCTGGCTCTTTAGCCAAAAGCGCCTTGAACGCTGGTGTTTTGAACCCATAATTACAAAATTTAAAGCAAAACTACAAGTCCCAAAATGCAGAGCACTGTTGGGTAAAAATACCGCAACAGGAGGAAGGGCCTGCATGGGAAATGAGAACACCTGTCAGCCAGGAACATGTTTACCATTTCAAAAATTGTAATTACCCCTTTTAAACACACAGTCGAATACATGATTGCAAACATGCTTTTGGCAGATCTGTCGCCCTAAAAAGGAATACAAAGTGATCCTTTGTCAGAATGGAGAGGGCGAGGAGCTGGGAGTTATTCTGAGGTCCCCTTGACACCAACTCCCAGCCAGAATGCAACATCCAAAATACATTATGCTCGCCCTTTACAGAGTGGCTACTGTTCCTTCTGTTTTCTTTCACCGCGTCACAGCACTGTTTACCAGTGTGAAGTTTGTTTGTATTCCCCAGCAAAACATTGTGTTCCTCTAGGCTAGAGCCTCGCCCCCCATTGACATCACTTCATATCAGCTCTACAGTGTGAAAACCCCTGCTCCTGGCTTTTGGTAGCGTTGGCCCAGGTGCATGTGGGTGGGAAAAACGTGGAGGAGAGCCTCTCCCCAGAAACTGCTTTCAATGGCACATTCCGCTGCACGGACCAGGGTCACTTCCTGCCCACCCTTCTCGAAGAAGAGACGGCTTAATGTAAACAGCACAGCAGAGGCAACTCAGTGACATAGCTGCAGCTTCCGCCCCCCACCCCCCCACCGTCACGGGGCACCTTGAGTCACTGTGACATTTTCTTGAAAACTGTGCTTGAATGCAGGGATTGAGGACATACATTTAACTGTAAAAGTGAAGTTAAATACTCCTGGAATATAACGTGCTACCAGCTAAAAAGCAGGGATGTGTAAAATTCAATGACTATTTCACCAAATTAGGGTTTAGCAATGAAAGGTGATTTTCCGGTATCTTGTATCACTTTGTTTTTTTTAACTCATTTGCATCTTGCATAAAAGGGATATTTTCTGTGCTAACCAGTCTCTCTCCTGTTGGTAACTCTTAAGACTTTTTTTTGCACCAGGTACGTATTCGGGTATTAAAAAGTGACACAAAGTCAGATAATGTGAGATTTGGAGAAATATTTATTTTGCCTAACGCAAAATTTGGGAATTTTGCAAATTTTGCATACATAATTAACATTTCATCCTAATCAGATAATAAAACAAAATTAACTGACTGTCTCGCCCATGGCATGAGGCCACTTTAAATCTTTTGTGCATAAAGGGTCTGGTGAGAGAGGTGGGATTAAACTGGCAACCTGTGGTGCCCTGCCTTCTTGAGAGGCGCCCTTCCTTGGACAGCAATGGAAACACTGGATGGATGGAAAGAGGGGAATGACACATGGCACACTTTCTCAAACGGGTCTCATCTTTTACACTCCAGGATGTGCTCACTCGGAGACGTATCTTTTAGAGCCAGCCATATGACACAAGCCCACCTCTCAACATATCAGGCCTCTCCCATCTTCAATGAGGGCACCCCGTACTTAATTTGTAAAGAAATAAGAGTGCCAGGGCCTTGTCAGGAGACCACAGTAGCTTGCACCACCCAGTGCACTGCCAATTTCAATTCAGACTTTTTATATATTTAAAATGTCGAACACCTGCCACCCAAGCTATTTTTGTAGATTTGGGTACAGCTAATAGTCATTTTTAATGTATTAGGAATTAGTAAACATCAGTTGTGTTCATCACTAAATTTGACAAACAGCGCCACCAGGTAGCTGGCTGTCATAAGTTCCGGTGTTGACAATTAAGTACTGGTGCCGAGCACCGGGAACCACCAGCTCAAATTACGCACTGCCAGCAGCCCTTTCCACAGTGTGCCTCACTAAAACCTGGTATCCTGTTCTTATCCAAGGTACTGCACTCATCCTCTGCTCAAGCTTTCTTGACTCCCAATCCAAGACTATTGCTTGCCCTCCAGCGGGAAACATCGTTTACAACGCGGTGTTTACACCGTGTTGCCTTTACAACGATGCCATTACAACGCAAGTCGTTACTACGACTTGCGCTGGATGGCGCTGTTGTATAAGGAATATTGTCATTTTATATTCCAACACCTTCCCTACTGTTACGTGGGCTGGTGTTAGAATATAAAATTATAATATTCCACAATCCACGCACACCAACGCAAGTCGTTGTAACGACTTGCGTTGTAATGGCAGCGTTGTAAAGTACCGCAATCTAAAAGATCGCGTTGTACTAACGTACATCCCCTTCCAGCACTCACCAGAAACCTACCCAACCTATCTGCTGCCAATGTAAAGTAGGGCTCTCTAACTCCTGACCCGAATCTCACACTTGTGGAACTCCCCTGGTCCGCTACTACCCTAGTCTTTCCAATGTCCATCTCATCGCTCTGAGCTGTAGCACCTATTATACCTCCAGCCACTGTCCCACTCACCCTCTCCAAAATGTGACTCCCAGCAATCCTCTGTGGACTCCCTCTCACATACTTGAAGTATGTATGTTGCTCTGGACATATTTATCATGTTTAAGCTATAAAAGCCAGGCGCTCAAATTCCAAGCGCTTACCTGTGGCGTTTTTGCGCAACTCGTCATCTTGCTCCTTCAACGTCATCATCAGCTCGTATATACCGTTCTCTTCCACCAGGGATTTCTTGTTTTCATTGTTGTCGTAGATCAAGTTGCGCATGGCACCCGTGGCGTGACGCTGCACCTCCTGGTTACTGTGATTGAAGAGCTTCACCAGCCTGGGGATGGCCTGCATGCTGCGCGCCTAGAAGACGAAGAAGAGAGAGTGAGCGACTGTGCTCAGCTTCTAAGGCCATTCGCACTTGCTCAACATCTGTGGTCACCAACATCTGGTAGCATCCTCCTGCACCTTCAGAGTCAGTGTCATTCCCTGCTGTCTTTAAACACAACACCTCTGTGTCCGTCGAATACTGTGCTACACGGGTAATGCCCTGCTCTAAAGACCTCCATTCTCCCCCAATTTCAGCCCCCTTTCTAATGCCACATTCAAGTTTTCTTCACCCCTTGGTGTTTACATATTGGTAGATCCAGGGTGGTTCAAACAGACACTCAGTCATATTTGGGCACAGGTTTGTGAAAAGGGCAACCTGTGCCATGAAGTACATGGACTCAACCTTGGGGTCTTAGTAGATCCTAGTGACAGGAAAATACGATGCCCACGGTGTCACTGCTCATAGTGCGAGCAGCTACATGCAGTTCTTTAGTGAAAATATACATGGTCATAGCATATAAATCAATATGTTGTACAGTAACCTCTATAAGGGCCAAACACACTCCTTCCTTGCACTAGGTTTGTCAAGAGGTGAATCATGAGATCACGTGGGCTCAGTGGATTGAGCCACAATGGAAAGCTGTGCAGGCCACTGGGCTTTGACCAGTCTGTGAGTGAGGCTGAAATTTCAGTGAATCATGGAGTTTTTAATGACTTATGCTTAGGAAGGGAGTGAACTCCCCTTTTATGACACAGCCTAATCAGTTGCTGCAACCTGCCTTCCTCCACAATCACACCAGCAGAGTAACTCTGCCTCAACACGTTGAGTTACAATTAAAAATGGTAAAATCTTATGACTAGCACGTCTGAGCACTGACAAACACCCGCATGTGTTTTTCACATCTTTTTCCAAATTGTGCAGCCTCCCTGTTCTGATGAAGGCCCCATTCTATTAACACAGTTGGTCAAGACATGTTGCTGCGTACACCTGTCGCACCCAGTAAACACGCAGTAAGAGGCACCTTTGTAATTAATCTGTGCGAGGGTCAAATACTTTAAGGCAGATGTTTGTGGAACACTTACTTCTGAATAGCGACCACTGCATCTGCACTAAGCAAAGGCATGTTCATTAATGTATAACCGAACAATAGTGTAAACATTTCTAAGGACAACAATAAATGCACGTGTTTGGGTAAACCATGGTGCTCTGCTAATTAATGGTAATGTTATACTCGCAGGAAAGAATGCACATAACCTGGGGGATCTCTTTAATGTAACACAAACATTCGAGTACTTTTCAGGCTCCTGGGACATAGGAACCCAGACTGGCTGAGCTCAGTGAAGAGCATGGGATGAATCCCTGGGAACCGTGCTAGCATTCAAGGTGAGGAAAAGGAGGCAGGCAGCCTCATTTGGCACCAAAGTGCCTTTAGGACTGAGACTGGGATATACTTGAAGAAGCATGCTGGTGTAATGGATCTGCCACCTGTCTCTCCATATGATTTCTAAGAAATAGACTGTACAAAAGACAATTCATCGCCTTTCACTTCGGACACAACATGTGGCCACTAGAACAGACCTGGGAATGTTTGATGGGTGCCTAAAGTAACGAGACTTGTTCATTAGTGCAAAGGCGATCTGTGTCATCCATTCTGCGGGTTATATTCAAACATTCCGTTCACCATTTGCTAATCAAACAAACTGCATCAGAATCTAGCTAAGAAAGTGTTATAATAAGACTTTGAGTAGCAATTTAAATAATATAGTGGTTTTGCAAATGTTCGGATTACTAATTGTATTAGTGTTTTTGTTTATGTT
The DNA here is from genome assembly GCF_964261635.1 of Lissotriton helveticus. NCBI lineage: Eukaryota > Metazoa > Chordata > Amphibia > Caudata > Salamandridae > Lissotriton > Lissotriton helveticus. The sequence continues at coordinate 1,814,436,124 of NC_136061.1, read as the reverse complement.
ATTTTTAAACTTTGCATATTTAGCACGGCCCGTGGATAAACCTTAAAACAAGTAGAAATTCATTTCGAACTTTGAACAGTCTTCCATGTTTAAGGTCGTATGCAGTAGCGTGTTATAAGCCAGTCTTGTATGCTCAAAGCCCTATGCACTGAAGTACAATTTACCTGTGATGATAGCTAATACCCTTATGAACTAGCGTGATGTGCGTGAGTCCTGAGACTCAAGCTCTTATGCAAGTAAAGTTAGACAGCCCTGCAATCTCTGGCCCCTATGCACAGAAGAACTATGGGCCAGATGTACAAAGCAGTTTTATGTTCACAAATGGACCGATTCACAGAATCTGCCTGTTTGCAAACGCAAAAAGACTTTTTGAAATGTACAAATCACTATATGTACATTTGTGCTAATAAGTTACCGAATCGCACATTGGGTTTGGGATTCGGTATTAGGAAGGGGCGTATTTAGGGCGTCCATTCCTAATAACGAATCGCAGTGGTATGTGTGAATTTTTTGCGACCGAAAAGCGGTTGCAGAACATTCTCATTTTACCACCTATCTCAAGTAGGTGGTAACCCATTTGCAAATGGGAAGGGGTCACCAAGGGACCCCATCGTGCGCCCTCGCCCACAGTGACTCATGACGGCCGGGTGCCGACATGAGCACGGAAGGGGTTAAAGAAAACAGGTTGCATTTTAAAACAATTTGCTTTATTTCAAAGCAATCACAGACATGAAGCCTCCTACGTATATGTGGCCCTGATATTCATCAGGTAGGTCTATTTGCGACTCACTGGGAATTGCAAAATGTGTAAACCACACATTTGTACATGGGTGTTTGCGATTATAAACAGCAAATCGCAAAAGTTCAGTATTTGGTAATCAAAAATGATAACCTACGTACATTCTGTACCACTAGGCAGTTCTGCAGATTCAGATCCTTTTACACCGAAGAACTTTGTGCAAGCCATGTGATTGGATCCTTTTGTATTGAAGTACTGTTTGCCTTTAGGCATAAAAGTGTTGTATGGTAATCCTACAGGCTCAGGTTATTATATGCATAAGTACTGCCCTGAAGATACATGGAGGGACTTCTGTACTGAAATAACTGGTTTTACTCCTTCAAACCCAGATCATGCACAGAAGTTCGGAGTGTCAGTCCTTTAGGTTCTTATACAATATAGTACTGGGCGTGTGTCCTACAGGTCCATTTCTTTATACACTAAAATTCTGTGTGCCAACCCTGTAGGCACAGATCTTTATACACTGATGTACTGTGTGCCAGTACTGCAGACCCAGAGGCACAGGTACAGAATTTTTAGGTGCCAGCCCTTCAGATTCGATTTCTTATGCTCTGAAGGAGAGTGCTTGTCAGGTCCTTGTGCACAGAAGTATTACTGCATACCAGACCAGCAGACATATGTCCTAAAGGACCAAGTACTATGTGCACATTCAACAGGCTCGGATTCCTGTACTATGAAGTACTGTGTTTTAGTCCAGAAGGTTTAAACTTATGCACTGAAATACTGTGTGCCAGTCCTGCAGGCCCAGGGCTATATACAGTGATATTGTGTTAGTTCTTCAGGCTCAGATTTATATGCACTGCAGTACTGTATACCAGTCCTTTAGGTTCAGATTCCTATAAAGTGTAGTAATGTGTGCGCGTCTAGCAAGCCCATCACCTTATGCACTGAGGTATCCTGCATTACCTCTTCAGGTTCAGTTTCGTCTGAAAAGAAGTGCAGCGTGCCCGTCCTTCAGGTAAACATTTCTTATGCAATGAAGCCCCGTGCCCCTGTCCTGCAGGCCCAGGACCTCAAACACTAGAGTTCATTGTATGGGCCCTCCAGGTTCAGATTGCTATGCATAAGAGTCTTATGCGATAGCAGTTCTAAAATCAAGCACATTATATACCATGAGATACCTACAAAGGTCCTTGCGTACGCGAAAGTAGTTGCCCTGGTAACCCCCAATCCCTTAGCAGCAATAAAGGCAGTTGAGTGAGTACCATAGGTTCTTTGAGTACTCACCCCAACTTAGGAAGATATTTGTGAAACAGGAAATTAGGTGGTGTTATGTGCTCTCATCCAAATAGAGTTTTAATGTTCATGTTGTTATTTTCACATGTATTATTGGGCTAAATTGTTTATTAAGCACTATGAATCATGTTGGTCTGATAATATTTGAACGATATTCACATGGATGGTATATAAACCAAACTATTGATCTAGCACTAGAGGCACAAACAATCTTCTGCTGAAACCTCGAAGATTCCGGAAGGAAAAAACATATAAGCGCTCCTTCTCAGGAATGGCGCCTAGGATCTGGAACTCACTCCCTCCCGAAACCAGGCTTATCTCTTCCACTACACTCTTTAAAAATGAAGTAAAAGCTATCCTCATGGCTAAATACACTTGAACTATTATCTCGAACTCTGTTAATACTCTGCACCGAGCTGTACTACATGTTTGACTCCTTTGCTTATTTGTATTATTTGTCTTATTACTAACATGATTGGCTCTGCAGCCACCTATTTGTACTGTTTGATCTATTGATTTATCTGTCTGACTATGCTCCCTCATGTACCCCTTCTATGTAAAGCGCTCTGATATCTGCAAAGATCTTGTCCGCGCTATATAAAACTTTCAAAATAAATAAATAAATAAATAAAGTCCTACCTGTTTCTTAGCATCATTATCACTGTAGCACTTGTGCTGTATGTACGCAGCTCCCAGCACCTGCAGGTTGGGGTCACTCGCCATCAGATACTTCACAGCTGAGGGAAGGTCCATGTCTTCAAACCTGAAACAAGATGGACATTGTATCAGGTTTCCTACAGTAATCTCAGGCTAAATTCACAGCATTACTCTACGAATACAGTATTCCCATGATAGTGCTATGGGGTTGTCACATTTCACAGTGCAGCGATCTTATATCAATTAATGCCCGGGATTTGTCCTACTGCAGTGCAATATCCCTGTGGCAGGCTGGGGGCTGGCATATGACAGGGTAGTGTTCTTCTGCTGAAGCTGCAGGGGTGGCACATTCCATACAGCACAGATTCATATATCCTGCTTTGGCATGCATGTAAGCAAGGAAGGAGGAGGTGTAAGTTTGTAAGTGCGCGCCTGGCAAAGGTCCAACCTCTAGATTGCCACTCACCCACCACTGTAGGACTGCTGGCTCATCAGGCTCTTGTTGCCTCCGTCATACTCCTCCATGCCACGCAACTCCTGCAGCTGCTGGCTGGACTCTGCCAGGCTGCGGACCGATGGAGCCCGGGAGCTCTGCTCAATCATGCCCCCGTAAGAGGACCCAACGACGCCACCCTGTTGCTGGACTGTGCCGTAACCCGTCCGCGCACGGTTCGTACTCTGGAACCGCTGCAAGGTTCGCATGGCGGGCGCGCGAATGGTGCGGTTCTGCGTCACCTCCACTTGGTTCACCCAGGTTTCCCCGACCTCGCCATCGCGACTCATGGTGCCGCTGCTGGCCCGCTGCATCGAGTTGCCCAGAGGAACGGCCATCTGCTTCTCCATAGCGTAAGAGCTGCCATAGGTGCTGCCCCCACCACCTTCACCATAGGACGCCACCCTGTAGTAATTAGGCCGTGCAACCTGCTCCGACATCATGCTGAAGCGGTCCTCGCCACCTATGGGTGCACTTGGCCCATCAGTGATCCGGAGGGAGCGCAGTGAGAGGGTGTCAAGGTCACGTCGGTTTCCATAAGCCCGCTCGTGGAAAGACACAGGCCTGGCGTTGGCGGTGCCGCAATAGGTGGCTGTGCTGAAGGACTGCTTGCTCTGCTGGGCCTGCATCCGGGGCTGGCTGGCTGTGCTGATCTGACGCCGCATGCTCACATCCATGGCAGAGCGGGAAGAGTAGTTACCAGCCTTTCCGGTCCCATAGCTGGTGGGGCGGTAAGTCTGCAAGAGGAGACAGGAAGAGTTAGAAACTGCAATGACTGTGTAAAATACCTTACCTGGCAGTATGAACGTATGAATGAATGAAAGGAGTCTTTTACCGTGCAACTTAGCTCAAGTGCATCAAGGCGCGTATGGAAATATCCTTGCCTTCCAGGAGGGGTACAAGCAAGCTGGGGTAGAGGTGGGTGCTTATACGAGAGGGAAACAGGCAAACATAGCAAGCACTTACATGATGGGGGGCACAAGAAAGCATAATGACAAGGCAGAGAGATGAGGCACATGCAGGCTGGCCTCGGCTGCTCCCATATAGAGGAGGGAATGAGCATGCAAGTTTGTTGGCTGGTGGCCATTTTAAGGGGAAACAAGTCCAAAGCTTGCAAACTCATGAGTCTTCCAACATCACGCATGCAGGCTGACAAGTGCATGGGGTTTTACAGTAAGGGTTCAGGCACGCCATCGGCTGAAGGGTGCCTACTCACTGCGGAGTGGCAGGTGCACTAGGGTGTCGGCAGGTGATACTTACCGAGGCCTTCTGATGTGTGCTGAGGACTTGGGAGCGGGAACTGAAGGCGGTGGGTAGCGTGGAGCTGTGCTGGTACCGGCTGGAGCTGCTCTCTGCAGGACACAAGTAAATAGTCAACTTATAGCAATGGAGAAAAATCCCTGTCCTTACATGAGCCTGTCACAGGAAGGGGGAGGCTAGAAGAATTATAACAAATGTAAGGTTTGACTCCTTGTGTTTTTTGCCTTCTCTTACAACACAGCATCCTATATATTTGGTTACATTTCTATTACTTCAACAGACTTGGAGATTGGAATGGTACAATCATTCGGCCGTATCTAGTCATCTTACAATACAATTCAACATATGTACGCAAGCTTGTAATGCTAACGATTTGAAAAGTCCCTATACGGCACTCAAATATGCACTAAATTCAATATAAGCCCGGCCTGCTGTAGAATCGCAAGAGGAGCACACGCTGAGGTGCATGCGCAAGTCAGGTTTCCAACCCACGAGAGGGCGGAAACCACAATGGTGAGCAGTGGACCACGCCTCTTCCTGGCTTTGGATGAAGACCAGCAGGTAATACCACACAGATACTCCTCAGTTTGTTGGAACAGATGATCATATCAGCCTACTGACTCTGGACACTGAACAACAATACCAGGAAAGTAATGTGTGCGCAGGCAACACCCAGCTACCTCACTGCCTGCAATAAAAGACTGCATGCACTATGTTATTCCCAGAGTAAGGGAAAGATTGCTCTCCAGCAGTCCGCAGAGGCTGGGGCGTTGCACAATGGCTAAGATGATTCCATCCATGTGGCCTCAGTCATTGGGTACAACCCACAAGCGTGAGAATATGGAGTCTGAATATAACCTTTGACTCAATGTAATCTTTGTACCCCAATTAAGCACCCATATACTTGACAGTTCTGGTTACCACAACCCCCCCAGTCCGGGAACTACATCCATTCAAGCATCAGCAAACGTTTCAACAGCAAACATGGAGCAAAGCTGTCAGGTATAAAGGGCTCCAGATGTTGCAGTGCAGGGAAACCAAACACCTCCAGCAAACAAGATGCCGAACTGCCCAGGCTGGCATCATTCCATATACCTACGGAGACCGGGACCATTATAGAAGAACTATAGACAGGGATTTCTAACCTGGCATTTTGTTGGAATTTAAACTGCCCTTGAACTTTTCTGTATCTCTCTCACACTGAGCAAATTCCCCAAGCACTCTCCATTGACCGTAACGAGAGGTGCGGCACTATATAAAATGCATCAATAATTTAATTGAACCAAAGGTAAAGTGTCTAATCAACAGACAGGTCTCCAAACTAACATTTCTGTAGACAATCCTGAGGAAAGCTGTAAACAGTCCGCTTTAAGAGCACATTGTTAAACACAAACTGCAGCAGCGATTTCGACCGATCTTTTGTCCGCAAAATGGATGCTCTGCAGGCATTAGATGATTCGCTGCAAAATCTAGACCCTGGAAAGAGGAAATCATGCTGCTGATCATGACTCCTATTTTACAGGCTGTCAGCATCCACAGTCATTGAGGGCCTTGTTAGAGACTCATGTTCTTCCTTCCTGAGGGCAGGTCACAGTTTGGACAGATGACACATCAGAGTCCCAGAATCCACCACTAAGCTATGGAGTGCCATTAAGGATCAATCATCCCTATTCCCCACTATCTTCAGCCTCTGTGAGGAGACACTGGGATTCTTGCTGGCGGGAAACAATGCCGCAACTTAGCATTATCATCTCAAAATCTCTTCTATGGATGCAATTGAGAAGCTAATTTCTTTCCTTGAGAACTTGAGAGGACTTTCTATCTGAAACTACTCCCTAGCAAGACAGATTCCACCTGATGCAGCCAGGCAAGACATTCTACACTCCCTGAATGATGTTATGTCATATGTATTTGCTAAGTGCACTAACATCTTTGAGGATATCCTGGCACGGAGAGATGTGCATGCCTAGGCCTGCGTGTGGTAGTACGGTTAATTGAAAATCCTGGTCTTCAGCTTCTTGGGGAATTCAAGTAGAGAGGGGGAGGGGGAGGTTGTTCCGCACTTTAGGAGCGATGTAAGAAAATGCTTGTCCTTGTGATCTAGTTCTGTGTATGCATGTGATGTGTGCGAGTAGGAGTCCTGAGGAGCGTTGGTCTTGGTGGTTGTTGGAAGGAGATGGCACTGTTCAGGTAGGTGGGGCCAGAGTTATGTAGTGCCTTGAATGTGTGAGGGAGGAGTTTGAATTAAGTGAGTTTATGTATTGTGAGCCAGGGTAATTCCCTGTGACCTGGTGTACACACTTGATGTCACACTTCTAGCATAGCTGGTATTGTCTGCCATATCACTGGGATTCTACATAGATGGTAATGTATGTAACAAGTCCAGTGTTGAGAAATTTACCACGGTAGCACTGTAGCAAACACCAACTTCTGAGAATGATCAAATCAGCCAGAAGACTTCCATCAGTCCATCAAGTAGCTCAAGCCCTCCTTCCATTTAACCTTGAAGGAGGGAAAGATGTCGTGCAGGGATCTCAGGGGAGGGAGAGTAATTCTGGCAGAGAAACTTAAGACAAACCTCATGGTCCCAGAGCGAATCCTTCACCCAGGAGCATCAAGAACCAGGAAGTTCAACTTATTGCAGCAATTCTAATCAAACTACTCCAGTTGTCATCAGAGGCAAGAATTTATAATCAGGTGCATAATATGCAAAGCTCTAAACCAAGATTAACCTAGCGCAACTTGCCTGGTTACACAAAACATTCACAATCCATTGTTACTGGGTGTCGACCTGCTTGGAGAAAGTTATGCCTCTTGCTTGAAATTCCTACATAGAAAGCATACACCACAACCAAACTATTCTCATGTCTTTGCACAAGTCATTGTACCAGCTCTCTCTCAGTTGAAATCAAAGATGTTGGCAAGGAATATTTTATAAAAGATGTTTTCTGGTAACTTAATCTGCTGAGATTTTATATTGCAATTTGGTGTTCTGTTTTTCAGGGCGAGCTTGGTTACTTTGCTATCTTGCTATGTATTCCTCAGTTAAGTGCACAGCGCCCAATACTGCTAAATACCTAAATAAATAAAAATGAATCCTGTATAAACATCCGAAATTAAGAGAGCACATATGCAGAAAGCAGTAATATGTGTGCCACATATCAATTACTCATTCTGCGCGATCACCTTTAGAAAAATAGTTTGTATCCACGCGACTGAAAATCTCAGCCGTACAAATGTTAGCATAGAAGAGACTGCAGTGGCAATCCAGGATGATGTGTTTTGAATGCTGGATGCTGGTGACACGGTTTACTTGAACTGTATGGCTGTTCAGTGCTTTTTCCCACAGCCAACCATAGGATACACTATCTTGATTGGTGAATGGGGATGGGCAGAATGTCCTCCGATGATGCTAACTCTTCTTTCGACAATGCTTAGGGTTTGAAGTCTATGTGGCACCTAGCTCACTTAGCAGTGCTTCAAGGTGATTTGTTGTATGTATTGTTTATCACTTCAAGATGGTTGTATGTATTGTCTTTAATTAAGGTTGAGCAGCAACTGGAATCTAAATGAAGCCTTAGAAAGGTTTCTAATTCCACTGCCAAATGCAGAGATTGAAAAAGAAGTTGGGGAGATCACCCCCAGCCACAAGACATTGTTTGTAAAGTGGGATGGAAAGCTGCCATTTTTATCAAATTTTTTGCACGTTTTAGGAGGTATTTGTAGAGGAGGACATGAAATAAAGCAATACTTAAAGTTTTCAACAATAGTAAGAAGCATTAATCCTCCTTAGTAGCTAGTAGGCATACGTGATTATGGAAAAACACTGTGGGGCATATTATCAAGAACTGCGTTAAAATTATCGCCGGTTTTGCTGCAGAAAACTGCCACTAAAACGGCGATAATGGGCTTGATAATATGTCCTGGAGAATTCCAATAGAAGTCCATGTTCACACCAGAACATGGGCTTCTATTGGAATTCTCAAGGGCATATTATCAAGCCCATTATCGCCGTTTTAGCGCCAGTTTTCTGCCGTTAAACTGGCGATAGTTTTTAACGCAGTTCTTGATAATATGCCCCTGTGTCTTTGGAAACACTAGATGCTCAGTAGTTAAACAGTCTTGCCCCAGGAGGAATTGTCACTATGGGGCAGATTTACTAAGATTTTATGCCGTGTTTGCGTCACAAAAGTGACACGATCAACACAACATCTTTTTGTCCAATTTTCTTTCCAGCACTAAACTTGTATAGTGCTGGAAATAATGTGAAAGTAATGAAGTAATGCAAAGCAGAGCATAGTGCTGCTTTGCAGTACTTAGTGCCAAGGGGGTGTACCACGGGTGGTGCATGGGCGTTCTCATGCAACCACACAAGATTTCTGACACTAAACTCAATTTATTAAATAAAGTAGACAGGGTTTAGCGTCAGAAAATAGTGTATCCTTCAACTGGGCGCTATGAAGGAGAAACACTTTTTTTCTCCTTTATTTTCAAACTTTGATGCAAAACCTATGCTTGTCTCACGGAAACACCCTTGCTCTATGGCGCAAAGGTGACTGGTGTACGGCAGCTAATTTCACCATTTGGGAGAGTGCCATATTTCAGTCAATTTGGCACACTCTCTTTCTCACGCAGTGCAGCATTTGCGGCTGCCGCACTGCGCTGCGCGAGAATTGGTAAATCTTGTCCTATACGTTTCATTTTGTCTCTGTGAAGAAATACCCATCATAAGTTCTATTTGGACAAATAGTGCGCCAGGGCACATACTGTCAATCCCTGTTCCTGTCCCAGTAAATATGTCATCATATGTGCTGCCAATATCTTTCTGGCTACTGCTTAGATATTCCAGGATGCTGCCTCAGCTGGTTTTATGTTGTCACATCCCTGGTACTATGTGGCTTGGTGAGGACCTCAATGCCACTACATTAACAGCCACTACATCCCTAATGTAAGTATTTCATGTATTTTACCACTACCGTGACGTTGCAACAACATTGATGTATTTTACCTACCATACAGTTATTAAAAATAAATTATATTTAGTTACATGCATGTACTCGATTATAGGGTTATCACTGAGCTAAAATAATTACATTTAATGTAATGTAATCATTATCCTAAATGCATCCTTACATCAGCTCTAACCCCATTCTTTATTAATTTAAAATAAACTTATTATTAATTGTTTTAGATTTAATTAAACGAAAATAAATATATTTCCTCTTACTGCTATATTGTCAGTGATGTGTTCTAACCGAGGGTTCTGCTAGTAATTGTTTTAAGAACCTTGCTGGATGATAGGTGGAGAATGTTGTCCGGAGGGGTGCCATTGCATCAAATCTGTATCGCTTAGGTAAAAATAAGTCTGCTGACAATTTTTTTTCTCGAGACGAAGTTTGTGATGAAGAAAGTTATTTAGGAAAACTAGTTATAGTGGTGTGAATTTGGGGAAACAGCTTTTAGATTGCATGCCATTACAACACGTCGTTACAACAAACGCATTGTTGCAACGCAAACCATTACACACAGCAAGTTGTTACAACGACTTGCTGTAGGCGGCAGAAGGTGTTGGATTTACAATCCACACCTTCCATGCTGTTGCATAACCTGGAGTAGGAATAGTAAATTATACCATTCCTAAGTCCAGTAGACCCCCTACAGCAAGTCGTTAAGATGACTTGCCATGTAATGGTTTGCATCGTAACAACGCGGTCGTTGTAACAACCGCATTGTAATGGCATGCGATGTAAAGCATGCGTACTAAAGGTATATATTAATAAATTAGCCATAATTGTGTCTGACTTCTTGTGTGCAATTATACAAAATAAAACTGGACCTCAATTTGCGTGTTATCCAACAAGGAAGCCATTATAGGACTATATATAGCTCTTAAGCAAATGGTAAAGCTCAATTTGCTAGACTCAGATAGATGTTGGGCTTGCAGGTTTTAGGTTATATGATTTGGGAATGTTCTACGGTTTTGTTCTTTTGGTCAGATGTAGATGATATGTTAGATTAAGAGCTTGGGTGAGGTTTCATGCTCTCTTTATTGGTACCTTTGTTACAGCTGTTTCTGAGTAATTTGAGTGTAACTTTAAAACCCAAAAAACGCCTTTCTTGGATGTAAATGTAGATGTAGTAGTACTTGTATAGCGCCCGAATCGACCCCCGAAGGGGTATCTCAGGCGCTTGTACGCATACCGCTGTGGAACCCGTCCTGGCTTTCCATGTGAAGTGCCCACTCCTGGGCACCCCCAAGGTGAAGCCAGGCATCCTAGCGTTGTTGGGGCCATTGTGGAGATTAAGCAAGCTATTGCCCAGAGTTGCAGAGTGGGACCCATGATTAGAATAGGCACAGAGGCGAGAAATATCAGGTCCGAGGAAATTGAGCCCAAGACCCTCCTGAGGCGAGAATTGAACCCTGGTCCCGGGCTAGACCTCTGCATCAGGGTCTGCCACTCTAACCATTGAGCCACACTCAACAGCCGATAGGTTGACCTTGAGGAAATGTAAAAGCTAAAAACTCTTCAAATATCAACGACTGATTGTGAAAGTTACTGTTTTCACCTGAGAACCAGGGAGATATCTCTGTCGGTAGTTGGAGTTCTTTTAATACATACACGTTGGCTGCCCCACAATGCTCGTCCGTCCCTGCCCCCCTTACTCTGCAAGTATTTTCTTTGTGCATGTTGTTGTCTGGCTGTTTATAATTCTTCTTTCTCACAGGCGTTTGAAATCGTCTCGCCAATTTGCTTGTTTACTTTATCACCGTGGCTGTATTGGTGGTTTAGTCTCTTTGTAAAAACACGCTAAACGTTTGTTTGCTATAAAAAAAAACATAAAAATACCACCTTCTGCCACTGCCAAATCAGAAAGATTAATACTTAAATGAAACAATAACAAATTAGCTAAATCTCCAATTACCCGTGCGAATTTACTGTGAAAGGTACAATGCTTCATTTCATTAGCATCCTTACTTTCGAACAAGAGTCCAGGTTTTGCAGTCAGCTAGAGTGGAGTAAAGAATTGTTAACCCAGGAGTGATCATTACATTTACCAAGACACCTGTGAGAGAAGTCTTACATGTGGTGGCGAGGTTAGTCTCTAATAAATTCAGCTTTGATCACCTTCATCGAGTTAAATTCACTGCACCGGCTGCCCTTGAAGGCAGGGATCATGTTAAAAAGCCTATGCATTATTTATTGGGCAGCACAGTGACAAAACGCAGGCTAATGTGCCTGACGAGAAGCTAAAGTTTATGAAGGCAACACTTGACCACCTGAAGCAGAGTCCTCTTGAAGCTGCAAGTAACCAGCGTGAAAAAAGATCTACCTTCCGAAATTTAATTTTTGTTTATTGGAGCGGTTTACCCATAAATAAACGGCTCAATAATAATCTGCAGGCGTCTGTAGGTAATTAATATCATTGTTTTTTCATAAATTCATGCACTAGAGAACAGTGCTATCTAATGGATTATATGTCAGAATAGTGTGGACTAAACTATTGCAGGTAATTATTAAATAGAAAAGTATAGATTTATATTGCATATCTCAAAGGTAATCGGGTATGGAAGAAACATGTATTGATTGTTGTGACAACTCGCTATATTTGTAGTTGATACTTTTCACGTTTCTGATGGACAGCACCCAGACAACTTTTTGGGCCAAGTGTAAACTTGATAACATTGTAAAAGTAAATAAAATGAATAGGTATGCCAGTCCTACAAGTGGCCATAATTGGAGGTGAGAACTGTCACTACCCTCCTTATAAAATCCACAAGCCCCAGTGGGGGGGTTAAGACGTATTCCTCTCCTGCAAACCCAATCCAAAAGCATGTCATTAGAGGCACAGGTCTGTTCAGATCCTTGCCCAATCCTAATGCAGTCACTTGGGAAATGACCCGCCCCTTTACTCCATAGCCAATTCCAAAGCCAGTTACGGGAGCCAAAGACGCTTCTTTTTCTTCCATATTCAGTCCTAAAACATGTTATTGTCAGTGCAGACATGTCTCTGGCCTCCTCACCAAATTCAAATGCATGGCACTGGATGTTAAGGTTTTATACTCTCCTTCTCATCAAACCTTAGAGCCCAGCTCTCCTACGCCGTGGTCCCCCGCACCAGAAAGACCAGATCGGGAGGCAGCTCCTTCTCCTTCCTCGCGGCCAAAGCATGGAACGCCCTTCCGCTCCACCTCAGACAGACAACATCGCTCCCCATCTTCGCAAGAAACCTCAAAACCTGGCTCTTCGACAGACCCCCTCCTTGATGGAATGGAACCTGCACCCCCCCCCCCCACCACCACCCCTAGCGCCTTGAGACCCTTATGGGTGAGTAGTCGCGCTTTAACAAACTCCTGATTGAGTAATGAAGGCCCAGGCATGTCATTCTCTTCCTCGCCCAAACCAAATACAGATCTTCGAGACCGAAACGTTTGAGCTATATTTGTCAATTGTTTTGCCCCTCAATTTTCCTTGCTCCCCCACAAAATGTCCTGCTGTTTGCTTTTTTGCCTAGTTGACTGTGGGCACCAGGTGAAAGCTTTCAGGATTTAATAACACATACCTTGGCCTTGGATGGCCTGGTATATAAACTCTGTTTTGAACTCAGGGGATTGGTCTTTCTTCCACTTTTTAGGGCAGTCTTTCTGGGCAGTTACAGACTACCGTAAATACAGTATACTTCCTTTTTGTAAGACTAGAGGTGAAGTCTACCAACACAAGCACTTCTGTTAAATCCATGCAATGCCTCAAAAATGAGATAATGAATCAATGGCAGCCCTCGTCGAAGGATGCGTACTCTCAGTTCAGTGACTCCCCAATAGAGGGCGAGGTGCGTGTAAGCGAACATCATCTATCCCTAAGCATATACACACCTACATATCAAATAAGGAGCTATTTCTTTTCAGAAACATCGGTCCATTTTCAAAATGTCACCCACATCAACAAAAATGTCATTGCCCATCTCAACATTCCACTATAGACTTCAAAACCACAGTGATGCAGTCGGTGTTACTCCTGCATTGATTAGCCAATACCGAGTGTTATATTCGAGCACCCAGTAGCCCTCTTTGTGTTCCTCTTTGCAACAGCATCCATTGAGTGTCTACAAGGAAGCCAAGGGGCTAGTTTACAAAGACATTTCTGAGATGGTGAAGTAGTAGTCCAGTAGTACTACGTCACATAAACACAATACTCAGCATTGCTTTTGTGAATTGACCCTAGAAATGTCCAAATCTCTATTAGTAAAAGTACAAAAGAGGGCACAGTCTTGTATAGTTTTAATAAATAAATCTGAATGGGCCCTAAATATTCGCATTTTAAATGTACAGGGGCCAATTCGCAAAAGGCATTCAAGAGTGCGTGAAGTAGTACTATAGGAATGCGATACCACGCACTTGTGAATGTTTTTGTGAATTGGTCCAGAGGGGTTTAGTCAAGACCGTAGAACCGAGTGTTTCTAAGTTCTCGCTAGGCCTGCGGGATGATGTGTACATATAATGGTCGCAGAAACATGTGGAAACTTTGCCTTCCTCCCAAGCCTGTGTGTGATAAGACACTGAGAACAGGAACTGCATTATCAGCAAGTCTGGTGGGAAACAGCAAGGAGGAGCTGGGCCAGCCCATCCTTGAAAAAAACATTTTCACATTCACACACCTATTAGAGATCAGCAGGACATAACATGCCACGTAACCAAGTGACAGGGAGAAGCCTCCACACCCTAAGTCACTGAATATAATGCATAACAAATACTGTAGTATTCCAACATGTCCACATTGCTTGTGTGCCTTTTACCTTTGGTGTAGGGTGGATGTGCAACTGAGACCTCTTCTGTTCAATACTGCCCTATTCGCAGTCAGCAAGGCTGCCCCACTTTTATACAAGATAGACCAACATCACTTATCCATCAGCACCCACCTCACAAACAGCATTATACTCTCCTTTTATTTGAGACTCCCGCACTGTTGTGAGAGTTGCCAACATATCTTCACTACATTAAACTACACTAAATTCCAGTGTCTTCAACACAGTCCCACATTTTGCATACTGGGTCTGTGGAACAGAGCCATAATATATGCTTACAGACAGATGAAACCACTCCACCCCGTTAAGGAACTTTTCCTCCTCTAAACTATCCCAGGCTGTTTCCCTATGACTGTCAGACATATCTTACCCTAGGTCAGTGCTTCAAGCCTTGTTTGGCGGCTCTGGTTCCATGCATCCAGTTAGAGGAGTAGGGTGCACACGAGGATGGATAACAGCTATCATGCCTCTACCACTAACTCTGAGTAACCTTGGGAAGTTTTCTTTCATTGCCTCATGATATACTGGTCAGTAATCGATCATAGCATTATCCCATAGGATCTCAATGAAGAGACAGCCTGGTGTTCCTAATTATTGCATCTTCTGAAGAGCTATGCTCCCAACCTCTTTAAATTTCCTTCATCAGTCAGGAAACTGGAGCTGATGGAGCCGATCAAGAGATACATAAAGTGTCGCTGGTTGCCAGAATCAAACATTTTATTAATCCAATTCCGCTCAAGCATCAGGATCCCTGTGTGACTTATTGCAGCAAAAAGAAGTTGACGGCACCTACTTCTGTAAAGAAACTGTGTGAAAGAGTGGGTGAGGTGAGGAAACCCGCAGTGCAGAAGGGCGCAGCTGTGCTGAGTCCCACAGGGTATAGTGCTTGTGGCAAGGCAGTGTGCAGTGGTACAGCAGTGAGAGAAGAGCACAGCTGAGAGACAGCTTCAGAGCCCCTCTATGTACCACTGACAAGACACTGCTTGGAGGAACCTCAGTACTGCTGGGAGCTCACTGTGCTGGATGGACTACTGTGGCAATGGCAGAGCACTGCTGACAAACAGCTCACTTTGCTGGAGCCCACAGTGCTAGGATCATAGAGCAATAAAAGAGCGCTGTTGGAAGGAGCGCCCAAAGCAAGTCATTTAGCACTAACAGGGACCTGGAGGCAGGAGGCCTGAGCTGCTGATTACCTGTCTGCAATTACAACATTGTTTAACAAGCCTTGGCTCCAGTGCTTGCATTTGACATGCCCTCGAATGTGGGTGAGGTCAATTGCATCAAAAGTAAATAAACAGTGGTATGGATTGTCTGCTAAACAAAAGACCCAGCTCTGAAAATAAAGTACAGACAAGTGGCATCAACTTTTGAGTCAAAGACAAATAACATGAGACATTACTTGCATCTGAGAGGCAGCACAGTCCCCCCACTGGACACAAATGACATCACATACAACACAATATGATCTTTACACTGGAGACCACGGGCAGTGGCCAGAGTCTAACACAATTCTCCCATCAGTTTCCCCTAACTTCGGACACAATCTGGTGTGTCTGACGATGATAGTACTGAGGTCCATGCACCATACCTACCATCATACGACATTTCGGTTTCTCACTCAATATGTTCTCCTTCTAAAAATCATTTTTATCTGGCGGACCCTGAACTAAAGATCTACAAGGGGCGCGTGTTTAGGGGCACGTGTCTGGTTGGTTAGGGTCATTTAATAGTTTGGGTAAAGCCATTTTCTCTACCCTGGTGACCCTAGTACTGCATTTCCGCTGTCATGTGTGAGTGGCAAATACAGGTTCATGCAGTCCGGAAATCATGCCTTCTAGCATGAGATACTTAGGGACATGTTGCCCGAATGCCCCTTTGATGCATCTGTGTGTCTTCAGTAAGTTCCTTTTAGCTTAGTTCCTCTTTGGACGGTCAAAGGCGCAAAGTGACCCTACACAGATTCCCTAGAAGAATTATGTGGGCCTGTTTCCCACATTATGCCTTCAGAAGTTATTCTGCAGTTGCTTTGCCTGCAGCTCAAATCAAAAACCAGCTGTAGATGAAACCAGGTCCATTGTGTCGGCTACTGAAAAGCCAACAGATCCAACAAACCTTCCCTTGCCCCATACAAACTGCTGGCACAGTAGTCAAAGAACGCACTGGCTGTGATTGAAATGGAACCCTGTCCAGCTCCACAGTACTGAACATGTACTGGAAGGTCCAGTACTTGTGAAACGTTAACCTCATCCTTGGCCTAAGGGACTTGTGCACCTGAGCTCAGGTCAGGATGTGGAATGGTGTACAAGCTTGAAGGACGTTCTGCCTGAGAGAACAGTCTGCTGCCTGCTAAAAATTGCCTTAAGGATAAGAAGCTATGCTAGCTTGAAAAGCATGTGTCAAGTCCTAGTCAGCCTACCGACTCTGCCTAAAGAGCGTGGTCCATGTCTCAGGAGGGTGTGGTGGAGAAACCGATTCAACAGTTCAGAGGACTGCATGAGCAAGCTACAAACGGCAGAACAATTTTGCAATGTGTGACTCAACCTGCTGAGATCCCTCTTCCCCCAGCACTGACAAAACAGACGTTTCCCTACCCTAAATAAGTCCCCCTAACCTCTGTCACAGCTCACATATGCTTCTGCCCTGCTGGGGTCCATACACCCCAGGTCCTACATTGGTAAGTTGTATCAAAAACTGACCAAGAAACATAAGTATCCCCTTCCGTATAGCTTCAAGTTCCTTGGTTACCCAGAACCCATTCCAAAGCACTAGGCTGGCCTCAGCGACAGCCTAATTCTTTTTATCTACAAGCCGCAGTAGCTGGGGAAACACATTTTTGAGTTTCCTTGCTATTCCTTACCATTACTCATGACAATCAAAAATATCATTGGAACCTGTGTCCAAATTTCCAGGGCAAAGGACCAAGCGTGCCAGCATGGCCCAAGGACCTTTTCTGAGCAGCAATTCGGCTTATGGTAGCCAGACCTATAAGTACAGAATCCAGTTCAGATAAACAATATTTGTTTAGGTGCAGATGTGGAGGCAACAGGGATTCCTGTGGTTGTAGCAATGGTGTGAATGTAAGTTTAGCTTGGGGCAAGGAATAGTTGCTCGCAACTCTCACCAGTTTTTAGAAACTGGACAGAAACAAGACCTATCATGAGAACCCTGGGACCCCAATGTGTGTCCTCTGAGATTTACAAAAAGGGGGGCAGAAGGCTCATAGATTGTGCCAGCAGGCATGGCTTACAAGACTGTTTACTTTTCAATGGCTCTGGTAGATTTTCAGGCTGGAGAATGAGTAAAGATGGTCATGGAGAATCAGCAAGCATACATCACAGACAAGCATTGGAAATGCAATAGGTCTCGCACCATTAGAGTTAGTGCTTTTAGAATTGTTTATGGGGTTTTTTTGTCAATGTTTAGCATTTTTGTTTCCTGTAGCCAATGCTAAAGTATTACAAATAAAAAAAGCCATAAACATTTCTAAAAGCTCTAACTGAAATGGTCTGAGAACTATTGCACTGTGTGAGGGTGAGTGAGGGTGAGTGAGGGTGAGGGGTTGAGGGTGAGTGAGAGTGAGGGTGAGTGAGGGTGAGTGAGGGTGAGTGAGGGGGAGTGAGGGTGAGTGAGGGTGAGGGGTTGAGGTTGAGGGTGAGGTGTTGAGGGTGAGTGAGGGTGAGGGTGGGTGAGGGTGAGGGTGAGTGAGGTGTTGAGGGTGAGGGTGAGTGAGGGTGAGGGGTTTTGGGTGAGTGAGGGGGAGTAGTTGAGGCTGAGTGAGGGTGAGTGAGAGTGAGGGTGAGTGAGGGGGTGAGGGGTTGAGGGTGAGTGAGTGAGGGTGAGGGGTTGAGGGTGAGTGAGGGTGAGGGGTTGAGGGTGAGTGAGGGTTTGAGGGTGAGGGGTTGAGGGTGAGTGAGGGTGAGGGGTTTTGGGTGAGTGAGGGGGAGTAGTTGAGGCTGAGTGAGGGTGAGTGAGAGTGAGGGTGAGTGAGGGGTTGAGGGTGAGGGGTTGAGGGTGAGTGAGGATGAGTGAGAGTGAGGGTGAGTGAGGGGTTGAGGGTGAGGGGTTGAGGGTGAGTGAGGGTTTGAGGGTGAGGGGTTGAGGGTGAGTGAGGGTGAGTGAGGGTGAGGGTGAGGGGTTGAGGGGGAGGGGTCGAGGGGGAGGGGTTGAGGGTGAGTGAGGGTGAATGAGTGAGGGTGAGGGGTTGAGGGTGAGTGAGGGTGAGGGTGAGTGAGGGTGAGGGTGAGTGAGGGTGAGGGGTTGAGGGTGAGTGAGGGTGAGGGTGAGGCTGAGGGGTTGAGGGTGAGTGAGAGTGAGTGTTGTGAGAGAGGGGTGATGAGGCCTGGTTGTTGTGAGAGAGGGGTGATGAGTCCTGGTTGTTTTGAGGTACAGCTGATGAGGCCTGGTTGTTGTGCGCTCTGTGTATTTTCACATGGCGTTCTACATTCTTAATGGAGTGCCTGTAACTGTATATTCCACTCAGTTATCTCCAGTTGCATCTGGAGATCAACCTGGGCGGACGCCTTAGCTGTGCTGCAATAAACCTGCTTGTCTTCTTATTGTGGATTTGGCATCATTGTAATAAAGTCGTTCACTAAAAGAATTACATGAAATTACATTGGGAGATGAGGGTTGGAGGCGAGCTAGTGAGAGAAAGAAGAGGGCCGGCTTTCTGTGTGGAAATGAACACAGAACTGCAGCGGCTCCACTGTGGCGTCTGATAACAAATATTAAACATTATTTATCAGCATTGGGAGCCATTGAGAATGTAACCAGTGATTAGTGCTTATCTACTTCCATCGGATTTCCATTGTCTGCTGCGCAGCGCTCCTAGAGCAATGTTTTGTGCAGCAGGCGCTTAACAACCCCCTTCCCCATGTGTAAATGCACACGCACTATAACTCACTGCAAAGCGTTAAATGTCGCTTCGCCCAACAAATATTCATGACTTGCTGATTGTAGCGAATAAAGCAGATATAAGGCTGGAGACATTGTAGGCGGTGTGAAAAAGCTATGCTGCTTTCTGCCACGCCTATTCCTAATGCTGACATGACATTTTTCGATTACGGCCCCAGGAACGTTTTGGAACTTTGTTTCCTGTGACCGCAAAAACGCAACAGGCTGTTGAACAGCGGCCACCACTGACAGCTTCTGAATGACAGCAAAGTAAATAAAGAGATGGGCGAGCCGCGCAGAACAAAAGAAAGGCATGCTACCGCCATTATTAAAGATGAATAAAGGCACGCGCCGCCATTGTTAATGATGAAGCTACCCAACAAAAAAAAAAATGCAGTAAAACTTTCATTGAATAATTAAAATGTATCAACACATAAAAATGATCATCACTCCCCTAATTGTGCTACTAGATTGCATTAACCAGTTTCGCTGTCGGTGCCCCTCAGCTGAGATTTCAGGGAGAGTGTGTACCCACTGAAAGAACCTCCAGTAACCTCTTTCTTGTTCGTTCTCTGAGGTTCACGGCACAGGAGGACGTTAGTTACGAAGAAGCTGTGGCATGCAGTTACTGTGATTGGAACCTCTGTGCGGAGGAGCATGCGTGGGCTGCTAAAGGGGGCTGGTGGTGTGAAGGTGGCTTAATAGTCTGAAGCAGTAAGGTTAGGAACACGGATGTAAAGGGTACAGCTACAGGAACGTGAAAGCCAGCAGCATGCTTGCCTGAGCCAGAGAAACACTCACAAAGGGAGGAGAGCAAGCATCTGTATACATTAAAGTAAGGCACCCATGAATTGGGTGCCGCTCTAAGCCAGGGAAACGCTCATTCAAATAAACAAGCGAAAGGATCGGAGACACGGCGGGTAAAATAAACAAAAAAAAAAACGAAGCCGGAGGGAAGAGAGGGGAGGGGGGAGGAGAAATGCGACACGGTGGGAAGGGGAGGGGGCGGAGCGGGTCAAATCAACAAACAAGCCGAAGGGAAGAGAGGGGAGGGGGGAGGAGAAATGCGATACTAGATTGCATTAACCAGTTTCGCTGTCGGTGCCCCTCAGCTGAGATTTCAGGGAGAGTGTGTACCCACTGAAAGAACCTCCAGTAACCTCTTTCTTGTTCGTTCTCTGAGGTTCACGGCACAGGAGGACGTTAGTTACGAAGAAGCTGTGGCATGCAGTTACTGTGATTGGAACCTCTGTGCGGAGGAGCATGCGTGGGCTGCTAAAGGGGGCTGGTGGTGTGAAGGTGGCTTAATAGTCTGAAGCAGTAAGGTTAGGAACACGGATGTAAAGGGTACAGCTACAGGAACGTGAAAGCCAGCAGCATGCTTGCCTGAGCCAGAGAAACACTCACAAAGGGAGGAGAGCAAGCATCTGTATACATTAAAGTAAGGCACCCATGAATTGGGTGCCGCTCTAAGCCAGGGAAACGCTCATTCAAATAAACAAGCGAAAGGATCGGAGACACGGCGGGTAAAATAAACAAAAAAAAAAACGAAGCCGGAGGGAAGAGAGGGGCGGGGGGAGGAGAAATGCGACACGGTGGGAAGGGGAGGGGGCGGAGCGGGTCAAATCATAACAACAAGCCGAAGGGAAGAGAGGGGAGGAGGGAGGAGAAATGCGACACGGTAAACAAAGACGGACATGCACGCGCCCGTGACTTTTAAGGTCAATGCGCATGCGCATAAGCTTAATGCGCATGCGCATTGACCTTAAAAGTCACGGGCACTGCAAGGAATCGCCACGATTCCTTGCAGTGTGGATAAAGAGTGGATAACTCGCAATACTCTCGCCTTGCTCGATGCGCATGCGCATCGACAGGCGAGACCTAAAAAATGTCTATTGGGGAATGTCCTCAGAGTTTAGGGTTGTGATTGCAACCAAGTGCCTCTTTATTTCCAACCTCTCAACGAGACCTTATAACATGAAGAAAGCATCCTTCACTCCATCTCAAAGGCAAAGCACAAATCCTAGGTCTTCTAAGCACCAGATCATTTACTTCTTTGAATTAACTGGTTCGAATTACTTGTCGTCTGTGAGAAAGTGCCATCTTCCTCGCATTGGTATGCCCCCACTTTTTTCTGAATTGCTGATGTGCTTTGACAGAGTGTACCCTGGGCTCCTGCCAACCAGGTACCCAGGGCCGGTGTTCCTTCCCTAAAACTGTACTGAAACCAAAGACCCAATTGGCACCTCTGGCCACCTGTCAGCCTCTAGTAAATGGTACCCTATGTACCCAGGGCATGATGACCAGAGAAGACCCCTGAGGGCTGCAGCACTTATTGTGCCATCCTCAGGGGCCCTGTACCCTGGCACCCACACACTGCCTTTGCAGGCTGAGTGCCTAAGTACAGAACTAAAACAAGAGTCGACATGGCACACATCCATGTGTGCCATGCCCACAGAACCCACTGCCCTGGCATACTTCAGTCACCCCTCTAGCTGGGTGCACTATGCCAGAGGTGAGGGCACAGGTGCATGAGCCCTGTGCCCCTACAGTACCCAGGGCCATTCCTGGGCACTGTAAGTGCAGTGATGCCATTAAGAGTATATGGTGCTGGGAGGTTGTCATTACGAACTCCACAGTTTTGTACCAAACTTCTCAGCACATTAAACCCGCACTGATGCCAGTGTGGGATTTAATGTAAAACACATCAGAGGGTATCTTAGAGATGCCCTCCAAAACCTGAACCTACAATCCACGTCTGGGCTGAGTGGCTGCAGAGGCTGCCACAGAGCAGACATGTTGCTGGACCCCTGGGTGGAGAGCCACCCGCTCTCCTGGGCCTGCAACAATGCACATCCTGGGCGAGGTGCTATGTCTCCTCCCCCAGGATGGACAGGGGGAAGCTTCAAAGGCATGCCGCCTCTGAGAGTTTCTCCAGACCATTTGCTGTACCCAGCAACTGGCCTCCACCAGTTCTACCCCCACACTGGCAGGAAGACTGGCGGGAAAAACTACGTCAGGAAGGGGGGGTGCCAACCTTTGCCAACTCCACCCCACAGGTGGAGGAGGCGAGGTGAAGCACGACCCTGGGCTCCGGCTATTTTGTAGATGGGGAGCCCTGCCCAATAGTATAGTCTTGAGTAAAGAACACATTGTTGTCCAGAACTCCTAGACTAACTGTTTGTTTTAGTTAACGCATGGGACCAACAGACTAAAGTTCCTTCTGGCACCTCTGCGTTATTTTACATTCACTTCCCGTCTACCGTTACTTTGGCCCCTCACCCACACTTCACCTACGGGCAGTTGGAAAAAGATCTCCGCCAAAGAGCCCCTCTTTGAGGTGTTGCCCGTTGGGTATTGCACCGCCCACCCAACGAGGAGCATTGCCCATGATGAAGCATGACACCTGCAAGGGTGTGTGAGGCCATTATATCCAACAAAATGGATATCCACTGGATGGTTACCATTTAACCACCCCTCAATATCCACTTTCTTTGACCCCCCCCTTTTTTTGCACCCCAGGAACAACTCAGTCCTCTTTTTGCTCAATAGAGCCCTGCCCAATCCCAGCTAGGCTCCTGCCCCCCTCCCACAGGAAAGGAGCAGGCTAGGAGGTGTACTCACCCCAGGACAGGGACCCATTGGTCCCTGCCCTTGCCCTACCTGTAACGCCCCTAAATGTAGTATTTAGGGGCTCCCTGAACCTTCCTACCTCAGATCCCAATACCAAAAAGAAGAAAGAAGATCAAGAAGAAGAAGACCTGCCGTGCAGCTGCTAACAACAGGACTCGTGAACTGTTTGGATTCTCATTTGTTCGTTTTACTCATATAGTAATGTTCTGAATTTTCCAGCTTATAACTAATGAGTAATAGAGTGTGCCAACATGAGATAAGCAAAGAAATTTGTTGTTTTTACCCGAATTAACCAATTGTTGATAATAAGCAAACAACAGGACAACAACAACTGACTTGGCCCCAGCCCTACCGGCCTGTTGACCCTGGAACCTGCTCCTGCCTAAACCCGGTGACCCCCGCGGACAGCAACCTTGGGACACCTAGAGGACCTGCCTGCCTTGACCCTCTTGAAGATTGGGACTCCCATCAGCAGAGGCTCTGCTGCAACAACCCACCTGGTGCCCACCAGGAAGCCCGGGCTGGGCCAACCCGAACCAAGACCACGAGGACGTCCACCCGGCGACTGGGACCCGAAGTCCAGTGCCCAAAGACCCTCCTCGACAAACCAGCCGATGCCTGCAGACTCAGAACCAGGGGCCACCCCAACCGCGACCAGAAGAGGGTAAGCTTTTCTGACACCCAAAGACACTCCTGCACCCGGCGCTCTACAGCCCCCTGTGCCTCCCTTTGGGGTACCTACCTGTGCTCCAAGATCCCAACTCACCTCTCGAAGTGCTGGTCGCCCCTGGAGAGTCTCCGTCCCCGAGCCTGCAGCCTTTGTTCCTTTTTGACCTTTCCCATTGGATAACATTGAGCCCCCGACGGCTCAAAAGCACCCTGCACCCAGCCACCCGAGTGCCGCTGTCTGTGACCCCTGTGTCCTATCCCACTTCCCCCCTTGCCCTGAGCAAGTGACCAGGAGCCCAGCTCCCACAGCCGCGTGGCCTGCTAGCCAGCAGCCACCAACCGAAGGCCCCCCTTCCCTCATTGGATATCATTGGGCCTACCTACCTCTGCACCCAGCCGCCCCTGTGTCGCTGGGATTGAACTAACTGTACTTACCTGACCCTGGGGGACCCCTGAGTCTCTGCCCAGAACCTCAACTTCACCAACCAAGTATTCACCTGGGAACCGGTAATTTACTTACCTGCCATTGGATAACATTGACCCATTTTGACTCGAAGATGTTCTAAGTGTGAAGTTTTGAAAACTGAAAATATTCACATAAAATCAGCCAAAGTCCGAATTCCGAAGTACTCACCTGTGATCAGGGGAGAAGCCAGTACTGTACCTTTCAGCCCAGTACTGAACCGCAAAAGTAATCCCTAGCGGGGTTACTAGTAATCTGTATTTTCTCCATAGGAACCCATTGTCTGCTTTTCTATTAAATTTCTTCTAAGTGTCTACTTTTGAAAACTTGAAATATTCTTTAAAAAGTACACGAAATACTGCAACGCAATTACCTACCTGTTTTGAGTTAAGACCCCAGTGGTGGCCCTAGGAGACCAGTACTGGATTACAAAAGTAACGCGATCGTACTTTACCTGCAACCTGAATTTTCTCCCATTGCATAACATTGTCAGATTTCCATTGAAATGTTTTTAAGTGTGAACTTTTAAAACGGCTTTATATTCATGAAAATTCACTTCAGTAACTAAAACGATTTTGCTAATCTGTTTTCAGCTCAGACCCCAGGACTGAATCTAAGATCTAGTCCTGGGAATACTAAAGTAATCTACTTAGTAATCAACTGTAGTTACATGTGGAAAACCCATTGAGCTCAATGCAATAGTGTGTTTTAGGATTGTGTTGCTTACTGTCAATACTGTATTAATTGTGTACACGAAACTTTATTGCTCCTTTGCAAAGTAATTACATGAGAGAACTCATAACAAGAAAAGTACATTTTTATAACTGTTGGTTCTAAAAATAAAACACCTATATCTGTGGATATAAAAACAATTGGCCTGGAGTTCAGTCCTTGAGTGTGTGAAACATTTTGCTGACTGAGTGTGTACAACAAATGCTTTACACTGTCCTCTGGTACTGCCTTACTGCTCGACCAAGCTATCACTTTGGAGAGTAAGGTCAGTTCTGACTTTAACCTCTGTTATACCTCTGGGGTTGGAGGACTCTATACACACTGTATTTCATTCTAGTCCAGTATATATATAGAGCCACTTTCTCACATCGTCCGAACAAAAAAAGATGATGGCAATTAGGTGCGAAAATAAGAAAGCATATTAGAAAAGAAAGCAAAAAGGGGGCGCCTGAGTGGAAGAGACTTAGCAGAATTGATAACAGAAAGAGACAATAGTGGGGTGGCGTCCTGTTAACTAAGCAAGAGAAAGTAGAGGAAGAAGGGAAAAGGGAAAATTATGACAGATTCCATGGCTGAAGGGGACAAAGAGGATGTGAAAGGAGGAAGAAATGCGTAAGGAGGTATGACCACCCTTTTAAAGAAAGCATTTGAACATACTTCGGAACCAAGTGGTTAGAACCCAATATTCAGTTCACTTCAAATGGCCATTATCCAATAATTTGATTCGAATCACCCCAAAAGATTCAGCTAATAACAATTGTTGTTAACTCCAGCTATTTATCAAACTGTACAACTAGAGAACGTTGTAACTAAAGCTTAGAATGAGGCCATGCCATCTAGAGCACATAACAGCAGCTCGGTAGGGAAACTTGCAAACCTGGCAGGGACGTAACACAGGTACCTGCGGCGCAAGAGGCCTTACACTCTCAAGGGAGCCCCCAATGCTTCAAGGGAGCCACTTCAGACCAAGGTCAATAAAAATCTGTGAGATATGGGAGACTTAAGGGCCCCTCATCACATTCTACGCAGGGGGAAAATTTGGCGTTATGCCACTGAAACTGGGGCATTATTAGAAACGCCCTTGGGAACCAAGCAGCCTGCTCCTCCTTAACCTGAGCTTGGAAGGGAACCCAGCACTGTGGCACCTTTCCATCACTGACTCACTAGGTACTCAAGTGACCTCTGACTTCCATCAAGCCCATATTGTACACGGAGACCATCCAAGCTCCAGAGCACATGGCCCAGCCGCAAGGTCAGACTGGCATCAGGCATTTCCCTGGGTGGGGGGGAAAGTTTTGTTAGTGGGGGCAGGTTTTGTAGCAATGCAGCAATTCTAAAAGCACTGCAAAATGCCTTGTATGCTCAGCAGTTTAGGGGCAACAATAAAAGTGTCAAGTTAACTCTGGTGATTAATGCACCTGCGGGATAGAGATGTGTTTTGTTTAGTGGCATCTAAAGTACTGCAAAGGGTTAATATGCCTACCTCAAAGTACGTGTACCATGCATATCAAAGAACATAGCTCAGTGGGTTACTGCTTTTGTTAAAGAGATCTTTTTGTTACTGTGCAGTTTATAAGTTGCAATCTTATTCTAGCACAGTGAGCTATGAACTGCCATCAGGGCCGGACTGGGAACCACAACCGGCCCTGGCAAAGGGCTCGGCCGGCCCCCCCTCCCCACTCGGGGGGTTTGGAGGTGCCACCGAGCTCTTTGCCGGGGCCCGTTTTCGGACGATTTTGGTACAGGGCCGATTTTGCAGCTATGCTGCAAAAACGGCCCTGTAACAAAATCGGCCCCCAGGGACCCAAAACCGGCCCCCACCCGTGCGGCGCACCGGGGGATTGCCTGGTGCCCGCTGTGGCCAGTCCGGCCCTGACTGCCATCAAAGAGCTGCTTGCAAGCTGCATGGTACAGGTTAAAAAGATATCTTTTTTTCCTAGTCTTTCATTATCCTGATGATGCTAAAAAAAGGTTTGATTGGGTATAAATACATTCTTATTATTAAAGTCTACCCTAATCACTGTGTTATCTTCTGAATCCTGAGCTTGTGCTTCTCCAGACCAAGCACTCTTAAAAAGTGCATGCCAGTATGGATGGCATGTGTATCCTACAGCGTGTAGGCTACTTTGCCTTATGTGCCATTTTCTATACATTGTTTTACACATGTCTGATTCATCGTCTGTGTGTGTATGTGTGTGAAGTGCTCCGACACCCTACACTGGTTTGAGAGGTGCCATAAAACAAATTAAATGCATGTGAGAGACGGGCTATGGAGAGATGAGGGGCACTGCTGGAGGTTGACAGTAAGGGAATCATTTAAGAGCCCCAACAAAGATTGTCCTATCCTGCTGCACAGTAAGGTGATCGTTTACTATGCTAATACAATTGAATATATAGTGATAAATGTGTTGTAGAACGCGCCAATTCTTCCTCCTACCATAAAGCCCCCTTTGTTGTGGTCGGACTCACTCGCTATGCAACATACGGGCGGTGGGGGTCGGGAGGGGGGATGTTTTGAGAGTGGCCAGACAAAATTTGCCACAGCAACTTTGGGCTTCCCAGCCCGGCCCTGCCCAGCAGGAGTCAGCAGCAGCCTGAATAGGGCGTGTTGAGTGTAGGAAGCTGCAGAAGAAATCGCTACCACACGCTGTGGACTTCGGCCTTCTAACTATCCCAGCCGGTGCATTAGAGATTAGGGGGTTAATGATTTCTTTGGAGGCCGGAGAAGTACACACTGGTATCAACCCTTCTACCGACGACAGCGTCACTGGCCTGCCCTACCCTTCCGGGTAACATCAGGCAGGATTTGGATCCTTCCGCGCCGGCCTGCGAGACATAGCTTTATATATCTAACAGAGTGACTGGTCTGGGGCTGACTCTGCCCCCGCCTTTTTAAAAACACTGACCGGCTGGGGGAGTCTCCGGCCTTCCCCCGACCCCAGCAAGCAGCTCCACCTCTGTGTCTGGGGCAGGCGCTGCTTTATCTATGGTGAAATGCTGAGCACACCCACTGAAAGAGGATATGACGCAGCCATGATGTCATTATTTAAGCAGTGCGTAAGAGGTTTATGGGTCAAGTCGGTGAAGGCATACAAGCAAAGGGGAAAAGCCTTTGAATTGGGATGACATCATCGTTGACAGTCATAGATAATGTCACTGCCAACGACGACGATGAAGCTCCCAGTGTTCGAGATTGGCAGCATTACTTAGTCTGATCTAATATAGGTTCTAGAACACCTATTCCGCTGCGATTCACCTTATTACTACGTACTTTAAAGAGTAAGTATCAGAAAATGCACTTTAAAATGTGTTCCACAGCTGCCTGAATGATGCCTGGCTGATAATTAACATAAAGACTGAAAAGCCGTTTAGAAAATGAACACAGAAGTTTCTCTATAAAGTTGTATTTTGCAGAATATTGAAAAGTGAACAAATGGGTGGTATTTTTCTCTGGGAAAGGCGGCAACAATATCAAGCGTGCTTCCCAAAGAGCAGACCACTGACTCGGAGGAGCAACAAAAAAAAGAGGGGTCCCCATGCAGAAAATGATGGGGTCTCCGTGAGTGTCCCCTACCTCACAATTATTTATAAGCTTTGGGCTGAATGGGGCCCGTCTGAGGGGTTGGAGGGCCCGCCTTGAACGGCTGGGTCACTTTGAGTCACAGGGTCTGAAGCCTGCGTTTATGGCCCTGCAGTGACCAACAGTTCCACCCCCAATACAAAAAAAAATCAATGTAAAGCAGCTCAGAGTGTTAGATACCAAAAACAATGGTGTCATCAGACAAAAGGCCCAGGACAAGACAAATATCTGCGGGGAAGGGACATGACATACAACCCAGCGGTGCCCTGTCCCATAGAAGGCCCGGGAACTCCTCTGGGAGCCATGTTGGATTGGGCTGGCCCTTCCCCCATGTCATTGGGTTCACGTCCCTGACCTTTCTTTACAAATAATCTTTCTATCCGGAAATTGCAGTGCAGCCTGGACCCAAACAGGCCTTCGCTTTAGAGCTTCGGGGCCTACCTGGCGCTGTGTTGTGTAACACGCCCCACATCATGTGTCATGCTGTGTGGACAGCCTGGTCACATTATATAATCCCACCGCCCAGACCACCACCAAACCCATCATTCACTCTCCCTTACAGCTATGCACATTGATATTGACAACAATAAACTATGACGCCCGTCAGAGTGCCCCATAACTGGATGGTACTAAAAAGAAAATGACTGTAAACACAAATCAGACATTTTTGGATGATTGTACTTTTCTCTCCTTATACTATGCATTATATATACTCCTCGCCTAACCTGTGAGATATACAGATGCTTTCCTGTGTAAAGCACTAAAACATGCCTTAGGATGATGTCCCTTCCATGCAAAACAACTGACTAAATACTGCTCTGTCACACTGTGCATGACACCTGTCATACGTGTCGTGTGTCCCTATACACTTTTAACACAACCACAGTATATTTAATCCAACCCCAGCAGCTTGTTAACAGGCAGCCCTCCACCCCGGGTGCTTGTGACCTTCGGCCCCCGGCGTGCACTCACCTGCGTAGGTCTGCGCCGCGCCGTTGGCGCGCGGCGGCCCCTTCTGCAGCATGCGCAGCCGCACCTGCTCCTGCACGCGGGCGTTCTTCAGCTGCTCGCGGTCCCGCTGGTCCAGCTGGTGGTCGGAGGGCAGCGCCAGGGAGGAGGTGTCCATGTTGGGCTGCAGAGCCGACATCAGGAAGGTGCCGCCGTCCTGCATGGTGGAGGTAGGAGAGGGTGAGTGCCTAGGCCGTGTGGCCCTCTCTGGAGAGGAGGGCGGTCAGTCCGCGGTGCGCGCCCCACAAGTGTCTCTCACTCACTCATAACCACCCCGGCGCTAGCCCGGAAGGGAGCGGGGATCTCCGGGAGTCTGGCGGTGGTCCTAAGTTCACAGCTTCCGGGAGTGGCACTGGCTGGGTCTATCTCTCACTTCTCACAGGCGTGAGTCGCCCTACCCCCTGTCTTACACTTCTTCTTCCCAGTGGTAGACGGGCTCAGTGCCAGGCGGCCCCAAGCGCCGTGCCAAGCAGTTCCTCGGTGGTGTGGGGCAGAGCTGGCTCCCTCGGTGCCCCTCACGCCTCCCCACGGGCCCTCGACGTGTGCTCAGGCCTCGGGGCGGTGGAGGCAGGCGGGCTGTCTGTCTGACATACTGCGCTGTCCCCTCCCTAGCAACTGACACCAGGACGGGGCGGGCCCGCCCCCCACACCCTGCCACCTTAACAGGTAGCGCCGGCCAGGTTAAGGTGGAATGCCAGTGATGTGGGGACTGAAAGAGCGCCATCGGGGGGGAGGGGGGAGGGTGGAGCTCTACCTGGGCGGCTTGCAACCCGATCCCTGCATACCTGGGCAGGGCTGGGACAGGGACGGGTGAGTGGGTGGCTACATGGAGACAGGAGATCACCCCCCCCCCCCCTTCCCGGCCCCACACACAAACCAAAACCCTCGTACTCAGCGCTTTCAGTTTATCCTGCACAGGACAGCATGTGAATGTCAGTGTAACATCTTACGTTTCCTTCTCATTTCATTGTGGCAACTGGAATTTTACTGTTTATACTACAGTACACAGATGGGATTTCAAAGTGGCCCCCTGTCATGTGTTGCATATTGAACCTGCCGTGACGGTGACCTTTCAGCTTGTAGCCCTGCTCACACGCGACTTTGTAGGCCTAGACTCAAAATAGGACAATATTTCAAGCTTTATAATACCAACTGATGTGAGCTGAAAAGCCAGGCCGCTCAAAGATCACACAAGTCGATCTATTTCTAATAAACTCTTACCATACCATACACAGCCGTGCTTACTATGCCCATACAGTCACTCAGACATTCTTCGTGTACATACGTGTTAAGAACGTAATGTTTGCATTCATATTTCTATTCAGTGTAAACGTCATAAAAACAGTGACTTAAACATTGTGATTAGCATGTTATCTTAGAACCTTTGTGTCGGGCCTACGTACAGCTGGTGCATTCCTATATACATTCACTCATATAGATGGCTACATATACCCATTCACAAACTGATTTACTCATACACTTAATAATGATACACATTCATACACTCGAATTCTCTATAAAATCCCACAAACACTCTTCTCTACGCACACTATTTTGAAATAGACACACACACACACACATATATATATATATATATATATATATATATATATGTATATATTTTGTATGCCTGCATACAGCACTAACTAACCTCTGACAAATCGTTGAAGCACTTTATGCTGGGTAGCAGACTGCTCTGGGACCTGTGGTTAGTTTAGTGTTATTGGGAATCGTCTTGTGACCTCAAGCAAACCCTTCCATGCAGTAATTCCTGCGATGATGGGGGGGGGGGGGCGGAGGGGTGGGGGTGGGGAGAGCTCCTACGCATCGGATAAACAGATGAGTTAGAGAAGATTAGGCATTATTAGGTTGCACAGATATGACTTCTGGAGGGAGGTTGAGAGATTGTGGTTTTGTAAATGAGCTGTGGGTGACCTGCAGAAATACAAAAACAGTGAATGGGGTAAACATGCATGCGTCAGCGAAGGTTGTGCTCAGGGAGAGATGAGTGACATTTAAAGGAGAAAAGAAGCAAACTATACAGCAATCTCTTGCATACACTGCCATAGCTACATTCATATGCACATACACTGCCATAGCTACATTCATATGCACATACACTGCCATAGCTACATTCATATGCACCCCAACACAGCTAATCAGAGCTTTAATCTGCATTTGTTAAAAAAACAATTTACCCAATCCGAGGGTGCAAGGTGTAACATCTGTACACTGAGGTAAATCACACTCGAGGCCTTATGACTATCAGCAGAGCTACTTTCCTTTTTAAAGTAATTGACACATTCAGTCGCTGTGGTCGCAGACATTGTTATTCTCATGCCATATGTGGTCATACAATGGAATTTGACATTTGCCCTGCAGTATTCAATAGATGAACGTATATTTATTAGTATTTTTGCTCTAAATAACGTAATATTGGGCCTCTTTTATTTCCACTGCCATGTATGGCACCTTCAGCCAGTCCTGTGTTTTTTGGTAAAAGCAATTTACATTCTGCAACGTGTTGACATTTTTCCACAGTCCCCGTTAAAAGTGAGGGCTCAAACAATCAGAATGCAAAATGCAGTTGTTTATGAATACAGTACTGAGTGAGGATTTCACCATCTGCCACTGTGAACACACAGATCTACACACCCATCCGCAGAGGAGCAAGGATGCCATGGGTCTGGGTGCAAAGCATGGACAATTGCCTCTTTCACTGCTGCCGGGGTAGTAAAACACAACAATTGCCATGGTTCAATGGGATGCCGTCGGCTCTGGGCCCTGGCGTCGCACATTGAAAACGTCCTGTTTGTTACCATCACACTGCATGCTGGAAATTGTATAAAAACAAAAAACGACAAGTACCAGAAGGGGTGACTGGCTGTAGGGCAGAATGTGTCACACATGGCATGGGGCGACCTGGCAGCTACCAATATGATTTCTGGGGAAAGTGCAGTAAACGCAGGAGCAGAGACCACCATTAGGACAAACACAGTGAATAAATTCACGAGCCTGAGCCCGGGGCCCAGTCAGGTCGTGTCTTCACCGCCGCCCCCTCCTTCAAAAGACACAAAAGGCCAGCCCTTCCATAAAAGAGGGAAGCCGTGGGGTTACACAGCCTGCTTCGCCGACTGAACACACAAAGAAGGAATGCAGGGCCAGCACAGAGAAAAGCAACCCTCGCTCCGAGAATCCCCCCCAAAAAAACCAAGATTTCACAACAGCATGCCACAAAGGAATCTTCCGGTTAAAACTAAGCACCAAAGTCGACCACCGAAGAAACAAGCATTTGCAATGCAATAGGTCTCGCATTTTATTTATGCGTTTTTATATAGCGCGGACTTTACCCGAAGGTGTCAGAGCGCTTCACAAAAGGAACAGAACTGATACATGAGAACATTACAATTGAGCAAAAAACAAAAGCAAACGTTACATTAAATGAGGCAAAAATGACAATCGTGAGCCAGCAAAATACAAGAGGTAGCATTGTTGAAAGTTAGAGCAATTGGTGTTGTTAATCTACTTAAGAAATAGACTCCGTACTTTTAGAAGCGTTACTTGTGCACTGTCAGCTAAAATAAGAGCTGATCTACCCTCCCTTTACTGTGCTGCCTCTGCTTCCTGCCGGGCCAAACTTTCATTTTGTTATAGGACTGCAACCTGCAACAGTGCGCCTGCGACGGGTGTGTAATGCACAAGCACCTCCCAAGGGGACAAGTGTTGTATACTGACCAGTGTGAGTAAATAAAAGAACCCAAACCGCCCAAAAAGCAAACAGGTAAGACAGCATTGTGGGTTAATGCTCCTGCTGCTGAGACCTACGAGAAACCTGCTGGTGAATGGTCTGAATTTGTGTCAGGCCCCTATATCACTTTTATTAACTTTCTGAGATTGATAAACTGGACTTTTAGGCTCTTGAGTAATACCTGCTACATTTTGCACCTATATTGGCTTTTAATTTTGGGCACCTTGACAATGGCAGCAGGGAAGATAGCACCAGTCTTTGAAAATGTGCTCACAACAGCCCCATCTTGTATTGAGTGAATGTAGCAAGTTGTTCCACCCATCTCCAAATGGATTTGGGGGGCACATTTTATAAGTTTGTAGGACAACATTGTGTGTTCCTTGAGGGCAGTTTGCTCGACTGGACAGCCCATGCTCCACTCCTAAAAGCAGCTCGCTGGCAGTGCTTATGTGTCTACAGGAAGGTTGTGCGAGTTTGCATAGGTGTCTTTGCAGGGAGTCGTGCATGTTTGGACGTTTATAAGGAGTTTGCGTGTGTGTGTTTGTGCATCTGTGAATGTGTGTTACGGGGTCTAGATAGGGAGATTGTGTGTGTGTGTTTAAGTGTTTATTTAGGAAGCGTGTGTATGTGTGCTTGATTTTCTATATAGCGAGTTAATGGCATTTGTATGCATATAGGGCCAGATGTAGGTCACCAAATACCGGTTGGTAACGGCCGATTTCGGCCGTTACCGACTAGTATTTGGTGATTGAGATGTGGGGGGCCTACATTTTACAGAATCGGTAAATTTACAGATTCTGTAAAATACCGATTCTGTAAATTTACCGAATCGGGAAATCTATATGTAGGTGGCACTGGAAACAGTGCCACAGGCCCCTAAGAATTCGTTATTTACCATGACATACTATGTCATGGTAAATAACGAATTCCTGTGTACACGCACATCTGTGCATGTACACCTGTGCCATGTGACACACATACATGCCCTCAGGGCATGTATGTGTGTCACCTGGCACCCAAGCCAGAATCAGGGGTGCAACAGGGTGTCAAAGTGACACCCTGTCCCCCTTGTAAATTCGGTAATTTTACCGAATCGGTATTTACCGATTCGGTAATTGACATTGGTTCCTATGGGCCTCAAGGCCCATAGGAATCAATGGCAATTACCGAATGTTACAGATTCGGTAACAAAAACGGTAAAAATACCTACATAGCATTTACCGATTTGTAAATACCGAATCGGTAAAATTCGGTATTTACGAATCAGTAAATGCCATTTAACTACATCGGGCCCTTTATGTGGCCACTTCTGCCAGTCGCATCATTCTGTAGGTGCGCCTATGCTTGATGACTTATGCATGCACAAGATTCACCATGCCTGCTCTTGGGTACAAAATTATATGAGTGCCATTTTCTTTTCTTGATCTAAGACGATGGACGGCACTTAGATTGATACATTTAAAAAAAGAATTGTATTTGTTCAAAAGTACTTTCAGATAGCGGAGCAGCCTGGCTTGCTACCTGCCCCTTCAAAATAATTCAAAGAAAATAATTGTTTTAACTATTGCGATCAGTGGAGGAGCAAGGGAGGAGCAGGTGGGGCTAAAAAGAGGTGAAGAAAGCACTTGGGAGTTGGTGGCGAGCGAGGGAGGCACGGAGGCACCTGAAAATGCTTTCTTCAAATTTGGAGTGGCCCAACAGCAGAGGGCCTGCAAGGGGTAGGGGAGCAAAACAGGAGTGGGTGAGAAGTGGATGAAGGGGAGGCAACTGGGAGGTATTTGAGGGGGGTAAGAAGGGCACGAGAGTGTGGGGAAAAAAATCATGCATTCTCATGACCAGCTTAATGAAAAATAAAAAGTAGTATCCTAAAAAGGATTACTCAATGAGAGCAGTGGAAAGATATGTAAGACATTCAAAAGGATGGTAAAGAGACTATGCTCCAGGGGGAAGACAAACAAAAGAAGAAGAAAGCAATTCATTGCATAAGAAGCACGCAAATGAAAGTGAATATAAAGACAAACAATGGTAAGCAATGAGTGGGTTCTACGCTCACTGTGCGTTTGTGGTTTGGTCCACAATAGGGTTTTTCACACAGACACCTAAAAGGTGACTGATATTAGCAAACTAAAAATTAGGTTAATCTATTCTAGAGAGAACAAAAGCAACCCAGACATAAATCTGTCTCCATGGATTTTGTCATTGAGATGTAGCTTGAGTTCCAGTGAATTAGAGCATGGAGGCCAAGTTCTGTATTCCCTCTACAACATAGGTTCACGACAGAATCCATAGCGTGCAATCGACAATCTTGCACCTCTGCTTTGTAAGCTACCCGGGATATGCCACCGAGCTGCCTTGCTTACACTTTTTGCTCTCCACTGTGCACTTACAAGAGTGGTCCAGCCATATGCAAATTGGTCTGCCCCTGCTACAAAGGGGGTATTCCCTGAAGTATGAGGCTTTTTCTCCTCACTCTGGGTCCTTTTACTGGTTACAGTTGGCTGGTAGTGCCAGGCTGGTCTCCGGCAGCCGGGCCTCCTCCTGCCTTTGGCTCTGAGGGGAAGATGCAGAACGCTCCTGGGAACTCGGGTTTCAGCTCCCCCGCTTCCTCGTGCAAGAAATCAACAGATACTCAGCCACCACGGATCCTCCCTTTCCAGCAGGCTCTCTCTTTTCTTGGAGCAAATCCAGGGAGGTTCAAAACATCCTCTCAAGTAGGAGCTTTTGGACACTGCCATGCTCTCTCTCATCTTCTTTCTCTCCACCCCTTCCGAGCTGAGCTGGTGGTAGAGAATACGCCTCTCCCATTCCCACACTTTTGCAGAGGTGTTTAGAATGTTCTTTAACATCCGGCAAAAAGATTAACTTCTTTTGTGCTTCTGTTTATGAATGTCGCAGTAACTTGCAGAGATGTAGCATAAACTGATAGCTAGGGTGTTACCACAGTTGGGTTACAGCGTCCTAACAAACATGACAGGAGCCCAAATTTAAGTTTGGAATATGGACCCCCTACCTCCTAGGTGGTTAGTAAAAAAAAAAAAACTGCTACAATTGGGATGCAATGGGCCCCTCAAATTCTTGGGCTCCGGTGCCACTGCACCTGCTGTATTATAGGCGTGCCTCTATTGAGCTTGTGACATGAAGGTACGAACAAATGGTGATAGCCGGACACTCAAGCCAAGGCTGAAATGGAGCCTAATACCCCAGTCTGAACATCCAGTGCTGTGACCACCCCAACAGGGCGTGATGCCCCAGGACAACTGCCCACCGGCCCACTTGGCATTAGAAAACCTCATCTTATCCCAGATATCTCAGAAGGATTGCTTCCCTGTCCTCATTATAGATAATAATATTTGGGTGCTTTCAGAGTCACCAGGAGAGGTGTCACACAAGTCCATGTCTCATCTCCAGTGCAGGGGGCACCCCCAACCTTTAGGGGCTTCTTGTTTGGTTTCATGTCTGTACGTGACTGAGATACAGGAGTCTCAGGGCCCCCTCGTCAGATCTGCAGGAGGGCGGATGTTGTAATCGTCTCTTTTTATTTATAGTTACTCAGGATGTGGACCATAATTTTGTGTTAAGCCATTGGTCACTAGACATGTTCAGAAGTTACAGAATAACATTTTAAAAATCCATACGACTAAATCATTTTAGAAATTAAACAAAAATGCCTTAATATTAAAAGCTCACCACCACACCTTTGAAATCAGTCATTGCACCAACCTGTTGCAGCACATAGGAACCCTCCCTGGTCGCAAAATATACCTGTGTTGCCTCCAGCTCTTATTGCCCTTTTGTGCGTAGTAAGGTCTTGGGAAAACTTTTTCTTTACATCCCACCATATTTACAATGTATGCATTTCAATGTTTAACACTGCCCCTTGCCAAGGAGAGAGCGATACTAGGTAGGGTTTCTTTGCTAGGGCATTCTTACCCCCATCTTCCACCCTCCACGGAAAGCTCTCATATATGCACTCCAGAAGGTATTCAATGCCTCACCACCTTCCTCTTCCTGTACGACCTGTGTGGATCAATATTATAAAGCCGATGTGCAACCCCTGCTCAGGTAATACGACTGATAATGTGGCGGATGCCTGATAAACCTAGGACTCCATTACAACTTCCCTGCACCACACAAATATAGAAATCTTAGACAGTTAGTGAAGCAAAGTTCAAATTTAAAATTCTAGTAGGGA
Source organism: Lissotriton helveticus (assembly GCF_964261635.1). Classification (NCBI taxonomy): domain Eukaryota; kingdom Metazoa; phylum Chordata; class Amphibia; order Caudata; family Salamandridae; genus Lissotriton; species Lissotriton helveticus. The sequence goes on along the minus strand of NC_136061.1, from coordinate 1,814,398,960 downwards.
AGTCTTTCATTTTGCAGAAAAGGGTTCAAAAGAGCTCCTTTATAGATCTGACAGCCTCTGGTTCATGAGTTTTCGATGTTCATGTATCTACTGGTTTCAACTTCGGAATATTTGCTTCCATAAACCAAAATAAGTCAACCAATGTGCTACTGCATAGAGCTGTCATTCTATAAAGTCTTGGTGTCCATAGGGACTGAGCATCTCTTTTAGATAATTGATGATTTACCCTTGAGTTTCTACATGTCCTTCCCCATGCCTGAACAACTTGTTTCTACCCATGCTCAGCAAAGTCTGACATTACCATCAACTTTCCACACCAAGAAAAAACAAACAGGTCTTGGTTTTATAGTCACGCTACTTGATGGGATTCTAGTGCGGTCTGTGATCCTGGCCTTGCAATCCCAAGCATGATGTGGAGTCCAGGACTACGCTAAGGTCTGCACTATGGACAGTGGTGAGAATTACAGGAATACTCTCAGGCTCTCTGATTGCTCCCAGTTTCGTGGTGTTGGAGAATAATGTGGGATCCAGGTTTAGTCTCAGGTTCTTGGCATGGAAGCATATTCGGAAGTTTGGGATAACTTCCAGTCTTTGGTCTATGAAGCATGGAGTGAATCAAGGATACTCCATGGCTCTTAGCTGTGTTGAATGCAACTGAGTCCAGGATTACGCCCAGGCTCATTATATTTGAATTATGGTTTTACGATTTGGCTCAAAGATAAATGAGAGAGTGAATAGGATGAATAACGTATGGTTTTATATGGATTTTTGGAACAAGTTATGTTTTGTGCCCTTGGATTAGGGGTAGAGTGGGTATACGGGGAAAGGGGGAATATTCCTCGTAGGCTGGAAGAAACTGAACTCCTTTTTTGACTGAGAGGACTGAATGAGCCCTCAGTCCACCAATATCTACAACCAGCCCTTGGTTAGCACAACACACTTTTTCTTAAAGGAACAAACCTAATTTGTTGATACACAGAAGAAACGTTCTTGGTTTTTTTTCTAGATCGTGCAGACTTTAAATATTTTGCTAACTTCTCCTTCAAATGACATGTAAAGTATGTAGCTTTTAACCACTGTATTTGGACACTATAGCTGTAAAACTAATTGTTAACCCCTTCCGCGCGGGGCTGTTTCCCCCGCTGTGCTGGGGGCGGGGAGGGCGCGTACAGCACCCCCATGCTCATGACGAGGTCAGCTCGTCATGAGCTACGGCGCTCCGGTGCTCATGACGAGCTGAGCTCGTCATGGCCACACCTGTTCCAATGGAACGTTCAGCACAGCAGGGGAATCAGCCCAGCATGCGAGCGTTCCACGGAACGGGCGAGGTCATGACGAGCTCAGCTCGTCATGAGCACCGTAGCGCCGTAGCTCATGACGAGCTGACCTCGTCATGAGCACTCAAAGGGTTAATAAAAAAAATAGTAAGAGGAGCCGAACTTCAACCCTAAAAGACCTAAAATACAATGATGATGTTGTGCGCCACCTGGATGTATTCATTCAGTACAGGGTGGGGTAGATTTTAAAACAAAACATTTTATGGAGTTGGCTGCTTTTCACTCCCAGTTCATCTTTTCATTGAGTTCGAAGAATTATTTGTCCATCCTCAATTTAATATACTAAGATCAAGACCCTAAACACAATATACTAAAGGATGTGCTTGACAGCATCTTAATGATCGTGGCTTTGTTCAATAGTCCTGTTGAGGGAGATTAGCCCTAGGCCAGATGGGATTCTTGAGATCTTCCTGCAAAAAATGTCCAGTCAGACAGATTCACTTTCTCCGAGTATTGAGACAAGGAGGCACACCAAGGGAGGCAGGTGTTAGTGATTCCTGTTTCTTGGGCAAGCCAGTTCAGCTGGCATTGTGTGGCCACCGTCAGGTGTACACGAATCAATACAAGAAAGGAAAAAAAACTAGGCAACCGGGCTTCTCGTTGCAGGATATGAGATGACATCCCAGTATCCATTAGGACCCCCCAACCCTCCTACAATTTAGGAAAGAGCTGGAAACATACTTCTTTAAAGAACACTACATTGTGACACAGTAAATAGTCATCCTGCCATCTCAGAACTAAACTCAGATTTACTCTCACTCTTTGACCCTATGCATTGCTCTGCTGCCTTTCAGCCAGGTTCATGACATACAAATATCACATTCTTGCACATGTAGATGCCAGCATATGTCAGGCTCACCGACAGACCCAAGACCATCAAGCAAATATCTGAAAAACAAAATGTCTGTCCCTTAGCTTGTGAATTGGAGCAGATTGGGAAGTTTGAATGTACCAACAATTTTAAAAATGGGGTCACAGTGGCTTTTCCAGGATCTTAGTGTGATCTGCTTGTCTGCTATTGGTCTGCATGTATTGATAACATGTATTAACAAAGGTGCAAACAGCAGCCTTTTTAGAAAGTGTGGGGTTGATCCTTCAGTGCAGGATGTAGTTATCAGATAACTCCACGTTGCTTGGGCTCTATAGAATCCTGATGTTTTCTTTCACAAACCAGTGTAGTCCACGAATTTGTAGAAAATCACGACTACAACTCCCTGTATGCATTAATTTAGATTATTTAGGGCATGAAGAAATATGATCACATCACCCCCATCCTGATGCAACTCCATTGGCTCCCCTTGCCAACCCTCACTATCTTCAAAACCCACTGCCTCATTTACAAAGCATTAACTAGAAGCACCCCTGGATATCTTGAAGACAAGCTCACCATATCTGGTGACTCTTGGCAACCCCCACATGCCAGGACACTATCAGACTGCAGACTAAGTGTAACGAAGTAAAAAACAAGAGAGCAGCGTTTTCCATCTATCAACTTGTGGCGGCCTGGAACAAAATCCCTGTATCCATCAGGACCGACCAAAACCCAGCTACGATTTAGGAAAAAGCTGAAGACGCACCTCTTTAAAGAGTACCGCATCACAATACATGAACAGTCCACAAGTTAGCTACAGCTCCTTTCACTCATTGGCCTTATGACTGCCTTTGATCATGTATAGTGCTCCCTTGCCTTTAGGCTAGAGCCACATTATTGAAATACCACATACGTAAATACATCTGTTTTATACGGCAGCAGAGGGCTAGAAGGGTATAATTTATCTAGAAGAGTCGGAGAAATCCTAAGTATTGTTTCCTAATCATGTAGAAACAGTGCTCCTAGGTATAAAGCCACCTTATACTTACTATATTTACGTGTAATACTTAGTTATCTGCAGCTACCGTGAAGGATCTAATGCTAAAGAGGTTGACAGTGGCAACAGAATGCAATGTAAGCACAACCATAATGCCTCAATAAACATAGAAACAACTCAAAGGGACGAAATACAATCAGGGGCGGCTGGCAACTAAGTGGTGGGTGGGTGGGTGGGTGCGTGTACGCAGGCAAGGTGAGTGGCTAATAATCAAAAATAACTCTGTTTTGCAGGTACTAAATGAACTCCATTTGCTGTGTAGTTAACGTTGTTTTATTATATTTATAAAATATTACCTATCGACAGTGTGGACTTTTTATGTATTTGGAGTGTTGGCTGTAGAAATGCTGCTAGTCTGTATTCATATGTTACATTAGTATTCTCCTTCTTCGTACCTGTAATGAATGTATTTTTGATTACTTTGGTAATGACATATTGCATTACTTTATTTCTACTGCAGGGTTTTGACTGTAAAGCCTCCATTCAAGACAAAGGGCTAGATGTAGGTGGCTAAATACTGGCCGGCAACGGTGACATTCGTTACATGTCACCGTTACCGACCGGTATTTAGGCATTTGAGATGTAGGGAGGATTTGGTAAATACTGATTCCTTAATACCGATTCCTTATTGCCTTGCATTTAAGGAATCTGTAATACTGAGTCCTTAAATGCAATGTAGGTAGCACTTAAAACAGTACACCTCAGCCTTAAGGAATCGCTATTTACCACCAACTCCAAGTTGGTGGTAAATAGTGATTTCCTTTCAAAAAGCACTTTTTTGCTTTTTGAAATGTGCCATGTGGCACACATCCATGCGCTTTGGGCATGCATGTGTGCCACATGTGCACACATGCATATTTCACGGGTGCAACCCTTGAAATACCTCCCGGGATTACCGATTCGGAAATACGGAATCGGTAATACAGAATGTCTTCACATTCATTCCTATGGGCCTCCAAGCCCATAGGAATGAATGGGTAGGTATTCGTTATTACCGAATCTCAAATACCGATTCGGTAATAACGAATATTAAGAATTAGGTATTTTTTACCGAATTCTTACCTACATCTAAAATACCGATTCCTAAATACCGAATCGGTAAACTTAGGTATTTAGGAATCGGTATTTCCCAGTTACCTACATCTAGCCCATAGTCTTTTTTTCTGTCTTTTTTTTTTTTTTGCCTGCACATCATTAGGAAAAGCATGATCAAAGCCAGTAGGTCAATATGGCGAGATTTATTGGCTTTGCCAATGCTGGATTAACTCTGGTGTTTCACTTATTTCCATATGGATGGGCCTCTCTTGTTGAAAGACAATAGATAACATGCAAAGTTTGGAATGTAGCTCTAAGAATATATCCTCTGTAGCTGATAGTGAAAAGCGTTAAACGTCTCTATGTCAAAGGTGTCAACTGGTAACTGGAGAGAGGGGCAGGATGATTATTAGCATAACTGAACAGAAAATGTGGCTGTCAGCTGCATCAAACCTTCAAAGGATGACCCTTACTAATTTAAGGCAGCATCACTGCATGTGATCACCAACCCTCCACCCTTCCCTCAGCAGGGACATGCTTTATTATCATAGCTACAGACAAATAATTTTATAGATGTACGTTTTGCATGAAACCTGCCACAGTCACCCACATAAAGCAATGGGTTACTCATTCGGGGGTGTGAGAAAGTGGATGTGTATACACTCACAGTCACAGTGAGTGAGTGTAACAGCAAGGCAGAGTGAGAATAAGTGAGACTGGGTGAAAGTGAGTAAGAGTGAGTTTGACTGCGTGAGAATGATTGCACCTCCCCATTACAAAGCACCCTAGAAGAAGTTGGGTTCACTCGCTACAAATTAACCCTCTGCAAAAAGTCAAGATCACTTGCTTCACTTCCTCACTACAGATCATGTCAAGTATTACGTCTCACCTCTTTCAGTGATCCACAGCTGCCACTAACCTACAGGGTGCTGCCATGACTGCACAAGGACAAACTGGCCCACACCTGTGTTGCCCTTCTGTATTCAAACCTGCTGACAAGGTCAGTACTTTTTGTTCGATTGCAGAGACCCTTGCTCGTTCTTGCTTTACATGAGAATACCAGATCCAAGGCAGCACAGTCCCCTCCCCCATTCAGGCTGCAAGCCCATTCCCAAAAGGAGGACCACCATCCCCTTCTTAGAAGTCCGGCTTCCTCAGACTGATGAGCCAGTGCCTAACCAAGTCAAAACAATGCTCCTGAAAAATGTATTAATCTCTACATTAAGTTTCCTCTTGGACTTCTCGATTGCGCTGTGTGATGCTTCCCATTCCATTAATAAAAATGTCCACAGTGCGCTCCTGTAGGTAGATCAAGGTTTGCTTGTGCCTGCTGACCTACCACCATTATTTTCCCTCCTGGCTTGCCATCGATCAGGTTAAATGTTGGCCCCCTGATCTTTTCCAATCAGGTTGAAGTTGTTGTCTTGGGCTCCTTGGACTTTGCACCCTTAGCGCAATGCGGGACTCACCTTCATACCTGCTGCAGGATTTGAAGGAATGGACCTCCACAGCAGTGAACTGCGCCGGGCCGGGCTGCGCTGGGCTGGGCCTGCCTTGGCACTGGGGATTTAATCACCCGCCTCCTTCCTTTGAAGAAAGCTCACGAACGCCCACAAACGCCCTTGTTCTGTATACAGGATGACTGCAGGCAATTTGGGACCCTGCTAAATGAGGATGATGTCCCCATGTATTGTATTGTATTTATATAGCGCTTACTACCCCTGACGAGGCGTCGAAGCGCTTTTTCGGCGAGTAGTACGCTACTCCGGGATCCATAGAGGATTAGTGTTGAATTAGTATAGTGAAACATGCAAGTACATTTTAAGTGGTGGATACATTTGTCAGTTATTTGGATTTGGAATGATAGCAGAAGGATAGAGGAGGAAAAAAGGTTTGTATTTATATAGCGCTTGTTACCCCTGATGGGGTGTTGAAGCACGCCACTCCGGAACCCATAAAGGATTAGTGGTGAATTAGTATAGTTGAATATGGAATTTGAGAAGTGAACATGTTAGTCTGTTAATTTTGATTGAAAAGGATAGTGGAGGGATAAAAGAGTGAAGGATTGTTTTGTTTGTTTTGTTTTTAGGTCTTAGCAGTAGGAGGAGCCTTTTGGATGAGTAAAAAGGAGTTTTGGAGGGGAGGAGTCAAAGGGAAGAGTTTAGAAAGGTTTGTTTTGGGGGATATGTATAGTAGAAAGAGAGGTCAGATGATACAAGGAGGGGTAGAGTAGGAGAGAGTCAAGAAGGTGTTATTTTGGGGCTCATAGTAGTGGTATGGGGTTTGGGATAAATGAGAGTGGATGTAGAGGATATATTGATATATATATATAGGCTGAGAAATAGGGTAGTGCATTGGAAATGCTAAATTAGAAGAAAGTGATAAATATATAGATCCATAAGTACCTTAAGTTTGTGGATGTGGATGGTGTGAGCTGGGTATTTCTAAATGGGAAAATGGGCAGCATATCTGGCCCTGGTCAGTCTCGAACGGGCTCAGACAGGCAGCAGCCTTTGTCCTCTCCTCCCTTAGCCTCGACGCCCGGGCTGAGACGCCCAACCCTGGCCTTTTATAGCCCTAGTAATCAGGTGACCCCTTCAGCCAATGGGAACCCTAGCCCTAACAGAACCAATAGGAGACCAGGCCCTTACAGCCAATCTTAGCCCTAGTCCAAGCACCCAATCAGTTCACAAACCCTGATCTCTACGTCCAATAGAGGCCCTAGCCCTACCAGTAGTCCCAACCCCAGTCCAAGCAACCAATGGTACAGGAAGCCCTAGTCCCTACTTCTAATAGAAAGCCTAACCCTACTCTTAGTCCCACAACTAGTCCAGCAACCAATCACACCAGAAGCCCTAATTGCTACTTCCAATTAAAGGTCTAACCCTAGCCCTAGTCCCACCCTACTCCCAACAACCAATAACATAGGAAGCCCTAGTCTCTACTTCCAATAGAAATCCTAACCCTAGCCCTATTCTCAACCCTACATTGATTGACTCACAGACCCAGAAACCAATCAGAACCCTCAAATACCCAACCAATGAGGACACTAACCCTAATCCAATAGAAACACCAGATACAACCACCAATCAGCGTACACATGTACCAACCACTAGCAGACCATATAAGGTCCTGGCAACCTCAGACAAGGTTTGCTGGCCAGGGAGTTCGAAGCTGCTTCTCCTGTTCAGAATCTCCTAGAAGACAGACAGGCTCAATCCATACTTTGGACTCCTGCAGGTAAAGGCCTCACTAACTTGAAATCTAACAATACTGTTTGAATAAAATGGTACTCCCTCTCCTGGCCTAAATACGAAGTGCATAGTCCCTAGTAAACACAGGTTAAACAGCTCACAGAAGCACCCTCTGATGTAGTTTATCCCTGTTGCTGGGGGGGGGAGCAGGGGGCTGGTTTCACTGGCTTGTGAACACAAAATGGTGGCTTGGGGTGCACTGTTTTAACATACAGGTCTTAGCACAGAGCAAAGGAGAAATTTGGAGGGAAAACTGAATTGTCAACAGGAATGAGGGATAAACAACAGAGTTTGGACTGCAAATCCCAAGATTCAACACTTTAAATGGAAGCAATCATGGGCAGGGAAAACCACAAGTTTAAAACACAAAACAGGTGATAAAATATGCAATCACAGGCTGGTTAAAACTACAATTTTAAACTGTAACAACCACAGGCAAAGACAGTAATCACAGAAAGGGAAAATCGTTTTTTTAACCACTTTTGTTTTGGGGAAGAGACTGAAGACCATGTGTTGGAGGCGGTATCCCAGCACAAGCCACCGACCGTCTCAGAAGAAAGTAAGCATGGGAGGACATTATTTGCATAGGACAGCCCTCTTCTCAGTCCCATTCTTATGCTGCAGTTGCCATGAGGTGTTACTAGAGGGCAGCATTATGAACAAAAGAGCACACTGAGGCTTTTGTTCTGCTTATTAACTTGATTCTTGTTCATGGTGGTCTTGCATACAAATACTTACAGCACCTCAAAGTTGACAAGTGTGATCTGATGTTCTGCAATTGTAAGGTTTTGTGGTGCATAAGTATGCATGGTTAGTGAGGTTTTTCCCAGAATGTCTGTAGCGCACCCTTTGGGATTATCCTTAGGCTGGCAAATGTCAGGTACTCCTTTGGGGTATGAGGCCAAGAAAAACTTTGGGAAGTTTGCTCCAGTCATCTGTAGGATGGAAAGACACTGGCAAATCGTTACAGAGGGAGCCAGGCCGCACAAAATGTGGTCACGGTTGGACAGACATCTTTAGCAGGGACTTTTGACCACCCCCAATGTGGGACCAGGACCACAATACCTCTGTGTCTCTGAAACTTATTTTGACCTCTGGACAACACCATCTCATTACCCCTCAATTGTTCCCTCCTGGTACCCCAGCTTTGGTAGTTCATCAACCGCGTTTCAATCATTTGAGTGACTACCAACACCCTTCCTATGTGCCTTCTATTTACATTCAGTCAGTAACCCAGCCGTAACCCAGCTGCTTCTGTCGCTGTTCAATCTCAAGTGACAGTTGGATGCACATTGCTGGGGTATACAGGCATTTACCGCTCTGTACAGCCCCTCTCAGCACAGCCAGACTACACTTCTTAAAATCATAAATACATGTTTTGGCTTACAGTAAGGCCAGGCCTTCCGTTTGTAGTTCATAGCCAACGTAAGGAGGAAAAAATAAACTGAAGAGCATGCCAAAATTCTCTACAGACACTGCCAATCCTCACACTTCTGCCTATTTGCATGCCAGGGTTATCCACTATGACCCACCCAACCATTTGCCAACAGTAGCCTCTCCCTGCCTCATTCGTATGCTCCGATGCCACTTTATTTAGTAAATGTTAGTGCTCTCAGATTTCCTAGCGCGATTCGCTATAGCCTCTGTTTTCAACAAAAATGTCCTAAGGGTACCTATGCCATGCTGCAGGGTGGGGAGGGAGGGCTTCTGCTGCTTGCAGTAAAATTTTGAGGCGCCCACCTGCAAAAATACCGCCACATGCTACTTGTTGTACCTTTCAATACCATAACTGCAGCAGGATTGTATGGTGCCCCTGTTGGTTGGTGAAAGCAACTGTCAAACAGCTTTTTGCCCCCCACCCCTATTGCCCCTATCTATGTGGGGTGCACTCCATAAGAGGGGATCGGAGCAATGAAAACTATAGGTAGCCCCCCAAAAAGTACCTGGAAGCCATGCCATTCTGTGCACCTCGTCACCCTTCACGTTGCGCCCAGGCACCTTTTAATACTGTCCCCCCTAAATTTTGACTGCCCCTCCCACCCTGAATAAAATCAGAGAGTGTAGGGGGATGCAGTAAAAAAGAATTTGCAGTTCCCCACTTTACTCAGAGCTCACAAACGTCTTTTAGGATTTGACGCACAGCAACACCTTGTTTTATGTAGGAAAGAGAGGGTGACAACAACAACACCAAAATAGTGACTATATAAATAAAGCACACACAAATATGTACGAAAAGTCCCAAGTCACAGAAAGGTGAAAGAAAAAAGAAAAAAACTTTTTCTTCTAAAAGAACCCTCACTCACCACCTAGTGGTGACATGCTTCATCATTGGGTTCCCACTGGGGAGACCGAATGTCCCCCCGGTGTGCTACAACGCCTGTGTTACAGCGGAGCTGTTTTTTTTGTTTTTCTCAAGTGAAGTGATGTAGTCATTAGTGATAGTGTAAGTGGGTTAAAAGAAACAGGCTGTGCCCAGTATAAATTTTAATAAGGGGCCAGGCTGTTCCAGTTAAAAGCAACATTTGGCGGACAAAAAGGAGAGTTATAATTTTAAAACTCGTTTGTCTTATAATTCAACATGGTCAACATGTTTCTGCTATCATATGTCAATTAGACTCAGCATTCATCAGGACCGAAAAAAGCGTGATCCCCCGGTGGTATGCGTGCGCTAAGACGCACCCTACCGTGAGGAATGTGTTAAAAATTGTGAAACTCACGGATTCTCCGTGGGGGCTCTACCGGATATTCACCGAGCCCACTGTCATAACTAGTGATTTGTAATGTTACATGGGCGAGCGCGGCAGGGGTATTCTTCACGTCGCGCTCCGTTTGTACGGCGACGACTCCCCGTGTAGAACCTATCTTGTTGGCACTTCCGCGGCCCGGAAAGAGAGGGTGGCCTAGCTAGAGAAGGTTGTCTGAAACTCGTCTGTGGAAAGATATTGTAATTTACAATGCCAATAGCTCCGCCACAAATGCGAGACCAATTGCATTGCTAATGCTTGTCCTATTAAGTGATTAGCAACTATAGGTGATCATATTGTGCGCTGTGCTCTTTTAAGGCACAGACATTCCTTTTTTCTGTATTTTTTGGCAAGACTTCATTCACCATGAACTGCTCAGTCTTGACTCGTTTTGCCTTTTTCATGCTATTTCGCTCTGTGTGTGTTTTGTCATTCAAGTAGAGCTGTGGGAGACAAAGTTCAGTGATGGTGTGTGGTATGTCTTCTGTTTAACTACAAAGAAGCACAAGGGTGATATGTTATGTTTCCATTTTATTCCGGCGTGGTTTATTAAATGTATATTAAAAATATATATTTTCAAAAGAGATGTCCACGCTTGTAACAGCACGCAACATATCCGCCAACATGTAAGGTGTTTTCATCATTTGGGCACCGATGTGGTCTGTTGATTGTGGAAGAATGCTTAATGGGAATTCACAACTATGTGCATGCTCAAGTGCCTTTTCCTGGAATACTGGATAAACACCATATCTTTTCTATTCCTACATGTAACTTTCACAATGCCACCATTGTCCTTCTATTGCTTCTCTTCTGAATCAATTTTTTGCCCTGGGTACTCTGCTGTGATTGTGGTCATTAGCTGAAAAAACTAACTCTGCCCTGCCGCTTGTCTTTGCAATTGTTGTTGCAACAGATTATCGAGTTTAGCTGCTCTGAATCTCATAAAACACAACCACAAAACAAACATAACCACAACACACACACTGCTAGCCTGTAGGAGTCAGTCAGCCAGTACAAGGCCGTCAGGACCGTAGTGATGGAGTCTCGCCTGCGAAGGTTTCACAGTTATCGGTCCGCGCCTACAATCTTCATTTTACACGGGGACAGTGGTGATGCTACGCTGCAACGCCTGCTCTGTGCCAGTTTCAGGTGGATGGGGGCATGGCAGTCTTTGTGAGACAGTATTCACACTTCAGTTCATGCCTGTATTTCCTCAGCTGCAAGAGTTTGGCAGACTGTGAAAGCTAAAGAGACTCAGCGACGGGCAGGGGGAGCTCCATGGTGAGAGGCAGTGAGAGACAGACAGAGGAGGATAAGGAGAGTGCAAGAGAGGAACACAGCAATAAATGCAGGGGGGGGATAAATAGAGAGAGCGCTATAGAGAAGGAGAGTGGGAGACATGGCGAGAGATCTAAAGAGAGATTGAGAGACAGGCAGAGAGATCTGAAGAGAGTGAGAGACGGACAGAGCACTCTGAAGAGAGAGAGAAAGACAGGCACAGATCTAAAGAAAGAGTGAGAGACAGGCATGTACACATAAAGAGAGATCTAAAGAGAGTTAGAGACAGGCAGATAGATCTAAATAGAGAGACAGGCACATAGGTCTAAAGAGAGAGTGAGAGACAGGCAGAGAAATCTAAAGAGAGTAAGAGACAGGCAGAGAAATCTAAACAGAGTGAGAGACAGGCAGAGAGATCTAATAGGGTGAGGGACCGGATCAGAGACCTAAAGAGAGAGTGAGAAACTGGCACAGAGATCTAAAGAGAGAGAGAGAAGCAAGCATAGAATGCTAAATAGAAAGTGTGAGACAGAGGAGACAGCTAAGGAAAGAGAGAGTTAGAGTGAGCTACCAGCAGAGATTGCTAAAGAGTGAGAGACAGACAGGGGAAGATAAGGAAAGTGCAATAGGCGAACACCCCCCTGAAGCCCCCGTAGGTTGTTCGGTCTCGGTTGCTACGCTCGCTTGCCGCAGCAGTGCAGTATGCAAATATTTTTACGCCTCACCACTTTCAAATGTCACCAGCCGCCCCTGCTTAGTGCGCTATCCCTCCGTGACCCTGCTTGCGGGATCCATTGGAGGTGGCCACCAATTTTTGTCCACCATTTAACTGTGGAGCTCTCCTCCCTGGTTATGACTCCTCCACTCAGCCACGCTTCAAGTGCTGCGCCTCCGCACTGCTCCTGCCCTTCTGGAATTTCCTCCCAGACAACTTCCACTTTTACTAATAGTAGCGAATAACATTGCCGGGTTAAAAAGAACAAATATCATGAAAATAACTCTGTGTCATTGTTGCAGATAGGACAGCAGCATGAGGAGCAGTCCTATGCCTCTTTTTCAAATGTAATCGAGATCCACAGAGGTACACGTTCTCTCGGTGTGTCGCCTGGAGGTAAGGAACCCAACACTGCAGCTGAGAAGTGACAAGCGCATGGAGGAGCAACTAGGAGTTGGAGGAATAGTGGAGTCTGGGGTAAACTCAAGGAGCAACTAGGAGTTGGAGGAAAAGTGGAGTCTGGGGTAAACTCACAACAGAGAAGAGGGAAAGGCCCACCTGAGAGAGGAAAACAATACAAATACGGGAAGCAAAAGACAGATGGAGCTGCAGCAACTAAACCTGGCTTCTTGCAGCTTTATCAACAGAGAAGAGAACAATTCATTAAACCCGAGGAGCGGCCGCTGCTGCTTTTTCAAATGGCCTCGAGGTCAGCAGAGACACCAAAACAAGTTCTCTCAGCTAAAGGAATGTCCACTTTGGAGTTTAGAGGGCAGGGAGTAAAACCTGAGGTGATGTTGCATTTTCACAAAAAAGTGTGCAAACTATGTCGTTATTACCTGTCTTTACTAACTTCTTATCAGCAGAAAGGTAATAATTTGCAAACCATTGTCACAATAGAAGAACTATACAAACTGACAACATCGCCCTCTTAGCAGAGACTCTGTCAACATGGTTACAAGGACAGAGTTAACTAGTAAAAACCTCACCATTCTGTAGACTACTTACATTCCACGTCAAGATGAAAATACGGTCCAGATGAAAGTGGCTGACAGATTTGGTAACGTAAACAGTGATACCCTTAAGAGTGAAAGGCTTGCATTCTTTTAAACTAGCAAGAAGTAGTTGAGAAGAACACTACAATAACGTCAATGTGATGGAGTCTCCTAAACTGTATTATGGGCACTTTTATTCTTTCTCCTTTCTTACTAACATTCATTACTACATGCACTACAAGGGACTTTTTCAATCGCCCTCAATTTGAAAATCTCACAATAATATATTCTGTGAAGACGTCAACTGACCAAAATTCCAGGAGTAGTCATCACACACAGTTCGACCCACTGATGACATAACTAGGGGTTGGCGGAACTAGAGGAGTTTCAAGCCACGAAATTCAGTTACATTAAATCTCAGTGAGGGCATAATTTGGCACGTCGCCCTGCCCACGCAAATTTTTAGCACCAGGAGCTTGTTGCGCGCTGTAAAATCAGTGCAAAGGGCACCAAGCGGTCACTGCTTCTTTGTGCGGCTCAAGTATTTTCTACTTGAGCTGCAGCTTTCTCAAAGCTAACTGCCATGACCTGCCGCGACTGCCCAGTTTGAGAAATCTTGCCGGTAGGCGTTTTAACAGGATTACTGACAAAATATCAAAGGTCAAAAAATCAACCTACAAAAATATCGGAGCAAGAATATCGATGTCAAGAATATAGATATTCTATCTACAACATGGTAAGTACAAAAATATCGGGAAAAAATATAGATGTCAAAAATATCGTTTTTTTAGTTAAAAAAAGTAAAATAAACTAAATAAAACGTATTAATAAAATAAACGTAGTTCATTTTTTAAAATAATGTTTAACATTATTAAGTCATATATATATATATATTACCTACTGGCGGTCGCCAGTAGGTATATATAGTTAGAATTTTCAAAAATCCCATAGGGAAAAAATCCTATGTCTAATAACTTTGGCGTTTGTGGACGGAATTGGCTGAAATTTTCAGGAAAATGGAACATTTTGTTTCTGAGCAGCCCCTGAAAATGTGGGGGGGCCGAGAAAAAAGGGGGGTCCCAAAACGTGTTTTTTTCCAATGTTAATTTCCATAGGGCGGTTGGCCTCACTTTTAGCCCGAACGGCTGAATGGATTTGCACGAAACTTGGCAAAATTGTAGGGACTGTTAGCCCGATGTGCCTTTGCTAGGTCTCAATATATGTGCTCCAGTGGATTTTGAGAAATTAACGTTCAAAAAAAGATATATATCTGTAAGCGCGCTCTGGGCAGCGCTCCGGTTCGCGTACTTTACGCGTAACGGAACTTCGCGAAGCGAAGCTGATTGGCTCTCCGGTGTCTGTCAACATTCTAAACAGTCCGGAGCGGCCGCCATCTTGTCTCTCGGTAGGATCGAGAGACAAGAGGAGGCCAAAACAAAGGGGGAAATGACCATAAGGGGGCATAGTAGATCCTACCTGACCCCCTAGGTTTGATGTGGAGGCTTTAAAAGGGCCCCGGGGAGCGTACTTTGTTGAAAATTAGTGAAAAAAGTTAGAGTAAAATAATAATTGTGAGTGATCAGATGTAGGGTAGCTCTGAGAAGAGCTTTTGGGTTTATGGTACATTTAGGTACTTATAAGTAGGTACCAATGCACAGTCTTAAATTCAGAATGAAAACTCTGTTGCCCTCATCTGAGAAGTGAACTCCATCTGCTCTGTAGATATCTTGCATGTAGTAACGCAAGTTATTGTTGTACAGGGAGCCTATTCCATGGTCTCTCATGTAAGCTGAAACAGATTTGTTTACATGCTTCCTCGACTTCTCAATTTGTGGACAAAATTGGTTCGACCACCTCCATTTCTGTCTTTGGCATATATTTGAATATACCAAGGCAGTCTGAGGAAAAAGTGCCATTAATTGCTCAAAGGTGTCCTTTAAAAGCATTTCCAGACCTACCCCAGTCAAAGTGCCCAAGTCATTACCTCCACGGTGCACAATTAACAGGTCAGGTTTTGGCAAATGCATAAAGGTTTTCACCAATGGTATCAATTGGTGACATTTTAATCCTCTGTGGCCAAACCACTTAATTTCCACATCTTGTAAATTGAGGTTAGGTAAATTTCTGTTATAAGCATACCTCTGAGCCCAATAGATGTAACTATGTCCAACAATCCAGACAGAAAACATGGTGAGAGAAGGTTCTGCTGCAGTCAGATGAAGTGTGGCAATGAAATGGCAGTTGAAAAAATAAGAGTTTAAAATGAAAAAAAATGTGGAGTTTCTGTGTTAATGAAGCAGTAACAGTGATTGGTGGATTTTGATTGCTGAAAACAGAAAGTTAGGTTGCATTGATGAGTTCTTTGAAAGATGTATTTTGAGTGGTCAATAAAAAATCATTAAATGAAAGATTGCACTGGATATGCAGGTGCACTGAGAGTTCAGAGTTCAATTGAAACATTGTTGTGTGAACTTGCAAACACCAGAGGTCTTCCAAGAGGTGGTTGCTATGCAAAAAAGGCAGAGAGGGAAGGGTTTTGATTTGAAAAAAGTGAGGGAAGAGTTTTGATTGGGTGACATGAGAGATATGTGTGAAGAATTACAGCATTTCTGTGCTTTTGATAGCTGCAGACTCTGGAGTGCATACCTTTTGCTCTGCTAAAGACAAAGTGGTGTGTTTCTGAGACTGTTTTGAAACTCATAAAGTATTTGCTAAGGTGAGAAAAGATTTATTTAATTTAGATAGAGAATAGTGTGCTTTAAGGAGAAAATTATGAAGAAAGTTGTGTTTTTAAAATGTTGCTTTGCCTCAAGTGTTTTACAAATAGATTTTTTTTCTTTGAGAAATTGTAATTGGAGAACATGTGAAGTATTAGTACTGACAGGGTGTTTTTGTGCATAGGAGCTGTGGAGTGTTTTCAAATTATGACTTGAAAATCGTTTTTGAGGAAAAGGAATGGTTTTAAAATTTATGACAAGGACATAATGGTGTATGCTTCTTTATAAGGCATTTCAGTGTCTCTGATGTTATTTTTCCCATTTTAATGTAAGACCTTTCCCTGTGGAGCAAATTGCTTGTAAATATGCTCCCACCTGTGCATGGTAAATTTAGATTTTGATTGTTTGCATTACATAGCCATGTAAAAAGTGACCCAAACATGCTGCAAAGGCAATCAAAAAACGCTTTCATGTGTCTTAAGGACATTTTAAGTCATTTCCCCATGTGGAGTGATTTCAAATTATGACTTGAAAATCGTTTAAGAGGTAAAGGAATATTTTTAAAATTTATGTGCGCCATATGCCCCCAAATTTCTTTTTCAGGGGTGCAGCAGGGTGTTCTTGAGACACCCCTGCACCCGTGGAAAAATTCCTAATTTAACAGTATCTCTACTTTACTCCCCTATAGCTGTCTTTCTTTTAACATAACTGTCTGTTTCCTTCCCTTATACTTACTGTTCTTTTTAAAAAAAAAATATTTTTGGTTCGCTCCCGGTTCGCGTACCGGCGAGCGAACCGGGAAGCGAACCAAGAGAAATAGAGGTTGGCAGAGTTCCAAACATTCTACCAATTTTTTTATAACGGGGAGGTAGTTCTGAAAAGAACTTTTTTTTAAATTGTTTTTGTTGTTTTATATTTTTTTTATTATTTTTCTGAACATTTTTTTACTTTTTTTTGAATTTTTCTGAACGGTTTTATATTTTTTGGGGTTTTTTTTGGGGGGGGGAAACAAAAACGATTAATTGTAAAGGGCTCAACAGGAGCAACAAAAAAAAAGAATTTATTGTCTGGGGCGTTTCGGACAAACATGATTCTCGATAGCTCTGTTGATCAGAGTGATGCTACTTTCTCTGTAGCAAATGAACCCATTGCAATGTACGCAGACTTGTTTTACTTCCCCGAATCTCATTTGTATATTTGGCACCATCTCCCTCCCCTCTGGTCCCGTCACTTCCGGTACAACAGATCTTCTGGCCATAATAGGGGGATTATCTTGTTCGTTACGTAACTGTGCAGCACTGTAGTTGTTAGGATGCCACCTACTCATATGGCGATGCATTGTGTAGTTTCCATAACTGTATTTCTTCTCGGTCCCTCTGGACAGTCTATCTTGACATATAAAGCAAGTTACGTACCTTGCATTTACTTTTTTCTGGCCTTTGGGAAATTTAAAAAATTGCCAAATAAAATTTTCTTTTAGGTGAGACCTCCTGGGCTCCTCAGGCAAAAAATGCCTCTCTTCCTGCTCTTCCTCCTCTTCTTCCTCTTCTTGCTGAATTATAACTTCAGCAGGTGGTCCTCTCTTCCTTGGATGTGGTGGAGGTGGTGGGGAAGCACCAGCCGAAGCTACTAAAGAAGCCATTGCTCACTGGTAACAAAGGGTCTTTCTCTCACAAAGATTAAAGTCAGAGTGAGGAAAGAAGGAGGGGTTTTCATCATTTGGGAAAAACAATAGTTCTAAACCAATGAAAAGTGTTAATTTTAGATCACATGACCTAGTCTTACATCATTAGGAAACCAAAAGTGAAATGAACCAATGAAAAGTGTTATTACCAAGTCACATGACCTGCTGTGTTTACGTTACGCGCTTTGCGCCGCGTCCCGGTTCGCTTCCGGGAAGCTGCGCTTCGCGCCTCGCTTCGCGTACCGGTTCGCTTCCGGGTACGCTAACGTAGCACGTCATATGACGTATCACGCGACAACGCGAAACGTCATGCGGACACGACGCGTCACGATGTTGTTTTCTAACGCGGCAGTTGCGCTAACGGAACGTTTACCGGTTCGCGGACTGGGTCGCGGCATCAAGATGAGCTAACTGGAAGCTTCCCGGTTCGCGAACCGGGAGCGAACAAAAAAAAGTATTAAAAAAAAATTATTAATAAACATATAAAATATATTTTTGGATTTAAAGAAGAATACATTTTACAGCTACAGATATTAGCTTTTAAAAAACCAATGAAATTCACTGAAAAAACCATAGGTTATAGACCATATATAGTTAGGAATTAGCATTTAAAAAACCTTATTTTACTCACACAAAACCATTGAAATTCCATATATAGTTAGTTGTACTAACTATATATCGCGCACCCGCAATCCACTGCTGATCATGTCACATATTACATCATTCATGACATGGTCAGTGACATCACTGATGACATCACTGATGACATCTCAAATGACATCACTGATGACATCACTGATGACATCTCAAATGACATCACTGATGACATCACTGATGACATCTCAAATGACATCACTGATGACTACATCCAGTGACTGTATAATTCTGTAAAGTTAAAATATGTCTTACATATTGAAGAATGAGTGGATGTATAAGTGTCTTGATGAAGGATTTAATAGGGGCATGACTGACTGTATGAGTGACTGATTAAATGTGTCTCACTGAGTCCATGGGTTAGTGACTAAACTGTCTTAATTTGTGCATCATTATGTCTGTTGTTCTGTAAACTGCTGCATGTGTTGATCAGTAGCTATATGATTAACTATATGGGTTATTGATTGGTTGCCCAAGCATTTGTATGGGAGACTGAGTGTGTGTGTGGGTGGCTGGGAGGTGTATGACTCTCTGCATAGATGTGTGAGCGGTTGATTGACTAGATGTATGGGTTCAAAAGTGCATGTGGAAACAGCTGTATGGGCAGTTGACTGTGTGCATGAGTGTATTGGTGAGTGAATGGATATCTCAGTGCTACATGTTAAAGTAAGTACATATGTAAAATACAGTACATGTGAGAGTTGACATATATAAATAATTGTGCATAAGAGCCAGTGAATGTGTGAGTGGCTGTATGGATCATTGTGAACTTGTATCCAGGATTGTATAAGTGAGTAAATATGTTTTAGTATATGTTTGAATAAGTAAGGTGTGTATAACTGTATAGTTGAGGAAATGGAGGTGTGATTGATTCTTTGCATGACTGACTAAGTGTCTGAGTAAGTCCATGGATGAGTGACAGTCTATGAGTGTCTGTTTACACTGAGTGTATTTAAGGTTATATTAGAGTCTGAAGAGGTTCATCGTATTATCACATGAATGATGTCATCAGTGATGTGATCAGTAATGTCATCAGTGATGTCATCAGTGATGTCATTTGAGATGTCATCAGTGATGTCATTTGAGATGTCATCAGTGATGTCATTTGAGATGTCATCAGTGATGTCATCAGTGATGTCATTTGAGATGTCATCAGTGATGTCATCAGTGATGTCATTTGAGATGTCATCAGTGATGTCATCAGTGATGTCACTGACCATGTCATGAATGATGTAATATGTGACATGATCAGCAGTGGATTGCGGGTGCGCGATATATAGTTAGTACAACTAACTATATATGGAATTTCAATGGTTTTGTGTGAGTAAAATAAGGTTTTTTAAATGCTAATTCCTAACTATATATGGTCTATAACCTATGGTTTTTTCAGTGAATATATATATATATGTGTATATATATATATATATATATATATATATATATATATAATTTAATAAAACATTAATTAAAAAATACATATAATAAATTATATATATATATATATATATATATACTTAATCAGTTTTAATAATTATTTTCATAACATACATTATTAAAAATATTATAAATTACAAATACATCTATACACATAAAATAATAACATAAATAAAAATTAAATACTTATGTATAACAAATTAAAAAAATTACATTTACTTTTAATATTTTTAAAATTAATTATATACTACATTAACTAAAATAATAAAAAAATATTAAATAGCAGAGGGAATAAAACTACTATTCCAACTCCCAAAAAAAAACAGTAAGGAAAATGTTTGATAGCGTAGGGGTAAAAATTACTATTCCCACTCCAGAGAGTGCAACAGTAGGGAAAGCGTTGGATAGCGTAGAGGTATAAATTACTATTCCCACTCCAGAGGGTGCAACAGTAGGGAAAGCGTTGAATAGCGTAGGGGTAAACATTACTATTCCCACTCCAGAGAGTGCAACAGTCGGGAAAGCGTTGGATAGCGTAGGGGTAAAAATTACTATTCCCACTCCAGAGAGTGCAACAGTAGGGAAAGTGTTGGATAGCGTAGGGGTAAAAAATACTATTCCAACTCCAGAGAGTGCAAAAGTAGGGAAAGTGTTGGATAGCGTAGGAGTAAAAATTACTATTCCCACTCCAGAGAGTGCAAAAGTAGGGAATGTGTTGGATAGCGTAGGGGTAAAAATCACTATTCCAACTCCAGAGAGTGCAACAGTGGGAAAAGAATTGGATAGCGTAGGGGTAAAAATGACAATCCCCACTCCAGAGAGTGCAATAGTAGGGAAAGTGTTCGATGGCGTAGGGGTTAAAAATACCATACTTATCAATTAAATAATTTTTTTTATTAAATAATGATGTATTAATAAATTAACAACAAATTAATTATAAATACCAATAAATGAAAATTAATAATTACTTTAATAACGTTAAATTACTCCCCACCCTATTCCCCAATAAACACAAAACCCTCCTCGATAAAATGTAACACAATTAATATAATTATCAATTAATCAATTGATAAAAAATAATTACCAATTAATAAAAATTAATTACCAATTAATTAATTAACAGTAATATAATTATCAATACCAATTATTTAAAATAAACTATTACTTAATTACAATTAAATTACTACCCACCCTATTCCCCTAAAAACCCACAACCCTCTTCAGAAGTTGAACGCAATAAATACTTAAAATTATTTATAATTCCTAAAAAATAATAATTTATTTAGTATAATTTAATTACTTCCCACCCTATTCCCCTATAAACCCACAACCCGCTACTGTACTAAAAAACAAAAAAACATTACTAACGTATAAAAATTGTATACATATATTTTAAAACAAGTAGAACACTTAACAAAACACATATAACTCATACACATTAAATGCGTAATAAAATACATTACAATAATATAATTATCGATATTAGTAACATCGATATATTTGATATCAATATTACTAACTTCGATATTACTTACATCGATATAAAAAAAAATATTACTTACCGTAGGGTCGATATTCTGTCCATGGATATTCTTAACATCGATATTATGTCCCTTCGATATTGTCACCTCTATTGATGTAGGTCGATATTTTATTTTCCATATTTTGACTGCTCACCGTTTTAGCACATGAAAATTGCGCTAGGGGACACAAATTATCCACTTGTGTTCAACTCTGCCACGTGGTGGTAGGCAAAGTTTTGCTGAAACTCTGCGCTTCAAGCAGAACGTGGAGTGGGCAAAACTCTGCCAGTGGAGCAGAAATGTTTATCCTCCACTAGACATGACAGTGTTGGCTTCCACCCTTAGCTAGAAGTGGTGCAAGGAGTGGATATTACAGAAAGTAAGCAAGGCTTACGGTGCCTGGTTTAGTTTTTTTCCCTGCCATTACATGAACGACCTCTAAGAAATGCAAAATGCAACCCAGAAGTGCCAAAGGGGAAGCAGCCACTGCACCTAGTTACCTCTAATTGATAATAGACTGCAAAGTTTAGTAGCCACATGGCTCTCTCTGTGCATTTTTGACAATAAGTATCAAGTGGTTAGGCAAGACTGCACCTATAACAAGCCCTTCCTTGTAGCTTCACCTACAAAGCTGGCCCTTCCACACTGGGAGTCCAAGAAGAAACTGATTCTCCATATATCATGTGTGTTGGAGCCACCAGGGCTGGGAGAGTATAAATGGGGCCAATTAGCAAAATCATTTATGTGTACAGGAAGCAGTGCTATAGAAGTACTCCTGTAAGGCATACAACCTCTTATTAGTAAAAGTGTTAAGAGGACCCAATCCTTTTAATTGTTCTAATTGTAAGTGAATATTCCCTGAATATTCAGATTTTTTGATGTTTTGTACCAATTCACAAATCCCCCTAAAAGTAAATAAAATATCACTAGAGGAGTACTCTTTTACTCACTTGTCCATGACTTGAATCGGCTCCTATGTGTTTACCCAAAGAAGTGTGTGACCCTAAACCATTATCTGCCAATATCTAGGAGGGCCTCGGGCTTTAAGAAGGATCCCTTTCTGTTTCTCCCCATGAGATTGCAGGATTCAAGCACTTAATGTATTTCCACAGTAAACAAATTCAGAAACATGTTTTTAGTGTCTTGTTATTTGGATGGAGGAAACAGAGGAGATATGAAGAAGCCAACAGCAAGAGTGGCAGAACCCAGTGGAGGCACTTTATGAAAGTTGTGACAGAGTTGTGACTATTTTAGTACTCTGCACTGCACACCTCCTACCTCAGCATTGTCATCCAACTCCTGTTAGAACAGCAAGGGTTACACCGCTCCAGGTTTTACCCTTCAAGTACTTGGAACTATGCTCTGTGGCCCGGTTTGCAATCATGCAGACCTGGAAGTATCAGGAACTGCATCCAACGTGAATCCTTTAATCTAAGAAGTTAAAAATTCATTGATCGACAGTGAGCATTGCCTTAGTGACATAAGCTTAACTCAAGTTGACTAAAATAAATATCCTGCCTAGACATTCACATACATTAAACTAGATGCCACTTGAAGATCTACTGAGCACCTTCCTTGCTTCAGATATAAGGTATTTACAAAGAAGTCAATATGGGTTGACAAGATTTTTTTTTAATAAGAATCTATTCGTCTCAGATGACAAAAGCAGGTTTGGGGTCCCAGACGTACAGATTCAGCACATTAGCTTCATTCTTTCATAGGATGGCAGATTGTTTGCCTAGGATTAGGCAGGCTCCCCTCTAGGGCATGCTTGGATGCTCTTTATACAAAAGTGCACCGTTAAAACTCGTTCTCCTCTGTCAAAACAAACTCCGCTTGGCACTTGGAAAGTATAATTTGTATTTGAAGAGCTCACTCTCTGAAAGCAGCCTCTGTTTTGGAGAGTGAGCTCTTCGAAATACGAAGGGTTTCTTGATTCAAGTAAGAAGGTGATTATGTATCTGGACTGTTAGTGCTGTGGTGACAATTGAGAGAAAAATGAATTGAAATTTAATCCCAGAACAAGACTGTTTTAAGCAATGAGTGGAACCTTTGATGTAGGGCTCCATCCAAAAATGGAAGTTTATTCTGCAGTTTAGGTGTGACAGCTGAAGAGCTATGGCCTCCCATCACAACTCTCTCACAAGGAAATAAATGCTAGAAGGCCATTGTTAGATTTTAAAAGGTACACCCTAAAGAGGATTACTCAGAGTACAGTCTCCACAGTTACTATGTTGCATCTTTCAAACAAACCCGTTAGTCTGGGGGTGATACAATGACATTCTCATATGAATGATACTCCTCTCCTTCAAAAAACTTCTCTTTATTAGCTTATCTAAATTGGACCCAACCTCCCTGAATATCCTTCTGGGTAAACTTTTTGTGCAAGAACAATTCATCAAAAAAAATCTACGACCACTCATGTCTTAGGATCTCTAATAAAGTTTGCCTACATGCACCTTGTCAAGTAATCAACCACAAATATTAGATACTTGTATTTGTCAGACAACACTCTGAATGGTCCCAAAAACTATCTCCTACGATATCCCACTCTCTCCCCACACATTCCATTAGCTGAAGTGGTGGACAATTAATTGATAAATATTTATCAATCGTGCCCATCTTGGGTTGCCAAAAAAGTTTGGTCAATGTTCCTTTCATTGTTGTCATTCCTATATGACCTCTCTGCACATTCTCCAAAATCCTTCTTTGAAAAACCTCCAACACCAATAGTTTCTCTCTTTTAATTAGCAAGCAAACTATTTCCACAGATAAGGCAACTGCTACTTTCCAATAACAATACATTTTCGGATCCAAACTACTTTCCTTTGGCCATCCCTTTCTGACCATATTCTTCAAGCTTTTTAGGGTACTGTTCAGTCTCAAAGCGTCAACCCATTCTTTCACCCCCCCCAAACTACACTACACACATCCACTCTTGCTATCAAACATGGTTCCACCTCATCCTCCTAATTATGATCCTTTTCAAGCACTGATGGTAATCCATAGAGGCAATCTGCTGTTCTGTTTTTCCCCATTTTCCTCCATTGGAAAACTCAATTGTGTAGTTGTATTCTAATAGTTTCCATGATGACCTTGCTAACCTGTGAATACATTTATTGATTTTCTTCCTACCTAAAATGTGATTTAACATTTTGTCATCAGGTATTAAACTATATTTCACCCACATGTCAACATGTATTTATCTACCACATAGTATCTTCTCTTTGTTTCCCTCACTGTAAGAAATGAAGATCCATAGGTGAATTCTCCCCCCTCCTCCCATAGTGTTAAAACTGGGAGGTGTAGGACAATTGTCTCTGTTGTCGACACATTGCTACAGTACAGTTGCCTGTACCAAACATTCCTTTATGCTATTTAAAGTCCTCAGACATTCATCCATACACACAAATTCTCATCTTCTCTTCAACAGTAACAAGTTTCAAGTCCTTCAAGAACTAGAGGATGACAGAGACCGAGTCGAAAGCCATTTGGAGAAGATAAAAGAAACAGTGACATCAACCTGCCAGGAGGTACTGGGTCCCAAGAAACACCTGCATAGCATAACATTCACATGTATTTGTAAAGTGCACACTCACTCAAGGGCATCTTGGCACTGAATAACAATTACTCAACTCAATGGTATTCATTTTATCAACCGCAAAAGGATGAAAGGCTGAGTGGACCCACAAGAATTTTCAACTTGTGACCATGAGGTTGATCACAGACCCTACAATGGACGCATTAGTCCACTAAGCCACCAGAGCCATAACTAATGGATCTCCACTGAAACTGCAAATTCCAAGCAAGAAAGGAAAAGAAAGCTGCAGTCAACACCTAACACGAGCAGAAAATCAAGGCGAATACTCCAAAACCAACATGGAAGCAAATAAAAGTTTAAGAGATCATTTCAGGGGCATTTTCCTGTAGCTCATAATACACTAAGGGGTCGATTCCAATTCGGGAAACATATCCGTACGACGATTCGAATTCGTAGCCGTTTCCGTACGAATCGTACAAATCCGTTCGGATTGCGTAGTACGATCCGTAGTAAAAAAATACATCTGAATCGTTGCGAACCGTACGAAAAGCAAGGGAAAATCCATACGATATGGACCCTGAAAGTGAACCGTACGAATCGTAAACATGCCGTACGACCCGACAAGTACGATCCGGACCGGGGAATGAGTACGCGATTCATACAGTAAACGTCTCGTATGAGCAATTCGTACAGAGAGCCACACAGCCACATAGAGTACGGTTCGTACACCCCATGATCGTAGGGGTACGGTTTGTACACCTACGATCATGGGGTGTACGAACCGTACCCCATGATCGTAGGTGAACAAACCGTACCCCTATGATCATGGGGTGTACGAACCGTACCCCATGATCGTAGGTATACGAACCATACCCCTTTGATCATGGGGTGTATGAACCGTACCCCATGATCGTAGGTGTACGAACCGTACCCCTACGATCATGGGGTGTACGAACCGTACCGGGGTCCGTTTTGCATGCACTTCGAGTCGAATTCTGCTTTTCCATACATTTTGAGCTCTCGTAAAAAAAGAGTCGTACGGAGTGTTGACTGGACGAATCGTATTTGCTGGGTCAGAAAATGATGCTTCGATCTGTACGGACATCGCGTGCTGCGCGTTCCAAATGCGATTCGTATGGATTAAAGAGTCGTACGGACTTTGGTACGATTCGGACGGAGAACTGCTTTGGGTACGCATCGTACTACATCGTACGTACGGGACGTTCGAAGATACGATTCGTACGGGAAAAATGCTCCGTACGGCTATTCGTACGGGATTTTACCAAATCGGAATCGGCCCCTAAATGTAAGACTTATAAAAGAGCAACTGCATCAAACAAAAAAGAATTGCCCAAATACACTACTCCCCATAATTGGGGTGCTAAGAACCTATTACAGTCTTGGGCCACAATGCAACTGAAGCTGCTGCACAAATGAAAGCTGTGGCCCTGCAATGCAGGCTAACTCCTTTTCTGTTTTTTCACCACTTACACACAATGCCAGACCATCACTTCAATACTGAAACAGAATCTGTTCCTTTCCAAAAAGAAATCAGCTCCTGCATTTTCCCCCCTACATTTTGTGGAAAAGGTGCCCTCTGCCATAATGCTAGCAAGGAAAATGAGCCCCACCCCTTTTTTAAAGTAAGCCATTCATTATTGTGATGAAGTGGGCCCCTCAGACACCTGGGCCCCAGTGCAACTGCACCTGCTTCACTAATGATAGCTACCGCCTGGCAAAAAAGGCTGTCTCTGCCATCCCTCTCACTCCTATCTCTCTGATGCTCAAACCTAGGTGTCTCCTCTGCTTCAGTTTTCCTCTCGCTTGAGACATTTCTCCAAGGGCCAAAGCAGTGCTCGCACAGCAAGTATGCACTTGTCTCCTATTGCAAGGAAGGAAAGATAGTCAAACAACTGTAATTCAGCAGGACCAAAGATACCTACAGCTCTGCGTGGCAGGCTGTCTACTCTGCCCATTCCTCAAGGCCGTCACTCCTAGGCTTGATGTACAAAGCAGACTTTCTGCTGCTCTGTGCTATTAAAAAATAAAACCCCCCATCTAGCAACCCAACCACCACCCTGTTGATTTGTTCCATGTGTAGCAAGGTGACCTACTTGGGCCCTATCACTAGCAAGGAAATGGGCACAACACCCCTTTCGTAGTTTTCATAGTAGGGTAGGTTGAAGGGTCTCCTGGGATGGTAAGCTGAGAATTGGCTAGAGACTTATAGAAGAAACATACCATCTCACCAGAGTGCTTGCTAAATGAAAGAAATGTAAATGTGTGCAATTGGTTAATTCCCTAACATAATGGCTGCTTTGGAGCCAGTATTGACTTTAATTGATGAAGTCACACGAAGCTTCATGAAGAGAAATATTTAGTCTTTTTGATAGGCAGTTTTAAGGTGGTATAAGCGGAGTTCTCTCGCATGTCCTTTTAATGGACACTTAACAAATATTTGCACTAGATGCAATCTGATTACTTATTACAAAAGTGTATATTTAGAAATAACTTTTTTTATTTTTAACACTACATTTTGGGGCAGCCCATTTTTTACTCTGTCATTATTTTAAAATTGGATTATTTGTACTACATTCACAGTTCCTTCTGTCAAAGGCTCTGACTGCATAATGCTATAAATAAACAAGTCACTCCTCACTGCACCAATCAGCATTTAACTGTGTGACTGTCGGTTCACACACCCAGACATCTGTGGTGATCACATTAACCAATTGAGCTTTCATAACTTAAAAGTTTGTTAAACTTGCATTACATTTTTAGGTCTCGCCTACGCAGCGCACATGCGCTACAGAGGAAGACCTTTAGCCGTCGTCCTGTTCTTTTTCAAAGCACATATTCGTGCTTGTGGCGGCATCCACCTTGCGGGAGCGAGCCACAAGCACAAGTATGTGCTTCGAAAAAGAGCAGACTGCTCTCCTGGCTCGACATCCTTGCGCTTTCACTTTCGTTCGCAGTAAGCGCGTGCGCACCACTTGCAGGCTCAACTCCTACTTCCTACCTCATCTCCCTCTCCTCGCCCTCACTTCCCTCTCTCTCCTCGCCCACTCACTCCGCCCTCACATCTCCTTTTTGAAGACCGCTAGTCTTTCATTTTATTTATTTATTTTATTGCAGAAAGCATTGCGTGGTGATCTCTTGAGGGGACTTTCTCTTTTTATAATAAAAAGCGTCAAATCCAACACCAGTTGCCACCAACCACCATGATCTACTGCTTCATTGATAAGAGGGGATCAGATGGCAGTACGCATGAACTCGGCTCCCAGAATCAGCAGCCGCCGCAGCACGCAGACACTATCTACCAACCAAACACAGCAACAACATGGGCATTGCAGGTTCCCATTCAAATACAGGGACAAAGCGGCAACCAAGAAGAGCTTGAAATGTACAGCTAGAGTCACAAAAGCCAGCTCCCTGCGCTGCTACATTTGGTCTCCGTGCCCGTGTGGGGGTCGCTGGTGGTAGGACCTGTAGGTGCTGAGACAGGAGCCACAGCTCCGCCGTGACCCAGATCCCATGACCCTGTGGGGGAATGTGCAGCTTGCGCTGAAGGCACGGCTCGGCCGGCCAGCGCTTCCTCTTGGGGAGCAGCGCTTTCGGCTGCACTCTCAAACTTTGTTTGCTAACCACGACTAGCGCTTAACAGCCCGGGTTCCCCTGAGCACATGACTGCATAGGATATGTGCCGGGGGAGACAGAGGGACATGTACAAAGACAGCAACACTCGTGCACATACACACAGTTACTCACACACACACAATCCCTCACATACACACCCTCAACACACACACAATCCCTCACATACACACACTCAACACTCATGCACATACACACTCACCCCCACCCCCACCCGCAGTGTTTACATTTAACAATAAAATGAAAGTGGAATTTCAAGGATCCTTGACTTCCCCTACCCACTTGTGATGTTTACAGAGGGATTTACTCATTCACCCCCCAGCCTTGAAAGGCACAAAAGAAACGCACCAAAAAACTGCCCCTTCTGAATAATGGCTACTAACTTGCTAATATTTTGCCAGGCACACTTTTGCTCACAGTGCCATGTTAAGTGTTTCTTCCTAAGTGCCATGCTCACGACGGCGTGTCTCTGTGTACCTAGGTGTGTGGAGCGGGGGTAATTGATAGCCGCATGGGCTTCAGACCCTAACCCTTGTCTTGTCCTGCTGTCGCTTTAAAGGGCTCTGAGCATTGTTTCAAACATGGAGGGTGTAAAAGAGGCAACAGATGCAAACTGTAAATCAAAGACAATTAACCCCTACTCGGCCTACCATCGCCCACCCCAACCTCCACACCGCTTTGCCTAGATTTTGGCAAATGTGCACCCCTATCGAGCTGGAAGACTACTCTTCCGTACTGTGGCTCGGAAGCGCTTCGACAACACCACTGGGCGTGTAAAGTTTCAGGAAGAGGCGCGTTAGAGTGGATGAACTTTATGCACCAGCCCAGCGAGAGATGAGGTTACACCACAGTGCAAGCGGTAGGTAAGTCAGTGATGACCCTTCCACAGACCACACGCACCAATGACATTCTTTCTAAGGCAGACGTGAGGGTCTGCTTGAGGAGGGGGAGGCTGTAAACTTTATCTTCTACACTTTTATGTTTTTTAGCGTGGTGCTAGTAATCTCTGCATCACCCGAATCTCGAGAGCACGAGATAGGAAAGCGGGCAGATAAACACATTTTCAAAAACATGACGACCCCTTTCTGGGCATGTTTCACATCACTCTTGCACTAAACATGCCTAATTCAAACTGCCAATTCTACAGAGCTAGGAAGCCCCCGATCATAATTCCTGACCTTCAACAACACATTAAGTCTGTTCTGTCTAGTTTGAGCTCAAATGTGATAATGCTGAAAGTGACTCTAAAAACAAACTCAACAAGCATTGGCATAGCCAATAGATCTTGCCTTTGGAACCGTATAAGTGTTTAGCCATGCAACATTTGATGTTGTTGCAACAAGGATATTGTGCTGGATAACTAAACACTCCAAAGGCGAGGCCTATTGGCTATGCCAATGCTTGTCATTTAAGGTGTGTTGCTGTTATTTTATTGCAGCTAACTGAAGGTGAAAACAACAATAAAACATAGTATATTTTCTTCTTTTTAGCCACATCTTTGGCCCTGTCTCCGCACTCACTAACAGTGCCCCCACGACCCTAAGTATTACAATACCACACTTTGTTTTTTTCACTCTTCAACTACATGTAAATGAAGACATGCTGAAAACGAACTTCCATGCTAATTTCAGTTACAAGTAAATGCAGAGGCATTTGTGCTGCCCTGTAAATACAGTCATGGACTCCCAGGGGTGCAGCCTCCCCGTTTGAAGACCTCTGCCTTATGGTATGCCAATCTCAAATCAAACTTGGAAAACACTTTCGAACTCGCAGCCATCTCAATAAGGTCCTCAATCTATGGCAGTGTATGAGAATCAACCCAAAGTGCTTCATGCTTATCAATCTTATTTCAGTTGTGGCTTTTCCAGAAATTACTATATGCGACAACCATATGTGTATGTGGCTTTAACTGACTCAGTTATGCCTTCTGTACACATTCCCTTTATAGTTCTTCTCAATTGTGCTTATGATCTATAAGGCAGATACTCCAACCATTGTTTCATCTTGATCTTATGTACCACTACTTTAATGTGTCCTTAACTGTTGGCAAGTAGAGCGTTATATTCTCTCACACATTTTTCTCAATCTTTTTAATGTTAAACCTGAACCTCTTCCCTTGAGGTGATGGTCTTTCTGGACTCAGTTTGGCATATAAGTAATAGCACCTGTTGGTTTAAGTTTCCTTCCGCATAACGTTTTCCATGAGTCTTTTAGAAATTATGATCACCCTAGCTTTAGGGCTCACTATCAAATCTCCTTCTTTACCATCCACCAAAACACTGGCATACATGTCTCCTGTGGTTAATTTGTAAAATAACAAGTGCCAAGGCTCTCCTCTGGAGGCAACACTAACAGGAGAAATGTGCTAGTGCAAACTGCCGCCTGATTAGAGGTCAGGTACTTAAAATTCCGGAGAGGACTTGTCCTAATGCCTAGAGCTGCCAATTTCGGAGCTGGGGAACCTGGTTCGAGTCTCAGCGTAGCTCAACATCCTTTGATTCTGTGGAAAATCACATGCCTTCCAAATGAGTGTGTCCTTAACTGGTGCTCTAAGCACTGGTGCTGAGGGTTGGATGCCAGTGCTGGGCACCGGAAAGCACCTGCTCAAACTAAGCACTACATGACTCTCACCTGATCATCCACACCTTTTAACTTTCCTTGTTCAGGTCTGTTCTGACCATCAACACTAAATTCTCCAGTCTTGCTCCTACATCGTCTTAATTCTCTTCCTTACTATCATTCCTCACTTGTCTCACTACTAATTACTTTCCACCCCTTCGTTCTCTACTAAAATACCCTACGCCCACATTTCTTACAATCTTTCCCTGAGGCTGGACTATCCCTCAAGGTGGACTTGATACTACGACCTAGACTTGTAGGAAGTTATATATGGTTTAGCATTTCTCACTACTGCTGAAACTTTTTGGCTTGGTCTTTTTCCTTCGTCCCTCTACGGCCTCCATTTTCCACCCTACCCACCCCTACTTACTTACACTTTGGTATTTCTCCTTGCACCAATTATTCCACTCCCTCTTGAGACGATTTTACACCAGATTTGTACAAGATAGACCACTTGCAAATTTTATTTTGCCACTGATTGGTATCTAACTGGTTCTTTAAACCCTCTAACTCAAAAGCATTGGATAGCACATTCAATGCAGTAATATAAGTGTCAACTGATTCCCTGGAGCCCAATATCTAATAAAAATGTGTATCTATATGCCACAATATTTTTTTGTTCTTCAATATATAATTCAAGCAACACGCAAGTTTCCCAGGTTCTAGCAAACCGGAGGTCAAAGCATGTAACTATAAAAACCAGGACCATGAAATCAGAATGTGCCTCAAGTATTGCAAAACTGAGCAAAACGGGAGTGAAGTGAATGGCAGAACATGAAAGGCTGGGTACAGAATTACAACAATCTAGAACATTGCATTTTTATTGCCCTTCATATTTTTGGGGTACTATCTATCTCTGCATCAAAGTTCCAGAAAGTACCTAGCACAAAGGTGCAGAACAGTACATTTACCAAGTAGGGGTGCAAAACCACGAATTACTTAAAACAGGGGTTCAGATGCAACCTAGTTCTGAAAAGCCAGGTAGAGCCTAATCTATATAGGGGGTAAAATGAGGCTTTGCTTTAAATACGTACCTAGAAATTGTCCAAACTAGGACACAGAAACTGCACCACTGCTTTGGGGTTTAAAGTTAGACCAGTTGTGTTGAGCAATAAAGAGCTTGGGTTATGAGACTGTGGGTTATTGAATCATGGAACTGGTAGGTAAAAGATGCAGTGTGAAACAATCAACTACAAGATTCACTGTGGAATGGAAGTCCTGAAAGTTGGGGATACTAATCAAGTCAATAAAGGTACATAAAATACAATAATGTTGGGTTATTGTAGTACAGCAACAAATCGTATTTCTTGATTTAACTTTCTGCTTCTTAGAGGCTTGGATCTTTACCATGTGAGCAAGGTTTCCTTGCACCTCACACAGTTACTTGAGTAGGTAATGAAGAAGTATTATACTAAAGGAACAATGAACTACTTACAAACGGGCACTGCTGCATTGCTTTGATAAGCGACAAACAGACCGAAACACAGAGTATTAAATTCAAAGAAGATAAATTGCTTACTGCTTGAATAGCTACAATTGTATAGGATGAAGTTGGTCTACTGAAACCTACAATCATGGTATAACAGAACTGTGAAATATACATTACAATGTCCACAATAAAATGCATGAGTAGAAAGAGAGGAAAGACTATTAAATCCATTGGTTTGTTTGAGTGCAGCTACAAAGTGTTTTTTTCCCAAACCAGGGCTCAGGGCCAAAAAATGACCACACCCTTATAAAGGGAGACGTATAATATACACAAGCAGTGGAAGGAGAACCTGATGTTTGCCACACCAGGATGCAGAGCCAGATAGTGCCTAAGCCAGGCAACCAGAGTCAATATCCACCCAGAGAAGTAAAGTGTTTACATCCAAGGAAGCAGTATAAAAAACTATTGAACATTGATGAAGACCAAGCAGCTGCTATATCCAGGTTTGTAGGGCCAGCATCAGCCTTGTCAAAGGATGAAGAGACAGAAACGAAGCTAACCAGGGCCCAGAGCCAGAAAGACTTAAAACAGGACTCGGATTCTAAATTTGGTCTGAACTAGGAATGAATAACTAGAAAATGAAGGACTTATTTATGAGTCCTTTCCACAGCATTTCCATCACTTTTTGTGACTCTGCGAAGGCGTAAAAAATGCGCCACGTAGTACCTTATTTAAAAAGTGATGCATCTAGACAGATGCGTCACTTTGTAAAGGCCAGGGCTATATTGTACCTGCGTCAGGTATAATGTATGAAGGGTGGTTGTTCCCCTTCAGAAAAGGCTTGTAGAAATGTTGCAGTAAAATCTGTAAGATTTTACTGCGACACTTCTAGGATGCCACTGCGTCAAAATCTTACACCTGTACAGCAAGCGTACGACTGATGCAGGCCCTTTGAGGCTTAGGCTTGCCTCAAAGGACACATAGCTGGAGTTGTCTGTTTTCAGACACACCCCAGCAATGCACCACTTTTGCGCCTACAGATACATCAGGAATACTGATGTATATGTAAATCCTTGCGACATGGAGCAATGTACAGTAAAAATGGGGCATCCATGGTGTTGCAAGGAGGGCGTACTAAAAAGTGTTTCATCACTGTTTTCACGCAACAATGCGACACTTTTCATAAACTATGGATTCTGAACAAGCAGCAGTGACAACCACGGGTGCAAAGGTACAAACTAATTTAATCAAAGGGTTATATCCAGAGTTTCAGAGTCAGAAAATGCCCAGCCATAGGTGCCCAAAGAAGTGCAGTCCAATCACGTGTCCAGGCAAAATACTAACTGCCCAATCAAAGGCAGCTGAGCCAGAGATTGAGCAATGAGGAAGTGCTGGGCAGGTAAAACTCCAAAACAGGATGTATGCAACCAGAAACTGGTCACATCTGGAACCATCAAAGCCAAGATAGAAACTTTTCACAACTGCAGATGCAGGACCGTAAAACCAGAATTCCTGTTCTGAAACTAAACAGGGGGTTGAGTAGCCACAAACTGCCTAAAATATGGGTTCACACCTTGGGAGATAATAAAGCCGGATTGCAAAGCCAAACAATTTCCAGATTAATTTGAAACTGACTAGATTACATGTGCAGAGCTATCCTAACCAAGTGCACAAAGTTGCACTGTGCCCAAGCCAAGGGTGCAACCCTGACCCATAGCCAAGCCAGATTTGCCTCACTAAAGAGGAGTACAGAGCCAAAGCTGCCCAAAAGAAGTTTACATCCCCCATAACAATAGTGCAGAGTCAGGAAACTGCCCAAATAGGGGCTCAGAGCTAGACAAAGAGGAAGAGCTAGAAAATGTTCAGCTCATTGAAGTGGAGAGAGAAGCAGTTGAAACCAGAGAGTTCAGAAGCAGGACCGACCCAAAGCAGATTTAAAAAGCCATTAACCACCAATCCCACTGATGGCAAGTTTCAGAAATCTTATCTGCACAACGTGTATCTTCCATTAGCACACAAGCCAGCTTGCAGAGATGACAACAACAGAAAAACATTGAAAATCACAGCTTGGGGTGCAAATGCTATAGATGGAAACACAAAAAATGCTGTTTTGGAGAAAAAAAACTTCGGAGAAACATGTCTCCTCTTAGGTGGAGCGCAGCTTCTGCCAACTCCTGGGACGCACACGTTGTATCTGCGATATAATCAAAGCAAAATGGCAAGCACAGCATATGAAAGGGTCTAAAATCTCTGTGGGGCAGACAGTTTCAGCCATCTTTTTTCAATTAAAAGACGAAAGGTGGATTCCATTTCATGTAAAACCCTACTATGGGTCTTCCTAGCCAACAAAAGGACGCTGTAATCTAAAATAGGAAGATGCTTCAGAAACTTTCACGTTCCTCGCCCAGCTCCTACTGCAGCCCTAAAGCCTGACTATGCATGTCAGCAGATGCTATAAAACCAGACTGGCGTGTGCTGCTAAAAAAGCAGCTAAGTAACCAAAAAACCTTAACGATTGTTCTACATAACAAGTAGTATCACCGATGCAAATCCCAGGAAAAGAAACGTAGAATAAACGCATCAATTTAGTTTGCCAACTACTCTATTCTGGTCCTTGAGGTTAGTGCAAATCAAGTCACAGTGTTTGTCCATGCAAGAACTAACACAGCCGCACCCTGCTGGAGGGGGGGTGGGGCAAAAATAAGCATCAAAGAAGTTGACAATTGCAACTATAATAGCTGCCATTAAGAAAAGTGACAAAACATCCTATACTTCTGCTCATGACATAGGACTAAGGCTGTTGAAAAAAACACAAGTGCCTCTGGCACCCCGGTTCTTTAGGAAAATCACTTTTTCTTCTGGGAGATCTATTTAATGACATCAAAAGAAGGGTAGCGTCTCAGGAAAAGCACAGAAGACAAGAAAAAACCTCAATCAAATTAATCAGAGTGGCACCCATGACAACCAGTAAGCTAACTTTTAGATATCATGGAACATCTGTGCATTGACATCCCTCCTCATACAATTCTGAAGCCTTGGGTACTCAGAGAAGAATTCATTATCTTAGGACATAAATCAAGAACACACTACACTGGGTGCTGAGCTGTGATGCATTAAATGTTTGCATATGAAGAGATTTCAAGAAGATGAGCTACAGTACGAGGATGAAGAAACCCTCAATTGGCAATATATATACACCAAATAAGAAAGTAACCATAACAGTCCTAGCCCTGACATCAACACCAAGGAGGCCTGAATGTATTGACGATAAACAGCAAGGAAAAGAGATATGTGGCTGGCACAAAATACTTGACTGGGCCATTTCCCCATTAAGATCAGGACCTTCTCTTCCCTTCCCAATTATCACCATGTCCTCCCCCTTCACATTATTCATGGAGTTGTACATATGCATAGTCTTTCTACCCAAGCCAGTCACACACTTCCCTACTCATTTTTTACTCTATCTTAACAATCAAGATGTAGTACTATTTCAGTGTGTCTACTTTATGTACGGTTAGTCACACGGGCTAATGTGGTAAATAATATTTGAAATTGGCTTCTGCTCTGGGTTGAGAGTTGGCTAATGTTCAGGACTTTTTGATAAGGATACTTCCCCCAGTTCTAAATGAAACATCATTCAGCTTACAAAGCTGCAACGATCTCTGATATTCTTGCCAAGTAACCCATGTCTCATAAAGATAAAAATACATTCATTATTAATTTGGATCTCAGGAATGGTGCCAGGACTATATTTTGCATCAGATTTACACCCTAGAGATACTTTGACATAAAGAATTTAATCTGCAGTCGTATTTCAAATTTTTTGTTTAGTTTAGGTGCTTAAGAGCAATGGAAAGGAACGTTGTGCGCTTGACCTAAAGTAAACGTAACAATTAGGGAGTTACACTTGCGACTTTACAGCTTTTCACATTTCTTAACAAGCTACGAAAAGCCATTTGCCAACCCAGAGCTTTAACGGGTAAACATACAATAGCCAGGAGATGCATGAAGGGTTAGCCTGTGCTTCAGCCTGGGCCATTTGCTAGTCAATGGTTCTACTATGAGCGAGGTCTTTTCAGATAACTGGTGAGCTGCTAACAATAATGTCAAATGTCTTCACCAGTTGGGAAAATTAATACAATTGATATCAGAAGATCTTGGACCCCGATGGCCAATCCAGAAAAAAATCTACTTTGAAAACTCTTAAACCAGTTGATTTTTCTTGAAGAAATGTGTCTGTTTTACAGGACGAATGAACCACATTTTTGAGTTCCAGACAACTGTAGTGAAGCAGGAGCATCTATCCCGTCAAGATACTCTTCATAGCTTTTCCTTTCCCACAAAACAGATTGTCCTGCCAGGATGACCTCATGATGCCCTTTCTAGATATAGCATGTACTTTGGCTTTTAGACCTGTTTGACCTCCAAATTGTCAAAACTGGAAGTATTTATCATGGTCGTGCTTATACATCCTGCTCAATCTGCAGTGTTGTTGGATAAACTTAGCTTGGTCCCTTTGTTGGCTTTGAATGTCCCCACCCTATGAATATCTGGATAACATTTATATAAAAGAGCTCAGATCTTTATTGAATCGTCGCTCATCGCTTTCCCATTGTAAAATGTGGCTGGAACTATCTTTGATTTCTTTAGTGGTTTGTTGCTCAGCAGCAGTATTAAATTACTTTTGCGACTGTGTAACCGCAACCAAAGACTCTGAGATTTTTGATTTACAATAAGGTAGCAAACCATCAAGATTTGTGTACTGGACATCTGTAAATAAAACAGTAATGCAAAACGATCTACCACTATCTGCAGCTTTCATGAAATTGCCCCGCTTGGAGCGGAAGAGGTTAATGCGACAAACTCTCAGGAGTAATGCAAGAGCTGTGGACATGTCGAAATTACAGAAACATCAACAAGAATATTTAGCCTCGAATTTGAATCCACGATACAGGCTAAAATACATGCGGTCCCGTTTCTTGTTGATACCAGTAGCCCACGTAGAGGGGGTGTGGAGCACTAGCTGCTTAGCCATTTAACTGCCTGCCGCTTGTGTAACTATAAAAAGGAGTCAATTGACCATTTAATCTGTTAATGTCCTATTGTACTAGACATATGAAAGAAATATCTAAAAAATCAATTTAATTTAATTAATTGTAGATCTGTTAAAGAGGCAGATGCCTATTGTTTTTCCACAACCGATTGTGAATTTAGTGGGAAATTAACACAAGTGTAAGATTCTGCTTATTGTCGTCTTAAGGAAGCGTGATTGAAATGATGCTCTTACTAAATATTTGTAGATGCATTTGTAAATATTTTTTTCTTTTAATATATATTTAATGTATTTATTATTGTGATGGATATTTTAATATATTTTCTACATCAAATACATTCATTCGCCCAATGACTAGTGTTCTGCACAGGCTTTCATATCTTGTATCACACCTAACTCGTGCCTTTCTCAGTTACAGTCTCCAAGTTCAATCTCTTTTACTGTTTCTTGCTTCAAACAGATTGTCTAAATACAAAGGTAGAAAGCTTGCTCGTGCCCAGCATCAGCTTTAATCAGATTGCACGTGTAATCATATGGAGTTGGTCTATAGAAGTGCCAATGTCTCAGTCATCTTTCAATGCACTACGTTTTGCATTTGCTTTGAATGCAGTGTCTCCCTTTTGTGAAAGCTTTCCATTCATTGTCTGTGTTTTTATATTTCAGTTTCACTTTCAGTTTTACTTGTCTTTTTACATTGTTCTCTTTCAACTGAAAGATGATGAGGCCCTTTATTTTCTGTTACCATGCATCTATATTTTCGTTAGGTTGTTTTCAGGTGTACTGTGACAGAGCATCAATTTTCTGAACACATTGTATTTTCAGTCCAAACCAGGGGAGCCAAATCAGCCATGCAAGCGGGTCAGGGCACCAATCTATTTAAATTAGAGGGACAGAGGCAAACTCTGCCCACACTAGGGCTGAACAGTCACAACATGCCAATGCCCTGAATACAAAAACAGAAACTGCCCAGGCTAGAGGGTCAAAGCAGTAAACTGTCTAAACAAGACAACAAAGCCGACCAATCAGGGCCTAGAGCCATAATTGGCTACAACAGAACTACAAAGCTACAAATCATCCACAGCATAGTGTAGAAACAGAGGGGCATATTATCAAGGACGGGCGTTAAAATTATCGCCGCGTTAGCGGCAGAAAACTGCAGCTAAAGCGGCAATAATGGGCTTGATAATATGCCCTTGAGAATTCCAATAGAAGCCCATGTTCTGGTGTCAACATGGGCTTCTATTGGAATTCTCAAGGGCATATTATCAAGCCCATTATCGCCACTTTAGCGGCAGTTTTCTGCCGCCAAAGCGGCGATAATTTTATCGCCGTGCTTGATAATATGCCCCATAGTTAGTCCAAACCTGCGGCACAGAGACCGAAACATTCAGTCTCAACCATAGAGGCACATTTAGAAACTACCCACACTATGGATGCAGAGACTACACAAAGCTAGGGGGCATATTATCAAGAACGGCGTTAAAAATTATCGCTGGTTTAGCGGCAGAAAA
This sequence comes from Lissotriton helveticus, assembly GCF_964261635.1. Lineage (NCBI taxonomy): Eukaryota > Metazoa > Chordata > Amphibia > Caudata > Salamandridae > Lissotriton > Lissotriton helveticus. The sequence continues at coordinate 1,814,359,915 of NC_136061.1, read as the reverse complement.
CTGCCGCTAAAACGGCGATAATGGGCTTGATAATATGCCTTTGAGAGTTCCTATAGAAGTCCATGTTCTGGTGTGAACATGGGCTTCTATTGGAATTATCCAGGGCATATTATCAAGCCCATTATCGCCGCTTTAGCGGCAGTTTTCTGCTGCTAAACCGCCATAATTTTAACGCGGTTATTGATAATGTGCCCCCAGGTACGAAGCCAGAATCTGCCCAAGTTATGATGAGGGAAGAAACGGGCACTGCATGAGGGTGAAAAGCAGATTGTTGAATTTACCCAAACAAGAGGACACAGAGCTAGAAACTATCCAAGCAGGGGTACAAAGGTAGGATAGTTCTAAATCAGGATGGAGACCTAGAAACTGCCGGGAAAAGATACTGCCAAAAGATTGTGTGCAATCCAAGAACTTCGCAAAACCCAGTTGTTTCGAGTCATAAACTTTACAGAGGCCAACATTTGCAGATGAATACATTGCCTTCACTTAAGGAGAAGTGCATGCTAGGGTCATGCAGCCATGGAAACATATTCATAAAATGCAAAACAACGAGGGGCACTGCCAATAAAAGTCACACCCAAGGGTGTAGAAAGAGTGTATGTGTTGGTGTGTGTCGACGACAAAGAGAGATCAAATCTGCGCCACCTAATGTGCGAATTCACAAATCATAGGCATCGAAACAGAACCTTCCCAACAAATATGCACAGAGACATAAAATGCTTCAACAATGTCTTGAGGGTCTTCTGGAACTGCCCCCATACACTGCCAAAGTGAGGGATCCATAATGATAAACCGGGCAAACAATAGGTGCAGAAGCAGACAGCTGAAACAATGTTGGCAATGCAAAAATATGGCCAGGCCATTGGTGCACATTTACATACCATCCGAATTGTAGGTGAAGAAGCAGGGGTGTCCGTACCAGTGTTCCAGAGTCAGGAATACTCCAATCAGAGGTACAGTAATTGACTACAAAAATCTGTAGTTTTGGGCCAGAAAAAGCTATACCACGGGCAAATAGGCAGAAACGAGACATGTCAAGGGAGCGGGACCAAAAGCAGGCACATCTCAGGTGCAAACTGAGAAACTGCCCACATTAAGGTGTAAAGCCAGACTCACCAAACCATGGGTGCAGGTCCACAAATTTCCCCAAAATGGGAGACAGAACCAGACAGTATTGAATATAAAAACACTAGCATATGTGTAGAGATACTACAAATGACCATAAATGCTTCCATAAATGCTAATACCCCCGAAGAACAGGCATTGGCAAAGCCAAAAGGTCTAGCCTATGTGAGAGCTACTAGCTATGCCAATGTCTTTTTTAGCCATGTTGTAGAGCAGTGAGGCTGCTGTGCAGCATGGCTGAAAATCATGAAAAAAGTGCTATAAAATTGTTGGAAAAAACGTATGACATGAGAATTTTAAAAAAGTGCTTTGACACGACCAGCACTCATCGCGTCATATCGCTTTATTTCCTATGGTGCGTGGGTCGGGGGGACAACACAGATAACTAAAGACGAGGTAAACCGAAAAACGGGATGGTGGGAGGTAAGCTGCAACACGGACAGTAGGATGGTAGGGTGTAGGAGTGAAAAGGCAGCAAAGACTGTCATGTCCTTTAGGATAGTCCTGTTATCTATACCCCATTTTACATACATTGTCCCATCTTCACGACAATAACGATTCTAAACAGGTGACCTTTTAGCTAGTAGCTTGCTCCCGTCTCTTTGACATGAAGAGACGTATGCAGCTCATGCGTTGTCGCAGGCGAGACTAAAAAATTAACTTAGGCCCTCTTTACAAGTAGACTTAGGCCCTCCTTACGATTACCACAGGTAGGTTGGCGATAATTGTTGGATCCAATCAGATCCACTACACTACCACAGCGCTCTGTATTTTTCCCGTGCGATAATTATCCCCTATTTCAAATTCAGCACTCAAAAATGTGGCATAGCATGCAGGTGCTTTCACACCAAAATCCCCATGTGCCAGTATTTACTGAGCCTTTCCAGTTATCCTTTCTAGTTATTTTGCCCTGTCAAGCTTTATTGGGTATTTCAGAATGTGGTCATTACCGTGCTTGGTAATTACCAGGTGCCATAAACTTATAATTGGAACCCCTGTACAAGCAGGATTTTACTCAGAGGGAAGTTAAGTACCAAGGCACTTGTTACTGAGACCTGAGATTCGTATATCACTCTTTATAGAACACCATTTCAAAACTCTTAGGGCCAGATGTAGGTAATTCCTATTTACCGACTCTTAAATACCGACTCATACCGAATCGGTATTTAAGAGTCGGTAAATAGGAAGGAGGCAGATGTAGGTAAAAAATTACCGAATCTGTAAGAGTCGGTATTTACCGAATCTGTGAATACCGATTTGGTATTTCACATTGATTCCTATGGGCCGTGAAGCCCATAGAAATCAATGTGAAATACCGAATCGGTATTTACAGATTCGGTAAATACCGAATCCTGCAAGGGTGCAGGGGGTGTCACTTTGACATCCTCTAGCACCCCAAGTACAGGCATGTGTGCCGTGTGGCACACATACATGCCCTAAGGGCATGTCTGTGTGTCACATGGCACAGGTGTGCATGCACAGATGTGCATGCACACCTGGATTCGGTATTTTACCACCCAATAGTATTGGGCGGTAAAATACCGACTCTTAAGGGCCTGTGGCACTCTTAGGAGTGTCACCTACATATAGATTTACCGAATCGGTAAATATACCGATTCTGTAAATTCAGACCCACCTACATCTCAAACTCCAAATACCGGTCGGTAACGGCCAAAATCGGCCGTTACCGACCGGTATTTGGCGACCTACATCTGGCCCTTAGAATCCTATGGCACAGATCTTAGAATCCTGTATCACATCACCTCCAATCCTGTGTGACAGCTATTAGGATTGTATATCATAGCTCTTGGAGACCTATGTCATATCTCTTAGTTTCCAGCTCTTGGAGTACTGTCTAATAGCTCTGAGTCTCTTATATCACAGCTCCTGGCGTCATGTATTGGAGACCTTAGAGGGTTCTGTCAAATCACATTTATTCTTATGTCATCACAGAGTCTAATTTCCCACCTCTTGAAGCTCAATGTGGCAGTTCTTGGAGTACTTAGAAACCTATGGAACAGTTCATAAAGCCCTGTAACATATCAGTTTGATACTATATCATGGGTCATAGAAACATGTATCTTCTCTCATAGAGTCCTATATCACAGCTTTTAGAGCCCTACATCATAGCTGTCAGGCCCCATTTGGCAGGGTACAGAGCAAAAAGGGGCTACTGGCCTCAATCACGTGGGTTGGGGTTGTTTGCCTCTGGTATCCCAGAGTCTGTCCTACTATGGCTCTGCAAACTGGGTATGATACATCCCCTACAGCCCTTGACTCAGTGGTAGTGATGGTGAGCAGTTACAGGCTTCTAAGAGAGGTAGCGATGGTGAGCAGTCACAGACTTCTCGGGGATAGCGATGGTGAACAGTCACAGGCTTCTCAGAGGTAGCAGTGCTGAGCAGTCACAGGCTTCTCAGTGGTAGCAATGGTGAACATCCACAGGCTTCTCAGTTGTAACGATGGTAAGCAGTCACAGGCTTCTCAGTGGTAATGATGGTGAGCAGTCACAGGCTTCTCGGGTAATGATGGTGAGCAGTCACAGGCTTCTCAGGGGTAGCAATTGTGAGATATCAATGACTTGGCAGTGGTAGCAATGGTGAGCAGTCACAGGCTTCTCAGGGGTAGCGATGGTGAGCAGTCACAGGCTTCTCAGTGGCAGCGATGGTGAGCAGTCACAGGCTTCTCAGGGGTAATGATGGTAAAAAGTCACAGGCTTCTTAGTGGTAGAGATGGTGAGCAGTCACAGGCTTCTCAGGGGTAGCGATGGTGAGCAGTCACAGGATTCTCAGTGGCATCGATGGTGATCAGTCACAGGCTTCTCAGGGGTAACGATGGTGAAAAGTTACAGGCTTCTCAGGGGTAGAGATGGTGAGCAGTCACAGGCTTCTAAGGGGTAGCAATGGTGAGCAGTCACAAACTTCTCAAGGGTTGCGATGGTGAGCAGTCACAGGCTGCTCAGGGAAGAAGCGTGGAGGTACTCAAGCTCAGATTTCAACAGTCACCCAACAGTGTAATAACTGATTCCCCAACCCAGTGCTTTCCCTGAATTAAATACTACACAAGTTATTTCTAACAGGTTTATTCCAGTGCACTTGTGCTGAGGCTTGTGTGCCTTGTATGCTACCCTTCTACACCTCATCTTCATCCCCTCAGGTGTCCCTGCTTCTCTGGATTTTGGAGGGTCTCTCCTATGGTTTAGACTCTAGAAAGGGGTGCACACTTCCCACTGGCAAAGCCTCTTTTAGAGGGGTTGTGCTACATGATAGCTGACAACTGCTATGGTGGGTGGAAGTACAAGTATGTGGAAGTTCTTTTGCCCCTGGGACGGGGCAGGTCACAGTCAATTTCTTGCCCTCTCCTGGGCACTGCCAGTGGTGGGGTGATGTGGCTATGTCTTGCCACACTTGAGTCACAATGGCATGGGGTACAGCTACAGAAGTACTACATTGACTACTGTGGTGCCGGCAGCCGTGGGCACGCACATGTCTGTTAGTGAGAGCAGCATAGACAGGCGTGGGTGCACTTCTCTTGGTCTCAGGGGTGTGAACAGCCACAGGCACACTTCTTTGGATGCAGTGGCATCTGCAGCCGCAGATCTGTGGCTCCAGCCCGGAACCACGTCTCAGGAGAGTCTGATGCCCTTCTACACCTGGGGCACACAGATTGCTTTTCTTCATCCTCCATCTGCTTCTGGCAGACCCTACCAGCACCGTGGTCTTACTGCTTCTGGCTCTTCATGGGCAGTCACACCTCTTGCAGGGTTGTCAGGCTCCATCACCCTATCAGCAGGCAAATTAGCTTCTAGGCATTTCAGGTCAGATGGGCAGCTTCTTGCAGCAAATCAAGACTACATGTGATGTCCCCTCAAGCCTGGAAAACCAGCTGTCAGGCAGACACCAGCTCTGGCTGCACAGCAGGTCTCTGAGTACTCTGCTGAGCACTCAATTCCTTGGTCAAAGAAAACTTGGAACTAGAGGGTTACTGGTCCCAAATTTTACAGTAAAAGCATAAAGGAGATGTGGATCCACTGTCTGCGGTTCTCCTTTAAAGTGTTCTTTCTAGGGCACCCTCCAGACACAGAGTACTACTCATCAAAGCAGGGTAGTCTTCAGACTGGTACACCCACAACAATTGCACAAAGTGGTGAGAGCATTCTCCACCTGGTTTTCGGCACACTGGACAGCGATCAAGGGAAAGTGAAAAGACTTCTGTCTCTGTGTTTGTTGTGGTTACAGTACCTGCTCCAAAATAGGATTTTAGTGTTAGATGTGGGAGGACACTAGGATTACCATAGTACACTCCCCCAAACACCCCAGACCTTAGAGCCCAAAATGAGTGTGGCCGAAGATTTTCATCATCTTGTAAATGCCCTAACACATGGCATTTTTGGCCTGTTTGCAGTGGGGCAAGACTTTGGTTAGGGAGAGGCCAGGAGTCACCCCCACCCAATAGCTAATGCTGGGCATAAATGTGGGACCTTCAGGCACCCACATTAGAACACTTTCTGGACCTTGGGAAGATCAAAAGAGGGCTGTGATCTGAGAGGAGCCTGAATAACTGGGCCTGCTCCCTCGAGTACCCCTGACAACAGTTGGCAAACTTCCTGTGTGGTTACATGGAAAAAACAAGCTGCAAAAGGCTTTTTCACGCACGTACCTAGCTTATCAGTGACAATTGGGCCTGGACTGGACCGTGCTGTTGGCCTCTGCCTGACAACCTGAGTCTCTGAGTACCTCTCCCAAGGTTCTTGGGGCCTTTAAAAGTGTACTCCTGTGGCGGATTGGGACTTAAAAGACTAAATCAGTAGATCAAATCTTTGACAAGGACAAACCTGGTTGGTATATCCAACACGCGCTCCAGCCTGAAATTGCACCTAGTTCCCGGTGTACAGTGAACATTAATTATTATTCGTGTTTTGTGCTTTTAGGGCTAGTTCAGTTTAAAACTTGAAATGTTCATATCTCCAGTTTCCTTTATTATTTTTTTTGTCATTTCAGTGTTATATTTCTATTACATTTTACTCTATTTTTCTAATTTGGTTTGGGATTTTGACTTTATTACAGTTTTGGTACTGTATAAAGTCACACATTGCTCTAAGTTAAGCCTGTCTGCTCTGTGCCATAGCTACTTGGAAATTGAGCGTAGGTGATTTCAGCGACTTGGAGGGTTCACCCTGAGAAGAGTTGTGATTACTTCTTGAAGTGGGCAGTCACCCACCCCAAATAATAATCCAATTGCTTATACTAAGTTTCATCCTTCCAGCTTCAGGAATGTCAGCATTACAATACCACTATCTGTTAAAACAATTTCAACTCCATCTTGTGCACAAGGCCAGACCAGGTTAATCCATAATGCATGTACCATAAAGGCCACATGCCTCCAACATGCACAACATACACTTGGGATGTTAGAACCAAGATCTGTGTTTTTGCATAGAAGTGAACTTTATATAAAGTGGACAGTTAGGCTTTCAGTGCAGTGACACAAATAACAAGCATTGGAAATGCAATAGGTCTCGCAATAACGCGAGTCTGAACTATTAGCATTGTAAATGATAATGCCCTTTATTTTTGCGTTCTGGTTTTTGGAACATAAATAAAAGGCTTTGTCATTTACAAGGCCTATAGCTTAAATTTGCGTTAAAACGAGACCTATTGCATTGCAATGGTGGTGGTGCTGCTGAGTTTTCTCTGAATCTGCACCCACAATCTGCACCCACAATCTGCACCCACAATCTGCACCCACAATCTGCACCCTGAATCTGCACCCTGAATCTGCACCCACAATCTGCACTCTGAATCTGCACCCACAATCTGCACTCTGAATCTGCACCCACAATCTGCACCCACAATCTGCACCCACAATCTGCACCCTGAATCTGCACCCACAATCTGCACCCACAATCTGCACCCACAATCTGCACCCACAATCTGCACCCACAATGTGTGAGTGGCGTTGCGTGTGTGAGTGGCGTCTGAATCTGCACCCACAATCTGCACCCACAATCTGCACCCACAATGTGTGAGTGGCGTTGCGTGTGTGAGTGGCGTTGCGTGTGTGAGTGGCGTTGCGTGTGTGAGTGGCGTTGCGTGTGTGAGTGGCGTTGCGTGTGTGAGTGGCGTTGCGTGTGTGAGTGGCGTTGCGTGGCTGAGTGGCGTTGCGTGTGTGAGTGGCGTTGCGTGTGTGAGTGGCGTTGCGTGTGTGAGTGGCGTTGCGTGTGTGAGTGGCGTTGCGTGTGTGAGTGGCGTTGCGTGTGTGAGTGGCGTTGCGTGGCTGAGTGGCGTTGCGTGGCTGAGTGGCGTTGCGTGGCTGAGTGGTGTTGCGTGGCTGAGTGGCGTTGCGTGGCTGAGTGGCGTTGCGTGGCTGAGTGGCGTTGCGTGGCTGAGTGGCATTGCGTGGCTGAGTGGCGTTGCGTGTGTGAGTGGCGTTGCGTGTGTGAGTGGCGTTGCGTGTGTGAGTTGTGTTGCGTGTGTGAGTGGCGTTGCGTGGATGAGTGGCGTTGCGTGGATGAGTGGCGTTGCGTGGATGAGTGGCGTTGCGTGGATGAGTGGGGTTGCGTGGATGAGTGGGGTTGCGTGGATGAGTTGTGTTGCGTGTGTGAGTGGTGTTGCTTGGGTGAGTGGCGTTGCGTGGGTGAGTGTGGTGTTGCGTGGATGATAGTGGGCTTGCGTGGGTGTGAGTGGCGTTGCGTGTCTGTAAGTGTTGCTGTGTGGGTGAAAGTGGCACAGAGCCTTTGATGTGGCCTGGCGCAGGAGAAATGCTGCTGCTGCTAATTAAATACAAGAGTGGCCGGGAAGCGGCCGGGAAACACAAGTACGGCCGGCCACATAATTAGGGGAGGAGAAGCCGCACAGCACACACTGGGAGAAGCCCTCTGATGTGCTGTGCGGCCGCGATGCGCGCTCTGTGCTGGGGGAGGGGGAGGGCCATTAGCCTGAACTCGCGGCAAGATCAAACGAAGGGTGGGAGGGACATTGAGGAACAGATGGCCATGAAAGTGTATGGGCCAAAAGCGCGTGCCTGTACGTGCACTCGAAGAAAACGCCACGAAAAAAAGCGGTGGTTTGACAATCAGTTCGAGCACTTGAATTCTCGCCATTTCCCATTCCTTCGGAATGGTAAAGGACGAGACCTAAAAAGGTCTGGTCACATCTATGAGTTCACAAAGCACGGTATGCTGCCGCCAACAAACATATAACAAGAACAGTAGTCTGCTGTCAGTGAAAACAGGGCACGCTTGGTGTGCAGTTCCGGGTCCAGGGCAGTTCCAGGACCTCACTCATACCGAAGGCCAGGCCTAGGCCTCTTTAATGACACTAGATTGGTGTTAGGCAAGGGCTAAAATTAAAAACCAGGATACCAGATACTTGCAGTCGGGCACAAGGCTGGGGAGCCAGACCTAGCTTCCCACTTAGGAACAGGACACTCTGTATTTTCACTACTGCAGCGGTCTGTGTGCTAGACCTTACAAAAGCCCCAGTCCCACAGCCATTCAAGCCCTTTATCGCATCACTTCCTATATCACAGCTCTCAGACTCCTTTATCATAGTTTTTAGAAACCTCTGACACAGCTCTTGGAGTTATTTATCAATATTTACAACCCTTTATATCAAATCCTATTGCTGTGGAAAATTACCCTAAGTAAATAAATACTTATGCGACTCACATTGCACAGAGTTCGATATGACAGTCCCCAGAGACCTAAATCAAATCACTTCCAGTCCTCCATCCGATGGGCCTTACACTATTTGATCAAAGCCCTATATCATGTCTCATCCACCTCTTGGCATCCTGTATCACACCTCTTGGAAACATATATCACAGCTATTAGAGTCCGGAATCATATGTGAGGTTTTCTAAAGCACATGGCTACCCAGAAGGGTCTCCCAGCTCTAGGCCAACAGCAGGAGATGTCTGAATGATCCAGATTAGTTAAACAGGATGTGTCTAGCAGTTTCCTAAACTTAGGTTCGAACTCTGTTTTCCCAATATGTTGTGGAAGTGCATTTCAGAGCTTAGAGGTCGAGAATGTGAAGGGACTTCCTCCACTCCTAGTTCTCTTTATCCTGGGTACTGTTAACTTCTGCCCGCTAGTAGAGTGCAGTATTCTTGTGGTGTTATAGGGTGAAAGAAGTCTCTGGATTAACATCGGGCCCTTTTTATACATTGCTCGATGAGTTAAGCAAAGTGCTTTGAAAAGTATTCTTTACTCATTGGTAACCAATGCAGGCTTGCCAGTGTCAAAGGGCAGACTGATGTTTGGGTATTTTTCTTACTATACTAACAGCGGCATTCTGGGTAACCTGTAATCTTTTTATGACAGCCTTAGGACTTCACAGATATAGGGATATATAGGGAGTTCCCATAATCAAGGTGTGAGATGACTAATCCTTGCACCACTGTTCTGCATGTTGGTTCAGTTAACCATCTCAAATGCTTTTTCAATGTTCTGAGCATGCCAAAACACGTTGTTGCTAGTTTTTTTAGCTTGAGTTGTCATGGTGAGCTTGTCATCAAGCCCGAAGCCCAAGCTCTTTACCTCTGATTTGAGGTGGCTTGGCTGCCCAGACAGGCTGGTCAGTTAATCTCCATCCACCTTGCAGGGTTGTTTCCCACCACCTCTGTTTTTCCCCATTCAGTTTTAGAGTTCTATATCATAGTTACTAAAGTCCTGTGTCACATCTCTCCCAACCCTAGATCACAGCTCTTGTCGTCATTTAACACGGCTCTTGTAGGCATCATTTTACATGGGTGCTGGAGCCCCATGTCACAGCTCTAGAGTCATGTTTCATATCACTTCTAATCCTCTATCACAGCCCCTGGAGTCACTTTCACAGCTCTTATCTCTTGGAGTCCTGTACCAGAGAACATATAGACCTATTCCATAGCCTCAGGAGTCCCACAGAGATGTGTTCTAGGTGCCAAGGAGTCACCCACAGAGCCGAGGTCTGACTGGAGAAGTGTGGCTCAATGGTTAGAGCGGCAGACCCTGATGCAGAGGTCTAGCCCGGGACCAGGGTTCAATTCCCGCCTCGGCGGGTGTTGGGCTCAAAAATTCCACTGACCTGATCATTCTCGCCTCGGTGCCTATTCCAATCATGGAGTCCCACTCTGCAACTCTGGGCAATAGCTTGCTTAATCTCCACAACGGCCCCCACAACGCTAAGGATGCCTGGCCTCCACCTTGGGGGTGCCCAGGAGTGGACACCTCACAGGGAAAGCCAGGATGGGTTCCACAGTGGTATTCGTGCAAGCGCCTTGAGACCCTTGCGGGTGAGTAGTGCGCTATACAAGTATCAATTTACATTTACAATTTACATTTACTAAAATTGTGCAGTCAAGAGCAGATTGCGCCATATCCTCTGCCTCAGCTTTCTTTTGTGGCAAAACATGACGGGAATTTGTAGAACAAACCTAGCCTCCATTATGAAGCACTATATGAAATACTGGACATGCATCAGAGCACTTGGAGTCCAATGTAATGGGACATAAATCCTACTATCACAGCACTGTGACATGGGGGAGTACAGCCTTGCAGACACTTCGCCATAACTGGTTTATAAAATACAGTTTGAGACTTACTCCTCCCTCCAACAAACCGCTCTCCACCCAAACACATACACATACAACATGCATAAGGCGCATAAAACGCCTTGGGTCCAACGGAGAAAAAAACACAGATCGTTCTTAAAATTGCTATGAAAAGAAGAGATGATACAAAATGTGTCTGTACCTGTCAGTAAATGACACATCACCCATAAAACAACACCACACTGCCCAAGAAGCAGACAGCAGCAGATGACACATCACCCATAAAACAACACCACACTGCCCACTAAACAGGCAAACAAGTGCTAAGTACAATATTATAATTTGTATATTAATGTAAGTACTGGGTGTATTTACTTTTACAATACCTGTCTGGCTTGTGCCAATATTACAGATTACAAAGAGCTTACTGATACTGCCAAGGTAAATACATGAGTCCATAAAATGATGAAAACATACAACTGCAAAGCACTTTGCGTGCCGCCTATGGCAACATAACCACACGACGTATACATTACACCAACATCATCGTAGGGTCACTACAAAATCTACCATGATTACCACAGATCTGTACGAAGTATGCACCTCTCAACACAGGTAGTGCACAGACCATAGAAACATTACCACAAATCATGTACAGACCACACAAACATTACCATGTGGCCTGTTACAAATCATACAAAAGGTATGTACAGACTATACGCCAATCAGCTCAGGGAAAGAACAGACTATGCCAACATCACAAGGAATAATCGTAGAGGCAATACCAACATTACCACAGACATGATACAGACTAAGGACCAAGAAGTGTTCCCACTTAAGCAGCATCACCGAGAGGGCAAACAGACTATCCGGCCATAGGGGTACAAACTACACCAAAAAACACAAAATCATTGAAGAAGACTATAGGTGGCTATAGGACCAAAATAAAGGTTCTGTTGGTGTTCTAAGGTACATTTAATAATAAGCCACTTGGGACTCTGCTGCTTGGCCTTCTCTCCTCTTCTGACTCTTTAAACGTCCATTCCCTTCTTCTCCTTCCGGTTTCCATTCCTTCTCCATAGAGGTCTGCCTCCCCTCACCCAACACCTTCCCTTCTTCCATTGTATTAGCTTCATCTTCATCTCGTCACGCCTATAATTCTCTCTGAAACTACAGTTTCTCTGTGTATTACATTAGCACTCATCTCGACAGCTCCACTTATCTCCAACCTGTATTGCTTCCAGTTTACCCGACTGGACTCCGCCCCACTTCATTCCCCTTCTCTCGTCACCTTCCTCCTCTTCTTCACTTCCCTTTTTCCTGCCTCATAATATCAGTTCGATTCTCCTCTCCACATTCTCGTTTCCTTTCTCTTCTCCCCATTTTTCACCTCCAATGCTCTTTCCTGTCCGCCCCTTCCCCTTACCTCAATCCTCCTCCTCCTCGCATCTGAGCACCTTTTCCCCCCTCACGTCTCGCCCTCAGCTGATGTCACCTGACAGTCCCTTTAATTTCTCCTGTCTGGGTTTGCCCCAGCAAAGCACTGGTTCTCTAGCTGCGAGTGGCGGGTATTATTGCGCCGCCCGGCGGACAGCAGCAAACCCTGGGACATGCATTAAACAAGCCTAGAGGCCCCCGCGGGACCTGACTGCTGTCTGGAGCGCCCCCGTGAGCAGGAGGGGTCCCTGGAGCCCGACTCGACCTGAAACCGTGAACGCTGACTCTGCAGTGCCTCGGGATTGGAAGGGCTGCTGTCGATCCTTGATCAGCTGTCCGATCCTGTCTTTCACTGAAAAGGCATAAACGATCCCGTCAAGGGAGATAAAGCCCCTCCTACCTCACATCTCAAAAAACACATTAAAGGCGAAGACCACCAGGGTCTGGGGTCCAACCCCCTCCCGGCTCAAACCCACCTCACCACCTTCTGCAGAACCAAAAGATTATTGGGCTTTGAATTACATGTCAATAGCTGGTCCTTTAGAGATCTAAAACGTAGGTCTTCCCTACAAGCAGACCACTTAGGAGATACTGCCCCTGCCAAGTGCCCCAGGTCCCCTTCTGCACCATTCCTACCTCATCGGCCTGCATGAGCTGAGGAAGCCGCAAGCATTGCATGTAAAGCCTTCCACGGGAGACACGAGGTGGATCCCTCAGCCAAGGCTGCCACAGGGCCTTCGACCCCAGACAACTCCCTCTCCACCTCAGTCACACTGCCAACCCACCCCAAAAGAAGACCACCCTCCAAGCCCCAAAGACAGACAGTGGGACCTACATCTGGCTGGCTTGAGGGTTCACGGGCCGCCGTCAGCATCTTGGAGAGGTTGGAGAAGCCAGCAGCGGTGGCGGTTCCGTGGCGGTTCCGAGTCTTGCAAGCGCTGAGTCGGCTCTGGGAGCTGGGGTGCAATGCCTGGGAGGGAAGGAGGGTTGCTTTCCCCACGCCCAATTCTGAACAATTAAATAGCACACAGCTGCACTACCTGCGATGAAACATCGAGTGATGTCACCCAACCGGTTCACTCTCTTTTCTATATGCAAAGGTTCAAAGGAAACCTTAGACTTTTTTGTGTGAAAAGTTGAATGGCGTCTTGGATAACAGCAGGCTTAGTATATCAGGCTCAATGGTCTCTGTGGATAGGATGCAATGGAGGACGTCCCTGCCTGCCGAGAGCCGACTCTTGGCCAGTTGCCACCAGAGCAGTCGATGTGGCAACACACATTCTTCTCGGGGTAGATACCACTGGCCAGTAAGTCAGTCAGGGGATTTCCAAACAGTACAGTGCTACCGACTTGTCGCTGACTCGTCTCAGCTTCACCAGCTTTTCAGAGGCAAACCTCTGTTAGGATATCTCTTGGTTCCCTAAGCTAGTCAGTCACTGACAAGGGCGAGGCTGGAATGGATGAAGAAGAACGGAAGAGATGTCTGCCCTAAGCTAATTTGTTATCTAGACTTTTTAGACACGTCAGAGTTGGATTTGCTCATTCTCTGGACCAACATGTAGAAAAGGTAGTGACCCTTTGTAGCCAAAATGCAAATTAAAAGTCCTTTACTCAATGTCATATTAGTCAGAACTGTCCAACAGCGTTCACTGTGACAGCTGTGTCTAGCAGATCCCTTTGCTGCAGAGATCCGAGGTGCTCTCTGGGCCAACCAACAATACTTACAGCTGAACCGGAGTAAACCATCGAGAGATGCGCCTCCTGGCCTTCTGCAAAAACATATTTCCAGTTATCCCGAGGGACGGAAGAGGTCTTGAGAGATGGGGTGAAGAAAGATTTGCCTACCTACATTTCTTCTGTAATCAGGGTCCATCTCAGAAGCACATTCGTGAGGGGGCCAGCATTAGCTGGTCAGACCTGGAGGACAGAGTTACACCAGAACACACATGAAAATAAACAGGAATAAGGATGGCGCGGAGAATCATCTGTTAGCTCAGCTTGGGCTCGGTCTGGCCACGTGCCATCCAACTTCCAATCCTAGCTTTGAAGGCGCATCCATTTTGGCTCTTTTTCCAAGATGGAGTTTCGTTTCTCATCCATAGACACATACTTAAGCCTGACATGATGTGCGCTGGCTTAGATGCCAGATAATTGAGCTCTACATGTTGTGCTCTCTGTGAGCAGGCGATCATGTGCATTGCCTGTATTTTGCCACATTCTGGTTCTGGGCCTGCAGTGCCAGGTTTGTATGTTGTGCAGTGGTGTGGGGATCTTAAGATGACTCCTGTGCTTTGCCTACATGCAGTTCATGGTTCACTCACATAAAGTCCTCATTCTCCACACGATTTTCATTGCACACTCTCTTTGACTACGTGCAGTGATTCATTGGTAAAAGAATAAGGGCAAGGCCCAGAGTTTTGCTCAAAAGTCCACGGTGGTGCTTCCAAATTTTGGGGATGCTGAATACCAAGGCAGTGAAGTCCTGGTTCAGCCTCCTGCTTCTCTCATCCATCAGACACTGTCTCTTTAGGTCACTCTTTCTCTCTCTCTTTTTCATCCGTGCTTTCTTTCTTTGTAACTGTTTTTCTGTCAATCCCTTCCTCCTTATTTTTTTCCTCTTTGTGATTTTTCCCTCGTGCTCTAGAAGAACGTCTGAGGAGAAAAAACAAGTGCTGGTACACAAAAATGAGTGCCGGAGTGCCCCACCCTACAGAAATTGGCTCAAATTAGGCACCCCCTTGCTGTGTTATCTTTGGTTATAACTAGTTTTCTTTATCTACTAATGTATCTTTTTATTTCTCAATGATTCTCTGTTTAGACAACACGTGTTCTTTTTGTCCATGCATAGCTCTCACAACCAAGTCTGAATTTCTTTGCACACATACATGCACCTTTTGCCCATGCATAGTAAGTATTGCCTTCACGTGGTTGTCATTACCTTGATTTTCTAAAATATTACGCCTGTATTATATTCCAAGTGTTCGCATCTGATTCTCACTGTCCTCTCAGAAAGTTATAGTTCTTATTACCCAAAGATAGCTCACACTATTTATCCATGGTTCAAATGGCACTGAATGCTTGTAATTGTCGACAAATAGTTCTCATTGCCTACATATGATGGTCACTTGGCCACACATGGTACCCACCTCGAGCGTATGATTTTCCATACCAGTTCTTGATGTTCATTGCCCACAGATGGTTCTCAGTGCACACACGCTGCTTCCAATTGAATTGTCTTGACCCTCCTTGCCCACGTTATTGACCATGCACGGTTTTATTTACCATGTCATATCCAACACATGGGTCTGCATATATAGGACTCTCCGCGCATTGTATTGCCTTGATTCTCCTTGCCTACACAGGGTCACGTCGCTCACACACTGTCCACATTGCCTACACACAGTTCTTCTTGCCCACACCAGACTGTTCTCCCCACATCTTGTTCTTATTGCAACAGCCAGTTCTCATGGCACTGCTCTTGTTTCTAATGTTAACATATTTTCTCCCCCCTGGAGTTGCTTCCTAGACTCCTAGATTTTCTTACCTCATAGTGCCTCACTTTCACCTACATCAATGCATGTTTTACCCAATATTCTGTTACGAACATAAAATGAAATCGAATGTACTTTTTTGGAGTGCCTTGTGTCGTGACTGTGATTGCCCCGAGGTGGAACAGCACAGCATACACTCACCAGGGGCAGGTAGTGACATGAAGAGTCAGCATGTGACGCTGGCTGCAAGGGGCTCCACCCAGCCCCTACCAGGAGCGCCACAGAGGGTTCTCACACTCCCAGAGGCCTGTGGGCCACGTGGGCTTCGAAACCCTGGCAACGGGGCAGGCCTAGAAAGCAATGCGGTTCCCATAGTCGGGCACAAAGCCTGCCCTGGCGCTCCCACAGGGAGACTCTGAAAATCACAAGCCTGCCTCAGATTTCATGCAGCTGCCTGAAATAACTCTACTGTGACTCTCTCAAACTGCTGTCACTGGTCTCCTGTGAAACTACCTAACTCCACCTTTGGTAAGAACACCCCTAAATCTTGGATTAAAAATGTAAGGTAATATGCAGTCTTTTTTGTGCACCGCGCCATTAAATTCCCTGTGGCAAGCCGGAAAACCGAGGTATTTCATTACAATCCCCTGTATAGGACAGGCCAGTTTAAGCGGGCGAGAATGACCTTCCTAAGTGACTGCAGCCATCTCGGCTCACTGGATGTGGGCGCGTCTACAGATCCGTCGACGATTCGATAGGTCTCTTCTCTCTGAGTACAAGTGCTCATGTGTTTCATGACTACATATGTCTCCTGCTGTCCATGGGGGTGTTTCTATGACTCCTCATTGAAGGTGTATGTCACCTCACCCGGTAGCTGAGGGGTCTGTATTCACTTTCAGTGACTGCCTATGTCTCCTCACCCTGGGCGCAGGAACCTTTGTACCCTCTCAGTGAATTTATGTGACTTATTTTCTGGGAGGTAGGTGTTTATGTGCACCAGGGATTACATATGTCTGATCTCCCTGCAGGTTGGTGTCTCCAGTGACGGCACACATCTCATCGCCTTCATTTGGATGTCTTTGTTCACCCCAAGTGACCTCATGTCTGGGGGCTGGTGTGTCCGCACCTTCTGTGTCTACATGTTTCATTTCCCTGGATGTGGGTGTCGCTGTGCACCCTCAACACATGTATACGTTTCAGCCTGCAAGCGGGTCTCGCCTCCGTCGATGTCGGAGTCCAGCTGTCCTGAGTGTTTACCTAGGTCTGCCCTCCCATGAGTAGGATTGCCCCCACTTCCAGGGTATGGGGGCCTACAATCAGCTTTCATTGACAGTACATCTTTATCTGGATGCGGGTGTCTCAGAACAGACATCTATCTATTTATTTATTTATTTATTTATAGAGCGCTAGCAATCATCCCGAAGGATATCACGGCGCTAGGTAGCAAGAATTCGTTGTACAGTTACCAGCGGGATTAGTGGATCTGTCAGATATTAGGTTTAAGGAAACAGATGGGTTTTAAGTTTTTTTCTAAAAAACAAATAATCTGCTGTAAGGTGTAGGTCTTGAGGTAGTTCTTTCCACTTTTTTGCTGCCGGATATGAGAACGAACGTCCTCCTGCCCTCACTTTCCTTATGCGCTTTATCCAGGCCTGCGTTTGGTAGAGTGACCATAGGCACCTCGTAGGAGCGTAAAATTCTATTTTATTCTGTAAAATTCTTGGTCCACTACAGTGTAGTGCCTTATGTGCGTGACTGAGTAGCTTGAACTCTGCTCTATGTCCCATGGGTGGCAAGTGAAGTTGTTTCATGCACATGGATGCTGAGCTCAGTCTGCTTTTATTGCATACCAGCTTCGCTGTAGCGTTTTGTAGTACCTGTAGGCGTGTAAAGAGGTAGTCTGCCATGCCTACGAACAAAGCATTGCCATAATCTAGCTTGCTAATGAGCAGGGCCTGTGTGACTGTTTGTCTGCACTCCAAAGGGATCCAGGAAAAGAGTCTTCTTTGCAATTTTAGAGTTGTAATGCCCCTTCCACACAGGGCCTGAACATGGTCCTTCATGGAAAGGGTATTGTCAATAAGGATGCCTAAGCTTTTAGCACATTGCTTGGGTGCTGGGGCATCTCCCAGTGTTTGTGGACACCAAGTGGCATTCCAAGTCAAGTTAGCTCCACCAAAGAGCAGGATTTCTGAATTCCCTGCGTTTAATTTCAGGCAGTGTTCTGACATCCATTGTGACATCTCTGAGAGGCAGTTTTTCAGTTTTGCTTTGGTGTCATCATGCCTTTCCTCAAGCGCTACCATCAACTGAGTCTCATCCGCATAGGAGCAAATGCTGAGACCCCATTTTTTACTGATTTTTGCTAAAGATGACACAGATGCGTTGAAAAGTGTGGGGCTCAGGGATGCCCCTCGTGGCACGCCACAGCCGATGGCCCTAGGTTCTACGATGATTCGATATGTCTCCACACCCTGGATATGGGTGCCCCTGTGTTCCTTGACTGCTCCAAGGACGTGTGTGTCCATGCATCTCTGCATATGCATCTGTCTTCTTTTCCTGGAAGTGGTGTCCGATTCTAAGTGACTGTATTTGTTTCTTGTTTTTAAACTTATGATTGTTTCTGTATTGGCATCAGCCCTTCCCTGCCTCACCCTTCTAGAGAGATCTCCTGTATTCAGTGATTAGTTATGCTCCCTCCAGTGTTGTACAGTGTGATTTTAGCATTCCTGCTTCTCTTGATGGGTATCGCCTTCCCAGGACAGCTAGGTTACTTTGTTTAGTGTATCCTGCATACGGGGCCCTCCTATCCAGCTGCTCGCATAGATAAAGTCTGCAGTGTTTTCTGGAGCTCTGTGCCTGGAGGCTGACATGGAATCTGAACAAAAATAACTTTTAGACAAATTTCGTAACACATTCCGTTCCCCTAGCAGGCCTCAAGCTAAGATGCCATCTGCCTCCTCGGGGGAGGTGCCTGTAAGACTCTGGTCTACACTATACCAAGGGAAACAATATCAACCCTGCCACACTACAGTGCATCAATTGTTTTTTAAAAATTCAGATGCTCTTTGCATCGTTACGCCCACGCTCCTGAACACTCCCCTCCTACTCCTGACTGAAAACGTTTGTTGGGACCAAAACAGTGGAATTAAATGTTACCTATTTGCATTCGCTCAAGCATTTGCATCCTCACTTGTTTTTTCTGCCATAGATGGCACCACCCCACTTTCTTTTTTTTTTATTTATTTATTTTTTATTTATTTAAAAAGAGAAATTTTTATTGGCATACAGGAAAAAAGAACCATACAAAAATATATATATATGGGTGGTGCATACAATAGCGTTTTTTTCCCCGTCACAGCCCGTTTGAGAGTGCGCGCTGTTTGTTTTCCCTTCATTACAAAAAAAAGAAAGGAGAGAGAGAAAGAAAGAAAAGGAGAAAAAAAGGGGGGGGGCCTACTGGTGCTTCTTCAGGTGGTCATCGAGTGGGCGCCACATGTGTAGTTTGGCGTTGTGCTCTTTCGAGAAGTTGTCTGTGATGTTGTCTGCCCCTCTCAGGAAAGTGACCCAATTAATCCATGTTTTAAAGTTTGCTTTGGCTGTGTTTTTCCAGTTCGTTAGGATTATTTTAAGGGCTGCTGTGAGGAGTAAGTCCAGGAGTTCTCTCTCTTCTCTACTTTTTAGGTTCGCGGTTAGATGTTCTGTCGCCAGGCTTACGAAGCTGATTGTTAGGTCTGTTTTGAGCATATCGTTCAGGAAGGAGTTGATCTGTGTCCAGAACCTCCTGACTTTCACGCAGGTGAAAATGAGGTGTTCGAGGGTGCCTTCTTCTTTCTGGCAGTTCCAGCATTTGTCAGAGTCTGCGATGCCGACCTTGTGAAGCTTGGATGGCGTCCAGTAGAACTTGTGGAGCAGCCAGTACTTCGTTTGCGCTAGTTGTGGGGTGATTTTGTTTGTTGTAGCTGAACTCCACATTTTTGCCCGCTCTATTCCATTCATTTGCCTGCCCAGGAGTGTCTCCCATGCGTTGGTGGCTTTCTTGTTCTGCGCCAGCGTGGAGGGGGTCAGGAGCTTGTAGATCTTTGCCGTTTGGTGACCTGATGAGTTGAGGAGCAGCAGGTACTTGATGATGCCTGGCTCCTCTCTGCGTAGGTTGGCTTTCGTTATTGCTGTCTTCATCTTGAGGAAGTTGTAGAGCTCTTGGTGTGGGAGGCCGTGTAGCTGCTGTAGGTTCTGAAACGTCAGCTGTCCTTGCTTGCTTTCTGTCTGGTTGGGGAGGCTGATGCCTTTCTCGATCCATATGTCGTTGTTCAGGATCGTACCATGATATGTTACCCTTGTGTTGAACCAGATGGATTCCCATGCTGTGCTTCTCAGCTTCTGCGCCATGCGTTTGTCTACTTTCAACAGTGCCTCCCTCGTGTGTTTCAGTATGGCGTTGGACTTTAGTGGGTGCCGGTTTGCTGTTAGAAGGGCTATTGGCTTGAGCCCTCCCAGGATGTCTTGTTCAACTTCTAGCCATACTGGTGTGTACATTTGTGTGCTGTCTATCCAGGCGATCCCCTGTCCCGCTAGGCATGCCATTTGGTATATTTTGAAGTTCGCCAAGTTGAGGCCTCCGAGGTCTTTCGCCAGTCTTAGTTTCTGTAGGCTTATCCTTGGTTTTTTGTTTTTCCATAGGAAGATGTTTAAGAGTTGATCTAGTTTTTTGTGGAATGTCTCTGTCATTAGGAGTGGTAGCATTGTCAGTGTGTAGTTTATCGCCGGTGTTATCATCATTTTGATTGTTTCAATTTGACCCCACCAACTTATGTATTTTGGTGACCATAGCTCCAGCCTTTCCTTTATTTTTTTCAGTGTCAGGTCCTCGTTATGTTGTAGCGTTGATGCGAGGTCTCTTCCAAAGTGGAGTCCTAGATATTTCAGTGGTTTCGTCTGCCAGGCCAGCCCAGATTCGCCTAGGACCTCTCTCGTGGTGTGGACATTCATCGGCTTGCACTCCGATTTCTCCTTATTGAGTTTGTAGCCTGAGGCTTCCGCGTACTCTCCTATGGTGGCCATTAGCGCTTTTATTGACGTGGAGGGATTCGCTGTTGTTATTAGGATGTCGTCTGCGTACGCCGCTAGTTTGACAGTCTTCTTCCTGATCTTGACGCCTGTTATGTCTGAGTTGTCCCGTATTCTGGCTAGCAGGGGTTCTAGAGCAAGTAGGAAGAGGCCGGGTGAGAGGGGGCATCCTTGTCTGGTGCCTCTTCCCAGCGTGAGTGTTTCAGATGCACTGCCGTTTACCACTATTTTTGCTTTTGGTTTGTTGTAGAGGGACATGACCATTGCCGTGTACTTTCCCCCCAGTCCGAAACGTCCCATGCAGTTTCTCAGGAAGGGCCAAGAGACTCTATCAAAGGCCTTCTCCGCGTCCAGCGCTATCATGACTGCTTGTTCGTTGCTATTTGCCGTGTGGTTGATTAGATGGCAAAGTAGCCTTGTGTTGTCCTGCGAAAGTCTGTTTTTAATGTAGCCCACTTGTGAGGTGTGGATTATCTCCGGCAGTATTCTGTTTAGTCTGTTGGCTAAGACCTTCGCGTAGATTTTGCAGTCGACATTTATTAGCGATATTGGTCTGTAGTTCTGGGGGTATTGTGGGTCTTTCCCCTCCTTAGGGATTATGGTGATGTTGGCTTCGCACATGGACTCCGTCATCTTCCCGTTCTGGATGCACGTTGAGTACGTTTGTGCCATTAGCGTTTTAATGTGTTCGCTGAAAGTTTTGTAGAATGCCGCGGAGTATCCGTCTGGTCCTGGTGCTTTGTTCTGTTTCAGTTGGGTTATGGCTGTTCCGATCTCTTCTTCCGTTATGTCTGCTTCGAGCGATTCCCTCTCGTCTTCCTTGAGTGTTGGCAGATTGGTGTTATTGAGCAGACCTAGCCCTGCATCTTTGCTCAGGGTCTGATCTTCGGTGTACAGCTCTTGGTAGAATTGTCTGAAGACTTCTAGTATACCTTTGTTCGTTGTTTGAGATTTGTTTGTTCGATCTGTTATTGCTGCTATCGTGTGCTGCCTCTGTTTTGCCTTCAGGTAGGATGCCAGCTGTTTGCCTGCTTTGTTTGCTGCGCATAGGTTGACTGATTTGAACTTTGTTAGCCAGGACCCTGCTCTCTCACTTAGGATCTTGTTCAGTTCATATTTCTTTTTTGTGAGTAGGGTGAGCGTGTTCTTGTCTGTTATGTTTGCGCAGTGGCCTCTCTCCAGTGCTGTTATCTCCTCCTCCAGCTCAGTGATTTTCTTGTTTCTGCTTCTGTTCATCCTGGATTTGATATTTATTAGTTTCCCCCTCAGTGTTGCTTTAAGGGCGTCCCAGATGGTGTCTTTGCCTACCTCGCCATTGTCGTTGTGCTCGAGGTATTCTTTAATTGTGGCTTCGATTTCTTTAATGTTCTCGCTGCTCTGGAGGATGTTGTCGTTGAGCCTCCATCTCCTCGTTGGGCTCTCGTTGTGTTTGCCACTGAGAGTGAGCGTTATGTGAGCGTGGTCTGAGATGGTTATCGGGGCTATCTCCGTTTGCTCTATAAGGTGCTTGTGAGTGTTGGACATCAATATGTAGTCAATCCTGCTGTAGGAGTTGTGAGGATGTGAGTAGAAGGTGTATTCACGTGCAGTTGGGTGTTGTAGCCTCCATGGGTCTGCTAGGTGTTGTTTGGTACACAGGTCTTTCAGGGTGTTGCTGCTGTTGCTGGAGGTGTGGCTCGATCTGATCGGGTGTCTGTCCGTTGCTTGGTCCATTGTTCTATTCATGTCCCCGGCCGTGATCAGGAGGTCCTCTTGGGGCAAGCTGGACAGTTTGCTGTTTACTGCTTGCCAGAACTGTTTCTCCTCGGAGTTAGGGCCGTATATGTTGGCAACGTGTATTCTGTCGCTCCCTCTTTGGACGCTCGTTATTAGCATGCGGCCGTCTTCGTCTGCGTCCGTGAATTGTGTTGTCAGGTTGGCCTTCTTGCTCAGGATTGTTATTACTCCTCTTTTCTTCCCTTTTGCTGGTGAGCAGTGTATTTCCCCTATCCATCTGGCCTTGAGTTGCCTTGCTTCCTCTTCTGAGAGCTTGGTCTCTTGCAGCATGTATATGTCTCCCTTTAGTTTGGCCAGGTGTTCCAGTATTTTCCTTCGTTTGACCGGGTGATTCAGTCCTTTAACGTTCATGGATACTATCTTCAGGTCGGTAGACAGGACTGCCTTCGTTGGGTCTGTCATGGTGGTTTGGTGCTGTCGCTGCTGTTTTGCATTGTGCGGCCCCCCCCTGGGGTCTGCGTGGGAGTGCAAAGAGGGAAAAAGTAAAAGATGTATGTAGAAAAGGGAAATAATAAGAACATTTTGTCCATTACACCGATGGGTGCTGTAACTGTATCTTGTCCACCTGCATCACTTCTCCCCCCTGTCCCCCCCTCCCCTCCTCCCCCTGTCAGTAGTACCTCAGGTGTGCGACAGCAAGGGTCCTCACCCCCCCCCCCCCGAGTCTTGATAAGTTCCTGGTGTTAGCCTGGCCTCCCAGGATCATGTGCTGGCTTATAAAACAAAAAGAGACAGAAAGAATGAAAAGAGGAAAAGGGTGTTGTTGTTGTTCCGTCTCTTCTTTCGTGGCTGCGGTGTCTTTACTGAGGTTGTTGCGTTTGCTCTTGTTGAGCGATTGTCTGAGGTAGATTTTGTTCGTTTGAGTTCGCAGAGCCCTGGTGCTGGGATGCGCATACGATTGTCTGAGGTAGATTTTGTTCGTTTGAGTTCACAGAGTCCTGGTGCTGGGATGCGCATGCATGCTGCACGGGACTCTCTCTTTCCTATTCCTCCCCTTCGTGTGTCTCGTCTGAGGATGCCCTTCGCTTCGCTCCGGGGCTAGGTAGTTCCATTTCTTCTGGTTCCGGCCCTTGTAGGTATCTGTGTAGGTCGTTGGGGTCGTCGAAGATTTTGCTTCCGTGCCTATCCGTCACCCTCATTTTTGACGGGCCAGCAAAGGTGAAGGCGATGTTCTTCTTCCGCAGGCGGTCTCTTAGGGCTAGGAAGCCTTTCCTCACCTCGACTGTTAGTTTAGAGAAGTCTTGGGTGATGGTTACCTTGCTTCCGCTCACCAGCATTGGACGACCTTTCCTGGCTACGGAAAAAATCGCGTCGGTGTGGTTCTCTCTTAGCGGTTTGCATATTATAGGCCTCGGGGCGTTACTATTCGCTTGTTTCCTGGCCGGTATGCGATATGCTTTGGTGATTTCAAGCGGTTTGTCGAAGCTGAGCCCGGTGAGCTTGGGTATTAGAGACTCTAGCATAAGGGCACACGCCCCAGGTGTGTCTTCCTCCTCCTCGGGCACTCCCAGGAGTCGTATGTTACCTTTGCGGCTTCTATCCTCCTGCTCCGCCATGGCCTTTTGTAGTGCCGTCGTTCTCTTTATCACCAGCCCCAGGTCCTTGTGTGTAATGCTGGCATTGTCCTCCAGCAGGCCGATCCTTTTCTCTGCCTCGTCTGTCCTGCCGTTGGCTTTGCTTTGTTCAGCCCTGATCGCTATTAGCTCCATTTGGATGCTATCTACTGTCTTTTTCGTGGCTTTTGCTAACTCGTTCCCTTCTGTTATTTTCTTTAGTAGAGTGTCCAGTGTGATTGTGCCGTCCCCTTGGCCGTTGCGCTCTTTGATTGGGGAGGGCGGTGTTTCATTCTTGCTCTTTTTCAATTCGTTCGCACCGTGCTTCCCGTCTCTCCCTGCCATGCTTCCTCTGGCCAGGCTTGTCTTATGTTTCCCACCTGTTGGTTGTTGGCTTGTGCCGACCCTGTTTCCTCCTTCCTTGTTCCGTAGGGTGCTTATTGTCGTTAGGGGGTTATCCCTGAACCTGGGTGGCCACTTGACCACTCTTGTTTTTGTCCGGTACTCCGCCAGCCTCTTGCGGTTCGCCTATGTCCTGACTTCCTCCGCACTGACCGGCTTGGAGTTGAGTAGCCCCGCACCCTCCGCTGTTCCTCTTGCGTGTTGGTCGGGGATTTAGGCCTGGTGGCGGCCCCTGGACCTTGCTCCTTCCTGCGGTCGTTTCTCCGCATCGGCTGTGCGCCCGCTGCCTCCACCGCTGTTCGGGGGAAGGGGGCTGGGCTCCTTTTGGCCTCGCACCTTTGCTGACCCGGGAGTGCCTGCGGCTCTTTAGCGAGTCCCCCCCGCTCCGCCTTATCCCAGATGGTCGCCCGTTTGCTTCGTCCCCTCCCCTCCAAGATGGCCGCCTCTTTATTTTGCCTTCGCCTCCGTCTTTTGGTTGACCGTGCGTCGGTTCTTGGGTGTGTTATTTCTATTGTTATTGTTTATTTATTTAACACCTCCCCTGTCTGTGCCGGTTCCGTTATTGATGTACCCTTTTAGCCTCTGGTGCTCTGGTGCTCCGCGGCACTTCTGCGAACTATCCAACGATGGCTGCTTGCTCGCTTCTGACCTTTCCAAGATGGCCGCCCCTCTGAGACGCTTGCTTGCTTCTGACCCCCTTCAAAGATGGCCGCCCCTTTGAGCCGCTCCTCGTGGTTACGTCCGGTGTGCTTCTTGGGGCTTTGTTGACCGCAGTGGTATTCCTGTTTGCTCCTTCGTTATCGGCGCTTGCCTTCTCCCCCCCTCAGGGCGCCTCTCCCGGTGCGTTCCGTGTCTGGTAGCGTGCTTTCCCCACCGCCGCTTGCTTCGGCAATTTCTCCGCTGTCTGCCTTTCGTTGCGCTAGTCCCCTCTGACTGTGCCCCCGCTATGCAGCCTTCCTTGCTTGGTCTTGCGGTGCGCTTGCGGTGCGGTGTCTCTCCCCCCTCGCCTTTCCCACACCAAGATGGCCGCCTCGGTCTTTGTCTGTGCCGGGGTGGGGGGGGGGGGGGGGTCAGGGGGTGTTTTTCCTGCTCACTATCGTACTCACGGTACTGGCGGTACTGGCGGGTGTCTCTTCCTCCTGCCGGCCTCGGGAGGGGCTCTGCACCTGGGGGCCTGGAGTCTCTTGCTTGATAACGCGGCGGTCTTCCTCAGTTCCTCTCCGAGGTGGCCGCCATCTTCCCTCTGCTTCTTCTCGTCTTGGCCGTTTCCTTTTTCTTCTTTTTTCTCCCGGTTTTGGTGGACGAAACTTTGCTTGACTCGGCTCAGGCAATGCCCCTTACGTTCACACACCTCTTCCTCGGTTCTTGTGGCACTTCTCTCTGGTTTGTTTGCTTTGCTCGCCGTTCTTTTACTCGGGGGGTCGGGAGCTCCGGACTTGGGTTTGCCTCCCCCTTGCCATCCAAGCCACGCCCCCACACCACCCCACTTTCTAATCAAGACGCTTGTAAGCCTTTGATGTTCTCCAGCGGTCAGTCAGCCCAAGTTCACATAGTGCAGAACAATGTATGCCGAATCTGCCTTGGCCTGACTCTTAGATCTGGTGCTACCGCAGCTGAGAAAAGTTGCTGCTGGTTCACACTCAGTATTAATATTCTCCTGCTTGGTACTGGTTACCTGCACACCAAACCGAGGGGCATATTTACAAGACGATGACGCAGCGCTGCAAGCCATCTGGCTGCACGGCGCAGTATCATTAGGAAAGTGAAGGATACATTGTAATTTCAACAATACAACGCAGCCCTGTGGTTTCCTCTACGCTTATGGTGCAAAGGATGATTGATGAAGGTACACCTTCCTGCACAAAAACAATCATTGATGGCGTCTTTCGCCTTCTATGTGTGCTGCGGTATGCAGCACACATAGAAAGAGGAAAAACATTAGGAGAAATCAAGGTATTGCTCTTCATTGCACCACTTTTTCACCTCCTCTGGCATGTTGTCATCTCTGTACCTGCAGTGGAACCCCTGCCACTGCAACTCCAATGGCGACATTGAATCTTTGCCAAGAGGGCAACATGTTTGATGCACCAGCTCGGCAAAGTTTTTTGTGTTAAATAACAGTTAGTGACATTGTTATGGAAAAATAAAAAAAATAATGGCTCTTAAGCGCTGCAAGATTCTCTCACAGCACATAGGGGTCATTTCTTATGTTTTCTGTTTGGGACAACCAGGTTTTCCACGCGCGCTGAAAATGAAAATTTAATTTGGAACAACTGCCCAATATAGGGTGGTCATTCTAATGCACATTGACTGATGTCTGTTTAGCAGATGGATTGTCTGTTAAAGGTTTCCACCATAACAGCCAGCTGAAGCTCAGACAGTTTAAACATGGCATTTTGACTAACTCTAAATAGAGCAGGCGAGCCACAAGTTTGACAGAGAGAGCATCCACCACTTTGTCGCATATGCCCTTCACCCTATGAACACGAGGCCACCTAACTTAAGAGGTATACCAAACATATTGTATCTTTTTTTTAGATCCACCATGTTGAATCCTAAAGTACTACCTTGAGACGTACATAATAAATATGAAATATACTATACAACTCTTTCTAGTTGCGTCTTAATAGAAAAATGTGTTCCCAGAAGTCCTATAGTGTGAACGCACTGGAAACACAAAACTAAAGGTTAGTTTTAGAACACATATGGCATGAGCTGAATGATGGAGAACGTATATACACAAGCATGATCTCTACAGAGGTTTATTCAAACAGGCAAGGGCATCACCTGTTTGGTCCTGTTATGTTGGACACAGAGAAGAACATTATCTATTTGGGCCTGTTAGGGCCAGGAAGGGCAATTGGGTGAGAATCTCTACACCGCTGCAAACACAGCAAGGTTAGATCTCTTCATGATCCTCACCTGGCAGCCCACACTACAGATCCACAATATCATACCAAAATTGAGACCACATAAGTACACCACATCCTCAAACTAATAAACACACACCCCACAACTCATGCTCATGAACCCACGAGTTGCAGTACTCCACACCTCAAGCCTGGCAGACCTCACTACCTATCACAAACCTGATGCACCCTTTATCACAGAAATATCTTTCCCCTCACATTCTCACTCATCCTGGATGTCCTTCATCAGCTACATTATGCAGTGTGTAGACCACATTAGAAGGGATGTAGCATCTCTGTTATCAATAAGTGTTGCTGCATACTAGCATAGCAAGTGACCATTAAACCATGAAGCTCCTGACATTCAATTTTCTGCTATCTGCAACTCAGTCTGCCACCAGCCACCTCACGGAGAATCTTCTTATACAGAACAAAGACTTTATAAATTAATTCTCAGGTCTCCTCACCACCTCATTCATTTTACATGTCCACACTGTCCTCCTCTGAGACGTCAATCTCACAGACAGCAAAAACATGAAAAAACAAGACACCTCCTCAACCTCATCAACAAAATCAAATTGGTACAGCATGTCACCAATCCAAGACAGTTTGAAGTATATATCCTTAACATTAACTTCTCGACATCACCAGCTAGCCAAAAGCAAACTTCCGAATCCCTAGACTGAATCACGTTGCCTTCCACTTTACCCTTCGGGGCATAAGATCAACACACCAAGATCAAGAAAAAAAAGAACAGCAAATTGTCATATTCTTCAAAAATGCCTCCATCAATAACCTAAAGCTCAAATTCATCTCTCAATCTGCCACCTGTGTTTTTGAAATTAACACCCTTCTAAATGACTTTAACTAATTTCTGGAAAACCATGTGAACACCCACACTCAAACTGAAACACGCACGCACAAGTTTCCATCCACAATTTTCCATCTGCAGACAAGAAAGGAATTGGAAGAGAAACAAAAGACCCAGCAAAATACTCTTCTGAAGTACAATTACGGAAGACCGCTTATCTCATCAGCCATAGCCAATGCTATGTCAACACCATCAATGAAGCAGTCAACAGAAGCAGAATGCTCTTAAAGACAATCAAGCACTGCATCAAACCACTGCTTAACTTTCCAAGCCCACACTCCACAGACCAGCGGAAGGCCATCACCCTCTTTTTTAGTTAAAAAAAATACAGAACATCAAACAGCACACTGAGAACACCAAGCCTGCATCTCCCCTCAAATCATGCTCTTCAAAAAGCATCCCACAGTCGTTATCCTTCAAACGGCCTCTCGCAAATCACACTGACATCCTCAAATCCCTCAAAGTTACTCCTTATGAAGATGATGCTTTACACTTATCCTTTATCAAAGCCCTTTCTAAAGAAGTACCCTAATTCCTATTGGCAATCATCTTACTCCCCCATTCTCCAGTCACCTTCTTAGAAGACAGACCAGATCCTCCCACTGTTGAAGAAACCCACACTAGTCATTGATGATCTCAAAAAAGCAACAAGATCACGTCAGCAACACTGTCTCCTGCATGACTACCAATCCTGTTTCACATCAAGTTGCAGCATGGAGTCAGCCATCTTTGAAATTATAGACAATTGCTTCTTGACTGCAGAGAAAAACAGTCCCCTGCTTCCTGATATTGCTTTACATTTCAGCTGCCGTAGTAGTCATTGACAATCCCACCCTCATCCTCACCTATTAGTCTATAATGGAAATTATTTTCAGTATCCTTCACTGGTTTACCACCTACTTATCCAATTGATCCAGTTCATTTGTCTGGGCATCTCCAGGTCCGAGAAGCTCTCTATCTCTGTGGGGTTCCAGTTTGTACCCCAACATTTTCATCCTCTACCTGGGGCTGTCTGGGAATGTACTCACTGATGACAGCACCAGAGCTCCCCAATATGCCAATATCACACAACTCCGTTGGAAAGTTCCCTCTGCTCCAAACATTCAGTGCCTCAAGCACTGCCTACACCTTATTCCGATCTGGTTAACTGGCATCCAACTACAGTTCAATCCCACAAAAACATATTTCCTGCTACTCCCGCAAGAACAACAAACAACAACCAGTCCAAACCTAGCTCAATGACATGAACCGGATGTATGACGTTACAACGCATACTTTTACATCGCATGCCTTTACAACGCGGTATTTACAACGAATACCATTACAACGCATAGTATTTTAGGCGCTGGATAGTGATTTATTTAATTTACTATTCCAACTCCAGTCCCCGTGGATAGTCTGGAAGGTGTTGGATAGTAAATTAAATATATTCCCTATCCTCGAGCGCCCCCCAGCGCAATGCGTTGTAATGGTTTGCGTTGTAAAAGTTGCGCGTAAAGGCACTGAGTGGTAAAAGATGCGTTGTAAAGGTTGTACACCCATGAACCAGATGGAATCAAACCACAACTTTTACCCAAAGCTAAATTCTTTGTATTCACCGTTGACACTGACCTTTTGAGGAATATATTGCTTAGAAAATCACAACGGCCTATTACCAGCTCTCTCAACTAAAGAAAGTGACACTGTTCCTTCCAGTAAATGATTTTGCAACTGCTGTTTAAGCCCTCATACTTTCCCCATATAAATGGTGGCAACATCCTGCTCCATGGGCTCATAGTGAATACTGGTCGCCCTTAATCTCATCCTTAATGAGGCAAACACTTCTACAAGAGCATGAAGAAATATGATCATATCGCTCCCACCCTGATGGAACTCCATTAGATCCCTTGGCTATAACCATGTCATCTTCAAAACCAGATACATTATCTATAAATTATTTGGACTGGCACATGTGTTTATTTCACAGACAAGCTCGCCATCTCCAATACGCACTAGGTAAATACACAGCAATGACCGATATGAACGGAGACCAGCAATGACCGATATGAACGGAGACGAACACAAAGAAAACAAACATACAACTGGCTTTCTCCATCTTTGCACACAGGATCTTGAACAGCTTTGTGTCTATCATGATCACTCAAAAATCCCCTTCAGTTTAGAAATGAGCTGAAGATGCACCTCTAAAAAGAAACACCGTATTACAACACAGTAACAGTCATTAGCAGGCCACTTCTGCACTCACCCAGCTCTCCCTTAGGTCACGTGTGAAGTATATCTTTGCCTCTGACCCTCTACAACCCTTCGCTGCCTTTCAGCCATGTTTGCTTTACAGATACCACTAGCACACAATCATAAATACATACTTATATGAAACATACTAAAATAGACCTTGACAAGTAGAAAGGACTAAGTTAATGAAATTTCATTGTTGAACAAAATCTTTCATTTTTCTTTTTTTCTTTTTATTGAAAATTAGGCATGTATACAATAAGGTCATATCATTTCACAAATAATCAATGATCAGAGTTACAGTAAAACATCAAGATCTCTTTACCACAGTACAGTAACTAGGTCCTCGGCAGTGTGAAATCATTCAACATTATCAACAATAGTATCTCACTGGCGGTACACATAGCTCCCCCCGGAAGGCGTTCCATGATCCCCCTACCTGTGACCCTTTTTGCGGGCAACTTCTGGAAACATAGACAGGTATCTCAGTCACCATGCACCAATCCATGTCTCTGGCCCATTCAACTATACCCGGTGGATTTGGAGCCCTCCCCAACCGTGCAATGTTCCGCATGGCCAACATAAAACCCAGGGTAACCCAGATCCTCTCTTTGGCTGTGAGGTCAGTGGGGTCCCATATATTCAACAAGATTAATTTGATGTTACAATGTACTGGCTGCCCCAAAACTTCTTCCATCATGTGTACTACCCCCTCCCAGAATTTCTGGATTATCGCACTTTCCCAGAGTGTGCGAATGAAGGTGCCCTCTTGGCCGCAGTGTCATGCACATCCACTGTCCTGGGCATAGCCCATATGGACCAGCGAGGATCCGGACAAATATATCCTGTGGAGGATCTTTAGTTGGACCAATCGGAGCTTTGAGGAGATGGCATCCTCATGAGGAGAAGCCACTGCGGCCCGCCACTCCTCATCCTCCAGGCCAGCGACGTCATGGTCCCATTTACATCTTAGTCAGATTAAGGGATCAGTCATATTGTTAATAAGCTTTTTATATATGAGAGATATGTATTTTTCTGGCAGATCACCATCTAAGATCCTATCCTCCAGAGGGGAGGATTCAGAGAGGACTGTGCCCTTAGGGAGAGCTGCAAGCAGTGCATGTCTAATTTGGATGTAATGGAATTGCTCAAAGTCGTCCATTTCATATTCCTGACTTAACTAAGCGAAGGGTATAACGCCGCCCGATTTCCAAAGGTCCCCGAGCCTAGAAATGCAAAATCTTTCATTGTTGATGAACATCACATGCATATTCTTTTCTTGAGAATGCAATATCATTGGCATCCCTTAGGTCGTGTAGGTTAAATGGTAAAAATAGCTACACAATAATACCACAGAATGTGCAGCATAATTTACCTATAATCATATAATAGGCCACATAATTTGCATTTTTTCTTATGCGTAATTTAGTTCTCCATTGCCACATAATTTCCCTGACCCTTGTATATAACTCAGATTCTCAAATCATTCTAGGAGCTTCCGTTGGACTTCATGGTCTTGTGCAGATTTTTTAAAACGTTTTAAGCCTTGCTCTTAAAAATGCCCTACCTGGTAGCTTAGTTAGCATTCACAGGTGGTTTGCTTCAGAGAAAAGTAAAGTCTTGCTTCAATTTGAGGTCTCCAGAGTGAAAAATCTCAAATACAGATTCAGTCCTTTTCAATTGAAGCCCGAGAACTGTGCAATCCACTTCAGGTCAATATTGTGCAAAGCATTACTTGGAAGGAATTGAAGACATGCGTTTCTCCAGTTGCCTTTCAACTGATTATTGGTGGTTGTTATCAGCTAAGGGGTTTCAAGGTTCGATGATGTTGTACCTAGTAACGTCTGCCATTATATTTTGCGTTTGAAGAGGTATTTTCTGGATGTACCTTTTTTTAAATTGTATTGCATGTCTCAGTGCTGTGCTCTCTTATCCTAAACAAATACTGTAAACAGACAAGAATCTAAGATAGCAGGATAAATTGAGGGGGAACGGGTTGGAGGCCCTTGCAGAGGGGAGTGACTCTGGGATGATGCTACCCATATCCATAAATGTTTTCAAACAGCTTGTAAGGGCAGTCAAAGAGCGAAAAGAATACTGGAGTGCAAAGGAAGGAAAGGAATAATCAATAAAAGAGCATTGGAAAGTCAATAGAACCCATGTCAGCAATCCAGTGTGATGGTTACATTTAAGTTCTACTGCAAATTTACGCTACGAAAAAAATATGCTGCCAAATTTGTGGCAGCCATATATCGGCAATACATGGTTTTCCCCGAACAGTTGTAAACAGATTGAACACCCTTTCATCTGTGGTTCATAGTCAAAATGAACTCTGATACCCATGTAGTGTATGGTGTAGGGTCAATGTTGCAAAGAACACACGCTTGCTTTACGTATGGGGGTGTATGTATGATAGCAGTAAAGATGCCTTACATTATTCTGAGCTATTTTGCACTACTTTCAAAGCTCTAATGGCATACCTGTTTAAAAAGCAGAGTGTACAAAAAAAGCTTGAATGATGTAATCAGTGATGTCATTTGAGATGTCATCAGTGATGTCAGAAATTATGTCATAGAACATGTCATGAGGGATGCCATATGTGAGGCCATAAGCAGTGCATGGCGAGGGTTTAAATTATAGTTAGCTCTGCTAACCATAATTGTAACTTTCTGTGTGTTTTCTTTAATTTGAAAGTTAATGTTGTCACTGACAAATTCACCTAACTATAATGTTACTTTAACCTTTTGTTTTTTGTAGTGAATATATGTATGTATGTATATATATATATATATATATATATTTATATATATATATTTGTATGCATGTGTGTATATATAGATCTATATATGTAATTTTATGAATGTATGCCTGATGGTTGCCTTGTAGAGAAGCTTATGCTTAATACAGTAGGCCTTATTTGGTTGTGGCGACAAGCCAATCATAAAGGCCATAGCTCTGATTGGTTCACTAGGAAAAGTTATATCTGATGCCATACATCTGATCTATTCGTCAAGAAATGTTATGACGAAGACAGTAGGACTGGTTTATTTATTGTGAAAAGCATTAAGAAATGTTGTGACAAAGAGAGTAGGACTGGTTTATTCATTGTGAAAAGCATTTGTTAAAGCCAATGGGCCAGTAACCACAGGTTGCTTTTACACTGTTTTATAAACTGTAGATATGTATTTTTGGTTGCATACAATCTCACAGATTACTGGGTTTTGATCTTGACAAACCCTGAGGGCAGATGATTTTCACTGTGATTATCCTTAATAGGTAATTTAGAAAGTGGCTGTATATCGTTTTCCCAATTGTAAATTTGTACATATTTTTTTATTTTATAACTGTAAGCATGATATGGTTGCCATGTTATGCACAATTCAGTAGGCCTGTGTTGGGTATAGTGACAAGCCAGTGGTGAAATTTATATACCTTACTGTTCATTTGGAAAAGTTATTTCAGATTACAAAGGTTTGGTCTATTATCGAACGTTATCACAAAGTAAGTAGTCCTGAATTACTTATTATGAAATTAATGCAGTAAAGTGTGAGAAATTAGGGGTTTGGTTGAGGGGAGTGTGAGTCCTTCTCAAGCAACAACCACAATCTCTTTCAGGGTGAAACGAAAAAAGTTACTAAATTAACATGTGCGTGACCCTCTGGTAGCATGACGCAAAGTAGGCAGGCTTAAGATAGAGGTAATGAGTAAATTATTTATGCAGCACTTAAAACAGTACTAAAGTGAAAAGACAAGAAAGATAATAAATCAATTTAGTAAAATAGAGTAAAATGTAATGCATTATTTAACACCAAACAACAAAAATATAATCAGTAGAAACTGAGATATGCAATTTAAAAAATTTGGATTAAAATAGTGCATAGAAGAACAAATCACCATCTATGGTTCAGGTCGACCGCCATAGAGCACTCGCTGGGTAGAGGAACCAGGTTAGGCCTGCTGAGAATTGTACCTTATGTCATGGATGCGGGGCGCTGTGTTGCGCAGAGGCGGTTCAGAGAAGCGATGTGGGGTTCTTCATCAAGTGCATCGGTTCCGATGAGGAGGGTTGAGGCGAGGTCCATGTCGAGTTGTGTTGCACTGCATGGCTTCCGATGGGGAGCTTCAAGGACTGCGATGCGAGATCATGCATGGAGTTGGGTCCCTCTGTGTCAGTTCCAATGAGGAGCTGCAAGGGCTGTGTTGGGTTGCACTGCACTGCATTGCTTCAGATGTGGAATACAGCTGGGCTGGCAGAGCACCTTTATACCCACTTCCAATGTAAATGTAAATGTACAGGAATTTATATAGCGCAAATCACCGAGCGGTTTCTAAGCGCTTGCTTAGGAAACCCGTCCTGGTATTCCCCTGTGAGAGAACCCCAGCAGGGTATCCACAAGGTGAAAGCCAGGCATCCCGCCGCGAGGGGCCGTTGTGGAGATTAAGCAAGCTATTGCCCAGAGTCGCAGAGTGTGAACCCGTGAATCGAGTAGGCACCGGAGCGAGAATTGTCGAGTCCATGGACATTTTTTTTTTAAGACTCAATTGAACCCTGGTCCCAGGCTGACCTCTGCTTCCAGGTCTGCCTCCTCTAACCAGTGAGCCACACTTCTCCAATGGTCCAGTACTATGGAGGCACCACTTGGGGGGTTTAGGGCTCCGAGAAGGTAGAGTCTTCGAGCAGGGTTTAAGGGTGTTGGAGCCATTGGAGACACTCTGGTGGTCCTGGGTTCAAGGTGCAGGTCCAGATCCTCTTCTTCAACGGAGCAGTCCTTCTTGCAGGCTGAGCAGCAGGGATGCAAAGCAGCAGAACAGCTGGGCAGTTCTTCTTTCAGCAGGGCAGAAGAGCAGTCCTTCTTGCAGCAGAACAGCCCTTCTTCTGAGTCTTCCCCAGGTCCAGAAGTGATCTGATGAGTTGGGCTTGAGAGTCCAATGTTTATACCTGGTGCCCACTTTGAAGTGAAAGAAGCTTCTGGATTTTTCCCCCTACAGAGGTGTCTGGAATTTCCTGCCTCCTTGCCCCAGTTCCAGTCTGTCTGGGGGCACAATAGGTTCGTGTGAAGTCCTTTGTAAGTGTACTTGGCAAATGCCTTTGAAGTGTTCCTACCCCTCATTAAGCCAAGATGGTCCATCCTGCCAACACCCAGACCCTCTATAGTGATACTGTCTGGGAAGAATACACAAAGGCCAACTGCCCACAACAGCTAGTCATGCGACCCAGGAAGAGGCTGTATGCACCAAATGGTTAGGACTAGAAAGTGCCAACTTTCTAAAAGTGGCATTTTCAGAATTGTGATTTAAAATCTGACTTTACCATTAAACAGGGTTTTAAATTACAATCCCTCAGTCACAAAAATTGGCTTTCCTACCTGCTCCCAATCAAGAGTTTTAGCTTTTTAAGTGTACTAAGGTTACATTTAAAAAGTGATAACTCCTATCCTATGGTAGTGGTTGGCCTTGCAATAGTGAAAAATGAATTGGAGGGGTTTTCATTACCAGGACATGTAAAACTTAAAATAAGATGTCTAATGTTTGTAAAACAGTGCACCCTGTCCTGGGGTCTGTTTAGGACCTACTAGGAGGATGTAGGCCTGGCAAAAGGTTTATTTTGTGAGGTTGAAATGGTAGTTTAAAACTGTACACAGGCTGCAGTAGTAGGCCTCAGACATGTATAAAAGGTGGGTGGGACAATTAGTGCTTCAGGCCCACTAGTAGCCTTTAATTTACAGGCCGTTGGTAAAGGCAGTACCACTTTACTAGGTACTTAAAAAGTAAATTAGATTTTCCAAATGGGAGTAGGCCAATTTTACCACGTTTAAAGAAGAGAGCACAAGTTCTTTAGCACTGGTTAGAACGTCTAAAGTGTGCAGAGTTCTAAAGCCAACAAAAACATGTTCACCAAACATGAAGGGTGAAGGCAAAAAGTCTGGGGGGCTACCACACCAAGGATGTCAGGTTTAACATAAAGGCAAAAAGCTTTCAAGGATGGGTTGGTATTACACTGTGCTAAAGGCAGCCGATATGTGTTTTGTTACATGGAATCTCACAGATTACCTTAGTTGACCAGGGGTTTAAAGTTGATTACTCCCCTTGACAAGTCCTGGAGTAGAAAAAAGAGGTTTTGGGTCAGGTCTGTCCTGCCATTGGCCTGTATGACTTTAATTAATACTCTGGTTCCGTTCATGAAAGCACACAGCATGGGGCAAAGGGTTAGCCCACTCCAGCCATTGGCTCTGTTGCCCTGTGAATGGTGCCATTTGTATGATGACAAATAGGCCTGAAACTGATAATGCATAAGTGACGATTCATTTTTTTCAAGCATATTACAGCTCCCATACAGTGTTAACGGGCTGCTTGCTTGCCCGAATTTCAGCGGCAATGTGTGGCTTCCTGCATGGCGAATGTTTCTAAACTAGGTGAGCAACACGGAAAATCATTGTTCAAAGTGTATCATTGTTTTACCATACCAAGATGGACAACACCTTGGTTCTACTGGGTGGCGGCTGCCACCTACGGGGTGTGGTCAGGCAGGCAAATGGGAGGTGTTTGCCTGTGAAATATTTAAACAGCAAAATTGCCGACATGCATTACATTCTCGCAACTTTAAAACGGCAATGTAATGCATGTTGGCAATTTTGTGCACATACATTATGATACATTACATAAATGTAAAATATTAAAGATAAGAAAACCCACTTAACCTTGTGGCACGTCTGTGCTCCCATCCCGTGTCCTTCACTCCTCCAGCACGGGCCCCAGGCAGGCCCCTATCACCAATCCTGGGGCTGCCAACATGAGAGCAGCGCCAGGATTGGATGGAGCAAGCTCTCTCAGCACCTCAAAGAGCCCTGGAGGCCTTTGCTCAGTCCCAACCCAGCTGTCAAAGACAGTT
The DNA here is from genome assembly GCF_964261635.1 of Lissotriton helveticus. NCBI lineage: Eukaryota > Metazoa > Chordata > Amphibia > Caudata > Salamandridae > Lissotriton > Lissotriton helveticus. Next base: position 1,814,322,629 of record NC_136061.1, on the reverse strand, counting down.
GGGTTGAGAGGTTTAAAGTGCGCATGTCTGGCTGGCCATCGCAAGACAGCCGGCCAAAGGGACATGCACACTTTTAACCTAAGTGCCATGCCCATAACTTCTTTCTGCTGCTGCCAGTCAGCAGCTGCCCCGCCCCCATCCTAATCACTCACTCACCGTGCACCCACGACCTTCCCCGGAGCTGCAAGAGGCATTGGGGCTCAATTTCCAAGTCTGCGCTCGGTGCTTCAGCCTGCCCGCCCCGGTCCGACTCGGTATCCAATACCGTTGAGCGGAGGGCGGGACAGGTAAGAGCCAGACACGCCCAGTAACCCCGAGACAGTCGAGCGGTTAGCGCTCTAGCCTCACTTCAGAAAGGGCTATTTAGCCACTCGTCGGCTCAAGAGCGCAGCGGTTGCGCACAGAGGGGGCGCCTAAGCCAGCGCCTAAGACGAGCCAAAGACCAGCCCGTCTGCGCCCGTCCGCGACAGGACGGGGCCAGGGACTATGGCAAAATCCACCGATGCCCGAGGATCTGTCGGTTCTACTCGGAGAACCTACACATCACAGGTACTCCACGGTATACAAAACAGTCTCCCGAGGGGTTGTAGCAAGAGGGTGGAGGACAGTTTGGAAGGCCCGTTCTCCTGCTATAATTGTAAAGCCCAGTTCCACACATTACATAAGGACAGGATCCCCACTGGCATTCAGCCACAGATGCAACCACTCGATAGGGAACCAATAGATGGCAACTCCACCCAAATTCACAGGGTGAATGTTGATACATCTCAAGGGAGCAAGAATCTGCTTTGCAACATCAGATCTCTATCCAAACACTTCACGGAGGTATGGGACCTTATCTCTTCTGAAGAACCTGATATATGCTTCCTGACGGAAACTTGGTTGAAGCCCCACTCGGTCCCTGCTATAACCTTAGGAATCCCAGCTGGGTATAAAATAATTAGGTTAGACTGGCCTACTAAGACAGGAGGGGGAATAGCAATTGTCCATAAACAGGAAATAGACATCTCTATAATTGAAGAACTATGTACCTCCTAGCTAGAACTTCTGATTTTTAAAATCAAAACTATGCCCAAAGGGTGCAGGAAAGGAGCTCTGGTATATCGCCTTCCTGGTTCATGTACCAATTTCTCCATCTCACTTGTTGAAGCATTAGCCCCTCATGTACATGAAAATAGTGACTTTCTACTTCTAGGTGACTTCAATGTCCATAGTGAACAAACAGAATGCAATGAGGCTCAATCCTTACTAACGGATCTGTCCCTATTGGGACTGAAACAAGCAAATAGTGGCCCCACACATCAGGCAGGACACACCCTGGACTTGGTCCTGTCTAACTCCCCTCTGATTAAATGCTTGCCTCCATTCCAAGTAGAGTGGACTGATCATTTCGTTATTGAATTTTATACCCCTATTGTCAAACCCTCTTCTGCTTGTCAGATTGCCTTACCTATTAAAAGGAGACAATGGCACAAAATAACTCAGGAGTCTTTTAAAAACAGATATGTCGAATCCATCCCGACCCCTTCTGAGAACATTGAGACTGCTCTGACTAAATTTGAAGGGGCGATTGCTGCAGCAGTAAACGACATCGCACCACTGAAACAATTTAAGTCTCGCCCAGCACATAAACAAGAAGTCTGGTTTTCAGAGCACCTAAGATCGCTAAAACAAGCAGCTAGAAAACTTGAAAAGAAATGGAGGGCATATCATCTGGCCGAAGACAAAAAAAGTTATTGGAACTTCCTCACCACATATTACAAAGCCATTCGTGCTGCACGAAAAAATTACATTGCATCCCAGCTTACGGCTGTGGGAAACACTCCAAGGGTACTATATCAAATCCTGCAATCTTTCGTGAAACCCATGGCCTGTGAGAGTTCTGAGCTGGTGTCACAACAACTCTGCGACGAGATCTCGCTATTTTTTACCAAAAAAATAGACTGGATATATGAAAAAATTATTCGCTCTAATCAGTCTTCTAGTGGCGAAAAGTTGCCGCCTCTGACAGTTGTAGAAACCCCTCCCTCCACCCACTCCCTTGACCTATTTCCCCCTATCTCTTTAGAAGAGGTAATATCGCTAACCTCTCTGATCAAGAGTGGATGCCCAACTGACATCATCCCGGCAAGATTAATGCCCATGCTTGCCAATGATCTAGGTCCTGGGATTCAAAAACTTGTTAACCTCTCTTTAAATACAGGGGAAGTCCCCAATGAGTGGAAAAAGGCTTTGATTAGACCAATCAGGAAAAACACTGCCATCCCTTGGACAGAACTAGCCAATCTAAGGCCAATATCCCTGCTTCCTTTTTTTGGCAAGCTCATTGAGAAGCATGTCAATCGTCATCTGTCCAACTATATCGAACTAGCAGGAGGGCTGGACCTTTCCCAATCGGGGTTTAGTCCAAAGCACAGTACCGAGACCACCCTGATGTCAGTCGCAGACGATCTACATATGTACCAGGACAAGGGTTTTTCCGTGATCCTGGTGCTACTGGACCTGTCTGCGGCATTTGACACTGTGTCACATAACATCTTGACAACTCGGTTGGCCAACATCGGTTTAGAACATAAGGCACTCGCCTGGCTTAAGAGTTTCTTCTCCAACCGCACCCAACGTGTGACCATCGGTGCTTACCGCTCAGAGGAGGTTGAGATCTCAAAAGGGGTGCCACAGGGCTCCTGTCTGAGCCTCACCCTTATCAACATCTATGTGGCACCCCTGGCCAGTATTATGCGAACATATGGCTTCATTCCGATGTCTTAAGCTGATGATACCCAGCTCCTCTTCCCTTTTAAATCCCTCACCACCGAGATTAAGAACTCTTTTTCCCAGGGTATGAAGGCTGTGGCACATTGGATGGCATCCAATTGCCTTCAATGTAATGTTGGGAAGACCGAAGTTATGCTGTTCGGAGAGGCTAAACTCCTGTGGACCCCGGACTGGTGGCCACAAGATCTTGGACCAGTTCCAGAACCTAAACAGTCCGTAAAAAATCTAGGAGTCCGATTGGATCAGGAGCTCTCACTGAAACAGCATAGCAACTATGTGGTGGGTTCATGTTTCCACGTGATTGGCCTTCTACGGAAAGTGTTCCCGCTACTCCCCGACTCAGTCAGGAAAACATTGGTGCAGGCTCTTGTCTTAAGTCGTATTGATGGAGCGAGATAGAAAACAAAGTTTTGTTTAAACTCGTGAAGTCACATTTCCATAACATGAATAATAATATTAATGATTTGTGATATGTCGTGTTAATACAACTTAGATTAAACTTTACACATGGGGGGACTAACATGTGTGCTCATAAACGTGCATAATTGTTGCATCTTTTTGTTCGTGCAAAATAATAAAATAATTTATTGTTTTCGTTTTTGTCATTACTAACTGCTGCAAACTTAAAAGAAGCATGTGCTTGTTTTGCTTTTCCTTGTTTGTGTGATGTCATTTCTACTATTCTAGGTGCATATGAGTCTCATGGAATAACGGAGACTGGTAGATATAAACGCTGCTTTATTTGTTTGCAATGGCTAGGTAACATTTTGATTAATCGGGTGGGTTAATTAATTAGTAAATCCTGGGGTGGATACAGAATCTACATTATTTCTTACATTAATACTTTTCTTGTGTTTGTTTTATATTAGAAATCATAAGTTGTCTGCTTTTGGGCCTTGTCTGCCCGAACTACAATATGCTGAATTTTACTTCTGCAAAAGTGCTGAGACGCCCATTCTGAAATAAATTATTCGTCAAAAGCTGCGTTCACAAAGCAAAAACTAACGTGCTATCGTCATTCTGTCGGACATGGCCAAGGTCGAAAAAGAACATTTTGTCAGTCCTTAACTTGGCATCCGCGGAAGTCAATTGAAAGTCAATGGACGCTGCGAGAATGACTTTATACAATTGTTACAATCCTAGGAAGCTCCTGGTTGCACTCGGAAGGGACAATGGTCTCTAAGAAAAGTGATTTAATGGAACTTTTGAAAAGTGGGTGACATGTCACTTGTCACTCTCAGCCAATGGGACGTCGAAGATTTCTGAAAACTTTCCTTTGCGTAGTTTAGTTAGCGTAGAAAGGTATAAAAAGTCATGCCCCTAGGGATGGGCTGGCTGCTGCTTTCTGACTTTCCGATGAGGGTGATGTGCTGACGGACTTTGCGTGGAGCACGTAAGAATCCTCAAAGAACTTTTCTTTAATTTCTATCTATTTAGCTCAGTTAGGGAATTAGGTTTTAGAAATGCTAAACTTTAAATATTCACTTTGATTTTGATTTACTTGCTTAAATTGTATTTTTCTCATATTTCTTACAATCATGCTTGCTTTATTGCAAATAAAATTCATTTATAAAACTATCAACTTATATACCATAATTTAGTAAATAAAATCTTACTTTTGACAAACAAGCTGGTCTTGGTTATTCAGGAGTGTAGGTTACTATTAGCTAGATCACGTCGCCAATGGTGGTCTTTTAAATGATTAAGTTTTATTCTTATGACAATATTCTTTCCGCAGATGTTTAAAATTATATATAGTTTGTAGATAATGTGTATATAGATTTAATCTGACCACCTGATTCAGTAGGCCCAAAATATGTCAGGTTTATAAATGGGTCCAAATTTTAGCATAGAATTTTGTTTATAGATTATGAAGTTGGGTAGCGTTGTTTATGATATATTTTCTATAGGCCGCTGGATCAATTCTCTGGTAGCAGAAATTGATGGTTGCTAAGAGTAACCAAGGTAATATGGTGGTTGCTAAGGGTTACTAAAACGTTATGGTATGGAAATAGGATCGATGTTTTAACACATGTTGAGTTCGTTTTTCGTGCTATCTGTAAGCTATACCGGTATAGATTGTGTGGCGAGAAATTAGTCACGCAAGCCATCTGTTCTGTTTGTAGTGATATCGCCGAATATCACAAGAGGTATCGCCGTGTACCATAGTGTTGTCGCCGAGCATCACAGTTTTAGGGCTAGGTGTGAATCTTGTATAGTGAGGGTTTTCTAAGAAATTAAAGCAGCATGAGAATAGGGACAAAGCGCCTTCCATAAAACTCACTGTGATAAGAGTATTAGTTATACCCGAGCTCGAATGAAGGGTAAATTAGCGTCGGTGCATGATTATCTATAAACAGGTTAGAGTCCTGTACGGGTACATGTTTCATATCTATAAACAGGTGAGAGCCCTGTACGGATAACGTCGTTATTTTGCTAACGGTGCATGATCTCTATAAACAGGTGAGAGTCCTGTACGGATTTCATGTGTGTTTGAAATTAGGGAAATTTCAGTGTGAAAGTGCGAGTTTGAATTGTATTTTATGTTCAAGTGGAACTCTTAGAACTTTCACTTCGCGGTGGGTTCAGAGCAAAGCGAGTTCATAATTATACGTGTTAGAAGGGTGGGGTAAAGGTTACTCTACTGACAATTGAATATTATCCTTAGTGTGAATAGCGCCGTCTATTCCGAAGTGTGGATACTTGAATGTATGTAAACTATCCTAAATAGTGAAACGAACAGATGTTGTCCTTATAGTCATCGTTAAGAATTAATTTACACTGAAAAGTGTTCTTAAAATGGCGCTGTGAAAAGATTTTGTGAAGGAGGGGTAAGCGCCAGGAGTGAGAAACGAGAAACCGCAGCTGCTGTGTACGTCACAGAGCCGCGCTGAGATTGGGCGACCTACGTCACAAGCTATATTCTGATTGGCTCTTGAGTCTCTGACGACCTGTGAGCTGATTGGTCTTTCAGAAAAACTCCAAATTTATTGGTTGAGCAGAAAAGTGACGTAGCTCAACTGTCATTGGCTTGTTGGTGTGTTTCGCGCACGGATTGGTTGTTTTTCGGAACATCCCGGAAATATTTTACGAACAATTTTGTGAATTAGTTTTAACTCTTAAAAATGAGTTATCATTTTAAACATGTTGAGAAAAAGCCAACATTACTTCAGAAGTTTAAGAATTTATTTTCACCTGACAAGAAAATCGAAACGCGAGGTGGTAAACTACTTCATAAGTATAAAACACCTGCAGCGTATATGGAAGGTGAATATGGATATCATACTGTCTTATGGTTCGATAGTTGGAAACGCTATACTAAGAACGACGGTGTTTTAACTTGGCCTGATGATGGTTCATTTAATGTAAAAGTTTTAAGAAATTTACGAGAGAAAATGAATGCTCTTGTTCCAAAACCGAGACCAACTCAATTTGAAGCTTTAGTTGAGTGGGAAGACGAGATGTATCAATTACAAAGAGAAGCTAGTGGAATTAAAAGACCTTCTAAAAATCCACCTTGGAGAAGAGAAACTCATGAAGATAGATTGCGAATGTGGAGACAGGGAAACATGAGTGAAGGATTGTATTTAATTCATGAAATGGTAATGGGTACTCCTACAGGGAAATCTATGGAAAGTGAATCTGAGGATGCAGTAATGGAAGAAATATATACAACTGCTAGAAAGAATCAGCCTTTGAGACCTCCTAGATCATGGTCTACTCCGGTGGTTTCTACTGAAACTTCACCGAGTGCACCTCCAATTAATGAAGCTCCTAAACTTTATCCAAATAATTGTGAAATTATTGAAACTCCTAGAGGACCAGAATTCGAGAATGCTCGAAATGAAGGTAGACATTTTACAATGGCTCCAAGAGCAAGAGAACCCCCAAAAGATTATACAAGAGAGACAAGAAATGTTGAAGATGTTGATTATAATGAATATTTAAGATCTAAAGAAGAATTAATAAAAAGAATGACAAAAGGCATGGAAGCTGTGACAGTTCCAGTAACAATTGGTCCTGTTCAACCCGTATTTGACCAAAAAGAAACAAACAAAACTGGATTAACTATTCCTTTAAATACAGAAATTCAAAAGGCTGCTGAAAAATTTTATTCAGACTTATCTGAAATAAACTCTTCTAAATCGAGAATGCCTGATTTAACCTTTAATGAGGATTTATCTCCAAAAACACCAATGGGTGCTATATCAGATATAGGGAGTCCTGAAGCCAGAGTAACCACACCAAAACTTGATGTGGCCAAATTAAAAGCGAATATCGAAGAATTAATAATTGGAACAATTGGTCCAGATAGTTTAAATTACTATCGAGATGATGAACTACTGTTCATTTGTAAAAGCATACAGTGGAAAACAAAAAATAAATATGATCAACTAGAGGATCTAGCAGCAGAACTTGAAATTGATGTGAGCAAACAAAAGAATTTTGCAAAGCATTACAGATTAGACTTTTCAGAAAGTGACATTGAGAGTTTGAACTCAATGGGAAGAATAGTTCATATTAAAGATTTGATTGTCTATATCAAAAAGCTAGGAGAACTGAACAAATGGAGAGTAAAATGGACGAAAAAGAAGGAAGATGAAAGATTGGAAAAATTGTCAAAACAATTTCCAATGAGAGAAATTGCAGGTGGAGGATATGTTCATGTCCCTTGGTCGAGACAGGACATTCTGTTATTTACAAATGACTTTCCGAAATTGAGGGAGAAACCAGTTGAGTGGTACAGGCAAGTCGATAGATTTATCAAAGTATCAAAAGTTCTGTGGATTGATTTAGATGGATTTTTTGATATTGTCGTTCCATCTGATCTTTGGACAGAATGCAAAATATCGATTAGTTGGCCAAAAACAGAACCTGAGCGAATTAAAGAAACAGGTGCTCCAAATCCACTTGTAATGGATTTTTATGAAAAAGTAATTGTTTGGATGAAAAACAAAATTCCACCCAAAGAAGTCGATTGGGTTAAAATAGAAAGGACAGAACAGGAAACAAAAGAATCAGTTCATTCTTTTTATGAAAGACTACTGTTAATCTTTAAACAATACAGTGGTTATGAAAAATTAGATGAAAAAGACATGAGCCATTTTGTCTATAGATTTGTTTATGGACTAAAACCTGAAATTGGAGAAATGATCAGAAATAGTATTGTCGGATGGCAATCACTATCTGTAGATGATATTCTAAGAAAAGCAAAGTATTGTAGCGATGAAATAGAAGTAAAACAGAAGAAGCTGAAGGAGAAAGCCATGTGGGCTCAGGTAAAGGTGGCTGAGCAACAGATTGCCAGCATGGGAAATAAGAACACTAATTTTGTTCAAACTGGAAATACAAATCAGATACAAGGAAAGTTTAAAAGTAATAATTTCCCAAAGAAATTTAGCCCAAAGATTGAGGAGTTGAAACAAAGATTACCTTGTTTTAATTGTGGCGAAATTGGACATTGGAGAGACGAGTGTCCTCATCCTCCTAAAAACTTAAAGAATCCCTTATTGAATCCACAGATGCAGAATGGTGTTGACCTGCAGCGACAGCTACAGATGCAACAGGGGTTAAACGAATTAAATATTCAGCGACAGTTACAGCAACAGCAACAACAACAGGTGAATAATCGTCAAGACCAATTGCCACAACCACCTTTTCCGAATTGTGGGGGAGTTCAAAAATATAATCCTAACGTGGGATTTCAGGGAAGTGAACAGGTAATAAAATCACAAAAACAGCAAAAGCAGCAAAGGGTTCAAATGCAAAATGCTTCACAACAATTTTTATTAGCAGAAAGTCAAGACAGCGATTCTGATGATTATTGTTGACGGTGCCCGAGAGAGGAGGAAGAGTGTGTTGTTGGAGCCACTCTTGAGGTTGACCAGTCTGGTCCTTTTGTAAACGGGAAAGTTAATGATGTAGACATCACTTTTCTAGTGGACACTGGTGCTACCCGTTCTACTGTTAGGTCAGTGGAAATTGAAAACCTACCTCTCTCTGGGGATACCATCCAAGTTGTCGGAGTAAGTAATCAGCAAATTAAAACTGACTTAACTGATCCAGTACCAGTTGAAATTGGAAATTACAGAGACAAACACAGATTTGTGGTTTGTAATAGTAGTCCAGTGAATCTATTGGGCAGAGATATCCTATGTAAAATGAATTGTAGAATATATTGTTCTCCTGATGGAGTTGAGTTACAAACAATGGAGGAAGATGGTTTATACAGAATGACAATGATGATGATGGAAGCAGAAGAAACAAAATTGTTTCCTGCATTTGAAGAAAAAGATTTACCTGAAGAACTCAAGGAAACAGTGAAATCAGAAATATGGGATTTTACTGGAAATGAGATGGGTCTGATGAAAAACGTAGATCCAGTAAAAATCACATTGAAACAGGGAATAGAATTTCCAAACACTCCACAATATAAAATGAAAACAGAAACAATTGAAGGTATTACACCTATAATTGAAAAATTAATCAAGCAAGGTGTATTAAAGGAAATGGAAAGTAGCTCTTGTAATTCACCAATTATGGGAGTTAAAAAGTCTAACGGAACATTTAGAATCGTACAAGATTTGAGAAAAGTTAATCAAATTGTCGTTCCATGTTGTCCTGTGGTTCCAAATCCAGCAGTAATTCTATTTCAGATTCCACATGATGCTGAATGGTATACAGTCATTGACCTTTGTAATGCATTCTTTACTGTTCCCTTACATCCAGACAGTTATGAAATATTTGCTTTCAGATTCCAAGGTAAGACCCTCGGATGGTCAAGAATCCCTCAGGGCTATACAGAAAGTCCTTCAATTTTTAACGAACTGTTAAAAAGATCATTAGAAGATCTAGACTTACCTGGTAGGTCTACGCTAGTGCAGTATATTGATGATTTGTTAATAGCTGCAAAGACAAGAGAAAATTGTGTAACAGACACAATAATTCTGTTAAATCGCCTTGCAGAAGAAGGACATAAAGTGTCCCCAACAAAACTACAGTTTTGCAAACAAGAAGTAAAATATCTTGGTCACAGAATTGCAAAGGGAAAAAGACAAGTAACAATAGAAAGAATAAAAATGATTCAAGCAATGTTACCACCAAGAACACAAAGACAGGTCAGAATGTTCTTGGGAATGGTTGGTTACTGTCGACAATGGATAAGTGGATTTTCAGTAATTGCAAAACCACTACAAAGACTGACAAAGTCAGATGTAAAAGATCCAATTATTCTCAATGATGCTGAGATGGATTCTTTTGAGAACCTGAAAAAGAGCTTATGCCAAGCTCCTGCTTTAGGTATGCCAAATTATGAGAAAGATTTTGAACTGTATTGCAGTGAGAGAGAAGGATGTGCATTATCTGTGTTAATTCAGAAACATGGAAATTTAAAGAAACCTATTGCATACTTTTCTGCAGTTCTTGATCCAATTGCAAAAGCATTACCAGGTTGTTTGAAAGCAGTTGCAGCTACAAGTATCAGCCTAGAACAAAGTGAGGGGATCATAATGGGATTTCCAGTGAAAGTTTTTGTGCCTCATTCAGTTGAAATATTACTGACAAGAGGTAAGACTCAACATTTAACAAGTAGCAGATTAACAAAGTATGAGAAAATCATACTAGGAGCAGATAATGTTTCGATTTCAAGATGTTTAAATCTAAATCCTTCTACATTACTGCCTGATTCTGAAATTGTTGATGACATTGAAACAGAACATGAATGTTTAGATGTCATGGAATTCTGCACTAAACCAAGAAAAGACATCAAAGACAGACCTTTGTCTGAATCGGATTTTGTCTACTTTGTAGATGGCTCATGCTTAAGATCCGAAGGAGGTGTCTTGAAAGCTTCATATTCAGTTTGTACAGTCGTAGATGTTGAAGAAGCATCATGTCTTGAAGGAGTTCGTTCAGCACAGGTGGCTGAATTGATTGCTTTAATTCGTGCATGTGAAATATCAAAGGATATAAGAGTTACCATCATTACTGATAGTCAGTATGGGTACGGAGTTGTGCATGATTATGGACAACTCTGGTCACAGAGAGGATACATGACATCAGCAGGATCACCAATTAAAAATGCAGTTTTCATTAGGAGATTAATCGAAGCAATACAATTGCCAAAAGAAATCGCCATTGTTAAGTGTGCAGCGCACACTAGAGGAACTGATTATATTTCCAAGGGAAATGCCTTCGCAGATGAAACAGCTAAATACTGCGCAAGGAAAAATTATTCATATAATCGGGAGAGAAGTAAAGAAACTGATTCAAATTCATTAATGCTAACAACTATTGTAGAAACATGGCATGAGATTAGAGATTTACAAAATGAAGCAGAAGATGAAGAAAAAGACTTATGGTTAAGATCAGATTGTAGACCACGTGAAGAAGATGGAGTGTGGGTTTACAAAGATGGCAGAGTAGTCTTACCAAATTGTTTGATTGCTGACATGGCCAGATTATATCATGGTCCAGCACATCTAGGAAGAGATTCTATGGTTAGACTTTTCAGAGAAACATCGTTCAATACCAAGTTTAGAACAATTGCTGAATCTTTTTGTCAGAGGTGTTTGTCATGCCAACAAATGAATCCAAACAGAAAATCAGTGGTGGGGACAGGAATAATTGGTCGAGAAGGTGGTCCCTTTACCAGGTTACAAATGGATTTCATCGAAATGCCATTACACAATTGTTTGAAATATGTGCTTGTAATTGTGTGCTTATTTTCAAGATGGGTAGAGGCTTTCCCTACACGACATTGTGATTCAATTACAGTGGCAAAACTAATGCTCAGAGAAATCATCCCAAGGTACGGTTTTCCAGTCACTATTGAGAGTGATGGAGGAAGCCATTTTGATAACAAACTGATGAAGTTAATTTGCGAAGCTTTGAGCATTGAGCAGAAAATACACTGTGCATACAGACCAGAGGCATCAGGAGTAGTTGAACAAATAAATGGAACAATTAAAAACAGAATTGGAAAAATGTGTCTTGAAACAGGTATAAAGTGGACTGATGCTCTTCCACTTGTTTTAATGTCATTAAGAAGTACACCAGATAAAAAGACAGGTTTGAGTCCTCATGAAATTTTAATGGGAAGAGTTATGAGGCAAGCTTTTGTACCTGTAGGTAAACTGTTGAGCATAAATGACAGTGCAATTTTGGATTACTGTAAAAGGTTATCTGATATGGTAACTTCTGTGTCTAATCAGGTGGGAACTGAAGCTCAGTCAGATGAAAAGGTTTTGACACATGATCTGAGACCTGGCGATTGGGTCAGAACGAAAGTGCATCGGAGAAGGAATTGTCTAGCTCCTAGATGGCAGAAACCTAGGCAGATAATTTTGATCACTACTAATGCTGTAAAGTGCAGAGGATTGAAACGTTGGATTCATCCTAGTCATACTATTCCAGTACCAACTCCTGAGAGTTCTGACGTTGAAAGTGATACCACAGATGATTCTGATTCTGAAGCAGAAGGCGAAACAGAAGGTGAAATAATTCCAGATTCTGAAGATCGACAAGAAAGTCGACATCTGGAAACTGTGCCAGTGAATGGAAATTTGACAAGAAAAGACTTGGAAATAATTGAAATAGATTCTGAAGGTGAAGAGAATCTGTTAAAAGGAAAGATAACTGAAGATTCGGTTGTCTCCATTGAAGACAAAGAAGCAGAACAAAAAGAAGTTTCAGACCAGGAGAGTATCGAAAGGCAGAGAATAAACTCTGAAGTAAGGAACAAAAATCCGAAATCTGGGAAGTTGGGGGTAATTGAGGAAGAGGAGGAAAACGAATTACCAAGTACCAGTGATGGAAGACAAAGTGAAGTTCCTGAAGGAGTGAAATTGCCGAATAGAGAAGTTCCTGAGTCAATTGAAATTTCAGACTACGAAACTGAAGAAAGTGACGTGGAAGGTGAAAGTGAAAACAGAAAGAAAAGGACTTGGAAGTCAGAATCAAATAATTCTGAACCAAAGAAGAAGTACGTGAGAAAAGCAGACTATTGGCCAGGTGGAAGATTAAGAGTCAGATTGATTAAAAAGCCAAAAGAACAAGTTGAAGAAATCAGTAGTCAAAAGAGTCCTGGAAAAGAAGTTGGAGTTGGAAGAAAAATTGAAGTGATATCGAGAAAAGGGAAGAGAATAATAAGACCAAACCAAAAATACAAGTCTCCTGAGTGGACTTACTTAGTAATTCCACCTGTTATTGACATATATGATAGTAGTGAAGAAGAAAACGAAATCCAAGAAATTAGTGACAATGATTGAGGTACAGAAATATTGAATTGGCAAAAGGCTGAAGAAAATTTGTTAGTTGACACAAGGTCGAAGAAAAACTGTTTAGTTGAAGAAAACTTATGTATGACATAAGGTCGAAGAAATCTTGTTTAGGGTTTTAAAAAAAAAAAAAAAAAAAATATTTTAAAAGGGGGGTGTAAATAATTTAGAATTTTAAAAATTTATTTTATTTTATTTTTAGGCTAAAATAACCAAAAATGCCTTATGTTAAGGAGAGCACTTCAAAGTGTTCTGTTTTTAAAAGATGCTGTAAGATGACTCTGGTGTGTCTGCTCATTTTAGTTCTGCTCTGGTTGGTTCTAGCTGTAATTATCCCTTTGGAGATGAATAGAGAATTACACAAAGTTAACATAACAAGCAAAGCTCTGGTTAGCCAAACTAAACATAGTGCGTCTACAAAAGTTATTGATCATCAGCCTAACATTCATCAAGATAAATCAATTGGTGATTTTTCAAGTAATACATTCACAAAGCTATTGAGTGAATATGTTAAAGTAATGGATGCAAAAGACTGCTACGTCTGTGTTAAGTTACCTGCTTCTGTTTCTGAGGGAGTAACATATAATATGCTTCCTCTCACTTATGCTGTAACATGTAGTGTATTAACTAGTTTATTTTATCAAACTGGACGTTTAGAATATTACTATTCAAATTATGATGAAATTTTTGCAAATATTAAGATTGATAATGCTTTAAATAAGCATAAGAAAGCAAAACAAATGAGAGAATTTTTCCTTGTTACTAACGAACTCACTTACGAGTATGCTTACAAGAATAATCTAACATGTAAATTAAGTGCTGAAGGAAAGACATTTTTGAATATGGTTGAGGAGAGAAGAGCAATTTATAAGAGGAATGAATTAGTCAAGCAGACTAAGTCAAGATATCAACTGACACAGCTGATGGGTTCCAATTAGTGAATGTTGAAGTTATTGCAATTAGATCTATGGTAATTCAAGACCGCCTTGCTTTAGACATACTCCTAGCAAAAGAGGGAGGAGTCTGTGGCATTTTACATGTACAACATTGTTGTACATATATACCTGATGAAAGTAAGAATATTGAAATGTATATTAAGAATATTACACAAATGCATTCAGAGATAATTCCTTTAGAAGAAGATGATTTTACAGGGAAACTTTCAAAAAGGTTTCAAGCAATTAAAAACTGGTTTCATAATATCGGAAGTTCAATTCTTGGCAAGATTCTGGCACCTTTGATTATAATAGTATTCATTTTTATTTTGACCAAAATAGGTTGTTTGTTACATAAAAGAAAGAAACAGTTGAAAGAAAAGAAAAGAATCTATAAACTCAGAAAAGAAGAAGAAAGGGAGATCGAATTACAGGAGTTACATAGAGAGCGTTATGCTAATTCCAAAGATTATGCAGAAACAGACTTTTAGGTTTACTGATACAAATGAATTTTAATCGATTTCTTAAAAATTTAAATTATCAAAATTTTGAGTGCTGGTGTGGTGATTTGTTAATCACCAGATGAGGGAGTTGATGGAGCGAGATAGAAAACAAAGTTTTGTTTAAACTCGTGAAGTCACATTTCCATAACATGAATAATAATATTAATGATTTGTGATATGTCGTGTTAATACAACTTAGATTAAACTTTACACATGGGGGGACTAACATGTGTGCTCATAAACGTGCATAATTGTTGCATCTTTTTGTTCGTGCAAAATAATAAAATAATTTATTGTTTTCGTTTTTGTCATTACTAACTGCTGCAAACTTAAAAGAAGCATGTGCTTGTTTTGCTTTTCCTTGTTTGTGTGATGTCATTTCTACTATTCTAGGTGCATATGAGTCTCATGGAATAACGGAGACTGGTAGATATAAACGCTGCTTTATTTGTTTGCAATGGCTAGGTAACATTTTGATTAATCGGGTGGGTTAATTAATTAGTAAATCCTGGGGTGGATACAGAATCTACATTATTTCTTACATTAATACTTTTCTTGTGTTTGTTTTATATTAGAAATCATAAGTTGTCTGCTTTTGGGCCTTGTCTGCCCGAACTACAATATGCTGAATTTTACTTCTGCAAAAGTGCTGAGACGCCCATTCTGAAATAAATTATTCGTCAAAAGCTGCGTTCACAAAGCAAAAACTAACGTGCTATCGTCATTCTGTCGGACATGGCCAAGGTCGAAAAAGAACATTTTGTCAGTCCTTAACTTGGCATCCGCGGAAGTCAATTGAAAGTCAATGGACGCTGCGAGAATGACTTTATACAATTGTTACAATCCTAGGAAGCTCCTGGTTGCACTCGGAAGGGACAATGGTCTCTAAGAAAAGTGATTTAATGGAACTTTTGAAAAGTGGGTGACATGTCACTTGTCACTCTCAGCCAATGGGACGTCGAAGATTTCTGAAAACTTTCCTTTGCGTAGTTTAGTTAGCGTAGAAAGGTATAAAAAGTCATGCCCCTAGGGATGGGCTGGCTGCTGCTTTCTGACTTTCCGATGAGGGTGATGTGCTGACGGACTTTGCGTGGAGCACGTAAGAATCCTCAAAGAACTTTTCTTTAATTTCTATCTATTTAGCTCAGTTAGGGAATTAGGTTTTAGAAATGCTAAACTTTAAATATTCACTTTGATTTTGATTTACTTGCTTAAATTGTATTTTTCTCATATTTCTTACAATCATGCTTGCTTTATTGCAAATAAAATTCATTTATAAAACTATCAACTTATATACCATAATTTAGTAAATAAAATCTTACTTTTGACAAACAAGCTGGTCTTGGTTATTCAGGAGTGTAGGTTACTATTAGCTAGATCACGTCGCCAATGGTGGTCTTTTAAATGATTAAGTTTTATTCTTATGACAATATTCTTTCCGCAGATGTTTAAAATTATATATAGTTTGTAGATAATGTGTATATAGATTTAATCTGACCACCTGATTCAGTAGGCCCAAAATATGTCAGGTTTATAAATGGGTCCAAATTTTAGCATAGAATTTTGTTTATAGATTATGAAGTTGGGTAGCGTTGTTTATGATATATTTTCTATAGGCCGCTGGATCAGTATAGACTATTGCAATGGCCTGTTTCTGTCTGCTAACAAAGGTGTTCTGGCAAAGCTCCAAGTAGTTCAGAACACTGCAGCTCGACTGGTCCTAAACGCCCCTTCCCGAACTCCTTCCAAACCACTCCTGGCAAAACTTCATTGGCTGCCTGTCAAACAGAGGACCAAATTTAAAGCATGCTGCAAGATTCATAAATACCTTAATGGACTTGGCCCTGCATATCTGGTAAAAAAATTCATTCCCTATATTCCCACACCCTCTCTCAGGTCCAGTGACCAAAGCGTATTATGTGTTCCCCGGGCAAAGAAAGTTAGACATGGTGGCAGGGCTCTGTCTGTGGCTGGGCCCTCTTTATGGAACAGCATCCCTAGAGCTCTCAGACAGTGCTCAGAACATCTATCATTTAGGAAACAACTCAAAACGTTTTTGTTCCAATCTTAACTTATATTCCACCTGGTTCTCCCTCCCCTTTTGCTGTGGCTGCCAAAGGCGCAGAGATACTCCTCCGGGAGTCGAATCTAGCACGATACAAACCCGCAAATAAATAAATTATGGAAAAATAAAATGGTAATATATTAACTGTATTACCATTTTATTTTTCATCTCTGAGGCATGGGGGACATTTTTATAGGTGGAGCGGCGCTCCTCCGCCTTTATGGTGGAGCCTACCCTGGTTCTACTGGAGCTACTATGCCGTAACTTTAAAATAATGGGTCAGTGATATGCTGTGTACAATACTATTGCAAGACGTACATCCACTCGTTACTATGTTGAATTTATTTGTTATTGAAAACATTTGCCAACGATGTTGCTGTGTTAGCTTGTTTTATTCTTTCGATTTTTATCCTTTTAATTTACCCTGCCTGTGTTGTTGAGTTTGTGTATGTGTTTAATTACAGTTGTGTAAGTGTGTGAATGCAGGAATGAGTCTGTGGGTGGATGAAAGGATGCATGAATGCAAGGAAGAGCCACAGAGTGCATACATGATTACTTATCGAGTGGCGTTTAGCTACATTGACTATAAATGCACTTGTATTTATATGCCAGGCTTACGACATTGTCAGTGCATGTTTGTATTTCAATTTCATTTGTGTGAGGAAAAGCATGAATAATGAACCGTCCGATGACTGGAGGCCGCCCTGACCCGCCCCATCACAAGGGATAGGTGCTGCGCGTGCTGGTGCGCAGGAGTAGAGAGTGGCCCGGGCTCGTCTGGGCAGGGGGAAGGGCGGTCACAGGGGTGAGTCACCACGCGGGAAGGGTGAGGCCGCACGGAGAGAGGAAACATGACATGGGTAGGGGGAGGACGGATGGGTAGAGATCTGGAAGGTAGAAAGTGAGAGAGAGCATCCAGAATGTGACAAATGCCAGGACTTTGTGATGGAAACACTTTCATGTGCAGGATGGGGAGAACAAATGTTAAGTATCAACCAACTGAGGGATCAGAAGTTATCAAATTGAGACACAAAATCTTAGCAAAGCGAGGGACCAAATTTCAATAAAATGGAGGGACCGAATGATATGCTGTCAGCTGACAGAAGGATAACGTGTTAATAAACGTAAGCACAGAGGGGCAGATTTATAAGCCCCTTGAGTCACTTTTGCGCCGCAGTTGCGTCACTTTTTGTGAAGCAGCGGTGGCGTTACCAATGCTCCACGTTGCGGCCCATTTACAATGTGATGCATCTAGTGAGATGCGTCAGCTTGAAAAGCCCTGCGCCACATTATACCTGCATCAGGTATAATGTATGCAGGGTGGGCGTTCCCGTGCAGGAAATCCTTGTAGAAGTGACGCAGTGAAATCTACAAGAATTCACTGCACCACTTCTAGGACGCCACTGTGTCAAAACCCTTCTCCTGCTTAAAACAAGGATAAGGATTGACACAGTACAATAATTATAGGCCTTCCCATGGATAGCTTGAGTTGTGCTGTGCTTGCGACATGACTCCAGCAATGTGTGACAGATGCGTCAGAATTTCAGACGTATCTGTCAATCCTTGCACCATGGTGTACCCTATTGTAAATATGGCGCATCCATGGTGGCGCAAGGTTTTCGCATGGAGGTGCAGGGAAACTGACCATCTACACAGATGCGTCAGTTTCTTGTAAATCTGCCCCTTTGATAAATCTGGCGCCAAGTCTTAACAAAGGAAGGCACTGCATGCTATGAAACAAGGACCACATGCTAAGAGATGCTGAGAGACTGAAGAACCCCATCTCAAGTAAGTGAGGGGCCACACCGCCATGGCCCAATGGCCGGGAGATACGCCCCACAAGACAAAGCAGGAGACCGTGTAGGACGTGAGTGCCAGGAAAAGGCAACAAGGACTCGTCCTTACTCTTTCTGAATTCTATGGGGGGAAATTTACAAGCCCCGTACGCCACATTTGCGCCGCCATTGCGTTACTTTTGTGACGCAGCGGCGGCGCAAAGCCAGCGCCATGCTGCGGGGTAATTACAACGTGACGCATCTAGGAAGATGCGTCTCGTTGTAAAGCCCTGCGCCACATGTGGGCGTTCCGGCGCAAGGCCGGGTGTTCTGGCGCAGGAACGCCTCCTAAACGTGGCTGAGTAAAATCTACAAGATTTCACTCAGTCACTTTTACGGCCATGCTGCATCAAAACCCTGCGCCTGCTTGAAGCAGGCGTAAGGATTGACGCAGCATGTTAGGCATAGGGGCACCCCGAGCCTTGCTGGGGCTGCGTTGCGCTTGTGATGCAACTCCAGCAATGCGTCACCTTTACGACAGTAGATGCGTCAGGCATCTGTCTATTCTTACCCCATGGTGCGCCGCATTGTAAATGCGAGGCATCCATGATGGCGCAAGAGGTGTCTGCCGTGACGCAAAATAACTGGCGTATCCCTGCTGATATGCAGGGATGCACCAGTTATTGTAAATCTACCCCTATGTGTTTTGGGGCACAGTAAAGCCTTGCATGGAGAAATATGTCAGTATGGTAAATCGTAAAGAGCGAGGAGTGTAACTATCATTTGTACAGCAGTTGCAGTTGCACCAGGGCCCAGAACCACGAGGGGCCCATTGAACCCTGATAATTGCTGTATTTTACTTCCCCAGTAGCAGTCAAAGGAGCCCTTTTCCTTAGTTGCATCAGCCACTGAAAACAAACAGTGAGGGAAAGCTGCTCCTGCAAGGGAAAGTGAGGGCTGTCCTAGCCACCTCCTCCGGCCTCGGAGAGACAGAGCAGGAGGGGTGGGGTGGGGTGGGGCATTTTCAGTGCAAGCCCTGTTCAGCCCCCCCAGGCACCAAGCAGTGTCTGCCTTCTCATCAGCGGCATACCACAGTGACACTTCCCTCGCTCAGGACTCCTCACGCTAGGCAGGGAGCGGCTCTCCGAGAGAAGAAAGTATTCACGCAGCTGTGCAGGGTCGGGGGACCCCACGGGAGTGCAGTGGGGAGGAGGAGGGGGGTGGGGGCTACAGAAGGAAGGAATGTTGCTGTACAGAAAGGCGTGAACTACTCTCTGGGGTGGCAGGCACCCATGCTGCCACAGGTTCAAGTGCAAGCACCGGGAGCAGGACTCCAAGAGGCGGGATCAGCTGCAGCCCTTCCCAGCCCCCCCTAACCTTGGAGGGTGACCCCCTAGATTAGAATGAAAGCAAATTCTGGGTAGTCGCTGTAAAAAATCAGGGCATAGGAGACAATTCAGGACAAAAGGTCAATTTTATGGGGATATATAAGGAGGCAGGGCTTTAATTGGGATGAAAAAACTGAGGGGCCTCTCATAGGGGCGTGGCCGCTGTAATTAAGGGCGTGGCTTAAAACGCTTAAACTAAAAATCTATACTTGGCATTGTGTTCTGCCCGACTGGTAATTTGCTGCTTCTGTCCCTTCATCCAGACCAGTGCTTTAAATGGGCCGGTACTCACTGGTACTAGGTACCGGAGCTTCTCCTTGTCCAAAGAGAGTACCTGTACTCAGGGGACAGCAAGGCAAGCTCAGTGAAATGGGTATGTACAGAAAGAAGCGCAACACAGCTGACAGGGAGTCAGTCAAATTTCGTGAAGCACTCTGATAATCGAGTGCTAATCTACCTTTTCAATGTGCTAATTGAGCAATGGACCATATGCACTCATTCAGAGCTGGCAGGGGGTTTGGGAGGGTCCCGAGTCACACTGTGATTATTGACACTGGTCCACTCAGGCTCTGTGGAGCACTGTAGATGTGTGACCAGGGTCTGCTAACAGGCATACCCCGTCACTCGTGGGAAATCTAAGAGAACACTTCCTGCTGGCAGAACAGAGTATGCCAGCACTTGTTTGGAACCAGGTTGAAGAGGAAGGTGGTTAATAGTGACGCTGCTGTAGAGTGGGCGGGAATCAAGGTTTATTTTTGTGGACTTCAGCAAATGTAAGCGTTTCTAAAACACATGTACTGAATGTCCTGTCTGTTCGCACGAGTGCGTCTATGCCACTCTGTGTGTTCTTGCTTGAGTGAGTGTTGTCTGCAGTGTCCAGCAGGGCAGAAATATAAGTTGCAAGACCTGCATTACCACAGTCTGCCCTTGACGCGCACTTGAAAGGTTTGCTTGTAGCAAGTGCTAGTCCACTGTTCCGTGCAGATCTGCTTTTCTCACCAGTGTTTTAACAAGATTGCAATTTGTTTTGTGGAGGCCATTTACTCTTGGTTTAATGGGGGGACTCTGGGAGGAGTAGAGGTGGGCGAACCAACAAATTAACAAAGAGAGTCGAGTCAGAGCCGAACCACAAAGTCTGGCTTGGCCTTCAAAGGCTCTGTATAAGTCGAGCCTTGAAAACATTACCATTGAAATAAAAGGTTATTTTTTATCATGTGGGAGCATTTCACCTTGGTGCATATTTTTATATCACAGCATTGAGGGGAGTTTGTGCTCCCACTGTGATGACAATGCCATTAGTTGACTAGGAAGCAAGTCATTTTTAGGTGTACATTATATCTGGTCTATTCTTTTTATGAATAAAGCAACATTATAGTGTATTAAATCTAACAGAAGATGTGATTGTACAGCACACTACCTGAACTTGTGCATTTGAGTATACTAGCATATGTGCTAATGAAGAAAAAGGAGGCTTGGTGAGATAAAATATTTGTCTACGGTCACGCAATTTGATCATGTGGGGGGGCCGGGATTGAACCCAGAATTTCTGCTTTCACATTGTGCAATCTAGCCTCTAAAGGTCTGTTTCTTTCTTTCTCTCCTGTATTACAACAAAGGTCACTATTTTGTCTTTATTCTTTGCACATGAGGTTAAAGTTTGGTTGGCAGGCAGAAGCAACATCAAAGTTCAGTTTGTTTTGGGCTTGAGTGTGCAAGAGGACCTGGAACGGAGCCAGAGCCAAGCATCTGGCTTGATCCTGGCTCGAGCTTTCAGTTATTTCACTGCTCATGCGGAGACGCCTCGGTATATGAAAAGCAGTGCTTCAACCCACATAAGAGCATATCAGAGCTCACAACGTCCACTCGTACTGCTGTTTCATGATACCGTCACTTTATACTAATTAAGGACGAGCTGAGGTTTCCGTTAGACACTTTATTTGGGAATTCATAACAGGCCCATGGGACCCTCAATTTGACTATGGAGCTCTTTATTGAGACCAACTGACTCTTTCATACAAAGCTGAAAATATTGACTTAGCTTACATATTTTTTGGAATTGATGTTTCATTTAAAGAAGTTCAAAAGAATAGACTCAACTTGATACTTCGTCATTTCAGTTCCATAGACTTCGACATTCCCGAGTATAAACCCATGATCTTGGCGATTATATCATAATCTTCCGTCTTCTTGCCTTTCAAGATAATTTCCACATTTCACCGACCTACAAGTTCATTAGGATATACTCCATTCCGCCCATTTCAGGAAAGCCTTGATGAAGTCACTTTTGAGTGATGAAACACGTGTCGCCTGCCCATTGTATTTCCTAATTGAATATCTGTATGGAAGAATTTTTACTATCAAAGTCCTGTAAAATTGTACCAGAAATCTCACAGATGGACTAATTTGTGTATCAAAAAATTGACACTAAATCAACAAAATCATCTGTTTGTCTTGGATGTTCTCTTCATGTGCTTACCTCTAGAACGATATACCAACTGTCTGTCATTCATGATTCTAGAACTGAGGTCATGTTAATAACAATTTTTCTCATGGTAGCACTTGTTCCCATGAACAACATATAATTGAGTGCCGAGGTATCACTGTGTAGTGGTCACACAATTTGATCATGTGGGGGAGCCGGGATTGAACCCAGAATTTCTGCTTTCACATTGTGCAATCTAGCCTCTAAAGGTCTGTTTCTTTCTTTCTCTCCTGTATTACAACAAAGGTCACTATTTTGTCTTTATTCTTTGCACATGAGGTTAAAGTTTGGTTGGCAGGCAGAAGCAACATCAAAGTTCAGTTTGTTTTGGGCTTGAGTGTGCAAGAGGACCTGGAACTGAGCCAGAGCCAAGCATCTGGCTTGATCCAGGCTCGAGCTTTCAGCAGCTTGCCCACCTCCAGAAAGAGGGAATCCGAATTTACAGCAGGTAATGAGCTTTGAGGCAAACCGGTGCCACATATGAGGGGTTGGATGGTGTCTACTAGGTGGCAATGAGACAAGAGGGTTAACTATAGTTAAACGTTTCCTAAAAATGTTAAGGAAAATAGCTTGTACAAGTCATATGTGATTTAGGTATTGCACCATGAGAAGCCCACTTTAATATTAAATGTAACCTTTTGTACGTATAAGGGAAAAGGAATACTCAAAATATACCAGGAGTGCTTCAGTATCATTATGCACAGCTGCACACCAATTAAATCTCAATCAAATTAAATGTGTTGCCGTAGCCCTGCCCCCAAGCCCCACTCCCTTGTCCACATTTCAATTAGATGAGTACCTGCACTTATTTTTTTCCATTTAAAGCACTAATACAGACATATAACACAACAAGTACCATTACACCTATAACAAACCAGGACTATTGGTTGTGTCAATGGTTGTAAGTTGCATAAGATAAATAAGCAACTACTATCACTTCGAAGTATATAACATTGAAAATGTGACTCACTCTTGTGGGTAAGGTTATGGCTAAGGCTAGAGCAGCCGACCTTCGGAATGTTAAAACAGGTTTGAGCCCGACATCCTGTGATTCAAAAAATCAATACAACCTTGGGTAATGTAACTGGTGCTCATGTAAAGCGCTCCGAGTTTGCGCTATATAAAAACGAGTCTCTTTGAAGTTACATCAAAGGTAGTGAGGGGTTGTACTATTGCAGAGTTAATGGGTTTTTTTCACCCTGAGGATATAAAAATGAAGAGCCCGATAGGGACCCGTCTCGGCACCTGCTTTAAGAAAATGGCCGGTGCTGAGCACCGATAGGACCCGGCCCACTTAAAGCCCTGTAACGAGGCTATGCAATAATATAAAAGTAAGTAAAAGATTCCGGTGGGGTGGCTGGAACACCTTTCCTCCTGCACTTTGCCAGCAGTTTCATGAGTTTTCCCTCCTGGGGGGTCTTGAAGACCTGGCTCTATGGTAGGTAGCACTGCTGGTTAAGTTCTGCATGTTGACTGGCTGAGCGCTGAGAGGCCTTCGGGTAACTATGCGCTATATAAGACAGAATAGAATAGAAATAATAAGAGGAACAAAACAAGAACAAGTTACAATCTGTTTATGTTCATTGATTTGTATTATATGTAGCAGTAAGCACCAACGTTTATATGCAAGTGTGCTTATTTGAAGGTAAAAAAACTAGCAAACATGCACACTTACCAAAATATGACTGCTGACTTGAGGACAGTTGTCACAGAATGGTGCCCCCTAACCATGAATGTTAGTAATAGAAACATCACTTTGTTGCTGAATGTAGACTTTGAGGCATTGGCACTATTAGATATTGAAAACACACTTTTTAGCAGGGATGGCAAACTTCAGAACTCATTTCTTTTCAAAAGCAAACAAACAGAAATCTGTGCATGAACATTCCATATGAACTGAAGTTTTGCCTTTAAGCAAGCTCAACATCATACACATTTTTGCTTCAATAATTTTTCAAACCCAAACGATTGTTTGGAGGGCACTATTTTGTTGTCCAGTAAAGGGAAAGAGAGGTTAGAAAGAGGGAGAAAAAGAAAGCGAGAAAGAATACTAATGTATTCTAACTACAATATTATTTCCTTCTTGTAATTACTTATTTTTTAGGTCTGGCCATTATGAGAGCTTTAGCTTTCATGCCAGACTATTGTACCCCCTCTAGAAAGCATACATACTACACAGACAAACAGTCTGACAAAATTAATGTGTCCTCAAGTATCGCAACTGGTGCTCGTATAAAGCGCCCTGTTACCCGATACCTTTGGGTCAAGTTTGCGCTACATAAAACTGTTAAAAAAAAAAATTAAAAAAAAAAAAAATTCTAAGATTCTTAGCCCCATATTGAGCCCTTTATTACTAGACTTATTCCTAGGTGTACAGTATAATGGCATTCCCCCACCTTCTTGGGATGAGGCTAGTATTATAGTATTTCCCAAGAAGGGAAAATCGCCCGAACAGTTGACTTCGTATCGACCCATCTCATTGATAAATTCGGACTCCAAATTATACGCCAAAGTGATGGCTCTCAGACTCAGCAGGGTCATTGGGCATCTGGTTTCTCCGTGGCAGCATGGCTTCGTTCCGGGTAAGGGGACAACGGATCATATTCGTCGTGCTATCGCTCTATTCGATGCCATGTCGGTCACGGGGGATCAGATGTCTATGATCCTGCTTGACGCTGAGAAAGCCTTTGATCGTGTTTCATGGAGCTTTTTGTGGGTTGCCATGACACGTCTTAATTTCGGCCCTAAATTTCTAAAATCTATAAAATCTATGTACCACCAACCCAAAGCAAAAATCGTAATTTCAGGATTGGAATCAAATTCTATTAATATAACAAGAGGCACAAGACAAGGATGTCCGTGTTCTCCTTTACTTTTCGCCCTTTATATTAATCCCCTTATTTTAAAACTATTAGAAAATATTAACATAAAGCCGATTGTGTATAACCAGTATGAAACTAAAGTTCTAGCCTATGCTGATGACATCGCGGTATTAACATCTCACCCGATCGAAGCTCTACATGAAATCGAACTACTCTCTTTTCAATATGGCAAATATTCGGGCTATTCTCTGAATAGAGGAAAGACCATTGTGCTGTGCACAGACAACACTATATGCTTAGATTCAAGAAGAGCAAATACTGCGACATATCTGGGTGTGATTTTATCCGCCGATATAAAGATATTAGTCAGAAATAATTTTGATCCTCTAATAGATAAAATTAGGATCGACTTGGATAGGGTAAATGGTTTGCATCTCTCCATTATAGGTAGAGTGAATTATTTAAAGATGAATATACTACCAAAATGCTTGTATCTTTTTCGCTCCATTCCTTTACATATAGATTCTAACATAATTAAATTAATTAATAAACTTACCTCCAAATTTGTGTGGCAAAATGGGAAGATCAGACGATCTCTACTTTACCTATCCACTCCGCTCAACAGAGGTGGGCTTACCGCTCCGAATACTATTCTATACTATTGGGCAGCCTTTTTAAAACACCTAAAACCAATGATTCTAGGAACACCCTTAGCCTTGGACACTATTAACATCACTATTCCCACAATCTATGAACTAATGCTAGGGCAAGAAGCGAATGGTTTGTTATTAAGAAAAACTGAAAAAGCGCATTATAATCAATTTAAGGGTGAGATCATTAAAAGCGCCTGGCTGATTTGGAATCAGATACTTAAACATACAAAGATTGGCAAACTCAACCGATATTCGCCCATATTCCATTCGACCATTACTTCTGATCTTGATTTTGAATATACAGCTAAGAAATGGTACAATCTAGGCATAAAAACAATCAACGAAGTTTGGATAAATGGCCCACAAACTACATTTCAAGATGTTAAAATAAGATTTGGTCTCCCAGAAGGTGATTTTCTTAAATTTGCACAACTACAAGCAAAATTAAAAGCTAAAAAAGATGTTATTAATCTACAAAAGAACGATTTAATAGAAGCATGCTATCTTGCAAAAACTAGGATAGGAACGTTATATAATATTCTATTAACTAATATCAACGATGATGTCGAGAAAATAGAAAGTAAATGGACGGTAAAATTAAACAACCCAGATATCGATATAGATAAAACGCTTGAAATGAGCAATAAACTATTTATGGCTAGTAATCTAAAGGCACAACTGTACAAAACCATTTATGATTTATATTTTACCCCTGCTAAACTTTTTGCATGGGGGAAAGGGGAAAACGACCTATGCCCACGCTGCTCACAAGGTCCAGCGACGTTAATTCACCTCTTTAGTAGCTGCCCCGAGCTACGTATATTAAAAAATATGATTGCAACATTTTGGGAGAAAGTCTTCCATCACAAACTTCCAGAGTCTGATACCTTGTATGTGCTGGGATATGACAGCTCGCTAAAACTAAGTAAATCTGAACAAAAACTGTTATTTGTAGGTACAGCTGTATTGAGACTAATCTTGTCTGCGCGCTGGAAGGACACTCTCCCTCCTACTTTCCAAATGTGGCTAGCTCGATTTCTTGCTGTTTTTTCTTTTGAATCTGCTATATATGCAACTAGAGGAATCAAAACAAAATTACGTGGTAAAGAACTGTGGCACCCTATTTCAATATGGAAAGAAGGGCTCTGTCCTAGCGGAATTGGCTGATGAAAATGTACAGTTTCATATGTATTAGTTGGTATTTGTTCTTTTCCTTTGAATTTAATTGTAAATAATGGATGTATCATATTTATTTTGTACTTTGTACTATCCTCTGCTAAAATGCTGGTTCTCAATAAAAAAAAAAAAAAAAAAAACTGTTAAAAAAATTAAAAACAGGGGCTTTTAGTCAGGGGACTTAATCCATTGGTCTGGTAAATTGTCATTCACATTTTGGTTCTGCCCACCACAACACACAATGGGTCAGCCTACTTTACCCATTGGCTCATCCCTCGTTGAGTGACTGCACAAAGCCTGTGCACATTGTTCACATCTGCCTATAAATAGTTTATTTTATCTTCCGTTACAAAGTTGAATCAAAGTGTGTTCAATATATTTTATTTATTTTTTATAACAACCTTAAATGGCAGGTATTTACTAGGCCTGCATTTTGAGTACCCAGTCAGATAGTGATTTATTTTGTGTCTCCTTTTTAGGTCTTGCCTACTAGACAGAGCATGCAAGACATATTGTTGGCTTACAGTGGGCATAGAGCCTGCCCAATCCTTACCATTGGTTGGCTTCATTGTCAGTAATATTTACTTTCATCTTACTCAACAGTGTGTGTGGGCTTTCCTTCCTTTTCCTGTGTTTGTTACTCCCCTGGTGCATGGACACATTACTTTGTTCTTACACTGCTCACGTTTTCACGTTTTCAGGCGCTACTTTGTTCTTTTTGTTTGAGCACTCCACAAGAGTTTGTGTTTCCAGCTGTCCCCTGTTGTGCATCTCTTCCCCACTTGGTGGTTCTTTCTCTTGCCTATGTGTTTCTCCCCCCAACCCCTTTATGATGTGCTCGTCGACCTCGTGTCCTTCCCTGCCTGCGTAGCTTTCACACCTGTGTGCATCTCCCTCTCCCAGACCCATGTTGCTCTCTCTTGCATGCCTTTTTGCTGCTGCTGCGCCATCCGTGGTGCATCCCCTCACCTCTGTGTTGCCTAGGGCCCCCGGTGTTGCTTCAGCCACAACCATCCGCACAGTGGTGCTTTTGTTCCCACCCTTTGTTTGGCTTCCCCCATCTGCTTTGCCCCTGTGTCTTACTCACCCCCTGCATATGTTGCTTTAAACGTTTCTTTTTATTTGCTGATCTGAGTTAGATAAACAAACAAAAAGAAAAAAAGTGGGCAAGTCATTTTGTGCATGGTACAATGATAGGATAGGCTTTCTTTTTCTACCGAGCCATGCTGAACAGCATCATAGATGCTCTGTATCATAGCTAAAAGAGATTGGCAAAGCCAATAGGTCCCAAAGGTGAAACTATTGACTCTGACAATGCTTACCAATGTTGGTGTTATACAGTGTTTAAGTCACATTGTAATATAGTAGCTGTCTGCAATTGGAGCACTTAAATAGGTGGTGATTTATTATTGTTTCATTAACAAACCTGTGAAATAAATACATGTATTTAAAATCTGCTTGAAGCACACATTTCCTTCCTTCTCCTTTTTAACCTTTTCTTACCTCAGAATCTCCTATTGACATCACTTTCTTTTTGGGCACTATATAACTAGAAACCATAATATTGTTAATAACGATAACAATTATAATAGTTGTGGCCAGTAGGCCTGTGAATGTCATTTTACGCTACTTTCCTATATTAAAGCTTAAACAAAGCAAACGCAGGCCACATCTCATTAGTGAAGCTTTTTTTCAAAATGCATTTGGTTTATTTGCACATTTGTTAATGGGTGCATATATTAATGTAGGCTGATAACCGTCCAGAAAGCAGTTCAGTATTTTTCAGCCCTAAACAAAAGATCTTAGTAATGGAAAGAGTGGCACAATACCAAGGGAGTAGCCAGCAAATTAAAATACCCCCCACTTTGATCCATACCTCGAAGGTCATTGGGTGAGCAAAGCGAGAAAGCCCTACCAACTCTAGATGAGGTCCCTTATTAACACCTTCCATTCATCTTTAAGCCTTTCATGTATACATCCATCTTTTCATACTTTCATCCCTCCTTTCACCATTCCATCCATCCTTTCATTATTAGTTTTTCATCCATCCATCCTTCCACTCACACTTCCAAACATTCATATATCCTTTTACCCATCCGTTCTTCTTTATCTATCCACCAATTCGCCCTCCTTTTATCAATCGAGCAGTCCTTCCTTCCCCACCTCCATCCAGGCGACCATTCATTCAGACGTTAATCATTCCAGCCACTTTCTTTCTCTCACCCATGCAAATATTGTTTTATCCTTTCATCCATCAGTCCATTCACCCTTACATCCATCCTTCCAACCTTTTTACCCTTCCTCCTCATCACAGTTTCTTCCTTATTTTCATATACCCTTCATTTCACTCTTCCTTCCAGCTTTCTCTCTTTCCCTCTCTTTTCTTTTCTTTTCTTCATTTCTTTGTTGTAATTAACTTTCCTTGCTTGACCTCTGTTATCCATGTCCCATATTTTTAAGAGCTTTTGTCTGCAGAGCTGTAGACAGGAAAAGCTCATAAATAACTGTGTGTGTCAATGCCTCCCCACCTAAAGCGGGGATTCACAATGCTTCTGCACAATACAGCGAGAGAGGCACAATTCAAAGGGCGAGATGTGCACAATAAAAAGAGATAGGCACATAGTAAGAAAGGAGTGCAGCTACGATAAGAAACGAGGCAGGAGCACAATAATAAGAGATAAAGAGATGGACAATAAAGAGGGAGACATGAGGCAGAGAAAAATAAACTGTTTTATTTACTAACATACCTTACCACAATGTTATTTCCTTCTTGTAATATCTTCTTTTTTTAATGTTTGTCATATGTTTTGCTCTTTTTCACAGTGCTTGCACAACAAGAGCCCAGGCGTGTACGAAATTGGATTATTATTTTGGGGTGAGTGACTACCTAAAAGAACAATCTCAACCCTTGTATGGGTGACCACTCAAAGTCACTAAATTAACCTGAACTCAACTCACTGGTAGCTTTGACACAGAACAGGGAGGCTTAACTTAGTGTGACGTGTAAAGCATTTATGCAGTACCAAAACCATAGTACAGTTGAAATGCAAAACAATAAAAATCCTTGAATTGAAAAATAGAGTCAAGTTTAATAAACAAAAAGATGCCAAACTGAGAAAAACCCAAACAGGAGAACATGAGATATGAAATTAAAAATGTTTAAGTAGGAATAGCACCAAAAAGCATAACGTGCCAATGATATTAAATGGTCACAGTAGACCGGGGCCTAGGAATGATTTGACACTGACCAGGATGGGGCACGGGTCAGTACACAAACCAGGTTCTCCCTGGTGAAAGTTTTTACCTTCTGAGGGTAGTCCTTTAAGTCCCAATCACCATAGGAGTACACATCTAGAGCCCTCAAGGATCTCACTTAGAGACTCACAGGGTGTCAGACAGATGTCAACTACCTGGGCCCAATCCAAGTCCCTACCCACTTTGGTTAATTTCAAGATGGCAGAAGTCTTGGGCCACTCTAAACTTGGGCTTATGAGGGCAGAGTGTGTGTGTTTATGGGGTTGTACTATGGTAAACCTAGTAACCTTCAGCAGGTTCTGGTCCAAGCCCACTTGCCACTGGTCAGCTGGGCAGTTTCAGGAAAAGGTCTCTTGTAGTTTCTTGTGTTCTTGTAGTTTCAACAGGCGGCCAGCCTTATTGCCATTGGAGTCCATGTCTTTGTTCCGGGTACAAGAAGGAGAGCAGTTCTAGTCTTCTAGGCTCTTTCCAGATCTCAAACAGCCGTTTCAGTCCTCTTTTGTTCTTCCACAGGGCCGGCAGTATTCTGAAGTGGGTGCCTGGAAATGCCACATTTATTCCTGGGACAGGCTAGTGGGTGGGAATAACTCCTTGGCATGGCTTAGCCAATGAGATAAAAGTTCCCAGGTCCAACCCTACCCACTTTGGGCTTTTTCAAGATGGCAAAAGTCTTTGGCCTCTCTAAACTTGGGTTATGAGGGCTGTGTGTGTGTGTGTGTGTGTGTGTGTGTGGGAGTTGTACTATAGAAATCAAAGAGATCTCCCTCATTTAACACTAAAGTCCAATTTGGTGTAGTCACTGTACCCTGAATAAACCCAGAAACAGACCTCTGCTAGAACAAAGCAGAGTTGTCCAGCAGCCAGACAGTAGATGCACAAGAAATGTTTTGACATCCAGTTTTTGCCCTTTGAATTGCGCCCGAGTGTTATGTGTAAAACTCCAGCAGACCCATCAAGCAGGGTTTGACCCTCAAGTAGGATTTGACTCTCTAATGTATGAAAGGGTGCTCAGAACCCCGCTTTGCACATTTTGTCAGGTTCAGGAGAGCCATCTTTGCCCATTCAGGTAAGCCTATTGTTTGCCCCTGTGGGGCATTTTACACCCCTTCACACTTATTCAAATGCTGACTACTGGCTGGCAGAAGTCGTAAAGCAAATGCTAATGGGCCTTTAAAGGCTTTAGGCCAGGAAAAGGTATCTTTCCAAAAGTGCCTTTTCTTAACATTTATCAAAATTCCAACAGCACCATTGGGTTGGACTTTTAATAGCTAATAAAATAGTTGTTTCATTTTTTTCTAGCTGTTTCCTAATCAAAATTAGCATTATTAAAAATAATCATATAACTCACTGTTTTCCTCTGGAACAGCCAGGCGTGTGACAGTGAGAGTAGCTGTTGGGGCTTTTTTACTGTAAGAACACATTTCACATTAAATTCTTACATGTCCTAAAACCTTGCACCCTGCCTTATGGGAAGGGCCAATGGAATTATGCAGTTCTGCTGCAATTCTGTGGCAGTGGAGTTTTCCCTCACAAATATGGATTTACCACATTCATTACATAATCTATCATCTGCTGCATAGTTTGCAGATTTTAAGGGAAAAAAAATTCCTAGCACAAACGGATCAAAAGTTACTGAAGTTGAGGTGACCCATGTAGTTGCACAGTGGAAGGCACTACACAAAGGTAGGTTGATCATATTTCAGTTACTTATTAATGTTTTTGGATCTTAAACTGATACAAATGAGGACACGCTTTTGCCCAGACAGGGTTAGCATGTGAAAAATGACAACATTATTAAGTAATAGTGTCAGAAAAAAATGCTGCATTAGGTCGCATAATTTGCCTTTTCTTGCTGAACAATATAGTTAACACTGTTGCGTAATTTGGTCCTTCCCTGCCGCATAGTGCCAGTGGCCCTGCTTATGGGCAATAAGGCCATCATAGAGGTTGTCGTATACATAATTAAAAGGAATGTGTTTTTTGGCTGAATATGTGGATGAATGAAGAACTTCCATTAAATCACAAAATCATGTCTGATGTCCTGTCTCTGGACAAATCAAATAAGATCCCTTGGTTGGCCTATTTGGCTAAGGCATTTTTAGATCTGGGACGTCCGGAGCTTTTTTCCTCCCCCGAGAATATTAAGATACATGACATTGATTTTGTAAAGAAGTTCTTTATGGGAAGGAAGGAAGCATGCCGTGAAGAATGCGAACTGGCGAAACCGTCAGTAAGGGAACATTGCTTACTTGTTAACTCTTGTTCACTTGCACCTTACCTTGGTTTTGTTACAATTCCTTTCCATAGGTTCCTTTTAACTAAGTTTAGATTTAATTTGTTACATTTTTATTTAGGCTCTTTTAAAAGCTGGCAGAAGCCGGAACTAGCCTTGCCTTGTAGCTGCGATCAGTTTTCTGTACAGGATACAATGCATTTTGTTATGTTTTGTGGGTTGTATTTAGAGCCAAGAAAAAAATATTTGTTGCCCATTCTTAAAGAGGCTGGCTTCACTCAAGTGAGACCGGCCCTGCTCTTTCTACAATCACTGCCTAACCCCTACATCACTTTTTGTACAGCTAATTTTCTGGTAGCGGCCTCAAGGGTGAAAGCTGTCTGCCAAGATTCGCCTTAAAGTAAATGTTTTACCATTTATACTCATCTCTGAATTTAATACTTTTTTTAACTGATTGTTATATTCTTAATTGTCTGTCTGTATTTATCTTGTTTCAAGAAAAAGGAAGAAAATCCTGTATGAAATGTTTTTAAATTTTTTCCCCTCTTTGTATGGCTTTTAAATAAGTCGAATAAAGATATTCTGACAAAAAAAAAAAAAGGAATGTGTTGAACTGTCAAAAGGGGTTATTTTGACAAGTCATATTTGCAGTTTAAAACATTGTAGCAGTCATGCTACAAAGGGTAAACCTGCAGTCATGTTTGCCC
Source organism: Lissotriton helveticus (assembly GCF_964261635.1). Taxonomy (NCBI): domain Eukaryota; kingdom Metazoa; phylum Chordata; class Amphibia; order Caudata; family Salamandridae; genus Lissotriton; species Lissotriton helveticus. Next base: position 1,814,289,583 of record NC_136061.1, on the reverse strand, counting down.
TTCCCCTGAAGTGGGTGGCACAAGGTGTGCTGCAATCTACTAGTGACATTTAACTTACAGGCCCAGGGTACAGCTTACACCATATACCCGGGATTTATAGGTAAGTTATAAACGCTAATTAGGAGTATGCTAATTTCACCATGTTTAAAGTGGGAATCACAGGCGCTTTATCTCTAGTTAACAAGTGTAAAGTGTACAGAGTCCCACAGCCAACAAAAATATATGGTCCAGCGAACCAAATAATCAGAGGTGACCCTGCAAATTTCCTACAACAAAGAAATAACTAAATTCATTTTAGTGGAAATCTGTGTTCAGGCATACACCTGTGTCTCTCTCCTAATCTTTTCACATCTCCAAATCACACAGTGATACTCTTTTCTTTTTTTTGCACTAAATAATTTGAAAGCATAACAATATTCATAAGGATTGTAACCAGTACAACTTGACTAAACAACTTAACAGAAGTCATACCATATATGTGCTATCCTTCTTGCTATGCACTTGTTATATCTGTTAACTTATTAATAGGTGGTGGGTGTATTAATATAGGACATCACCATCCAGGAAGCAGTTCAATATTTTCCATCCTCATTGAAACTTGAAAGATTTTAGTTAAGGAGAGACAGAAAGGTGGCAGGTTATTGGCTGTCTACAGAGCACTGGGACCTGGTAGCTTGTTGAATGCGATCCACTTTTGATCGTCAGCTACGTTATCTAAAGGCACCAGAATTACTATAAGGATAAACCCCATAGCACAAGGCCTAGTATTACTGTGAGGCACAATGAGCATTACTGGGCCAAGGTATCACTGGTTTTCCAAGTATCACCAAGAGAAATAACTATTTATGAAGCACCTCATCCGAATATTAAACCTGCTTTTTAGCTCTCCCATCTTTGTTGACAAATGCTACCGATAATGATGAGGTAGCTTGGCAGGGATCACACAGTGTGCTCAAGTAGTTAAAACAGCATTTGAGCCCTGTAGCCCTGGCCCTAAAGCTGACAGCCAAACATATGACCACACTCCCTCCTGGTACCGTCTCATTACAAATAGTTTCTGTTGACTTCCTCACTGGTCCAAAACAATGCGTGCATTGGTGCTCTGGTGTCCTGCAGAGCAGGAATCTAATTTTATTCAATAGACGTTAACAAAGATCTGGAAAAAATAGAGACTGCAGATCAATGACATATTTTTAACCACCTGATCAAAGCACCGCACTGGTGGAAACATACCTGTTTCGGGATTGGCGTTGTCGATCGCAGTGCAGGGGTGGTAGGTTTGCGTTAAATTGCTTGACAAGCCGTCTCTGTCATATTTGTGCTTTCCCTATTGCCCCCCACAGACACCCTACATTCATTCAATCAATCAGTCATACATTCAATGGCTCACTCATCTGCTTACTCATTGGGATGTTCATCTCACCCCCTCCCTCATAAGTACTTCTGACAAACTATTCTTTTTTCCTCTGACTCCCATTGTTGCGTGCACCAGGGTTATTGTGTGATAATAATGCATGCTACATACAAAACAGCCCTCAGTACATGTAAACTGTAATGACCACATTTACTATTGGAGAATGCCTAATAGGCCTAGGGCCTGGAAAAGCAGATTGTTTCAATGGTGAAGCTAACACATGAGTGCTCGCTTGCCATGCTTTCTAGAAACCCCGGGGCAGATCTACAAACATTTTGTGCTGGGTTTGCATTACAAAAATGATACAAACCTGTGCAAAATGTTTTTTTATTATTGCTCTCGCCAGCGTAAAACTTGTTTTGCACCTGATAGTAAAGCAAAGCAGTGCAGAGTGCTGCTTCGCGTTACTCTGTGCCAAGAGGGCGTTCTACGGGTGGTGCATATTTGGTTCCCATATAACCATCCATTTTTTTTTCACACAAAACCTTATCTACTAACAATAGCAGTCAGTGTTTTGCAGCAAAAAGCCCCACCACTTTAAAGCAGGCGTTAAAAAGGAATGCTTCCCAATTTGCATGTGTGCTGCACTGGACAGCACACATTCAAAGTAGGAAATGTTTTAAAGTTAGACCAAGCATAGTATTTAGTACAAAACCTATGCTATACTCATGCACACTCCCTTGCACCATGGAGGAAAGGTGCGTGTGGAGCTTGGCAGCCTGATTGTGCACCGGCGCTTGGGAGAGCGGAGGAGTGTGCTATATCTGTTGACATGGTGCTGCCCTTCTCTCTCCCTCTCACGCAACTCAGCGCAAACTCTGGGTTCTGCTCTCATGACTAAGTCTATCATCTGTCCTCCCAGCCCTGTGCAGAAACCTCTGAGCTTCACCAGCAGCTATATAAGGAACCATTATTAAATAAAACAAACTACAAATACACCTACAAGAGACAGACTGGCCAAACAAGAAATACACATAGATGAGACAGGCTAATGCAAACAAGACCTGCACATACAATAGACAGGGTGACAGACCCCCCTTTCAGAGGACCACATGGCATGCAGGGACTACTGGGCCCAGCCATGTTCGTTGAGGCCTTTTTACTCCTGATTCCTGGGATCCGACCTACTATGGATCCTGAGCAACTGGGCCAAGTACCGCTTCTGCACTTGACTCTACATGTTAGCTGTGGTTGAGCAGTCAAGGCTCCTTGACTCTCAGTGGTAGATATGGTTGAGCAGTCAAGGCTCCCAGTAGGGATGGTGAGGGGGTGTAGATACACTTGATCATGACTGATAACACAAAGTGCAAACAGTGCGAGCAATAAATCAACGTCCAGTCCAATACTCTTTTATAGGGGGAGCGTTTTTTTCCCAATCTCTATATATGCAAAGGTATATGACATTCAAAAGCAATAATACAATCTCTCTTAAAGTCGGGCTCTAGTAGTTATCCGGCAGTTCTCTGTCCCACCTTCTTTCATGTAACGTGTTTGGGGTTATTCCCCATTTACTGGTTGCCACATCCAGGGAATGCAAACTATAAGACCGTACTCAAGAGTTCTCCCTCTGACTCTTTAGGAGTTAGTTAAAAGTGTGTGTCTTGCTGCAGCACAGTTAATAGCAGGGTCTCCTGGGCCCAAAAGGCCTAGTTCCAGTCTTACCCACGCTGATGTTATGGCAGTTTTCAGGGGTGCAGCGAGTGCCCTCCCATAGCTCAGAAGTCAGATTCTGTACAACAAAGTCAAGTCACTCACGAGGAACGTGGCAAAGCCTGGTGGCACAGTCTCTCTCTGCCGAGCAGCACTGCTTGTCTGTTTCAGTGATCAAAGCTGCTCCCGCTTGGCGGACACAAAATGTAATTGCTCTTCCCCCTTTCAGTGGGGGGGGGGGGATGCAGGTGCGACCCTCCTGCTCCCGACCGGAAGTCTAATGAGGGTTGGCCTTCCTCATCCGCATCTTGGTGAACTTCAGGCACTTTGTCTGGTGCAGGTCACTGAATGCGGTTCGACCCGCTGGTCATAGTGATCTTCCTCTGGTTAGGGCTGATAGAGCGCGCGGGTCACCCGACCAATAATTTCGCCACTTCTGGCTTCGGGCCCATATATTTCAAATCACCATATACATTGATCAGATGACCTCACGCTCTGCTATCAGATAATTGTGAGTTCCCTTCGTTATTCTTCAGCGTACCCGACTTACCATCCACCGACACGGGTACCTATGACCACAATGGATCAGGGAGCTAGCTGTAAAAGGAAAGGCAGCAAAATACAAACCCAACAAAATAATATTCAATACCTTTGTAAAATGACCACGGACAACTGGAAGTTTTAAAATCTTTATCTAATTTAGTAAATTTCAGAAATAATCAAATTCACAGTAATTAAGCAATCGATAATCAGAATAACAGAAAGTACATAGCTGAATAGCAAATAAGTCAGTGCAACCATTTATAGACTAATGAGATCAGGACACATTTAAATGAAGGATCAGGAATTAGAACGTTTAAGATGAATCACTAAAGATTGGGATAGTCTTTGATTAGGACTAGTATTCTAGAATTATTTCAAGGGAATGAGACATGAGTTCGGGACATTTATATCTATAGGAGAGTCTATGGAGAGAGACACGCTATGCTTTAAGGAAAAAGTTCTTTAGACAGTTTAAGTAAGGATGTTCTAGACCATATGAGAAAATGACAAACTGCAATGCAAAATATAATTTCTAACAGGTAGGGCAACATAGGAACACGTTATGAACGAAATACAAATGACTTTATGATTCAATGGTTGCGGAAAGGCATGGAAAATAAACATATGCAAAAGGTATGTCTTTATTAAAGCAAAAGACAGAAATATAGGAAGGTGCAAGGTTTCAGAGTTTTTCAGAGAAATATTTACCTAGACTGGTGTGGAAACCAAACCCTGGCCACGGGTCAGTTAAGGACAGGAAACCCCTCAAGGAAGGATACCCCTCAATGGACAGCAGGTGCAGAATGGACACCCAGGACAGGACAGGAAACCCTCAGATTAGGAATCAGGACAGGACCTCTCGGACAGGACCCTCAGGACAGGACCAGCACCCGCAGTTCGGAAGCAACGCCTGCGCTCCACCCTCTCTGCAGCTATCGATCAAGACCCCGATTGGGTCAGCGAACTCCCAGTAAAAGTGCTCCGCCAGCACTTTAAGGTTTAGTAAAACCTTAGTCTATGGTCAATTCCGGACAGAGTGCTCCGCAGCTCTCTGTATCTTCAGTCACCTATTGAGTGCGTTGGGTCAGTGACAGGTCAGCTAAACCAGACAAGTCGGACAATTTCCCTAGGTGAACCCAGGGTAGTTATACTGTTTTGGGACGGTGTACCACCCCCCAATGTTGCAAAGTGTCAGAATCCCTCAATTTGGATTGGTCCTAAGGTAGGATTTGGGTAACACACCAATCAGAATAGACTATTTGGAGGCCTAATTTACATCTCTGGGTACCGCCTAGCAAGATTGGGGTTCCCATGAGAAAGTCGCACAGAATACAATGAAAACTTATACATTTGTAACAACATAGGGACATTTGCTCCATCCTCCTGGGTCAGAGGTAGCGCTCTCAGGAGCCTCTTGACTGTGGTTGCCAGCTGGCTGTATTCCACGGTCCATGATTGACTCTGGCCTTGTATCTGGAGCATGCGCAGAAAGGACCTTCAAAATGGCTCGCAACCCATTTGGACCCACATATCCCGTGATACATGAAAAGTAAGCGAAAACAAATTAATACATAGAAATAAATGTACGTAAACACATCATTGGTCTTGTACTTCAAACTTATCATTATAAAAATATACTATGCAGTTTAAATGTTAGCAACATATACACACTCACAAGAGCATTACCACGTTATTCACGAAAGCTGTGTATTACGCATGCGCACCCTTTTCCTCCAAACTTATAACTACGTCAGGACACGTGAGTGTGACTGACGCATGCGCAGAAGCCATTTACTAAGCGGCGGCCATTTTTAGATACATGGATTAATCGTATTAGAAAACACATAGACAAGCTTCATCTACCTCGTTCAAATATAAAAATAAAGATTAGTAAGACGTACAATTTATTAATTGATTACACACGGGCGAGGTTCTTGACTCGAGCAAGTCGCGATGCGAAGCTTGCTCTATCAATCCCCTCTTTGATGATATTTACTATCATCACAAAATTAAATAGAACCAGATGCCAACTTCTCACACCTTATACATCTCTATCTCTTCCAACAAGCGATTTAGCTTTTCTTTCTCATTTTTGGTAGGGTGAGAATTTTTCACCCTTTTGTATATCTGATTATTCATTTCCTCTAATTCAAGCTCATCCACACTTCGTTTCACTCCTCTTGCATTCACTTGATGCTTTCCGGTGTGTTTACGACATTTGCAACAGACAAATATGAAAAATAGGATAAGACCTATAATTCCAATTGGCATCAGTACTTTTTTACAATAAGCTTTTACCTAAGCTAGCAAACCAATGACCTACATTTGAGAGACCATCTACCAGTCTCTTCCAGGCACTGTCAACCTCGAGTGGTTTGAGTTCTCTTTCCAAATTAGTAATGTTTTTCACATATCTTTTGAGCTGTACACTTTTATCCGGAATATAAGTGCAACAATGTTGCGCCTTCAACATCCGGCAGACTCCGCCCTCTTTTGCTAATAAGGTATCAAGAGCAAGTCTGTTCTGCAAAACCATTGATCTGATCGCAACCATTTCGGTATTGACCAGCAGAAATCCATGAGCTGTGTCAGTAGACAACACATCCACTATAGTGGACAATTTGCAAATTCTGTGAGTGTTCAGAACCACTCCCACTCCAGGTATCAGTGCACTGAAAATACTACCCATTATTTCACCTACGCTTTCTCTTTTACTACGCACTAAGCCATTAGTATTTTCACTGCTTCCAGCAACTTTGTTCACATGGTATATTTTCGGGAAGACAATGCCAAAATAGCAGCTTCCATACCAGTGATCCGGCAATTTGAAATAAGCCTTGTCTCCACATATATAATATATTCCAGGAAACACAGGCTCTGACCCATTTTTGAAACCCCAACCTCCAATTACCTTGTAATTATGTTCACATTCACTGGAACCAATGAAAATGTTATTATAATAGCTAGTCTTCTCGCGGTGAAGACATAGCTTTCCTTTCTTTTCAAAATCCAGCAACAGAGCAGGACCCGCTCCATCATTTGAGGTGCCTTCCATGTTCTCAGCCCATTTTGGCCTTTTCTGTGTTTCGTCATCTGCCTTTCTTTTTATTTTTATTCTCCTCTTCTCTGCCATGTTCAGGAACATCTTTTCCTGCTCATGCAAAGAACAGGTCAAGTTATCTCTGTGTGCGTCACCTATGTCTATATTACGGATGTATGACGTTACAACGCATACTTTTACATCGCATGCCTTTACAACGCGGTTTTTACATCGCATACCATTACAACGCATAATGCTTTTAGGCGCTGGATAGTGATTTATTTAATTTACTATTCCAACTCCAGTCCCCGTGGATAGTAGGGAAGGTGTTGGATAGTATATTAAATACATTCCCTATCCTAGAGCGCCCCCCAGCGCTATGCGTTGTAATGGTTTGCGTTGTAAAAGTTGCGTCGTAATGGTAGTGCGTTGTAAAAGTTTCGTTGTAATGGATGTTTCCCCTATATTACCTATAGTCAGAAAGTATTCGCCCATATAGCGAGTAACGTCACTTTTAGTATGTACAGGATTCAAGTTCCCACGTATAGGGAGTTCAGAAAATATCACGTCATTGTTAGAGTAATAGTACTGTAACGGTCCTCTTTTGTAAAATAAGCTTGCTAGAATGCTACAGGATATTCCATATGTCAGGGGCAGGTGATGGTATGTCACGCCTTCAGCCACAGAGGTAGGTAGCTTCATGCAGACATAGCAATCTTCAATTTCCATTGTCTCTACATAGTGTATTAACAAGTTTGCGAAAACATTTAAATGCGTTTTATTCTTTACTCCATGATAATGTAGTCCTCCCTCATCTGATGCTTCTAGGTCTTGTTTTGTTTGTCTGAGTGCTCTCTCATGTCTTGCTACACTTAGTGTTGTCAGTTCTTCTGTCTCAGTATTTACAATCTCAGTAGGGTCAATATTAGTATTTTTGCTCACCGCAAAAGGAATGAAAACTGTTAGTCCTATCCAGAGTAATATCACTATAACTATACTACATACACATACTTTGCAGCATGTTTTGCAACGACTGCAACTAGGTCTACCATTCACGTTTGAATCAGACATTTTGGCTCAGAAGAAGTTTCTCGACCCCTCTTTGTGTCTTTACACCAGTAGCTTACTTTGTGCAAATTCACGGTGGCTCGTCTTCTTCTTCGGCAGAGTACTCAGCGACTGGTTCTCCGTCGCTCTCGTCAGTTATATCAAGGTCTTCAAATTCCTCCAAAACGAGCGTCCATTCAGGAGACTTGTACTTTTTGTTTTGTCTTTTTATTCGATCGCTCCTTCTTTTGGAAGTGTCTTCTGGTTGTTCTGCTATGCGAGCACTTCTCCTTTCTTCTGCACGTTTTTCTTCTACCGTTTTTATTCTCAGTCTCAATTTCTTTATGTATCCAGGCTCGATGTGCCTTCTTTTCTTAAGTCTCTTAGTTGGCACTGAGACCTCGTTCTCTTCTCTTGCCCTTTTATTTTCATTAGTTTGTGGCAATTCTGCTTCTTCTTCCCTTCCTATCTCACTAGTTCCAGGTCTTGCATTTATTTCTTCTGCCTGGTTACTAATCTGGCCTTGTTCAGGAGAATTTTGTTTTTGCTTTTCGAATGTCTCTGTTTCTGTTTCCTGAACACTTTCTCCTAGTCCTATCTGATCCTGTTCGAGCACTTCGTTCTCTTGAGCTTCTTCCGCTCGAATCTCTTTACTAGGTCTAATCTGTCCCTTTTCGATATCAGGAGTCAGTGGAGGAGTATCGATCACTTGTTCTGTCCCTGTCTGACCTTCTCCTTCCTCAGTTTTGATGCGAATCTCAATACCCTGAGGTTCTTCGCCTGTGCCTTGCTTTTCCTCTCTATTCCACTCTCTACCTTTCCAGATTCGTTCGCTTGTTCGGATGGGGTCTTCGGTAAGGTCAATCAATGGTATCCACTCATCTGGCCATATGCTTTGCAGCTCGTCATCAGCTACTTCTGGACCAACCTTTGGGAACCCTTCAGCAGGCTGGACTCTTGGTAGCTCGTCATCAACTACTCCTGGACCAACGTCTGCGGACCCCTCAACTTGACTGGTACTGGGCTGTACGTCGTCAGTCACTTCTGGTCTTGCTTCTGCAGGCCCCTCGGCTGGACCGTCGTCTTCTCCAGGCTCTTTGTCTGGTAATACCTTCTGGGTGTGGCTGGCGTGGATCCAATGGGGAACACCTGCACACTTCACTGCTGTGGTCGTTACCAGGATCACTTGGCGCTTCTGTCCCCACCTTGGTTCCAGGCAGCTCGACCGAGTATGCTTCTTTATTTTGACCCAGTCTCCGGGAACCAGTTTGTGGAGAGGAGTCGTTGGATTGGCGACGGCGTCTTCTCCGACCTGGCGAGAGATATAACGCACTTGGTCACCTAATCTCTTGCAGTATTCAAGCACCAAATCATCAGTAATACTCAACAATTTGCTTCCTGGTACCCATGCTTGTCTCATCACTCTTCCCATCAGGATTTCATGAGGGCTCAGGCCTGTCTTTCGGTCTGGAATACTTCGGAGTCCCATCAGAACCAGAGGCAGGGCCTTTACCCAGGTCATGCCAGATGCATCACACAATTTCGCTAGTCTTGTTTTGATAGTCCCGTTTATTTGTTCCACCACTCCAGAAGCCTCTGGATGATATGCACAGTGGAGTTTTTGCGAGATCCCAAATGCCTTACAGAGTTGGTCGATCACCTCATTCTGAAAATGTCGGCCTCTATCTGATTCAATAGTGACTGGAACCCCGAACCTAGGTATCAGTTCTTTCAGTAAACACTTTGCTACTGTCAGTGCGTCACTCTGGGGAGTAGGGTAAGCTTCCACCCACTTTGAAAATAGGCAGACAATGACAAGGACATAACGTTTTCCCTCACAACGGGGCATGGTGATGAAATCAACCTGTATTCTTACAAAGGGACCCCCTGACCTCCCAATTTTCCCTAGTTCCACCATTGTTCTCTTGCCTGGGTTCATCTTTTGACATGACAGGCACCTCTGGCAGAGGGATTCTGCTACTTTCCTGAACTTTCTGCTATACCAAGTCTGCTGGAATACCAGAATCATGGCGTCCCTACCAATGTGTGATCCCTCGTGTATCAATCTCGCCATTGTGCCAAGCAAGTGTCTGGGTAACACAGGCATACCATTTGGGCCCAAGATGACACCATCCTCACGTCTTGGTCTACACCCTTCTTCCTTCCACTTCTCTCTCTCTTGCCAGGGTGCCGCCTGCTGCCATTCTCTCACTTCATCCCAGGTAGGCACTTCTTCAAACACTCGAAGTTGGCAGCTGGTTCCTGGCCCCCCCCCCCGTTTTGGATTTATGATATATCGATCCCTGGCACATAATTTGGCCACTCGATCCGCAAAATCATTTCCCAAAGATACAGGGTCAAAGTCCTTCTTATGGGCAACACACTTGACCACTGCCAGTTCCTTTGGTAACTGGATTGCCTCTAAAAGGTCTTGAACAACTTTTCCATTTCGAATAGGGGTACCTGAGGAAGTCAGGAACTCCCTCTGCAGCCATAATTGGCCAAAGTCATGGACAACCCCAAAACAGTACTGACTGTCAGTATATACTGTTAGGCGTACGTTTTTCCCAATTTTGCAAGCTTTTATCATAGTGATCAATTCGGCTACTTGTGCAGACTTTACTTCAAATAAATAACCTGCCTCTTCAATTTTGGTCAAGGAGACTACTGCATAGGCAGCACTCAGGCCTCCTTGTTCATGTCTTAGGCATGAACCATCCACAAAAAATTCCAGGTCATGTTTAGGCAAAGGTGTTTCTTTAATGTCTGGGCGTGGCTTTGTGCTAAATTCTGTTAAATCAATGCAGTTATGCTCATCTTCCTCCCCATCTTCCATATCCATTGAGTTGGGAAGCAGAGTGGCGGGGTTCAGAATGTTGCACCTGACAATTGTTATATTTGCAGCACCCACGAGAATCCTCTCGTATTTAGTCAGCCGACTAGGGGTGAGATACTGAGTTTTCGTTCTTGTTAGCAAAATTACCACTCCATGGGGAACATACACAGTCACAGGATGTCCCATGACAATGGATTCGCTCTGCTCTAAACTTGTGCAGGTAGCAGCTACTGCTTTCAGACATCCTGGTAATCCAGCAGCCACTGGATCCAGGGTGGCAGAGAAATATGCCACTGGCCTTCTGGTTGTGCCATGTTCTTGTGTTAGGACTGACAATGCGCAATTATCGCGAGTGTCACAGAACAGGGCAAATTCCTTGGAATAGTCTGGCATTTCCAACGCAGGGGCTGTACACAGACAATCTCGCAATTTTGTGAAGGCTGTTAAGTTTCCTCATCCCATTCTACGATATCCGGTGTTCCTCTCTTGGTCATTTTTATCAAGGGCCTAGCTAGGACTGCAAATCCCAGAATCCATTGCCTGCAGTATCCTATCACTCCGAGGAACATTCTGATCTCTTTCTGAGTACGGGGTAACTGCATCTTTTGAATTATTCTCACCCTTTCTGACGTTACTTTCCTGATGCCTTTCTCTATCTGGTGCCCCAGATATTTCACTGATTTTGCACAGAACTGTAATTTTTCAGGGGCCACTTTATGTCCCTTCTCACTCAGGTGATTCAGTAGGGCAATGGTGTCAATCACACAGTCCTTATGACTTTTAGACGCCACCAAGAGGTCGTCAATGTATTGCACCAAGACAGAATTTCCAGGTAAGACCAAAGTTTCCAAACATTTTTTCAAGATCTTATTAAAGATAGATGGGCTCTCTGTGTACCCCTGGGGGACCCTGTTCCAGACATACACGTGACTGTTGAAGGCAAATGAGAAAAGAAATTTGCTGTCTGGATGCAAGGGAATGGAAAAGAATGCATGACATAGGTCTATCACAGTGAACCACTCAGCATCCCAGGGAATCTGGTACAGAATCACTGCTGGGTTTGGGACAATTGGGCAGCAAGGAATCACTATCTTGTTTACCTTTCTTAGGTCCTGCACTACCCTGTACTTGCCACTAGGCTTTTTGATGCCCATAATCGATGAGTTGCATGGGCTACTCATTACTTCCTGTATGATGTTTCCCTCTAGCAATTTCTGTATTTCCAGGGCAACCCCTGCTCTTACTTCTGCATTCATTCTGTAGGGTTTAGTATTAGGGTATACTGCATTGTCCTTGATGGCTATCTGTATGGGGTCTACGTTTTTCATTAATCCTACATCTTTTCCGGTAAAGTCCCATACCTCTGGCTTCACTGTTTCTTGGAGTTCTTTGGGCAAATCCTGCATAGTCATTCGTTTAATTTCTGAGTCTGGTCGGATTAACATTAATTTATAAATGCCATCTTCATCTGGGGTCTGAATTTCAACACCCTTTGGTGTGCAAAAGATGGTACAGTTCATTTTGCACAGCAAATCACGTCCCAGTAAGTTCACTGGACTGGTGTCACAAACGACAAATCTATGCATTTCTTTAAAGTTTCCAATTGATATCTCCATGGGCTCGGTAACAGGAGTACTAATCAATTGATTAGATACACCCACTACTTGGATGGCTTCTCCCGAGAGGGGTAGGTTTGGAACGTCCACTGTTCTCACAGTAGAACGGGTAGCGCCAGTGTCCAACAGGAAAGTGACATCATTTCCGTCAACTTTTCCTTCAATGGGGGGGCGCTAGAGGGCGCACTGCGGAATGGCTGGATGAACTGTCGGCTCCGCCGGACAGACGCAACCATAACGGCCCTTTCGCCTTCTTCAACCGCCGACTCCGCTAAACAAAAGGCAGCGCCCGGTGTCGGAAAGTAAAGCCGACATGATGATGTGACTTTGGTGGCGATCTACGAGCCACACAGCAAGAAAACAGCAGAAAAGCGGTGCAGCGCCGGAGCGCTTTCAAGATGGCCGCGCCTGGCAGTTGCCGGTTTGGAGCTGAAATATAGCCTGCGGAGCGCTGTAGACTGCAACGCGACGGTGACCAGACGAACCGGTGAAGCTGTGAGGGCTGTGGAGCCGCGGGACAGCGGTGGCCGGTAGCTGCGGCAGAATGCGGAGACTTGCGGGATGCGTTCCACCAGATGCAAGATGGCGGCGGCGCTGGAACGCATGAGATCGGCGATTTCGGCCGCCCCCGGGACAGGCAAAATGAAGCCTCAGCGTACGGAGGAATAGCAGCAGACGTCGGATAAAGCACCAACGAGGTGAGCCAGCCCGGCGCTAAACAACTGTGTGCGCCGACCAGCTGCCACCCCGAACAGCGCGCCAACAACTCTGCGTGCTCGGGGTGGGTATTTGGCGCTCCGGGGACGCGGAAGCACATGGCGATCCTATTGAAGCCACACAGACTAGCACCTCACTCCGCAACCAGTAAGCACTCGGCAATACAACGCGCCATTGTATGATCCCGCTACGGACGCTACCACCAGTCCAACAACGGGAAGCCAACAACATGGCCACCGTTTCCACCCGCTACCAAGGTCGATGAGCAGACGTACCCAGAGGTGGGGGGCCCAAACTCCAGCGGGACGTAGTACGCAGACGGCCAACAGCCCGAAAACGGCCGAGCACACCTCGCCTCTGCCACTGCGGACTATGGGGAAGCCGGAGAAACAACAGTCCAAGCTCCCCTTCGAAACAAGGAAGCAGCCCAAAACTGTGACGACCACCCCTGAAGCCGAGGGTGACGGAGACATGGCGGAGGGGTCTGCCATGGAATCGGTGCTTCGCGCAATCCAGCAAAGTTTGCAGGACATGAACGGGAAACTGGACAGTGTGGTGCAGAGGGTGGATAATATGGCGGCCAAAATAGAGAACCACGACGGGCGCCTTGTGGAGGCAGAACAGAGGATCTCCAGAGTGGAAGACGAGCATAAAACCACGTCGAAGGTATGTGGAGGATTGGAGAAAACTGTGGAGACCCTTCGCGCGAAGGTGGAGGATCAGGAAGCCAGGTCCAGGCGGAACAACATCCGAATTTCCGGCCTGCCGGAATCCACCAACACAGGGAGGATGGAAACGTATGTCGAGACACTCCTGCAAGACATATTTGGCGCCGACAAACTATCTTCGGTGTTCCTGGTCGAGAGGGCACACCGCTCCCTGGCGCCTGTTCCGAAACCGGGGGCTGCCACAAGAATGATCATAGCGCGTACACTTAACTACAGGGACAGAGACACAGTCCTCCGACTCGCCAGAGACATGGGCAAAATCACGCATCAGGGGAATACTCTGGAATTCTACCCTGACCATACAATGGCGGTGCAGCTGGCGCGGAAAGAATTTGCACCAGTAAAAAAGAAACTACGGGAACTGGGTATCGAGTACGCCATGCTGTACCCTGCTAAACTCAAAATCACGAACTTGGGCAAGCCGGTCATTTTGCAGACGGTGCAGGCGGCACATGACTTTATCAAGCAGCAAGGAAAGCGACGGAAAGAGCAGAATAGAGCGGAATCAACGAGCGATGTGGAATGAACAGAGGTGCAGACATGGAGCTTCGATGCCCCTGACACGGCTCAGGAACTCCACTAGGCCCCAGGCACATGTGGCTGGCAAACATTGACTCGCCCCGAGGCACTCGGCCAGACACTGTGGGACTACGGCGACGTACTTACTGGACATCGCAGCGGTGGGCCTGGGATGAATGTCCTCGCAGTGAGTATTTGGGGAGCAGGAGGCCTCAGGAAGGCACACATAGAGACACCATGGTCGAGAGGCTGAGCAGCTCCCCTGACATTTGAGTAGGTAACGGGGGTACAAACACTGGGAGGCCCTCGGGCTGGCCCTCACTGCTAGCACTGCATTGAACTTCTACTACCATGTGAGACTGGGGTATGTCGAACTATGATGTTTGGAATTATTCGATGTCACACTCTTACTTTTTGATGGCGGTTGGAGGGGAGAGGGTGAAGGACCTCACACACGACTTAAAAGTCGGAATAGGCGTCTGTCCACGTCCACTACGTGGATGGAGATGTGTGAACCTGGCGACACCCCCAAGCGGGTGCGCCCCACACCGAATTTTCAAATACGGGTACATTTAGTTAAGGGATGGCTTTGGCAAAGTTCGGGGGCTAAAGTGGGTGGGGGGAGTGAGGGGGAACCGGGGTTGTTAGAATCACAAACTCTGTGTCTGAGAAGCATGGCGACCTTCATGACCATACATAACCATGTATATTGTTACAACAGTTTCACCGATTTGACGTGGATCGCGCACCACGCACTCCAATGTTTAGTGTCTGCACAGAACCGTACACTGCGGTTACACCTCGTGCGATATATCATGATGAGTACATGTGCCAATGTCGAGAGTTGATGCGTTGACCCTTCTCACGTGGAATGTCAGAGGGCTAGGCAACCCGAAAAAGATCAGGCAAATGTTTGCTTACTTCGACAGGTTACGTGTGGACATAGTGTATTTACAGGAAACACACCAAGCCACCACGAACACACCTACATTGGGTAATAGATGGGCAGAATCAGTCACAAGCTCTAATTACTCGACGTACTCTAGAGGGGTTAGTATCCTAATACGTAAAGGGACACACTTTGAAATCACGAATGTGAACAGAGACGCGGAGGGCAGAAGTGTAATGGTAGAGGGGAAGGTTAGAGGGCAGAGGATCCTGTTGCTAAACACATATGGCCCTAATGTGGATGACCCGGGGTTTTACAGGAAACTGTGGCAGACACTCGCTGACAAACATATAGATCACGTACTATGGGGAGGGGATTTTAATGTTACGCTGCAAGACCAGTTAGACCGAGCTGCACATACTACGGAACACCATAGCAATGCAAGATACATGTTGCAGGACGTGATAGAAGACCTCCAACTGACTGACATATGGAGGAATAGTAACGCCGGGGTCACAGCTGCGACTCACATTAATGCTGCGAACAATAGCTGGGCGCGACTGGACTATTGGTTGGGTACCCGGGAAATACTAACTTGGGTTCAACACATTTCACATCTGCCCAGGACACTGTCAGATCACAACCCAGTTTTGCTAAAAATAATGGTCCCGAAATATGAGCCGCCGCCCTTCACTTGGCGTTTCAACGCGACTGCCCTGAAGGACCCGCTATATGTAACAGCTATACACGCAGCAATCGTAGACTACTTCGACATAAACGGCCCGACAACGGACGACCCATGTCTTCTGTGGGAAGCGTTTAAGGCCACAATCAGGGGGGTATGCATTAGTACGTCCTCGGGTATACTGAAGGACATCCGACAACAACTACGCACCCGCGAAGAAGCCATACAGGGGCTGGAGCACATATACACGCACACAGGGGACACTAAGGTTCTGGGAGACATACAGACTCTTCTGACGGAACACAGACAGTTCGCCTCAGACGAGCTCAAGTATGTCACTAAACGGGCGACGGCCAGGCGCTATGGGGAAGGAGGCAGACCAGGCAAGGCGCTGGCAGACAAGATATGCTCGGGGAGGGCCCCTCAAAACATAACAGCCATCTGTAGGGCCACAGGTGAAAGGGTGAATGACACTAAAGGGATTATAACGGAATTTATGGCACACTACGGCGCATTGTACAAAGCACGCCCCTCACCCACACAGGAGGACTTGCTAGCATATATGGAAGACGTGGAATTAGCATGGCTGTCAGACGGACACAGAGCATACTTAGCGCGACCTGTCATGGTAGAGGAGGTTACTGATACTATCAAGCGATTGCCAAACAACAAGGCACCGGGGCCGGACGGGTACGTGACTGAATTCTACAAAGAATATGCAGATCTGCTCGCACCCCACTTGGTGAGGCTCTATGGGGCAGCGCACGAGGCCCAAACCCTACCAGGCTCCATGAGAGAAGCCTTACTCATTGCGCTCTTAAAGCCGGGTAAGGAGGAAGATAAATGTGACTCGTACCGCCCCTTGTCCCTATTAAACGTAGACACAAAAATAATCGCCAGTCTGCTGGCAGACAGGCTGAAGCCACTCATGCCTCTCTTAATTAGGCCAGACCAATCTGGATTTATACCTGACAGAGCTACCACACATAATACCCGCACACTATTTGCACTGGCCCACTACTTATCCCCAGACACGAAAGCAGTGGCAGGGCTACTTGACGCTGCCAAGGCGTTTGACACCATAGGATGGTCCTTCATTCAGGCGGTCCTGATGCGCATGGGGTTTCCCCCGATGTTCCTGGGCTGGATCTCTATGCTATATGCCAACCTGTCAGCACGCATCAGAATAAACAGACATGTTTCAGAGCCCATTCAGATATGCAGAGGAACTAGGCAGGGCTGCCCGCTCTCGCCGATGCTCTTTGCATTGATCCTTGAGCCGTTGGCCTGTAAAATCAGACAACACCATCACTACTCAGCCATACAGATGCCGTCACGCCCCATCCACATATCATTATACGCAGATGACATGGTGCTTTATGTCAAGAACCCGGCACAAAACCTGAATCCGCTGATGCGGGAGTACATCAAGTTTGGGAGCCACTCCGGGCTGCAAATCAACTGGGACAAATCTCTCGTCCTAGCACTGACGGACAGCACACGCCCTATACCCCTAGACTACCCACTCGAGTGGCAGGAAGATCCTACGAAGTATTTAGGAGTATGGTTTCATAGGGACCCAGAAATAGTCATACGCACCAACTATGGGCGAGTCATAGCGGCCTTGGAGGATAAAATAAAAAGATGGAATAAACTCCCACTATCCCTGGCAGACCGGACCGCCATTGTAAAAATGGTGCTCCTGCCCAAGTTCCTGTACTTATTCAACAACATCCCAATTAAGCCGCCAGCGGCAGTGTTCCGTAGTATAAACTCCTTGGTGATTAGTTTGGTATGGGCTGGAAAGCAAGCAAGAATGGAGCTACACACCATGACACTTCCGTATGCTAGGGGGGGCTTCAAGGTGCCGGACTTCTATCTTTATTACTTGTGCGCTCAAGCGCAATTCGCGCATTACTGGCACCACGAAGTACCCTTCCTGACACACGTGGCGGTGGAGGCGGGGGACGCGGACCCGATACCGCTGGCGAACATATTGCTACACAAACGCCCCAGGCTACATGAACGAGACATAAACACTGTGGACACCACCACGGAAGCATGGAGATTAATGGGTAAAGCGGCTAACGCTCTGCCATTGTACGCTCCGGCACTTCCTCTGGCCCATAACCCGCATATCTCGGTAACACAAGAACAGGTTGGCATGGATCAGCTGCGATGGGCAGGCATAGATAAAATGGGTGACTTGTATCAAAATGGGGTCTTCCAAACGTTAAACACGATGCAATACATCAGCAACCCGTCACTCCTATTCAAATTTAACTATTATAGGCTACAGAGAGCACTTAAGGAGCATTACCCGACACACCCGGAGGAACCAACGCCTCTGGCGCCACTGCAACTCTTACAGCACCAACGGCATCTCACCTGGTGTCTAAATTATATACTAGCTTACAGGGTGCGATAGGGGGAGGTACTGACAAAGCTAGGAATAGGTGGAGTGAGGGACTAGTGACACCCCTCACTGAGGAGGAATGGACATCTGCATGCATGCTAACCGACATGCTGACACGCAACGGTAACTTACGAATCATACATTACAAATACCTACATCAGGTGTACTACACGCCTCAGAGATTACACAGATATGGGTTACAAGAGGACTCAAAGTGCAAAAGGTGTAAACAGGAGGGAGCGGACTTCATGCACCTAGCTTGGCACTGTCGCAAGGTGGCGGGTTATTGGGAACAGGTGGTGCAAACGCTGAATGAACTATTGGGTTCATCCTTGATATGCGATGCAAAACTTTGCCTCTTGGGTATTAACCTAAAGTTGAGAGCGACGAGGCGAAAGTTCTGCGCAGTGGCGCTGTTACTGGCAAAGAGGAGGGTCTCACTACACTGGAACAGTACACGAGGGCCTGAGGTTAAGAGATGGTTGGAAGATATGGTGTACTGTAGTGACACTCTGAACACCTATGAGGAGGAACTACCGACTAGATCAAGGCCCAGGGACTATTGGGAGTACCTCAGAACCTACTTACTGGAGCATGGGGAGGTCGAGGAAGTTAATGCAAACAACTAGAAAAGAAACATGGAGGGTGGCCAGTCACTGAACACTAATAACGTGGTATGGGAGGGGAGGGAGGTTGCTGTGACACAGAGTTTTCGTTACTGATAGACACATCTAAGTTGAGTTCATGGATGGTTCCATCCAGTTAAAGTTGGGAGAAAATGTTACCAAAAAAGTAAGAACCCTGGCATGAGTATGAATGACTAAAGCACTTAATTTTAGTACTATGATTCCGATGTAAGACGCCGCCGGTCCTATGGATGTCGGCTGATGGGCTGTGTACATGACCAAATGAGCCCGGTAGGGCACACACAACTGAAGCCGGCCAATAATGGATGTAGGCGAATCACATGTAATGTATTTCTTATGTGGTAAGTGCAAATAAACTTCTTACACCAATAAAAAAAAATAAAAAAAAAAAAAAAACTTTTCCTTCAATGTATGGTCCGGACTGGTCTACCGGCAAGGAGGCGCCAAGTACGCACTCCTCGTCCTCCCCTCTCAGGCCCCGTCAGTACTGGTCATCACAAAAGAAGGTATCATTTAGTAAATACTGCGAAGTTGCTGTATTTCTGTTCTCATTGCTTTCCCAGACCTCTACGTCATCACCCTGCGTGGACTTTCCCTTAAATACTTGCTTTGGTGCCCGAGGCAACTGAATCGTTTTTACCTGTGGTTGGGTCTTTCTTGGTCTTTCTTTCTGCGTCTGTGGAGTTAAATCAGGTGTTTGGGCGTTATCATCCTGCAGATAAGGACACTCGTTTCGCCAGTGTCCAATTTCCCCGCACTGGTGGCAGGGAAATTTCTTCTTTGCTTCCTCCCTGCTCATTTTGGGCCGGGGCTTTCCTCCACCCCCTTCCCCAGGACCTTTGTTCTCATTAGATTTAGCCATTTTACTCAATTGTTTTTCCTGCTGTTCTGCGAGCTACACTTGAGCCCACATAACCTTCTCCTTGAGAGCCTTTTTCTTTTCTGCCATTTCGTCCTCGCAGTACTTTGCGTACCGCAGGACCTCATCCATTTTTTTTGTATGCCAACAGATTTTGTTATCTTTTATCCACTGACAAATTTCGGGTCTTAAACCATTTACAAACCTGTAAATAAAATGTGTCATATCCTTCATCTCGATGTTGTCTATACCGCTGTATGTTTTGAACACCTGCAACAGCCTTTCATAAAAGGAGTGCACTGTCTCGTCTCTTTCCTGTGTTGTTCTATCTATCTTGGTCCAATCAGTTTCCTTTGCTGGCACTTTTATTTTCAAATGCTGTATTACTTGTTCATATTTTTTCATCACTTCTTTCGATGGTTCCCCTGTGTTGCCATCCCTCGGGTATTCTTCACTAGGCCAAGCTATGGCTATTTTACACTCGGTCCACAGATCTACCGGGACCACAATGTCGAAAAACCCATCCAGGTCTTTCCACAGGCATTTTTGCACCTTTACGAACCTTTCCACCTGCCTGTACCAGTCTACTGGCTTTTCGCGCAATTTGGGGAAATCGTTAGTAAAGGACACAATATCCTGTCTGGACCATGGAACGTGCACATACTTTCCACCTGGTACTTCGCGCATAGGGCATAACTGCTCTGGTTTTTCAGCTTCTTTTAGCAAGAATTCGGGAGTTGCCTGCCTAGACCTGGCCTCATCCTTTTTCTTGGCCCATCTAGCTTTCCACCTTTCCACATCTCCCCATTTTTGCAATACTGACAATAGTTCCTTGACCTGTGCTTTCTTTCCTGAAGCATTCAAGTTTTCCAAATCTTTGTCTGAGAAATCTGCTCTATATGGTTTTTGCAGCGGTTTCGATCTTGAAATATCTATACCCATGCTAGCAGCAGTGTCTGTCAGTTTTTCGTGAAGTACTCGGGTATTTCGAGTGAGACTTTTGCAGATAAACAGCATTTCGTCTTCGGAGTAGGTATTTAATCTGTCTAATCTTACGTTTCCTGCCATCAATTCCTCTATTTCTATTCTCAGCTTGTAAAGATCTAAAGGTTTCGTTGGGGACGTTTGCTTTTCCAATTACTGACTCCATCTTTCGATTTCTTCAGGAGTCACCAATGTGACACTCCTAGTACCCGAGGTCGATTCCATCTGAATTGCCCTCGTACTAAACGTGTGCGGCTTCGGGATCCTTTTCCCAGTCTTCCTAATGGGTAGATCCAGCAGCGAGACCTCCGACTCGCACTCACTGGTCTGATCATCTATAATTAAGGGTTCTGGTCTGGTCGGTGCAATGACAGGGGTAATTACGGGAGTTTTTGGAGTCCCTTGACGGTCCCCGTACAGCGGAACCACCGGTCCGATTGTTACTGGGATCGTCAAGGCTTCAGGACTTGCATTTAGCTGTGACATTTTCCGTATTATTTCAGCTCTCTGATTTCCCAGCGCTTCTCGCTCTTTCTCTTCTAATAACCTGTCCAAGGAGTTTCCATGTAACACCTGCGGGGTCAGAATGGGAGCATAACTCGGGGCAGTGGGATGAGTCTCACTCGGCCCTCCGCCATAGTTAGGCTTCTGAAACAAACTTCCTGTGCCTAGAATTCTCGGATCTTCCTCACTCTGGGGCTGTAATAACGGCATTCCTGAACCTACGGACCTCACCTCTCCTCCATAAGGGGGACGGGGGAAAAAATCTCCTTCACGTGAATATCTTGTCTCCTCACCCACGGGTCTCCTGGGGTATATACTTCTGGTTTCTATGGGACCCAGATTCTCAGTATAAGGAGGAACTATATAATCCCCTCCTACACTTGCGGACCTGACCTCTTCCCTTTGTAGGGGTCTCCGGGGAATATCTCCTGCACTAGAAGGTCTGTGTCCCTCATTATAAGGAGGCGGACTTCTCATGCACATATCATCTAACAATTCGTCGTCTGACTCTCCCAGGGGTCCCCAATGTTTAGTCTTTTCTGTTCTTTTTCCCCCCCCCGGGAGGATCTTCTGCTGGCATCATGGGAAACAGTCCCTCAACAATCATGCTCTGTCTCCATTGTTTCATCTTTTTATCTCGGGATTCCTGTCTCAGTTTTGGGTAATACTTTGTCAGCCCTTTGTCCATTCGGGGCTTCTCTCTTTGGAAAGCCTCAATCTCCCATTCCTCTAATGCCTCATACTGCGTTAGTCTCGGTCTGGGATGTAATTCATTCATTCGGGTTCTTAAGTTGAACAAGATCCTACCATTAAAGGTACCTTCTAACGGAAAGGCCATTATTCCGTCGTCTTTTGTGTATTTTACCCAATTTTCTAACCACACACACGTATTGTACCCTCTGTCAAACATCATGAAAGAGGCGGGAGTATTTGGTGGTGGAATAACAATGCCCTCTCTTGTTTGAATCGGCTTGTCCTTTTTGAAGTAGTTCTTTACCTTTTTTACAAGGGACATTTTTCTCTTAGTTCCGTACATAATATCGGATCTATTAGCTTTCCACCGATCCCTTTCAAACCCTTGGCTTCTTGGATCTGGTCTAGTCTCTGGAGAATACGAGTGCCACATACGATTTATACGCTTAACTTTGTTTACAAATGACCTCCAATCAGAGTGCGTCTTGCAATTCCGTGCGACCAATGGGTGCACGCGTTCAAATATTTTCGGCCAATGGGTGCGCGGCCTTTTCGCGAGACAGTTCTCACGCTTTCGGCGCTCACCCCTCCTTTACAATTCCAGCCCCGCTACCCGCCCGCTGTTTCTACCAATCCCAGCGCGGCACGGAGTGACGTCAGAGACGCTTCGCGACTGACTCCCTCCCTTCACAAGGTAACGGAAACTTTCTTTCTTTCTAAAGTGCTAGTGCTTGGTTATTTTACAACGAATACACATTCGCCACAGTGCTCAAGTGTCTAGACAGGAAAGAGTTTCTTTTACTGCAAGTAAACTACTTCCATTTACTTTTCACACGCTACGAGTAGATCTCTTCCGCCTACCCTTCACTCTAGCATCAGTGAACCTGTTACTTCCCTAGACCCATCCACTCTTTCCGGGATATATCCGAGTCTAAGGTTTCCCAGCGGACCCCTTTGCTTTCACTCAAGCTCCAATGAACCTGCTACTCTTCCGATGTGACCCTTGCTAGGTTACGCCACTTTGGGAATTTTGCCAATGACCTCGTTACCAACATTTATTCACACACGTATTCAGAAAAAACCCCAGTTAGTGCTTCCTGGTTCTACCTAACCTGCACCTAACTTTCCTTGAACCTGCGACCTCAAGGCAATGGATTCTATTCACCACTTGCCTATTCAATTCCCCGGGGATTCTCAACAACGTTTAACAAATAACTAACAAGTGTGTTAATACATATATCAGTACAATAATAAGAAAAACAATTTAAAACATTTCATAACTTTTGAAGAAAAACATTTCACGCGAATGATCAGTTCGCCCGAATTGCTTCACTTTTTATAGCAGCATAAACATGAATAATCAAAAACTTTTTAGCAGCATCCAACTTATCTAGCTTAACTAGTCCTACCTAGCCTTTAACTAGTCCCTAACCATTTCCTCTGCTACCAGAAAATTACTGATAGAGCGCGCGGGTCACCCGACCAATAATTTCGCTACTTCTGGCTTCGGGCCCATATATTTCAAATCACCATATACATTGATCAGATGACCTCACGCTCTGCTATCAGATAATTGTGAGTTCCCTTCGTTATTCTTCAGCGTACCCGACTTACCATCCACCGACACGGGTACCTATGACCACAATGGATCAGGGAGCTAGCTGTAAAAGGAAAGGCAGCAAAATACAAACCCAACAAAATAATATTCAATACCTTTGTAAAATGACCACGAACAACCGGAAGTTTTAAAATCTTTATCTAATTTAGTAAATTTCAGAAATAATCAAATTCACAGTAATTAAGCAATCGATAATCAGAATAACAGAAAGTACATAGCTGAATAGCAAATAAGTCAGTGCAACCATTTATAGACTAATGAGATCAGGACACATTTAAATGAAGGATCAGGAATTAGAACGTTTAAGATGAATCACTAAAGATTGGGATAGTCTTTGATTAGAACTAGTATTCTAGAATTATTTCAAGGGAATGAGACATGAGTTCGGGACATTTATATCTATAGGAGAGTCTATGGAGAGAGACACGCTATGCTTTAAGGAAAAAGTTCTTTAGACAGTTTAAGTAAGGATGTTCTAGACCATATGAGAAAATGACAAACTGCAATGCAAAATATAATTTCTAACAGGTAGGGCAACATAGGAACACGTTATGAACGAAATACAAATGACTTTATGATTCAATGGTTGCGGAAAGGCATGGAAAATAAACATATGCAAAAGGTATGTCTTTATTAAAGCAAAAGACAGAAATATAGGAAGGTGCAAGGTTTCAGAGTTTTTCAGAGAAATATTTACCTAGACTGGTGTGGAAACCAAACCCTGGCCACGGGTCAGTTAAGGACAGGAAACCCCTCAAGGAAGGATACCCCTCAATGGACAGCAGGTGCAGAATGGACACCCAGGACAGGACAGGAAACCCTCAGATTAGGAATCAGGACAGGACCTCTCGGACAGGACCCTCAGGACAGGACCAGCACCCGCAGTTCGGAAGCAACGCCTGCGCTCCACCCTCTCTGCAGCTATCGATCAAGACCCCGATTGGGTCAGCGAACTCCCAGTAAAAGTGCTCCGCCAGCACTTTAAGGTTTAGTAAAACCTTAGTCTATGGTCAATTCCGGACAGAGTGCTCCGCAGCTCTCTGTATCTTCAGTCACCTATTGAGTGCGTTGGGTCAGTGACAGGTCAGCTAAACCAGACAAGTCGGACAATTTCCCTAGGTGAACCCAGGGTAGTTATACTGTTTTGGGACGGTGTACCACCCCCCAATGTTGCAAAGTGTCAGAATCCCTCAATTTGGATTGGTCCTAAGGTAGGATTTGGGTAACACACCAATCAGAATAGACTATTTGGAGGCCTAATTTACATCTCTGGGTACCGCCTAGCAAGATTGGGGTTCCCATGAGAAAGTCGCACAGAATACAATGAAAACTTATACATTTGTAACAACATAGGGACATTTGCTCCATCCTCCTGGGTCAGAGGTAGCGCTCTCAGGAGCCTCTTGACTGTGGTTGCCAGCTGGCTGTATTCCACGGTCCATGATTGACTCTGGCCTTGTATCTGGAGCATGCGCAGAAAGGACCTTCAAAATGGCTCGCAACCCATTTGGACCCACATATCCCGTGATACATGAAAAGTAAGCGAAAACAAATTAATACATAGAAATAAATGTACGTAAACACATCATTGGTCTTGTACTTCAAACTTATCATTATAAAAATATACTATGCAGTTTAAATGTTAGCAACATATACACACTCACAAGAGCATTACCACGTTATTCACGAAAGCTGTGTATTACGCATGCGCACCCTTTCCCTCCAAACTTATAACTACGTCAGGACACGTGAGTGTGACTGACGCATGCGCAGAAGCCATTTACTAAGCGGCGGCCATTTTTAGATACATGGATTAATCGTATTAGAAAACACATAGACAAGCTTCATCTACCTCGTTCAAATATAAAAATAAAGATTAGTAAGACGTACAATTTATTAATTGATTACACACGGGCGAGGTTCTTGACTCGAGCAAGTCGCGATGCGAAGCTTGCTCTATCAGGGCGATGACCCGGACCTTGTCCAAAGTAATACTGGTAGCCCCTCCTGACATACAAGGATGTTCCTGTAATCACGATCCAGGTTCAAGCTCTCCTGATGAGATTGCCCTCCCTATGGCGACCCTTCCTGGCAGACAGGGTCGCCTATTTCAGCAGTCACAAGTCCTGCCTGCCTGGCCCAAAATCAGTTCACAAGTGACCCCCTCTGGCATATGGGGTCACCGTGACCCTGCGATGCAGCCCTTGTGCTTCCCACCAAGCACCTCTGATACGGCTCAGAACAGTGCGGCCATCTCCAGGCATACAAGGGTCGCAGAGCCGATGCAACACACATGCAATATACTGCTCAGTGAACAGCCTCACACCTCGCTCGGGTAATCCTCTTGCAGGGTTCCCCACTGAACCTTGTACCCTCCAACATTCCCCTCTCCCTCATAGGGCACACTGGTCTTTGTAATCAGGAAAGCAATGGTGCTCGGGGATCCAGAGGAGCTGATCTTGGTGTCTTGAGTGATGTACCCTCACCTAGCAGGGAGGCTAGGAGGCTTTGCCCCAGTCCTGCTCATTGGCAGAAATCTTGCAGAGCGTCCCTATTCTTACACAGCCCATCTGGCTGCTTGGCAAATAACAAATAAACGGAGACTCACGCTCCCCTTCCTATAATCCTTTTCCAGACATCAATTGTGATGTATTGTAATTGTATTGTAATTGCATTTATATAGCATTTACTACCCCTGACGAGGTGTCAACGTGCTTTTTTTGGCAAGTAGCACGCTACTCCGGGACCCATAAAGGATTAGTGTTGAATTAGTATAGTGAAATATGAAAGTAATTAAAGTGGTGGATAGGTTAGTCAGTTATTTGGATTCGGAAGGATAAAAGAGGAAAAAAGGTGTGTATTTATATATCGCTTGTTACCCCTGACAGGGTGTTGAAGCGCCCTTTTTTTCCTTTTATTTTTTTTGCGCTGTAGCACGCTACTCCGGAAAACCATAAAGGATTAGTGGTGAATTAGTATGGTGAAATATGAAAGTAATTTGAGTGGTGGATATGTTATTCAGTTATTTGGATAGAGAAGGGCAGTGGCAGGATAGAAGAGGGAAAGAGGTTTGTATTTATATAGCACTTGCTACCCCTGATGGGGTTTGAAGCACTTTTTTTTGTTGGGGGTGGGTGTTTAGTGTTGAATTAGTACAGTGAAATATGAAAGTTAATTGAGTGGTGGATATGTTAGTCAGTTATTTGGATTGATAAGGGTTGGGGAGCGGTAGAAAAGGGAAAAGGTTTGCATTTAAATAGCGCTTGTAACCCTGATGGGGTGTTGAAGCGCCTTATTAACTCCGGAATTCATAAAGGATTAGTGATAAAAATTAGTATAGTGAAATATGAAAGTAGTTTGAGTGGTGGGTGTATTATTCAGTTGGATAGAGAAAGGTGGCGGAGGGATAGAAGAGGGAAAAAGATTTGTATTTATATAATGCTTGCTTACCTCTGATGAGGTGTTGAAGCGCTTTCTTGGCGAGTAGCACGCTACTCTGGGACCCATACAGTATTAGTGGTGAATTAGTATAGTGGAATATGAAATTTGAGAAGTGAACATATTAGTCTGTTATTTTGATTGACAAGGATAGTGGAGGGATATGAGAGTGAAGGATTTTGATTTTTGTTAATCTATATATATATTTTGGAGGTCATAGCAGTAGGAGGAGGCTTTTGGATGAGTAAAAGGGGTTGTGGAAGGGAAGAGTCAGAGGGAAGAGTTTAGAAAGGTTTGTTTTGGGGATCGGTATAGTAATAGGTGTCCGATGATGCAAGGAAGGGTAGCATAAGGGAGAGTCTAGAAAGGGTTATTTTGGGAATCATAGTAGGGGTATGGGGTTTGGAATAAATGAGAGAGTGGGTGTAGAGTACACATTGATAGATGTATAGGATGGAGCCTGCAAAGTTTTATGTGGGGGTTCTGCTTCTTTTGAAGTAGACACTTCTCTTTTTCTTCTTTCCTCATGAAAGATGTCTGTCACAGCAGGCATGACTCAGAAGCTGATTGCCCCACAACACAATTCATAGGAGCGACCAGAGTTCACACCTGGATTTTAGCCACAGTGATATGTGTATCAAAGGATTAATTCCCGACTTCCATAGCTACTCTGTATGATTACCTTATCACCCCTATCTACCTTCTTGAGATGGGTCATGACCCCTTCCTTATGTTCCATCACTGAATCACAGAGCAACCTCTTGAAGTGCAAAATGGTTTCCTCCTTCCTTCTCTTGTGAATCCCTCCCAGCCCACAGGAATGCAGCAATCCACAAATCTATCTGGGGGGATCCTCTTCATGTCTTCACCAGACAGGCCTAGGCTTCCAAAATTTGGAATCCAGGGTCCTCCATGCAATGTGTCATTGTAGGCACACTCATTCAGTGGACATTCACAGAACACTTTGAGTCCAGCACTGTTACTTTATATGAATTGTACCCTTGAATATACAGATTCATTCAGTACACGCAGTCTGTGCGCGCTATTCAGCACTGTAGCTTTCTGTTTTATACCAGTGTGTGCTTTTTGTAAACAGACAGTGCAAACACATACACACTCTAACCATATATGCGCTGCATAACATATCGCCCTTCATGTATTGTACTTTACGCAAGCACACATACACCCAGCACAGGCTTCCATTGTATACTTACTACGCAGCACTACATCTCACATGTAATGCATTCTTCTCATCCATACATTCTCTCAGTACATGTATTACCCACACATGCACTACACCGTTCTGCTGTATCCCAGTACTGAACCCTTCCCAGGCACACATACAACAATGCAGAGTCACTACTCCTGCGCTATTTAGCACTCCACATCTACCTGATGTAGGCCAAAGGTGAGTTAAGCACACAGCAGCGGATCTCTTTAGAAGTGAGTCAGCCTGTAGGCCTGACTCCAGTTGCACATTGTAAAAAGGTCCTATTCACTGCTGCTGATCACTACACAGTATGTTGCCACCACCGCACTTGTGCTGCTTAACTCCTGGCGAAGGCAGTGGCCAGGCTTTCACCAATATGAGGGTAGCGCTTTGGGCACCTCTCCTGGTCCAACAAGACTGCAACCAATGAGACAGGCGTATGTCATGGTGCACGCACATAATCCATGTTCGCCCAATGAGAAAAAATTCAGCATAAGGGATCAAGCACACAGTTGGGGGTACATGCCTTTACCATGCAGAGGACTTTTCCGTCCCAACACAGGGTGTGCAAAAAAGACCAGAACATATAATAGGCAAGCTGGCCAAACAAGACCTGCACATTAGAGAATGGCCGACCTAACAAGCCCAGCTAACACTCTCCCTCACCAACGAGCCCACAGTTGCCAAGAACAACTTCCACGATGGGATAAAGGCTGTTGCTACCTGAATGAAGAACAGCTCTCTCAAGATCAACTCAAAGAAGACCAATGTCCTCATCCTCGGCTCCACCCCCTCAAACCTGGAACGACTCCACGTGGCCCGCAGCACTTGGAACCCCCAACACCCACAGACCATGCACGAAACCTTGGCATCATCCTGGACTCTTAGCTCACCATGAACCGCTAGATCAACACAGTCTCATCATCCTGCTTCCACGCACTACGCCTGCTCCGAAAGATCTTCAAGTGGAACCTCACGAGTCCAGAAAGACTGTCACCTACACACTCATCAGCAGCAGAATCAACTACGGCAATGCCCTCTATGCTAGCATCACACAGAAACTCCTCAAGAAACTGCAGAACATTCAGAACACCTCTGCCAGACTCATCCTCAACATTCCCCGCCGCAGCCACATCACCGGCCACCTAAGACGCCTCCACTAGTTCCCGGTCAACAAAAAGAATCACCTTCAAGCTTCCCACACATGCTTGCAAAGCCCTACGTGACACTGGACCTGTTTACCTTAACCACTGCCTCGCATTCCACGCACCCACCAGAGACCTCCACTCCACCCAACTGGCCACCGCCCCATGTCTCTGCAAGACCACAGCTGGAGGATGATCCTTCTCCTGCCTTGCAGCAAAGACCTGGAACACCCTGCCTCTCCACCTCAGGCACTCATGGTCACTGCCTCAGTTCAGGAAGGACCTCTTCGACTGGCTCTTTGACTGAACCACAGTGTCTTCAACGGATCAGCAGCCCCCCTTCAGCACCTTGAGACCCTTATGGGTGAGTAGTCACGCTTTACAAGACACTTGATTGATTGATAGGTAGATTGGTTAAATAAGAATTACACTTGCAATTGAACATACAGTAGGCAGGCTGGCCAAACAACACCTGCACATATAGTAGGCAAGCTGCCCAAACAAGAGCTGCAAATACAATAGACAGATTGGCCAGTTAACACCTGCACATACACTAGAAAGGTTATCTAAACTAGACTTGCACATACAATAGGCAAGCTAGCCAAACACACCTGCAGGTTAGAGAAAGTGTGGCTTACCAAGCCCTGTGCATGTTATAGGTAGGTTGGTCAAATAAGATATTCACAAGTAATTGAAAACATTATCAAGGCCTGCATATTCAGTAGATAGGCTCGCCAAACAAGACCTGCACTGCATATACAATAGATGATTTGGCCAAACAAGATCTGCACATACAATAGACAGGCTAGCCAATCAAAACCTGCATGTTGAAGGCCGGCCGGCCTATCAAGCCCTTTGCATGTTATAGGTAGGTTGGTCAACTAAGAGCTGCACATGTAATTGAAGAGCTAATGAACACGTTATGAAAAGCTGACCAAACAAAAGCAGCAAGGTTATAGAAAGGTGAATCAAGAGATGCATGTTATAGATAAACCAGTCAAATAGAACTGCACATGTTTTAGGCATGCTACTTAAACAAGATTTGTACATGTAAAATCTAGTATGTCTGTGTTATAGTGAGACTGATTAACAAGAACAGCACATTTTGTAGGTAGGTCCAAAAAGTAAGACCAGAATGAGTTATATACAGTTAGGATAAATAAGACTATCATAATTTAAAGAGCTACGTCAAATAAAACCTGCACATTGTGTAGACATTAGCCTATAGAAAATATCCATACGTTATATAGGGGTAGGTCATACAAGGCCTCCAATTATATTTGGCAGTGCTCATCAGACAATCGAGTCCTGCACACGTTATAGAAAAGACCACGAAAGAAGACTTGCATAAGTTACAGACACACAGTAAACATATGCTGCTTGTGTTACACACAGGCTGTATAAACAGTAACTGACCTGCCAAAAATTCCCGCACATATTATACACGACAAAATATATTGTAGATGATGAAATGACTCTTGAGAGTCTGGCATCTCGTATGACCTGCAGACATTATATTGACATTACATTTATATAAGGATTAACTAATATCCCTAATCAACTACAGGGCTGCTTTCAGAGGACAGGCAGTGCCCAAGTGTGTATATTTTGGACCACGAATGGTAAGTCAGTGGGATGAATAAGGACACTGATTCGGTACCCTTTTCGGATAATAAACGTTTCACTGCATGCACCTCCTTGCCTAATAACAGGTCATGTGTTTGAATTCCAGCAGGTCCAAAGCAAATATTCATTCTTCCAAGAATGATAAATCGAGTACCATTAAACTGGGCTTTATAAATACCTGTTATCGACAGTGCACAGGAATTGCACAACTGTGGCAAAAGGCTCCATATAATAAATAAGTTATTGTAATGCTCCAGACAAGCCAGATAAATGTGTCATAGACATGCAGCACATATTATAGAAAGGGTGGTTAAACAAGAAATGCTTCTGGTATATGGAGGTCTCCAAACAACATCTGCACATGTGCAAAGATGTGTGTATGTCTAGCATAGGTTTGTACTGGAAGGGTAACCTAGTAGTAAACACTATGCTAGGTAGCATGGTGCAGAGCGGGCGGGACAAACTCCGGAGGAAATGTGCAAAGCATCCACGCAGTACACACAGGCGACACACAAGGTACACTCCAAAAAGAGAAACGACACCAGGTTGTGTAAGTATAACGTTTGTATTGGGTCAAACATGCAATAGTAACCACAGTAGTCTCTAGATTGCGCCATCTGGCGCCAGGGCAATATGTACAAGGGAATTGTTTACATGGCAGGGCCAAACGGGCCGCTGCCAGAACCATTGCGAAGGGATAAAGGATAAATGAAAAAAGGTAAGTCCATCAGTCTCAATCTTGCAACAAAGATATCAGGGCGTGAAATTAGGCATTAGGCCGGAACACCTGCAACGGAAACATCATTGCATGACAGTAGTAATCTGCATAGGAACCTGTGGCATCAATCACAGTGACATAACACATTAGGCAGGAACATCTACAAGAAGCATAACAGGATCTTGGGCAGGCACATTGGGCATAGGAATACAAAATGCGTAAGCAGGTGGGCATTGGCATCCAATGCATAAGAGTAGGCTTAGGTCATCTTAGATCCGGCAGAAAGCCATTATGCATAAATGCAAATAGGCATAAACAGAGGAATCCTTAACACAGGTGCATCATTTCATAAATCATCCCTGGGCTTACCTTAAACCTCCTAATAGGCTTCGCTTTAGCAGAAGCAACATTAACAGTGGGCATCACCTTTAGGGAAAAACATTAGGCACATTAGTATAGGGCCCCGTCCCAATAGACATAAATCACATTATGCATGACATTAGGCATAATCATCACTGTAGGCACAACCATATTCAGGTGGGGGGGCACAAACTATGAATGTAAATCACCCTGGGCCTACACATGTGAGCCTAGGAGCCTAATATAGACAGAATCATCGCAGGATAGGGTCTAAACCCTGAGCATGACATCAGCAACCAGTGGCCATATTAGGGAAGGCCTTCAACACACTAGGCGCAACACCATCGGCATAACTGCAAAATCAAATTAGCACTGAGCATCAGCCATGAGCCTAAATTACATTTGCATAGGGCGGAGCAGGCTTAAACAGGGGCAATATCTTTAGCCCTAACCCTATTGACAAGTTTAACAGTCTGGGGCATATAGTTACCCTTTTGCCCACAACGTGGGAGTCCCATATTCTGGGTCTCTAATCATCAAAACTGCCACCTTTGCAGGGGCACTTGCGCACCTTGGCGTACCCTCCTCTAGCCGATCTGTGCGGCGAAGGTCCGAGTCCAGCCCCCACTCCTTGGGGCCTGGGAAGCGGAGTCCGCGGCTGGTGCAGCTCTCTGGTGCCCTAAAAGAGTCTGGCCTCCATCGCAGGTGCCCACTGCCAGATGGGGCACCTGTAAAGTCAACACTGCCACTGGGGCCGAGCACCGACAATGTGCCCTGCTACGCCCCCCACCACGGTAGGCCTGGGCCCTCTTGACCGCCAGAGCTTCACACTCACCAGGACTCTCTTCGCTCCGCTCCGGCTCCGTCTTCTCCTCTGCAGAGGTTGCGGGGCTCTCCCTCTGGATTCCGGGAGCCCCGCCTCCCTCTTCAGCTGCTTCCTGGCTTCACCCGTGCCTCCCCTCCTGGGACCCCGGGCCTTCGCTGCAGCCTCCGCGAGACTGCAGGCATCTTCGGGTGCTGCTGGACCAGCGCGGGGTAGGCTCCCGCCTGGCTCCTCTCTCAACACGGGGCTCCCTCTTCACCACAGGAGCCTCGCAACGCCACCATTGGCTTCCGGCTCCCGCAAGGCTCCTGATGTCGTCGAAACCCCGCCCACCTCCAGGTGGTAGCATGCAATTGCCCATGTACACGCAATTGGACACATATATTAGGCACATTAATGCAAAGCAGCGTATAGTGCCACTTTGTGTTACTTTTAAGCAACTTTCAAGCAGACAACAAGTTTTGCACTAGAAAGTAAATAACAAATCAATACTATGTGCCAGTTTGTGTGTCTGCACAGGTGCAAAGTGCTGATGAATTTTGCTATTAGTAGTGTAAACGCCATTTGCACGTGTTAGAGACATGCAATGCAGTAAGTACTGCTCATACTATAGACCGATAATGAAAACAACAGCTGTACATGTTATAGACATGCAGGGTAAACCAGGGGTCTTCAAATAGAGCTTTGCCTACCATTTTTAGTAGATAGGTTTTTGAGTTAAAGACCATGCGTAGTAGCATGGCAATGCCCATGTGCCACTCCTGGGAAGACCCCACACATGCCAATAGAACTGATTAAGGTGAGAGACTCCAGATTTTGAAGTAAAAAAATTGGCTTACTTTTCTGTCTTCTGTCTAAAAATGCCTCTGCTTTCATAGATGAAAATAAATTCCCTTGGTTTTTTGGGGGGGAAAAACTCCCACTTTCCTGTTAAAAAATGTTGACGTGTATGCACCCCTTCACACAAAGTAAAACAAAGAAGCACATAGCGGTAGTTCGTGACAACTCTTTAGCGGGAAACAATTTTTGTGCTGGAAAGTAAATAATGAAGCAATACTTTGCACCAGCTTGTGCAAAGTGCTGATAAATCTAGCGAGTATTGTAAACATGACGTGTAGATAGGGTGACCAACCGTCTGTAATTTTCACGGACTGTCTGTAAATTAGCTCTAAAGTCTGTTGTCCAAGATAAATGTCTTAACTGATGGCATTTGTCTGTAATTTTAGCCTCTCAGCTAAAGAACAAAAGTTCATGTCCACAATTTAGATTCCCCAGCTGATGTGCAAGGGAGCCTCCCGTGCCGCATTCCGGAGGTAGGGGCAGAGGCTTAAAAAACAATCATCCTTCCTGTCAGGGTGTCTGCTTCCCCAAAGAAAGGCACATGTGTGCACTTGGTTACTTGGCAAATGTAAAGGCTGCTTGGGAGGTGTTAATTGATGGCATCACTTGGAGCTTCCTGATGACAAGATATTTTCTTTATGTGAGGTACTGTAAAGGTGTTCCAAGCTGAGCTATGGAGTGCATGCTTTTAAAGGACAGTTATAAAAAATGTTTTCTCTAGGTATAGTCTGCATATTAATGAAATCTATACTTTAGAAGCATTTTTTATTTTTTTTTAAAAATCTTTATTTTTCAGTTTTACACATACATGTCAATAAGCAATGCTCACAGCGGTACACAGTGAAGGCGTCTTCATAGACAAATGCAATGCAATAGAAATTACATGTTAGAACCCATGGCAGCAGTAAGCAATGGAACAGAGAAGCAAGCCAAGTCAGATCACTAACCAACCTGCAGGCCCGTCTCAGCATCTATCATAGTCCCGTCCTCCCCAACCAGACCTCGACCCGAACAATAGTGGTATACATGCATAGCACAGAAGAACAGTCATATCATATGAGCACAATACGTTAGATCACTCCTAGCCAACCCCTTTGAGAACAATTCCATGTGCGGTCTGCGTATCCGCCGCACTACGTTTCTTGGTGATGTATGCTCTGTACGGGCCCCGTATAGCCACAGGTCGTGAGTAGCTGGGCAATAAGGTTGCATATTCCTCGCAGTTCACATTACAAAACGCAAAACTGTGAAGCCACGCCTGCAAGGAAAGGACTTTCCTGCTACCCCATAATACCGCCACCTCTCGTTTGGCCAACAGAAATCCAAGTGCTGCGAACTTTCTAACAGTGCAATCTCAGGTGTAGGAATCAGTGTCATAGAAAGCATGTCTCCCAGCGTGGCGTGCATCTGTACCCAGTAGTGTTGTATCTTTGGCAGGTCCAGGAGAGATGAGCAAAGTCAGCATGTGGAGCAGAACATTTCTGGCATTGGTGTGGTCTAGTGGAATCTATCTTGTGGGACCATGCCGGGTGTGGTACATCCTGAGGAGAAACTTGAAATGTAGCAGCTTATGCCTACTATTCAGGGACACCTCCCTCGTGACCTTGCAACATTGCTTCCACTAATCATCAGAATAGGGTGACCCAAATTACTTTTCCATGCTGTACAAATTTTAAATTCGGAGAAGGGTCGATCAATCACACATTGTTTATACAATTTGGAAATCAAATGTGCGCCAGTTGGACTTTCTATAATTAAGGACAGCGGAGAGGCCGGTTCAGGAGCAGCCGGAAAAGAGCGGAAGGTGGCCCGCAACATGGAATGCATACGTCGCAGTA
Source organism: Lissotriton helveticus (assembly GCF_964261635.1). NCBI lineage: Eukaryota > Metazoa > Chordata > Amphibia > Caudata > Salamandridae > Lissotriton > Lissotriton helveticus. Next base: position 1,814,254,180 of record NC_136061.1, on the reverse strand, counting down.
CAAAGTCATCCATAAAGGAGCAATCGTGGAACCGCGCCTCCTCCGAGACTGAGAATATATGATTGTCAGGGAAAAGGTGACCTATCTTGTGAGTTTGAAATTTCTCCAATGTACGCTGAACTAAATTTTCACCTGTTATGAGGAGTAGTGGAGGATTTGGAAGCGGCAATGCCAGGGAATACAACAGGTCTAATCCCAACAGTCTTGGTAACCTTTCCCATGCCCAGCAAGTGGTAGATACCGTCTGAATGTACCGCGGGTCTCTTGGGGTACCTTTACTTAAAACGGCAGACAATTTCTGCGGAAGTACCAAATCAGCCTCGGGCTTTACATAGGGGACGCGTGCGTCTGGGTGGTACCAAGCATCGGAATAGCAACATTGCGCGGTCAAATAGTATAGATACATATCAGGAACCCCAAACCCGCCTCGCTCATACAGCAGTGTCAGAGTCTGCCAGCTCACCCGCGGTCTCTTGTCTCCCCACACTAGTCGTAAAAGAAGTTGACGAAGCTGTAAAAAAAAGGCCTGGTTGAGAGTGATAGGAATGTTGTTAAAGAAATATAGAAATCTTGGGAGAATCACCATTTTGATAATGGCCACTCTACCCGCCATTGACAAAGGCAGTCGCAACCACCTCTCTACCTGTGATTCCAGCTAACTAATTGCACGGCCATAGTTTAATCTAATGATAGTGGCTGCGTCTAAGTGCAGATAAACTCCAAGATATTTAACAGCATCATGACACCACTCAAGCGGGAATTCGCATTCCCATGCAGTCGTACTGCTGGTTAACGGAAAAATCACGGATTTGTGCCAATTAACACTAAGACCGGAGAACCTGCCAAATCGGATAATTTCTCTAATAAGGGGTTCGAGAAGCATTTTTTATCTTTAACATAAATGTATTATTATACTGTGTATAATGCACATTTAAAATGCTGACACACATTCACAGTGCTTTCAGGTACCTCCTAGCACTAAAAATCCACAAGTTGTTTTTCCGTGCTACGTCAAACAGGATTAAATTCTGTGGGCCTTGGGCTGCAGAAATATATATCTGTAGAGATCACATTAACCAGTAGAGGTTTCAAAACATAAAATAGTGCATTTCCCACTGATTGGTTTAACTTTTATTTATTTTTCAGTGCGTTATCTTACATGTAGTCACCTGACCGTGAGAGATCAACAAAATAGTTACACAATATTTTGCTCTTTTTAGCCATGCCTTTGATTACGCCTCTACGCCTACTGATCCCCATCCCCAAGGAAATATCCAAACTTTTTTAATGCACTTCAACCACTACATTGAATAGCTTTGAGGTGGGCGAGCCAATAAATTAACTACAGAGACCTATCCAAGGTCCTGGCTCAGAGTTTAGAGCCCGTGCACAAGCCAGGCATGAAGGCTCGGCTAATTAGGTGATCAAGTTTCCAACAGGACCTCGAGCTGAGCCAGAGACAAGCTTCAGGCTCAAGCCTGGCTCAAGAATTCAGCAGTTCGCTCACCTCTAGAATAGCTATATAATGTCTAGAAAGTTAGTGATATTAGCACATGGTGATTTGCATTCCCTTACCTTCATTATGAGCCTTTTTATGTAGCTAATGTATCATATTAGCCTGTGATCTGTTTGTATTCAACACAGTTTACTATTCATCTTACAGGGTTGTACAAAAACACTGTGCTCTGGTTTTAAATGGAATTGAGAAAAATAAATTAATCTAGTTAGTGGTTTCAGTGCACTATGTGTGACTGTGAAGCCTGGGTTCAAATCCCAGATTTCCTAATTGGTTAAATTGTGTGATCTTAGTCAAATCAATTTACTTCATATGTCTAATTTACTCGATACTGCCAGTTGAGAGCACTTTCAAGTAATTCAGTTTAAAATGGACTGTGCACAAAATACTCACTTGTATGTTTTATTAGCCTCAAATGTTTCACCATTCATAATAATAATATTGGCCATGATGTAAGGGACACCATATATACATGAATGGATGCACAGGAACGCCCATGCGCCGCCCATATAATGCCTACCTGATATAAGGTAATGCAAGGCAGGATATGCACTGTATTGTGTTACTGTTTGTTTTTCTTTACAATGCCACGCCATTCGTAATTGGTGCCAGTGTGTGCCAGAAGAGCAAGGCCAGACTCATCTGTGTCATTCTTGAGATGAGTCATCTTGATAATTGAAAACAATCTTACCATAAAGTGCTGCCAAGAAACAAAAATTGGTGAGGACGATAGAGATATAGCAAGAGGGATGACACCCCCATTGTTATCGGAGGGGACTTTAACACCCTATTAGATCCATTACTTAATAGATTCACCGGCAAGATTAGAGGACAGCTCAGGAACCCAGGAAAAGGCAGGCCCTGAAGCATATGATCTATGAAATGGGCTTGGTGGATACATGGAGACAGATAAAATGTCAAAAACAAGGGTATACCTTTCACAGCAAAAAATATTCACACTTCTCTGGACTAGATTATCTATTAGTAAGCCAACTGTGGGCAGGAAAATTAAAAGAGACAAATATTCTACCACGCCATATCTCAGACCATGCTCCAGTAAGCGTAAAACATTATTTGGGGTGAGAATAGGTTACAATATGAGATGGACTTTGAAAAGATCTATTCTACTAAACTCAGATGTGTCCACCCTCGTGAGGGAAAGGACTAAGGATTTTTTTGGGATAACGCCCAGTCCACCGACTTGGAGATAATATGGGATGCCTTAAAGGCATATATACGAGGGATACTACAAAGTCAAGCATCATATTTAAATAAGCTTGATAAAGCAGAACAAAAAAGTTTGGAGGGGAAAGTGGGGGCATTGGAACTAAAGTTGCAGTCTATTGACCCCACCCAAAATGATGAGTCTGCAATGAAACAACTAGAAGAGGCAAGGTTAAATTACAGGATGAAACTAGAGGCTAAGTGCCGTGTGAAGTGGGCGACTGGTCTCATGGAACAATTTGAGTATGGAGAGAAGGCCGGCTCACTGTTGGCCTGAAAGTCAAGGGCTGATAGGTCCCGTACTCATATTCGAGAATGAATAATCAATGCTCAGGGAGACACTTTAAATAAGGAAGATGAGATGCAGGCTCACCTGTACTCGCTTTTTCGGAATTATATACTGAGGAAATCAGGCCAGAGGAGGGTGTATTAAAGCATTGCCTTGATAAGTTGGATCTCCCAGTTCTTTCAAGTAAAGGCAGGAAGATAATAGATGCTGAGATTACCAAGGGTGAAATTAGAGCAAATAAAACATCTAAAAAATGGGAAGGCAGTAGGCCCGACTCATTACCAGGAGAGCTATATAAGATAATTGTAGATGAAATAGTCCCAGAAATGGTTTTACTGTTTAATTCGATCTATAAGGGGGAGGAACAAATTCTAGCTTCATGGATGGAAGCTATAATTACTCTGATCCTTAAGCCTGCAAAGGATCCGAGGAGTGCGGATTCGTATCGGCCCATCTCCCTGCTAAATGTCGACTATAGAATGTACACTAGCATCTTGGCAGGGAAATTGGCCAAGGTAGCCCCCCAACTAATTCATGTAAATCAGAAGGGTTTTATCCCAAAGCGACAGATTCAGGAATTGACTCTGTCCTTGATCAGGACTATTGATCTAGCAACCACTCAATCGTTTCCCTTGGCGGTAAACACCATAGTTGCCGCCAGGGCATTTGACTGCGTTTCTTGGGTGTTTTTATGGGCGGACCTGGAATCAATGGGCTTTGTTGCAGGTTATATTACGGCTATAAAAAACTGTATCCATGTCCTACAGCTAAGATTTTAGGAAACTGAGCTTTGACAAAGAATTTTAAGATCACCAGAGGTACGAGGCAGGGCTACCCATTGTCCCCCCTCTTCTTCGATATTTACATCGAACCCCTAGCCCATCTCCTACGGAAAGATGACCAGATAATCCCTATCCACTCACTCCGCTCTTGTAGCAAAATTGCCTTATTTGTGGATGACCTTATAATTTATACCTCTGACCCAGCTAGAACAATACCAAGGATGGAACAGTTAACTTAAAGAATTCAGGGAAATCTCTGGATATTTAATAAACACTACTAAAACTGAGGTAATGGTTTGGAATTTAGATGGTTGTGAAGGTAGAGGGCGTGAGGAGATAAAATATCTAGGGATCAATATAGTTAAACAGATTAGTGATATCCCGGCCCGGAATCTAGTTAGAGTGGCAAAAGAGATAGACAGGGATCTGACTAGATGGAAGAATCTCCCGCTTACTATCTATGGGAAGGTGAACTTGATAAAAATGTCTATCCTCCCTAAATTAACATACATATTCAACTGCCTCCCGTTGAAATTCCCAAAGGAAATGATAAATAAAATACAAGGGAAAATTACTAGTTTCATCTGGGCCTCTCGCGGAATACGTCTTTCATGGAAAAAGCTAAGAAGACGGCTCCATGTAGGTGGCCTAGCCCTACCAGATCTTAACTTATATTGTATAGCATCCCAATTGATATTTTTTCGAATGCTTATAGGGGACCCTGACTCAACTACCTGGGGCTCTATATTAGGGGACATGACAAATAAGTTCAGGACAGCTTTTGTGTATAAATTTGGGGCTCAGATTTCTTTTTTTAAAGTAAGATTAAAAGTATTAAAGGCATCTTTGAATCTATGGCTTACCATGAGGAATCTCTACAAATTATTTCTTTGTTATCAATCATATCTATTATACTCCAGCTAAAATAGCAAAATTTGCCCCAACCCCGAGCCGAAATGTCATAGGTGCCTGGCCCCTAAGGCAAACGGCATCCATGGTTTTTTTTTAATGTGCAAAGCTTGCAACATTTTGGGATGGGATTGGGGGCTACATGCGCAAGATTTTTGGTATAAATATCACGGTTAATGGGACTCTAGTCTTTTTTGCCAATGACTGCTCTTCAGCAAATAATCTGTCAGCGAAGGACAGAGGACTTTTACTGTGTCTTATTTTACTAGTGCGCAAGGAAATCTGCCGGAAGTGGAAGGACCCCAACCCCCCAAGAACAGAAGAGTGGTTGAATTCTGCATTTGCAATGGCCCGTCTTGATGTCGCCAGTGTGGGTAATATCTCAAATAGCCTCTGGCAACCTCTTATCATCATGGGCACAGACTTGAGACGGTGTAGAGAATGAAACGTGAAGGCTCCTGGTCCTATGATTACACCTTTAAAACTCCAGCGTAAGGAGTTGGTCGGGAGACCTAAGCAAGTGCAGCCGGCCGGAGGGAGTCCAGCTCCATAAAAACGGCTGTAATATTATGCAATTTGCTTAAAGGTGAGATGAGGAAAAAAAAAAACAATGAGGAAGATGCTTAATATAGGGTACTTCTCGGAATTTGCAGCTATCTGGGATTCCCCAGTGACACTGGAATGCCTAAAATATGGTTTGACGTTACCACTGAAGCAAGCCGGGTTGATTAAGTGGGGTGAACTACTATCCGAAGGCGAACTGGTCCCTTGGGAAGAATTGAAAGCCAAGACTGATAACAGACTATCTAAATTTAAATACACAGGCCTGCCAAGTATCACGCAACGGACGTGACTCTAACGCATTTCAGTGTGGTGTTCTGCATCAACCCACTAAAATGCTTTATCACGCATTTTATTGGCTCTGTCTCTGCTGTACCAGCAGCGCTAAAGTAAGTAGCCGGCTATGCCAGACTGCTAGCGCGCGGCGCGCCGACCTGTGACACCCAGTGCTAGAGTTAATGACGATCTCATGCACACACTGCTACAATGTATGTTGAAATTTATTGCTGAAATTCCCGCCCGCGGAGCGGGCGCTGCTGTGTCTCACACTACAGCCCTGACGTCACCCGGCCGAGTGGCAGTCCTGTGCCCATTCAGACACTGTAACCTGCGGCGGGTGGGGGCTGCCCTCTCAGCAGTGGTTGGCTACTGGCGCCGCCGGGGAGGGGGAGGGATGTGACCTCACGTCCTGGTTGTGGAGGGAAGTGAGGTTGGATTGATAGGACATAAGCGGGGACTCGACTGGAGATTGGATTGCTGCGCGCCGGAGGCAGACAGAGTCACTGTCCTGTCCGCGTCCCAGTGCATGAATTAACTCACTCAGTGTGCGGTGCTGTGCATATTTTACTGGTGTTGGACGTGGGCCGCATCACTCAGCAGCATGGCATCACCCGTCCGCAGGCGCGAAGCCGCAGCTCGTGCAGGTGTATGAATCCGTGCGTGAACTCTTATCGCCTCTCTCCTGGCAGTGAGCGTCTCTCATCGCTCCAGTTTCAGGACGCGCAGTCTCTGTCCTTCCTTGGATTTATTGAGCGTCAGGAGACTTTGAAGAAATAAAGGTAAATACTGATAAAAACACAAAATCGAGTATTGTGATACAGTATCTCTGACTGAAACACTATACTGTCATGGATGTATATTCACCAGAATGCCAGGAGTACGTCAATCACACCCGATGACATCACAAGGTTGACTCCTTGTGTCACCTTTCGCTTTCAATGGCTCTTTGGTCGGGGGCTCTGTTTCACTCTGCCCTGGGGCTCATCCTGTGGCCCGGCGCACTGTGCTTGAGAGGGTCCGTCTTTGCACTGTGCTCTTGCTGCTTAGGAGGGGTGGAGGCAGGTGTTAGGGGGATCACACCCTGACTCAGGGGCGCATTGTAATACTGCAGAGCTGGGGTGGAGGGTGCTGATTGTTTAGAAATTAAATAATAGCTTTAAAAGCACCTGCTGCAGAGTTCGACATCCTTGTTGCTCAAAGGAGGTTCATTTCTGGTATTTGTCTATTTCCATGACTTCATTCCATGATTTTGGTCGCAAGAAAGTGCCACTCTCTGTGTTACATATTTAGTTGTTGCCTGACTCTCTTAAATCCACTGAATCTATGAAAATGTCACAAATAATCAATCTGAAACATTAGCAGCTATTCTCAAATGTGTTTACTTTCCGATATGACTGTGTCCCTTGCGGGAGTGCACTGTTCGAATTGGTCCCAGTGCCAGGGTGCTTTACCCACGTATTTTAGAAACTAATAAACATCCGTATCAATATTTCAACCTTCAATAAACCTTCAGTGTCTCAAAAATCTTGATAAACAGACACAAACCAAATTTATCTTCACAAAAGCGTTTCTTTTTTTGCTTTACTCTTTCAAAATACTTTGTTTCTGATATTTCATTATATTGTTAGCATTTTACCACATATTCACAATTCGTTTTCATTGAGAACATAATGCAAACTGATATAATTTTCAGAGCTTATACTCCACATCATATTCATATAATACAACAAATGTATCAAAACTTGCGCCGACTTCCTCCCAATGCATTTCGATGCCGGAGCATCTTCGTCAGGGGAATTACTATATGAAACAAAATTTCATGTAAGATAACAGAAACATGACTTATTCATCCCCATCACAACGTTTATATACATACTTCACATGCTGTATCAACACTCTACTAATAAATTTCATGCAATTATTGATGTCTGACAATATTCAAGCCAACTAGCAATTCAAACAATATAGTGGAACTACTGTGGTGTTCCCTATACATGCCATTCGATATCCTGATCAGTGCAACCCATATTCGTTACCTCCCAAAACGTGACTCACAAGTGGCCAACACCAAACCGTAATGTGTTGAATAGAAATGAACTCATGACCAAACAAGAAATGTACCTGAAGTACGTAATATAAACAGATTCTTTCTAAATAGGGGAAATACAAGAGGAAAATGAGTATAACTGTGTCCAATCGTATGAAAAGTCCAACACCATTACCACTCTACATGCACCCCCTGCTTACTTCCAAAAGGCGTCACGCGCCACGTGAATTCTGTATCTGCAACAACTGCAGCACCGTCTACGAAGCAGAAATACAGGCTTTAACCCACATGTTGTTAATCTGCGTGATATCTGTAACATAACCCCACACAATGGCCCTTACCTCGCGCTAATCTTCCTGATCCTCCTCTGCTCCGATTTCTGAAAGTTTGCCGAATGTCGGCAGTGCATGACGGGACCTGTTTTAAACGTCCGTCATAAACATAGGACTGGTGCCCCTCCCGGCTCGAGTCGTCACGGTATTCTACGCGTCAAGCATAATTATGCAATGTTATCTTGGACTACACCTCAATGTGAAAAAGCACTAATATTTTGAAAGCGTCAACTCTGTGTTTTATGTGTAACTATTTCCGTGACTGCGAGTGCTGTTATACCGCGTGGTGTGCATAGAAAGAGGACTATCAAGCGTGCAGCCTCTTCCAAAACGTCATTGTAATCCCTAATAACATAAAATAACATAAAAATAAAATTAAGCGACGTGCTACCAATTCCATGTGCGCTGCAAAGCCACAGCTAATATCCATATTTACAGATGCCCCTGTGCAATAAAAAATCAAAAGAAGTGATGTTATGAAAATGGTCATCGTTTTGTCCACCAACATAGGTTGCGCTTATCAAAAAATCAAATCCTGTATCAACAACTTATTCATCACCACAAATATATATTTAAATGGTATTTACAAAAATAATTATTGTGCACTCATAAGTAACATGCAAATTCAATTTTATCATTCAGCCCCCCAGGTTTAACGGTGTGAAGGTACCTCATCCAAAAAGTTTCTCTTTGAGCAATTCTTACATTAGGGTCCACATGGGGTTCAACCAATACTTGCTCTAGTACAGTGTACCTGAGTTGAGGAATAGTGTGTTGCCTCTCTTTCCAATGTTGCGCAAGACTTGATTTCTCATTGCCAAGCCTAATGTTTGACTTATGTTCGGTGATCCTGATTTTAATCTTTCTCATGGTGCGGCCCACATACACTAGGCCACACGGACATTTAATTGCGTATATCACCGAACTAGTGTTACAGTCTGAAGTGTGTCTCAGTGTGATCTGTTTGCCTGTGTGTGGATGGGTAAATATGTCTCCCACTAATACATTACCACAGTGACCACAGTTAAAACATTTCTGCATTCCTTTAGTTTTAGCCTGCACTGGCTTGGGTTTTTTGTTTTTCAACAACTCTTTGAGATTCTTTGATCTTGACAGTGCAAAAATTGGGGTTTCAAAGAAAACTGATTTAAAATCTTCTTCTTGACAGTTTGAAACATCCCAGTGGGATCTGTGTCCAGAGCAATATATGTATCGGTGTCCTCCACATGTGCTGAAACTTTTCGATTGTAGTAGGCAGTATCCATCACCACCAAGGCTCCTCCCTTGTCTGCTGCCTGAAATGTGAGCTCCTGATTCTCGCCCAATGCTTTGAGTGTTGCCCATTCTTTCTTAGTCAAATTGGTACTCCTCGATTCCTTCTTATGTATATCTACCAGATCCTTTTTCACAAGTAGTTCAAATAAATCCAAAGTCTTGTGTGAGGTGGGAGGAATGAAAGTGCTTTTCGGTTTGAAAACTTTAGTCGTTTCTTTTTCTGGCAGTTGCGGTAGATTATGAAAGAACCATCTGAGTCGAAGTTTCCTCGTGAATTTATACAGTGCTATTTCAGTTTCCAATGGATTGGTTTTGTACGTAGGTACGAAAGACATTCCTTTATTGAGAATGATCAATTGACTATCAGTAAGATTTGTGCTTACTGATAGTCAATTGATCATTCTCAATAAAGGAATGTCTTTCGTACCTACGTACAAAATCAATCCATTGGAAACTGAAATAGCACTGTATAAATTCACGAGGAAACTTCGACTCAGATGGTTCTTTCATAATCTACCGCAACTGCCAGAAAAAGAAACAACGACTAAAGTTTTCAAACCGAAAAGCACTTTCATTCCTCCCACCTCACACAAGACTTTGGATTTATTTGAACTACTTGTGAAAAAGGATCTGGTAGATATACATAAGAAGGAATCGAGGAGTACCAATTTGACTAAGAAAGAATGGGCAACACTCAAAGCATTGGGCGAGAATCAGGAGCTCACATTTCAGGCAGCAGACAAGGGAGGAGCCTTGGTGGTGATGGATACTGCCTACTACAATCGAAAAGTTTCAGCACATGTGGAGGACACCGATACATATATTGCTCTGGACACAGATCCCACTGGGATGTTTCAAACTGTCAAGAAGAAGATTTTATATCAGTTTTCTTTGAAACCCCAATTTTTGCACTGTCAAGATCAAAGAATCTCAAAGAGTTGTTGAAAAACAAAAAACCCAAGCCAGTGCAGGCTAAAACTAAAGGAATGCAGAAATGTTTTAACTGTGGTCACTGTGGTAATGTATTAGTGGGAGACATATTTACCCATCCACACACAGGCAAACAGATCACACTGAGACACACTTCAGACTGTAACACTAGTTCGGTGATATACGCAATTAAATGTCCGTGTGGCCTGGTGTATGTGGGCCGCACCATGAGAAAGATTAAAATCAGGATCACCGAACATAAGTCAAACATTAGACTTGGCAATGAGAAATCAAGTCTTGCGCAACATTGGAAAGAGAGGCAACACACTATTCCTCAACTCAGGTACACTGTACTAGAGCAAGTATTGGTTGAACCCCATGTGGACCCTAATGTAAGAATTGCTCAAAGAGAAACTTTTTGGATGAGGTACCTTCACACCGTTAAACCTGGGGGGCTGAATGATAAAATTGAATTTGCATGTTACTTATGAGTGCACAATAATTATTTTTGTAAATACCATTTAAATATATATTTGTGGTGATGAATAAGTTGTTGATACAGGATTTGATTTTTTGATAAGCGCAACCTATGTTGGTGGACAAAACGATGACCATTTTCATAACATCACTTCTTCTTTTGATTTTTTATTGCACAGGGGCATCTGTAAATATGGATATTAGCTGTGGCTTTGCAGCGCACATGGAATTGGTAGCACGTCGCTTAATTTTATTTTTATGTTATTTTATGTTATTAGGGATTACAATTACGTTTTGGAAGAGGCTGCACGCTTGATAGTCCTCTTTCTATGCACACCACGCGGTATAACAGCACTCGCAGTCACGGAAATAGTTACACATAAAACACAGAGTTGACGCTTTCAAAATATTAGTGCTTTTTCACATTGAGGTGTAGTCCAAGATAACATTGCATAATTATGCTTGACGCGTAGAATACCGTGACGACTCGAGCCGGGAGGGGCACCAGTCCTATGTTTATGACGGACGTTTAAAACAGGTCCCGTCATGCACTGCCGACATTCGGCAAACTTTCAGAAATCGGAGCAGAGGAGGATCAGGAAGATTAGCGCGAGGTAAGGGCCATTGTGTGGGGTTATGTTACAGATATCACGCAGATTAACAACATGTGGGTTAAAGCCTGTATTTCTGCTTCGTAGACGGTGCTGCAGTTGTTGCAGATACAGAATTCACGTGGCGCGTGACGCCTTTTGGAAGTAAGCAGGGGGTGCATGTAGAGTGGTAATGGTGTTGGACTTTTCATACGATTGGACACAGTTATACTCATTTTCCTCTTGTATTTCCCCTATTTAGAAAGAATCTGTTTATATTACGTACTTCAGGTACATTTCTTGTTTGGTCATGAGTTCATTTCTATTCAACACATTACGGTTTGGTGTTGGCCACTTGTGAGTCACGTTTTGGGAGGTAACGAATATGGGTTGCACTGATCAGGATATCGAATGGCATGTATAGGGAACACCACAGTAGTTCCACTATATTGTTTGAATTGCTAGTTGGCTTGAATATTGTCAGACATCAATAATTGCATGAAATTTATTAGTAGAGTGTTGATACAGCATGTGAAGTATGTATATAAACGTTGTGATGGGGATGAATAAGTCATGTTTCTGTTATCTTACATGAAATTTTGTTTCATATAGTAATTCCCCTGACGAAGATGCTCCAGCATCGAAATGCATTGGGAGGAAGTCGGCGCAAGTTTTGATACATTTGTTGTATTATATGAATATGATGTGGAGTATGAGCTCTGAAAATTATATCAGTTTGCATTATGTTCTCAATGAAAACGAATTGTGAATATGTGGTAAAATGCTAACAATATAATGAAATATCAGAAACAAAGTATTTTGAAAGAGTAAAGCAAAAAAAGAAACGCTTTTGTGAAGATAAATTTGGTTTGTGTCTGTTTATCAAGATTTTTGAGACACTGAAGGTTTATTGAAGGTTGAAATATTGATACGGATGTTTATTAGTTTCTAAAATACGTGGGTAAAGCACCCTGGCACTGGGGCCAATTCGAACAGTGCACTCCCGCAAGGGACACAGTTGTGTCTGATTTTGCAGTTATTATTGGAACCTGATAGGGGTTAGTCAGGCAGCGGGTCTGCACCGATGGTCAAAAGTTAGAAATTCACTGTAAGATACATAAGGTGTGCAGGTTACACATATATTTTTTGTACTTTCCGATATGTACATGATTCTCTTGTCTTCGTTGCTTGATTCTGCTAGCGAGAAAGGGTCACTCATAGTCGTTGAAATGTCACTCATAATTACAATGAAATTATGAAAATGTCACACATAGCAATCTGAATCCTTGGCAGCTATGAATACATTCCGCTAACTTCATGGCTTTCCACAATATCCCGTGAGACAGGGTCGTTAAGGGACTTCGAGAATGATATTCAGGATGCCAGAACAAAAGTCTCCAAGTGGTATACACTACTTGTGGATGTAGAGGAAAGGAAACTAGAACCTCCACATACTATCTGGCAGGATGTACTTCAGGAAGAGGGTTTGCAATCACTCTGGAAGGACTCCCTAAAAGCATTATGCTTTTTAGTTACACCGGCAAATTTCAAAATACATCACTTTTTTACAATAAATAGATTGTATTGGACACCACAAAAAATAGCTACGTTCATATCTCAGCCGATCCCTAGTTGTAATAGATGTGAAACACAAAAGACAATGATATACATATTTTTTACATGCCCCTAATAAAGCAATATTGGAAGGTGGTGGAATCTGCCATTTGTGACATCTTAAAGAAAACATTTGCTAAACAAAAGGGGTTGATATTTTACTTATTATTATTGGCCAGATGATAGATATGAAAATATTTGACGGACTCTGTGCCCCCGCATCCTACTGGTTGGTTGAAAGCGGCCAAGTGGACATGTAGAACAGCTGTAGATGGTCATCTACCAAGGACTAGGGATGCCTGTCTCCTTCCATATTCCTTTTTTTTTTTTTTAGTCCTATGATTATATCAGAACATGGTGGAGGCGTCTATCCTTCGGAATGAAAGAGCCTTTTGAAGGGTTTGGCTGAGAAAAGGCAAGGGTCCATATGATATAAGGGCGCAAGATAATGGTCCTTGACTTGTAAGATGCCATGCTGACATGAGGAAACAAAAACAAAAAGAGGGATGACAACAGGGCCCACTGGGTTTCACTTTATTTCATAGCTGCTATGTATCTACATGCCAGACTGGTCACATTCTGTCAATCTTTTTTAAACTAACAGACCATTGCAGGGGTGCTTTAGGGCCAAGGAGAACAGTTTTAGGCTACCCAACCCTGGGTTACTTTAGTTTGTTCAGAAGTACTCCCTGCAATCAACTTCTCAAAGGGTAAGTTGAATCAAAGTGCTTTTCTCTCGTTTTCTCTGCTTTCCCTTACTATTTCACCTGTTTTTTGTGTGCCTCCTCCTTGCTTTTCTTTCATTTTCACTGTTTTCTCCTTGCTCTTTCCCACGTTTTATGTGTGCCTCCTCATTGCCTTTCCCTCATTTTATGTGCAGCATCCCCAAGTAACTCTTTACCATCACCTCTCTCTTTCTCTGCTGGTTCCAATGCCCAGTCCCTCCTCCCCTTTAAACTATGTGTCAATCTACTTGCAAGCTTGTTTAATTTTTACTTGCACTGAAATAGATTGTTTGTGTCCCCTGTGCAAACAAATGGCTGAGAATATTAAACTTAAGGCCAGTGCTGTGGTCGAGTTAAGTTAGCACTCTCAGCCTTAAAAGATGTGTGACTTGATCTTAAGCATGGGCGGATCTAGCGGATCTCGCGTACGCGAATTTGCGTATTTACGGATTCGCAATCCGCGAGAATACGCGAACTCTCGCGGATTTGCGGATTTTCCAGTTTTTTGTGTTGGCGAGCGTTCGCGCGGATTTTGGGACAATTTCGCAATTGCGAACTTACTTTTCGGCTCGCAACGGCCGCGACTATGTTGTTTCTACGTCTGGTTTATCATCACAGGTTCACAGCACCCTCTGTTTCACCACTGCCACCCTCTGGGACACCCATGCCACCCTCTGGTACATCCTCACTGCCACCCATTAGGTTTGTTTATCACTGTAGTTTATGGGGGTTGAAAAAAGCAAGCACACCTCCCCTACTTCAACTGCCATGAATTAATTTGGGGTTGATTAATGTGTCAGTTATTTTGAAAGTTCCAGTCTGGCTGGCACCTGCTTCCTTCCTTATCTGTAATTTGCTTTCTGTTGCAGTGCAATTTTTTTTCACAGGACCTTTATGGTCTACTTGTAGCTATTCTATGAGCCTGCTGTTTGGGTCATAGCAGGGTCATAGAATAGTTGCAAACTCTGGAGGGGCCCCTCAGGAAGCACTAGAGTGAATGTTACTAATGTTAAGTTTGAACTTTTGCACCTGCTCATTGCTTTCAGTTTAGCAAAAATCGTTTTTTCTGCAATTTCGCACGTTTTTTGGGGCGCGAATCCGTGCGAGATCGATTTCGGAAGCCGCGAATGCTTGCGAATACACTAAGTTTTTCTTTGCGACGTGTATGTTCGCGTGATTTTGTGCGTGTTCGCGAGGCGCTTGTAGCTATACGTTTGCCAAGTTACCCTAGCGGTCGTACACGGGCGCGGCCATCTTGTTTGCGTGACGTAATTCCGTTTCCGGCCGCTATGTGTAATCTCGCAAACTGTGCTGCTCGCTAGTACAATTTCGCGCGTGCTCGCGAGGAAAATCTCGCGCGAACTTACCCACGCGGTCGTGAATGGGCGCGGCCATCTTGTTTCTCATTCATTGCTATGGTTCTGGGCATGCTTTCTGTATCCTCTCTGAATCTCTGCCATCCTTTGCTTGTTTGAAGTTTATTTGATCTATTTTACTTATTAATCTATCCCTCTATTTTTCTAGCTCTATATTTTTGTGTTTTCTGCTGCTTTTAGTTACTTTTAAACTACTTTTTTAAACTCTTTTCTTTTCTTCTTCACTATTCTATTTCTTCTTTATCATTTAACTTTATTTCTGCCCAGACCATGGTAAAGGGAGCCGGGAAGCACCCTGAGAAGGGGAAGGGTCCCGCACCCCGTGCCCGGCTCCCGTGCGGGCGTTTGAGGGGGGAGCAAGTGGTGCCACGGGAGATCTTTAGCGCGGAGGAGGTGGCCGCACTCATCTTCCACGTCCAGCGCCGCCTCCCCAAGACGATCCTGGGAGGCGGCAAGATCGCAACCGGCTATGGCATCCGGGAGCGCCGGAAGCGGTGGGAGAAGGTGTGCCGGGCCATGTTTCAGCTCTCTGGGGTCCGGCGCACATATAACCAGGCCACCCACCGCTGGACAGATGTCATGGACCGGGAGCGGGACTTGCTGGACGCGCTCGGCGTAGAGGTCCCCGGGCTTGGTGAGTAGTAGTAGCTATTCATCACTACTCTGTTTTATCCGGCTCTGTCATTTGCAAATCTTTGTTCTTTACCAAGAGCAATAATGCTGCCGATTACATTGTAGGTAAATTATATTTCAAAATCTTCTATGCATTTCAGGTGCACTGCTCTCCTTCTCAGTAGCCTTGCTTGCTACTATGCTTATTTGTTTTGTATTTTGTGTTAATTTCATTGGCCTGAGAAATTATGTATGAGTGTAGTGTAAAGATAAGAACTGCGTAATGCTAGACACTAAGGGTCATATTTTCAATTACCGGCGCATCCCTGCAAAGTAGCAGGGGTGCGGCAGTAATTGTGTGCCATGCCACCACCACCCATTGGCCCAAAATGTCACAGAAGCCTTACGCATCTGTGCCGTAAAGGCGGCGCATTGCTGGAGTTGCGTGCCAACGATGGCGCAGCTCCAGCAATGCTCTGGGGTACCCTATCTCCCCAATGCTGCATCAAGCCGTACGTCAGCTTCAAGCGCGCAGGGTTTGAGTCATGCATCATTGTCCTAAAAGTGACTGATTGACATCTTGTAGATTTCCCTCAGCCACTTTTAGGATTCGTTCCTGCGCAGGTACGCCTTCCCTTGCGCCGGAACGCCCCCTGATGGCGCAGGGCTTTACAACGTGATGCATATATACGCCGCACCAACACCATGGCGAGTCTTTTGTTCTGCCGCTGCGTCACAAAAGTCATGCAACAATGGAGGAAAATGAGCCGCAAGGGACTTCTAAATCAGCCCCAACAGACTGAAGTCCAGTCCTTCCTTTAGACACATGGCTATAAGAAGAAATAGTGGCGGTGGTCGGTGGATTGATAGTTTGAGTATTCACTGATCTGCAAGCAGGATGGACTTTGTCTGTCACTTCGCGTGCTGCGGACTGCTGCCTGCCAGGCCTAGGCAAACCTCTTTAGTAGTCTGTTTATTGAGTTACATAGGAACTTTCTAAGTCAACGGTCCGCAAATCAGGCAATACGAATAACGTAGTATACCACATGAGATAGATCCCGTGGAATAGTTGTCTATCTATTTGCTATTTCTCCAAAATATTTTGTTATTGTTCTTTTGAAATGTTTGATTTGGTTGACAAATCTCATCCATGTTTTCTGGTCTTTCTTTCTTTCATGTTGTACATCAGCTCCCCCCAAGGGCAAGAGGACACAGGAGGAGGGTGCTGTTCAGGAGGATGCAGGCCAGGATCGGGCAGGCGAGGGCTCCTTTGCTGGCCCCAGTAAGTTTAAATTTTAATAAAGAGTACCTATTTTTTCCTAGCGTTCCTCATTCGATTTTTTTCTAAATCGTCTTTGATCTTCTTGTAGACTGGATATAAATTCTTATCCTGCCTCGAATATGACTCCATGTGGTATTACTAGATTATTCTTATTAGTCTGTCTGTGTAGCTAACTAAGATTGGACATTTGGCAATTCCATTGTGCTCCCATTCTATTCAGCAATAGCTCTATGCACTGTCTCCTTACTGACTAGATAGTGTGGCAGAGTCATTTAGCTCCCGAAGTCACCGATGATTGATCCCCAATGATCTTTAGATTATCCTACGCAGGACAAGAGTACGGAGTCACAGTCAAGAAGTGTCAGAGGCACTCATGCTTGCAAAAATTCCAAAACCTTTAGCTCATCCACTCTAGTCTGGAGGACCAAAAACCACAGAGTCTATTTAAGTTTAATAGCTTTATTAAAGGTAAACACATTTATTAAAATCAACTTTGTCATAAAACTATTTAACTGAAAACGGAAAAGTGCTTAGTGCTGACGATTAATTGGACACATTTCTTGTGGTCGAGCCGAGCTCTCACCTGGTTTGAACTTGATCCTGGACTCGTGTTCTTAGAAGTCAAGCTTCTGTCTGTTAGGAGAAAAAGTGGTGCGTGTTAAAAATAAAAAGCAAGCATTCATCAGTTGTGCATAAAAGTGCAGCAAGACAACAGCCTTCCCTGGAAAAAGGGACATTTTTACTTTAGAGTAGACAGTCACAAATTATTACACTGTATTCTGTTTTTTTAACATTTCTTTATTACTCCTAGACCAAATATTATATAGTAGTGAGTGGTGTATTCTAACATTCTTAAATGTAGTTTGTAGGTGGAACATCTGGTGGCGGGGCCAGCGCGGAGGTGGCGGTGTTGGGCGAGGACTCGGAGGACTCTGGGGAGGAAGCGGTGCAAGAGCCGGCGGACGGTCCTGTGGGGGTTCCCACGGTGGTGGCGGGAACAGGTAAGCTATATATTCCTTACTTATTGAGATTGAAGACTGCATAGTGTGCTTTCTGCACAGGTGTATTACAAATCAACCAGGTAGTAGCCTCCTCGAAATGTACTCCGACTTAGCTGTGAAGTTTTTGGTGAGAAGAATCCCAATAAGATCTTAGATGAACGTGATGGATGGGATGAACGAAAAGCGAAAGAAGGGTGTAAGTAAGTGGGACGCGAAATTTTATGATGGCTGGCAAAGAAGAACGATATGTGTTTGCTTGGCCCCCGAGGTGGCTGGGAAGGAAAGAATATGGTATGGTGCATGGCTGGGTCAATGATGAAGCAAGGATGGGTGGAAGGACAGCAGCCTGGGTGGGTGAAACAGAAACTGTTTGTGTGCGTATACTTTGAATGAATGGATGCCTGGAGCATGGTATTCTCTGACTCTTAGATAGCACATGTGTATCTAGAGAGAGTAGATGGTCGCTGGATGAACTAAGTGTTACCTTGAAGAGCATGTACCACCGCACCCGCACGTCCGTTCCAGTGTAGGGAAGGCAAGGAAAAGAAATTGTAAATGTGTCCAATACTACCATGAATAGTAGCAGTACTTTGTATTGCAACTGCAAGCACAGCATATATCCGGTTATTACGGTGGACACTCCGTACCTCTCTTAATAACTTTAGTTTAGTTGTAGTACGTCATTCATGTGTGGGTGTATCACTGTTCACTCAATATTAAGCAAAGCACCTAAAGTCATCCCATATGTCATCAAATACGTCCCATGTGAAGTGATAGATAATCAAATTATTTAGCTTCTTCATTTTCCTTTTCTAGTACTCATTTGCACTGTAGGGTGAAAGGTAAATTAATTAAGCAGTAGCCCTTGTAACAGAGTATTCTCAGTGCCACCCGTAATAGAAAAGTAATAGCTTCACCACCTGCATGTACTGGACCGGTACAGTAACGCCAGTGTGTCTCACTCATCATGGTGTGCAACTGTTTTTCTCGGGTGCAAGTTCACTGTGCTGCCATTCTGCCGGCTTGCATAAGATAACGTACCAATTTTCCTAAACAAGAGAGAAGAAGAAGAATAAGACTGGGGTACTGTCATAGTCGACTGTAATGGAAGTCCATAGTGGTCGTAGAATTTGTTCATTAAACTACCACTAATGTTAGAGCAAGGATGCAGAAGTGGGAGGTTACATAGCTACTGTCCTCAATAGTTATGTACTGTGCTTTCAATTTGCTACTTGTACTGTGACCCAACTTTCGGCTCATTCACTTCGTGTTATTAATGCTAAGGAGCATTGGTTACAGACTATGTCTTTCTTTCTTCATATAGTTGCTCCTTCCAAATCAACATCACGGAGGGAGCAGGCTCGAATGGTCCGGCAACGGAGGCTGGATGCCACTGTCGCCGAATATCGGCGGCTGGTGGCCCTGGAGGAGGAGGAGGACACGCAGTCGACCGGTGCAACCACCACAACATCCTCGACTGGGACAGCTGCATCCTCCTCCGTGACCCCACGGGCCGCCAGCATGCGCAGTGCTCCAGCGGTACGGAGCCGGGCTAAGAAAGCCAACCGCCAAGCAGCAGAAAGACCAGCTGCCCCCCACAGGAGCTGCAAGGCACGCCAGCGCCGCCTAGGAGTCCGAATGTCCTACCTGGAGCAGGAGGTCCTTACGTACAAGAACTTGGTGGAGGGCCTCCGCTTCGACCTTGCCACCCTCCGCAAGGAGTATGATGCCCTGGCCGCAAAATTCACCAGCACCCTCCAGTAGTGGAGTGTCCCTTGCCCTTTTTTTAGAGACTTTTGGGGGGTGGGATTTGGGAGTTGGGTTCTTTTTGGGACTTTTCAAAGACAATCGTTGGGGTTAGGGAGGGTCTTGAGGGAGATTATTTTGTTAGGGCTACATAAATATACTTTTTTGAACTTTATCTGACCATACCTGTTTTTTACTGCTTTTCAGTCTGGTGGGTGGGGGACGGGGGTGTAACAGTAAGTTTGTTTTCCTGAACAGTCGTAGGACTTTAGTAGTACTACCGTCAATCTCTCGTCTAGTCCTAATACTCCATTATACTACCTCCCACCAAACGCTTATCTTACCTGTAATTTGTGTTAGAAATTAGGGCTAGGCCCAGGGCTGGCTCCACGTGAAATGGGTATTAACGTTGGCAATCCTGGGCGGGTGAAATTTCCTCATTGCGGTGGTACTAGTGGTGTGACACAGTGGCAGTTGCATGCCTATGGAAAAAAAGAAAACGTTTCCTGGTTTGTCCTTACTGTAGCATTACAACAGTTACGGTACGATCGAGAATATAGCAGGTGACAGTACACTAGAACAGTGCCATAATGTAGCCTAACAAATGGTAAAGTATTTGCTTGCAAGTATAATTAGTACTTGCGTTGAATTTATTTGACATTGGCTCCTACTACTAGAAGAAATAGTACTGAAGCTGAGTAAGTCTAGAAGATATCCTCGTATTCCTTCGCCAGCCTGTTGCTATGACCTTATCCTCCCCAGCAAGTGTGTGGAATTATTGATGTCATTTTAGTCAGACATCAAGCAAAACAACACAGCCCGGGGGAAGAGGGTTAGGGTTTGGAAAATGGATGGGAATGGGGGTTTCTTTTTGGGTAGGTTTTGTGGAGAGAAGAAAAAAAATGCACAGCCTGGACAAACAATAATTGAAGATAAAGAAATCTTTTGGTACAAACTAAAGCTAAGCACATGCAGTCACACTCATAGAAGAAAACAATGGATACTGTATCTGTATTCTGTATGTTGTTGGAGTTGTCCTGTTGAATTTGGTAAGTAAGTTGCATGCAGCAAACAATTCCTCTTATTAGCGGCACTCCTCCATTCCAGCTGACGCTTCGTCCATCAATGTTGGTGACCACTGACAGAAGACACCCTGTCCACTGCCTGCCTGGCGGATGTTGACTGAAACCCGGCCTGTAATTATTGAACGGAAAACAGGAAGTGCTATTACAATACCACTGATAAATAAATAAAAGGTATGTACGCTGTGTGGTGCAAAAAGTCACACTTTGATTTCCCTAATAGACAGTACAATATTTTTGAAATTGCGTGCTCTGTCTGAGTCACCTTTTTAAGGATAAATAAGTATGGCCAAAATATTATAGCGGATCTTTCCCCTCAAGGTAGGTGTACTGTAAACTGTGTTTTAGAACACAATTTGACCTTCCCAGCAATGCTCCCACCAAGACCCTTACTAAAGCCAGTCGCAAAAATGTAGAAGACCCCCAATCAGATCTCCAAAAACAATGCCTAGCAGAAAAATGGTGACAAAACGTACTTTGAAAGTAACAGTAGGCCCAAATACACCCTTACCGACCGTGGATTGTATTCAAACCACTTGCAAGCAAGCAAAAGTATCCATAGCCAGCATCGCTCCAACAGTGCTCTAAAACCCCAGAACTGCGTTGCAATAGAACACCCCGAAACACATGCAATCCTGCTGCTAGGGCTAACCCTAACGAACCCTAACTTACAAAAAGTGCCAAAAGGTGTTTCCTTATGGATTTTGTCCAAAACACTTCTATCCGGTATTAGACCTTCCCAGGAATGCCCCAGCCAAGACCCGCCAACCCACCCGCAAAAAAGCACGCGACAACACCCCCAAACAGCGAAAAAGATAAATCTCATACTTACTATATCTCTCGGCCTTCGGTCCAAACGCGCTGTGCAGCTAGGTCATCATCATAACTCCTGTTTTCCACCACGGATTTCCTGAAAAGCAAATGCAATCAAGATTAGACTGTCGCAGCAGTGCTTCGACAGAGACCACGGCCGCAACCCACCCACGAACAGCAGGAAGCCCCCCAAAATGCTACATTGAGCAAGATGTCAGAAGAAATAGCAAAAAAAACGCTTTTCCTTAAGGTTTTTGTCCAAAACACTTCTATCCGGTATTAGACCTTCCCAGGAATGCCCCAGCCAAGACCCGCCAACCCACCCGCAAAAAAGCACGCGACAACACCCCCAAACAGCGAAAAAGATAAATCTCATACTTACTATATCTCTCGGCCTTCGGTCCAAACGCGCTGTGCAGCTAGGTCATCATCATAACTCCTGTTTTCCACCACGGATTTCCTGAAAAGCAAATGCAATCAAGATTAGACTGTCGCAGCAGTGCTTCGACAGAGACCACGGCCGCAACCCACCCACGAACAGCAGGAAGCCCCCCAAAACGCTACATTGAGCAAGATGTCAGAAGAAATAGCAAAAAAAACGCTTTCCCTTAAGGTTTTTGTCCAAAACACTTCTATCCGGTATTAGACCTTCCCAGGAATGCCCCAGCCAAGACCCGCCAACCCACCCGCAAAAAAGCACGCGACAACACCCCCAAACAGCAAAAAAGCTAAATCTCATACTTACAATATCTCTCGGCCTTCCGTCCAAACGCGCTGTGCAGCTAGGTCACCAATCATCATAACTCCTGTTTCCCACCACGGATTTCCTGAAAAGCAAATGCAATCAAGATGAGACTGTCGCAGCAGTGCTCCCAGACCCCAAAACTCACCCACAAACACCCGGAACCCCGCCAAAGAGCACCTCAAAGGCAAGCAAGTCAGCAAAAACGGCAAGAAATTTCAACCTCATATTTGGTCCAAAACACTTTTATCCATTATTAGAGCTTGACAGCAATGGGCCCAAAGCCGTCAACTCACCCGCAAAGAAGTAGAACACCCCCACAAGTGCTGAGTCTTTCTTCATTGGGCGTAATCCAGCACTCTGCTTTGAGGGAAATCGCAGTCTGGAGGAGGAGGATAGAGGAGCATGTTCTTCTGAACTTGTGAACCTGAGGAATGTAGACTGCGGCACATTCAAATCAATAAGCAAACAAGTGAAGACAGTTCTGCTGATGGGCTTGTTTTTGTGGTTAGGTGATTAAAGTTTGAATTAAATTAACTGTGCAAAACAAAGAAAGACAGACACACAGGAATAAAAGTGAATAAGGACGAAAAAGAAAGTTATTGATTCATTGTCTCATTTTCAGGGCTCGCTGTCAGGGAATAAGAATAAGAGTTCGTCATCATACTCTGCGAATTCAGGCAGGATGAGGTCAGCGTCACCGAACAGAGAACAAATTCCCTCATCTACGTTGCTGTCCTCCTCGTCTTCATGCGGCGTGCTTTCTCGTACTTTGTAATCTGGTGGTATGAGGTGCTGATTCATCTTGATCATTGTTAGCCTCTCCACATTTTTGGGCGAGAGGCGGCTCCGTTTGGGAGTTACAATGCCACCAGCAGCACTGAAAACACGTTCAGAAGACACACTTGCGAGTGGGCAAGACAAGTAGTTTATAGCCAGGTTGGAGAGTTGTGGCCACAATTGTTTTTTGCCATGCCAATACTGCAATGGCTCATCATTAAGAAAGACCTCTGTTGAGTCATTCAGATAGTCCTGCACCATCGACTCAAGGTCATCAGCGGTTCCTCCACTTTGCTTACTTTTTGCTGTGCCTGTGACTTTTTTTCGAGAACCATACCCAAGCAAACTTAGCCAATCCTCTACAGCAGCCACTGTTACTGTTGTGTGTGGTGCAGATGATCCAGTTGCCGGTGTCTTTAACGGCTGAGAGGTCACTTGTGCCCCAGCCAGAGGTGCAGAAGTGGATTCTTGTGACTGGGGATGGCCTGCTGATGCTGATGTACTGCCTTCTCCTTCAATAACCTGCCGTTCTTTTTCAAACCTCTTGGCTGACCAGGCTAGCCAATGTTTGTACTTTTGAACATCTTCATCGGTAAAAGGAAAGAATGCTTCGCCTGCCAGCGCCTTTTTGTAGCGTGGATCCAGAATAGTAGCACAAATGTAATGCTGTTCTGACTTGATCTTTTGAAGACGTTCATCACCACGTAGGCGCTCTAATAATTTCTCAGACAAAATAAAAGGGTCTTTTTTTTTACATCTTTTTCAAACTCAGAAGACACCGCCATCAGTTGGTGCTCCAGCATGCACAACAATGGGATAGCTTTTCCCAAATTACAGTCCTCCTGGCTGACTGCACGCGTGAAGAACTCAAAAGGACGAAGCATGTCTGTCAGGCTTTTAACTATGTCCCATTGCGCCGCAGCCATCCGCAGGTCCTCCTTCTGAGATGTACCCTCTGTTAAGAAATAGTGATCGAGTACCGTATACTGCTCATACAGACGCTCAAGCATGTAGAAGGTTGAGTTCCAACGTGTTGCCACCTCCTGGATGAGTGCTTTCACTGGCATTCGACGTTCAAGTAGCAGCCTCCTCAGATGCTTCCGGGCCTTAAAAGAATGGCTGAAATGGTTGCACATTTTGCGGCAGGTGGCCATTACCGCGAACGCCGCACTGTCTCTATCACTCAAGAATTTTTGAACTACCAGGTTGATACAGTGCGCCAAACACGGCACTCTGAAATAGCCACCCAGCGACATGGCCTTAACTACATTGGCGCCATTATCCGTGGAAACATAACCAATCTGGCGTTTTTTTGGGGATAGCATTTTCGAGACCTTTTTGTTAAACTCGTCCAAAATGTTTTCGGATGTGTGACTTTTCTCCAAGCCAAACATGGCTAGTGTTACATGTTTCCGAGCAGCTTTGAAAACTTGGTCCGGGTCAACACCTGCGTTTAGCTTTGCTTTAACACCTGAAAAAGAGACCCAGTGTGCAGTGATGCACATGTAATCAGCGCCTGCGCCACTGGTCCACATGTCTGTTGTCAGATGTATTGTGTGAACAGCACTCTTCTGCAAAGCTGCCCCAATCGCCTCCAGCACATCTTCATGTAGTGCTGGAATCGCAACTCTGGCAAAATAGAACCGGCTAGGAACCTTCCATTTAGGGCAGAGCGTTGCCACTAATTCTAGAAAACCTACCGCTTCTACAAAAGAAAAAGGGAGAAGGTCCACAGCTAGCATTTTAGCCAGCTTAGTGTTATACAGACGCGTCAGTGGGTGGTTGCGTTCATATGGCACGTCTGAAGAAAACATGGTTCTAATGTTGCCCTGGACCAAGCATTTACGGGCTGATAATGACTTTGTTGACCCAATTTTGCTCGCTGGTGAACTTTTGTGCGTTGGGGTCTCACTCGCTCCAACACTCTTAGTGTGCCTCACATTGGGTGTGCTGCTGACAGGGGTACTGGGTGTAAGGGAAGTGTTTGACACGTCTTCTTCCTCCTCGTCATCATCAGATGCAACATCAACGTTTTCTTGAATTCGGGCTTCCTTGATCGCATCTAGGTGCGCAAACCATTGGACAGTGTGCTGTCTCCTAAGATGACCTCTCTGGCCTCCGGTACCATAGTTGGTACCTGACTTACCACGACTAACTGCAAGCTTACAAAGGGTACAAATGGCAAACTTTGGATTTTTTTGACAAACAGTAAAGAAGTCCCAAACTGGGGACTTGAAGTGTCTGTGGGGCCTGGAGGAGGCGGCGATACTGGTGGTGGTGGTCATGAAGCTAATGCCAGTTGAAGTGGAGGATCTGGATTGCCCAACTTTTGTACGTTGTGCACTTTCACCGCCACTAATTAAGGTCGAGGTGGATGGAGGTCCCTTCTTGCCAGAAAGAAATATGGAAGCGGGACGAGTTGGTGTACTACTTAACTCCAATGATTGTGGTGTTTCCACTGCCTCCTCATCGACAACATCATCATCATCACGCTCAGCAGCTCTTCGGGCTAGGGTCAAAATGTCTGTTTGCTGCATGCCCGCTGGGGCTGCAGTGACCTTTATGATGACTGGGTCGTCGTTGTCAGAGTCTTCATCAGCAGCAGTATCCGCCACTTCTTGTTGAGCCTCATCACACTCCATAACTCTGAGACTTTGGACGAGCTTCCTTTTACGCTTAACTACCTTTGTCAGATCATGGTGTGCCTCACTGTCAGACGGCAGTGGTGCTGGTTCCCAAGTTTGATCCATATCATCAGAAGGAGGTGTGCTTGAAGAAGATGTAGACACCACCCTTGATCTCTTCCTTGCTAGGGGTGTGGAAGACAATGAATGATCATCAGGAGGAGTGGCTTCCTCAAATGATACCTCGCCTTGATTGACGATTTCCTGATGTGCCCCTACTTCGGGAGGAACAACTATTGTGGGCACTTGTGACCCTCCATGCACCTCTGCTTGCGCATCTCCTTGCGCTGCCTCTCCTTCCACATGTACTTGGGCTTGTACTTGCACATGTGATAGTTGTTGGGGCTGTGGTTGTTCAACACTCGTCAGATGAGCTACAACAACCTGTGTTGATTGAGGGACATTGCTGCTGCTTTCTTGCGATGAGCCAACAACACTGGTCGATGGTGATTGAACAAGTAGATTGGCTGCTTCTGCAGCACTCAAGGGCTTGGACTTAAGTTGGCGTGGTGGTGGTGGTGGCACTGAGCCCAATGGAGCGGGGGTGCTGCTGCCAGCTTGGTCCCCAGCAGATCCCGCTGCTGCTGCAGGCATACTTTTTTTTTTACTCCCAAAAAAGGGGCGGGCGGCACACCAGTCTCCTTGGTAACTTGCTTCTTCTGGTCCTTACTGGCACCTTTCTTGCTAGAGGAGCTACGGGTAACTTTTTTTGGGGCCATCTTCTTCAGAGCAGGTCAGAACAGCAGGCAGCAGTTGCACGAGTTGCAGAGTTGTCTGTGTCCAGACGTGACGTCGCGTGACGGTATGCTGCACACACACACCGCTGCAGGACTTCTTCCTGGCACTGGTGGTTCTCTTGAGTCTTGTGCACCTAAAAGCAATGGAAGACAGAGGAACATCAGTTCAGTTACACACCCCAAAAAATCGACAAAACACAGAAAAATCAGCACAATCCCATGCCATCCATGATGTTTACATTGAAGACACCCCACAGAAAGACTAGGGCCATGCAAGTATGCAACACTCACTACCCCTGGGCATAATGGATGAAAAGTAGGCAAAATAAGTGCAGGCCTCAGACACTGCCTCTCTTCAAAATGGCCCCTTACACCCCAAGCCAGTCCACATCAACAGTACAACTCAAAAAAACAGAAAAACAGCCAAAAATCACCACAATCCAATGCCATCCAGGATGTTTACATTAAAGAGAGTGAGACCACACTACATGCACACTCAGTCCATGCACCACTACCCCTGGGCAAAAGGCCCCACCAGCAGCCCCAAAAAAACGACAAAAAACAATAAAATCAGCACAATCCCAGCCCATCCATGGCCTCAATGGTGTTTAAATTCAAGAAGACACCCCTCAGAAACACTAGGCCCATGCAACACTCACTACCCCTGGACATAATGGATGAAAAGTAGGCAAAATAAGTGCAGGCCTCAGACACTGCCTCTCTTCAAAATGGCCCCTTACACCCCAAGCACATGTTGCCTGTACCAGCCAGCACTCAAGATGGCCACCACCACCACCCACATGGCCAGTCCACATCAACAGTACACCCCCAAAAAACAGAAAACCAGCCAGAAATCACCACAATCCAATGCCATCCATGATGTTTACATTAAAGAGAGTGAGACCACACCGCAGGCACACTCAGTCCATGCACCACTACCCCTTGGCAAAAGGCCCCACCAGCAGCCCCAAAAAAACGACAAAAACACAACATTCAGCACAATCCCAGCCCATCCATTGCCTCAATGGTGTTTAAATTCAAGAAGACACCCCTCAGAAAGACTAGGCCCATGCAACACTCACTACCCCTGGGCATAATGGATGAAAAGTAGGCAAAATAAGTGCAGGCCTCAGACACTGCCTCTCTTCAAAATGGCCCCTTACACCCCAAGCCAGTCCACATCAACAGTACACCCCAAAAAAACAGAAAAACAGCCATAAATCACCACAATCCAATGCCATCCAGGATGTTTACATTAAAGAGAGTGAGACCACACTACATGCACACTCAGTCCATGCACCACTACCCCTGGGCAAAAGGCCCCACCAGCAGCCCCAAAAAAACGACAAAAAACAATAAAATCAGCACAATCCCAGCCCATCCATGGCCTCAATGGTGTTTAAATTCAAGAAGACACCCCTCAGAAACACTAGGCCCATGCAACACTCACTACCCCTGGGCATAATGGATGAAAAGTAGGCAAAATAAGTGCAGGCCTCAGACACTGCCTCTCTTCAAAATGGCCCCTTACACCCCAAGCCAGTCCACATCAACAGTACACCCCAAAAAAACTGGAAAAACAGCCAAAAATCACCACAATCCAATGCCATCCAGGATGTTTACATTAAAGGGAGTGTGACCACACCACAGGCACACTCAGTCCATGCACCACTACCCCTGGGCAAAAGGCCACACCAGCAGCCCCAAAAAAACGACAAAAACAACAAAAAACAGCACAATCCCAGCCCATCCATGGCCTCAATGGTGTTTAAATTCAAGAGGACACCCCACAGAAAGACTAGGCCCATGCAAGTCACCACCCCTGGGCAAAGGGCCCCACCAGCAGCCCCAAAAAACAACAAAAAACAATAAAATCAGCACAATCCCAGCCCATCCATGGCCTCAATGGTGTTTAAATTCAAGAAGACACCCCTCAGAAACACTAGGCCCATGCAACACTCACTACCCCTGGGCATAATGGATGAAAAGTAGGCAAAATAAGTGCAGGCCTCAGACACTGCCTCTCTTCAAAATGGCCCCTTACACCCCAAGCACATGTTGCCTGTACCAGCCAGCACTCAAGATGGCCACCACCACCACCCACATGGCCAGTCCACAGTACACCCCCAAAAAACAGAAAACCAGCCAGAAATCACCACAATCCAATGCCATCCATGATGTTTACATTAAAGGGAGTGAGACCACACCACAGGCACACTCAGTCCATGCACCACCACCCCTGGGCAAAAGGCCACACCAGCAGCCCCAAAAAAACGACAAAAAACAATAAAATCAGCACAATCCCAGCCCATCCATGGCCTCAATGATGTTTAAATTCAAGAAGACACCCCACAGAAAGACTAGGCCCATGCAACACTCACCACCCCTGGGCAAAGGGCCACACCAGCAGGCCCCAAAAAAACGACAAAAATCAGCACAATCCCAGCCCATCCATGGCCTCAATGGTGTTTAAATTCAACAAAACAGTTGTATCATGCACCCCTAACCAACCCTGGTCCTACTGGATACTGTGGCTACCCACAATATAATTTATTTAATGCTCTGAAAAAGTTCCAAAATTGTACTTGCAGCAACTGTAATGCCCCAAACAAACTTACTTGTGAAAGTTGATTTCTAATCCAAAAGTGATCCCAAAGACAGTCAAAAAGGCCTCAAATCAAAATATCCAGCAGCACCCACAAAAAGTAATCCTTCCAGCTCCAGATCCAAATGAAAGTGACCAGGAGATGGACAAAGCACTGGGAGGAGCCTGCTGGACAGGAACAGGAAGTTGGAGACTGTGGGGCACTTCCTTCCTCCCCCCCCCCAAAAATGGACTCCTTGCAAAAAAAAAGGCCATGCAAATGTCAACCTGAGGAGTGATTCTGATAAAAACCATAATTTTCTGAAGGTTTATCCTGTTTGCTGGTGATTTTCTTGTGCAGAATTGCAAAATCTCTATTTCGCGAGTGCGAGATTGTTCCTTTCCGCCGCAACTACGTGTTCGCAATTGCGAACTCTCGCGAGGTGTGCTGTGGAAGGTGGCAAGCCGCGATTACGTATTCGCGGGCGCCAAACTCCCGCGGGATCACGCAGCAAGATCTAAAATGGCGCGGCACTAGAAAAATATGATCGAGAAAAACAACTCGGCAAACGCTTAATGACGGAAAGTGAACGCCGTGCACCACGCCGCGCGCCGCAACCAAGCAAAAAATCCGCCGCGAGTGGATTCACGGATTTTCGACAAATTCGCGAGAGTTCGCGGATTGCGAATTTGCCGAAAATCCGAAAAATCCGCGAGCGGAGCGGATTTTACGCCCATGCTTACTTGATCTTTATTTTGCGGGTCCAGTCTGTTGCATTGTTTTAAACATGACTGATAGCTTGGTGAGGAACCAGGAATCAGAGTACTTTCGTTTGCGAAGCAGCCAAAAACTCTGAAAAACATTTTGCTCTTAGAAATGCCCAATCACTGCCTCAACAGTTTATGTAGAGTAGAGTTTAGGCGATGTTGGTGTATTCCACAATGGATGACAAAGTAAAATAATTTTTTATGGTTAAACATGATACAGGCTATGAATCTACCTTTACAGAACTGCTTGATAATGCACTCTCTCTCATTATGTCCAATGTGTGTTAATGTTGCTTTTTCATGGCTCCCCATGCCACCAGCTTTATTTTGCCTGGTGATTCCTGATGATCATTTAGTCCATAGCGTTGCCAGTCTAATCTCATATGGTTGAGTGAGTGACCTGAATGCTGTCCAGAGTTTTACTGTATCTAGCATGCTGTCTCATGGTTCACAGTGTGTCGAAACTGCTGCGAAATGGTACACTGTATGTTCAAGATGTTGAATGATAATTCATTGTTTGATAAGACTGGCATATGATGATTCTCTGTCTGTCAAGGCTGCTTTATGATTTTTACTGGTGTGACTTGGCTTCTGTACGAAGGCTTACTTAGTCTTAATGAGCTGTCTGATGGCCAGGCTACTGTATGATGGTTGACAGTGTGATGTGGCTGCTATTGCATGCCAACGCTGCTGTCACACCGACCACTTTTATTGGTAGGCTGTTGCTTGATGTTCCATATGTGCCAAGTCTTGGTCGAGCTATGCCGCAATATGTTTTGAGCTAGCCCAGCACATAGTATATTTTAAACTGTACTTTAGTATAGCTTGGAGAGGGCCTGGGGCTATTTAGGAGACTGACTGGTGCACTAACATGGAGTGCAGTTGCAGAAGCTGTATTTAAATTGGCCTAGATTGGTACGGAGTTGAGCAGTTGAGGCTAAAATGAATTGTATTAGGACAGCTTGGGGTACAATAACAAGCTTAGTACAAAAGATAGATACTTAAGAGAGGTCTTTAAGCACATCACTGTTTGTGAGAGTCTCATGAAGGAGCATGTGTACTAACAGTTTATAGGTTAGTAGACTCTAGCTGGCATGACAAGTATAAAATACGATCTGGGTACTGCAATACATAGTGCATTGCTAGAGGCGGGATATAATGGAATGGGAGAATACTCATGGAAGCATCATTACTTTTCAAATAGTTACTGTTGTGTAAGGAGTTAACTGTCTCTCCCATCTGACGACATCCAACCTTCAGTGGTGTATGAATATGCATCATGTGTCATTGATGAAATCCCTCTTAAACTCATTGTGAAATGAAGACATAGCCTAGTACACAGATGTCTTAACCATCTTTCATATCAAAAGTAGCTAGCAGTGTCTGTAGTAATCTCCCCAGGTTTAAACCACTCTACCTTCCCATTCAAACATGATTGTATAATAGGAGGATCTTTCTACAATTTGGAAAAAAAGGCATCTGAATATTTAAATTTGACATATGAGGCACATCAATAATTCACCCCTCACTGTCTAGCCAGTGGTGGGTAATGCACTTAACACAGGATGCCAAAGTTCTGATTCTTCTGTAGGTCCACTCGAAATGAGCCAAGCTGAATTATTATTTACAGAGGCAGATAAACTTGGTCAGATACTTTCATCCAGTAAGCACCCCTTTACTTCTGCCACCATGTACTTAATTTACTGAGCGCAATATAGGACATGTGTATTAATCCCGGTAATGCTGCCTTTAGCCTTCACCCTTTCTACGTCAAAAAATTGGGCACTGATAAGGGGAAAATGTTACTCTTTAACAGAATGAATGAGATAATGAGCAACTGAAAACCATGTATCTCTTCTACAGTACCAACCACAAGAACACCCTAAATACCCCAACTTTACACCCCTGCACAACCAGCCTAGGACTGAGTGCACAAAGTCTAACAAACTATCACACATTCATCCCATCCTTATCATGAGTTTGAGTTGAGAAGGTGAATGGGCAATAAAGATGCCTTTAATGTCACAAGTGCATTGTTTTCAAGAATAGAGGGCAAATGTCAGGCTGTATCGACTGACACATTTCTGCTTATTCCTTTAACATGTGGATTGGTGTTTACAAAATTCTCGAACTTTGCATTCAAACACAGAATAGTAAAGGGGACTAGTTGACAGTCTTGTGGTGGTAAAGGGCGTGTGAAAGCAAAGGCTTTAGGCTGTCCGTTTTTTGTAATACACAACAGCCTTTAAATATCTGTAAATGAACTGTGCAATTGCTTCAAAACACATCAGAAGTAATGAAACCACAAATGGATCACTTGTTTGTAATTCAGAAGTGTGCTAGAAACAGAGTTTTAATAGGTTCAAAACAATCCAGACACTGTACTTGGCAATGTTCAAATTATACATATTTGCAGGAACCACATTTCCATATGTTATTGGTTGTGTGCTATATAGTTTTATCAGTAAAACTGCATGTTGACATTTTGCTGCCATTTCAATGGAAAATGTTCTGTATGTAAAAGACTATGCCTCCTTCTGACCTACAATAATGCCTCAACAGTTTCAGTTTCTAGTCTGTAGCAAACTTCTGTGCATCAATGAGAATCTGTAGTTTACAGCTCACAGATATGAAATGGCCCAATCAGTATACTTTTTCCCCTATACAGGTAACATACGGAGGCTTGATATATGACTAGCCAGGCTTCTATATAGTAATGTCAACTCCTATCTAACTGTTATGGCTCACAATAAAACCACAACACTCAGCAGTCGCAGCAATTATAGCTCATTCAAGCTAGTTATTAACTCCCTTTTCCTGCTTAATGCTCTTACCATCACACAAGACCTGTCCGCTATGGGTCTTATTCATCACTCAGTACTGTACCAGCTCCTAAACGAGTCATCACCAGCTGAACAGACATGGAATATCTGAAGGGATCTGACACATAAAGCTGGCCACTCGGAGGACTGCACGCTACTCCAGCACTGCAGGCCCAATTAGCTACATTCTATGTGTGCCGCCTTACATCTCACAATGGCACTCAGATATGAGATACTAGTAACAAATTTCATCCGAGCAGATCTTCCAGACCACTTCTCTCACCAAACATGCAGGCTCAGGACCATGAACTGTACACAAGATATCAAACTGGACAACCCAGTGCAGTAACCATGTAAATAGATTATGATCATATGAAATACCACAAAAAGACCTGCAAAGTTGCTCAAAGCTGTGTGCATACCAAAAAAAACGTGAAGTGTACGATTGTCTCAACCTAATATAAACTTATTTTGACTTGTTGTTATGTTGGTTGTCAATTTACTTACTTATATACTAATGCGTGACCTCCTCTGATGTGTCTGTAAAACGTACCTTTTGTCTGGGATTTTTGTCCTGAATGTTTACCCTTTGTCCAGAACTTGTACACTCACCGACCTGATTTTGCACTCATGCCACTTGGTCACCCTAGGTGCACAAACTACACATGTAAGAGACATGAAATGGAACAGGAACTGCTTGTATTATAAACAGGAAGCAGGGCCGGCTTTAGCACTATTGGCGCCCTGTGTGACAATGTTTGTTGGCGCCTCCCCAATGACCACTGTTGCAACAGATTCCCTCACTACCACCATTTAACAATGCCCCTCAAGTCTCCATAGCCAGTCTCTCAAATTCATTTAGTTTTATAGCGCCACTCATACCAGAGTGAGCCTCAGAGCACTTTACATCATACACACATTTAACAAAAACAATCACACGTGTAAATCAGCGTATAGGAAATGTTACATAAGACAGAGGATTACAAGATGTAGGAGTCATGTGTCACCCATACTGGTAGGCAGTATAGTTTGAGTCCTTGGTCTGGAAAAGCACAAATTCAGAATTTAAAACATAACACTAATTGTTAGGGGTTCTCGTTAATAATAACAATTAAGGAAATACCAGACAAAAAAACGTGTAGGTCAAATATACACCTTGCATGCAACTCTTTGATCACTATAGTTAATAGCTCATTGTTCCATATTAGGATTTTAACTTATAAACTGCAAGTTACAAAAATATCTCTGACAAATCAGTAACCCATTGACCTATTAACAATAAATGCACTTTGTGATCTGCATGGCACACATTCTTAGCAGCAGACATATTAACCTTCTAAGCTACAGGAGTCAAACTTCCACTAAACAAAACTCCATCGCTCTCCAGGAAGAACATTAATCAACGGAGTTATCTTTACATTTTTATTGATGTCTGAACATTTCTGGAGGCAAGGAACGCGGCAGCAGGTGCTTTTCAAGCCATAATATATTTGCAAACAGGGCGCCCCCACACCAAGTGGTACCGATCGCACCGCCCTAGAGCCGGCCCTGAGGAAGTGTAAACATAAGTGCACGTTATAGTCTTCCCTATCACTCAAACACCTGCAGACTGAGAAGAAAGAAACGCCGGGGCTGCCAAGCTCAGCAGTTCCATTCTGGCCTGCTCCACGTCCTCGCGCTCCGACAGAAGAAACATATCCTGCCTGACCAGATTACAAGACATGTAACTCCCACAGGGCCTGCCTAACAAGAACACTGCAGGGCTGAGTGTGTACACCTCCCCCTACGCCTTCAACCTGAGAACAAAAACAAACCCTGCCCAACAAAACCACAATTTCCAGATTCCAACACCTACAAAGTGCGAAGCAACACGGGCCGCCGGTTGTAAGAAAGACCACCAGCCATGCCTGACCTAGCGGCCCGCCTGGTCCCGGCACGACCTTCGGGACACTCAGAGGCCAGCCACCTCGCCCGCCCGCGAATGAGGTACTGTATTGTCAGTACTTTGCATTACACGACCCAGTGATTATCTGTTTTCAGGATGCGCTGATTTTAGTGTGCAACACTGTGACGCAATTTTTGACTTGGTAGCAGCACTTTAGTGTGGTAAACAAATAATACTTAACACTGAATAAATAAACAGAAGCTGGAACACGTACATCTTCCACTCTCCCAGACTAGTAAAAAATATACACCACCCAGAAACAATGCACTATAAAACAAGCTGCCTTCCTGAACACTCAGAGACAGACAAAACACAACTTACGCAATAAGTGTGCACCGAGGCAATACTAGGCACGCACCATGGCGCCACCAGCAACGAGGTGTGCAGGAGCCACCGGCGGGGTCACACATGGCCACAGAAGGCCTCATTGATGAGGTAGAACTGTGGCAGAATGTCATTCATCGAATGCCAAAACCCCTTCAACCCTTTGAGTTTCATATCTGTAAATTCATATCTCGCACCCACCTAATGAGACAGCCAGGGCACACTCGGTCCCATCGGCACTGGATCATGGCTGCTCCCTTGTCTCACAAACACGTGTCCAACTTCATGTTTGTGATGCCACTCAGAGGCAAATATATCATGACTGGTATGGTGTCATCTACTATCAACACACCCTCACACAAAGGCCCATATCTTTCAGCATGTCTGCTTGAGACTGCCAAGCTCTGTGGATGAGCAAAGCTCTGACTCAAGCAAATAAAATCCACCAGGACAGTACAGTGCCTGTCATAAACTCCTGCCAGCACACCCTCATGAACCAGCTGCTTCATAGCTGCCATTAACACCCATAAAACACCCTCAAAAATACAGCTGCATGATTTCTTGAAATTTGAAATTGATTGCTGTTTGATTAATTAATATTATTACATTTCAAGGCACATTCACATTTAAAAGGGGTTACAAATATTGCTTCAGACATAACACATTTGTACATTCATTACCCCACCCACACTATAAAGAAGTCACAAAGTGATAAAAATCAAGAATTAAAGACCCATTATTTTTTATACACTCAACTCTGTCCACTTTCGGCACTTCGCCTATATGGAAAACCCTCATGGGTCAATGGGGTCCTAATTGCATTTCTCCACTTTGTTGTTAACATCAATCTGTGCTGGTTCGTCATAAGTAGCCCAACTGGGCCAATGAGAGCTCCGTATGAATATAAAGTACTTTGGGGCTTATTAACAACAGTCAGCAATAATTCTCGCTTTCCGTGCTTAGCGATAATTATATTATCGCAGGCTATCTCTGGTATGTGTCGCCCTGGAAGCACGTTATTAACAACGCGTTACTCCAAGGCGATAAAAATTCTAGAGATAACGAGGTTATCGCCCTTTTGCAGGGAACATCGCTGGTTTTCCACCGATGTTCCCTGCAAAAGGGCGATAACCTTGCTGATACGACCCACAGGGTTATATCAGCATAGTCCACTCCCTATGTTAGGGATGGCTAAGTCAGGATTTTAGCAGACGTTAGGTTTTGGTGATAATGCCGTGTGTGCTACAATCATGTGGGCTGCCTTGTAAATATCGCGATGTAAACATCAGCGATATTTGCAACGTAAGCCAAAAAAGCAGAGATAAAGCCCTTGTAAATATGCCCCTGTGTTATATGTGCAAATTCGCCCCTGTTACCTTTAAAAACATTAGTGTACGTTTTGGATTGCGGTTGCTTCTTTCCTAAGTTTCAAAAACCGGCCTGTTAACTGACTAGATTCACCTTTTAAGCAAGTTAATACAGCAGCCCTGCAAGTTCTCACATGCAAGGTACGAAACATTGAGCGGAGCCATTGGCACTTCAGGGTTTTTAAGCCTTCACATATACAGGTCACATGCACTTGCGACGCCTCTGCAAGGTCACATCATCTGCATTGCTTGTTATTATCATCCTTCTTTTGGCCAAACCAATAGCACCTTAGTAAGATAAGGCCAAGCGCAATCACATGAGCAAATATTTTGAGTGATTAAAAAGAGGAAGGCTCAAATATGCAGGGAGTACTCCTTGTGCGTAAGGGTGTGCTGGCCAACTACCATGAAACTAGTCTCTTAGGTCCTGGAGATCCAGCTCCGCCAAAATTATCCTCACAGATTTCATTAGTCATTCTGCGGGCAGATTGTTGTATTTTATGTCCTCCACCCTTAGACCACCAATAGAGGTTGCCAGCAGGTTGCCAGCAGTGGGATGACAAAACTGGGGGGGTCTCTCAAATGGGCGTGGCCAATGTAAATAAGAGCGTGGCTCAATAACACTTAAGCTAAAAATCTGATCTAAGCATATTGTGCCGCCCGACTGGTATTTTGCTGTTTCTGTCATTGCATCCAGATATATGATACAACAAGTAACATCATATTTACCACAAGTCACGGCTATTGCCTTTGTCAATGGTTGTTAGTTGCATAAGATAAATAAGCAGCAACTATGGCTTGTATATAATATTGAAAAAGCTTCGATTTAAAGCCCTGGTGACACCACAACAATGTTGCTGCTTCTGAGTTTCAAAAAGAGAAGGGAAACCCAGAGATAAAATTACTCTCTTTAAATGATTTTCCTTCCTCAACAACGCTCACCTGGCATGACGTCATGCCGTAACTTCTCCCCGAGTGAAAAGTGAGCAGTGTGAGCACGGGCACATCGATGTGCCTGCTGTCACTGCAGTCCAGAAAAAAACCGGACCGCCTGTTCCAGGGCACACAACAGAGCCCTATAGAGACCTGTTTCGAGGCCCTCTTTAAACAAGCATTTGCAATGCAATAGGTCTCGTATTAGGAAAGTTTGAGCTATTGGTATTGTAAATTACAATTTTTTTATTTATGTGTTGGTTTTGAAAATAGCGAAATTAATAGCTTTGTCATTTACAATGCCAATAGTTATAACTTTCGCAAATGTGACACCTATAGCATTTGTAATGCAATATATGTTGTATTTACGTGACTTAGTTGTATTGATATTACAAATAACAATGGGTTTTCATTTTTTTAATAATTAATACTTAAATAAAAGTTATTGTAATTTATAATGGCAATAGCTTAAACTTTTGTAAATAACTTTTGTGAAGATTATGTTCAGTGTATTTTATTGTGACGAAAATCCAAGAACAGAAGTGAAAAATTAACATCTTTTTGTGAGGGCGATAGATAGATAGAGTGAGGGCGATAGATAGCTAGAGTGAGGGCGATAGATAGATAGACAGATAGAGTGAGGACGATAGATAGAGTGAGGGCAATAGATAGATAGAGTGAGGGCGATAGATAGAGTGAGGGCGATAGATAGAGTGAGGGCGATAGATAGAGTGAGGGCGATAGATAGAGTGAGGGCGATAGATAGAGTGAGGGCGATAGATAGATAGATAGAGAGATGATGATAGATAGGGTGAGGGCGATGGATAGGTAGAGTGAGGGCAATGGATAGATAGAGTGAGGGCGATGGATAGATAGAGTGAGGGCGATGGATAGATAGAGTGAGGGCGATGGATAGATAGAGTGAGGGCGATGGATAGATAGAGTGAGGGCGATGGATAGATAGAGTGAGGGCGATAGATAGATGGAGAGATAGTGTGAGGGCGATAGATAAATGGAGAGATAGAGTGAGGGCGATAGATAGATGGAGAGATAGAGTGAGGGCGATAGATGGAGAGATAGAATGAGGGCGATAGATAGATGGAGAGATAGAGTGAGGGCGATAGATAGATGGAGAGAGAGAATGAGGGCGATAGATAGATGGGAAGATAGATGGTTGTGTGTGTGTGGGGTTGTGTGTGTGTGGGGGGATGTGTGTGTGTGGGGATGTGTGTGTGTGGGGTTGTGTGTGGGGGGGGTTGTGTGTGTGTGCGGGGTTGTGTGTGTGTGCGGGGTTGTGTGTGTGTGCGGGGTTGTGTGTGTGTGCGGGGTTGTGTGTGTGCGGGGTTGTGTGTGTGGGGTTGTGTGTGTGGAGGTGGTTGTGTTTGTGTGCGGGGGGTTGTGTGTGGTGGGGGGTGGGGTGTGTGTGGGGGGTTGTGTGTGGGGGGTTGTGTGTGTGTGTGTGGGGGGTTGTGTGTGTGGGGGGGTTGTATGTGTGTGGGGGTGTGTGGGGGGGGCTGTGTGTGTGGGGGGGTTGTGTGTGGGGGGGTTTGTGTGTGGGGGGTTTGTGTGTGTGGGGGGTTGTGTGTGTGTGTGGGGTTGAATTATCATTTAACTTGCAACCGAGCAGCTTCTGTTCACAAGCTTGAAAGCAGCAGTTACATAAATCGGGAGCTGCAGCATGCCCAGCATGCCCACGGCTCGCCAGAGCATGATGCAAATGAAACAAAGCATTATGTGTTCGGATCGCATTACAAAGAAAGGCAATAAAAACACAGGGTGGTAAATTAGGTATGCGGGCAGGCTCGAAGACGTTCTTCACCCCCATCCCTCTACTGCATGCATCCCTGGCTGTCACCTCATTCGCCTCGTGGGCAGCATCTGTCCTCGTGTATTGTAAATCTGTTTATGTAAAGGGCTATAAAAAAAAGTGTTTTAAAAAAAAATAATGTTGCTCTACGTCTACTATATCATAAAGGCTTGTTCTCACGGTTTTAAAATGTTAGCTGAGGCGCAGCTATCTAATGAAGAATGTGTGGATCCAAAAGGCTAAAAATAACTGAGCTTGGGGTGGGGATCAATGCTAAAGAAATGCCTGGTGTTGAGAAGGGGCGAGCCATTGAAACAGCAAGTGTGGCAGGCTTAGGAATGCACTTTCGCGGCCGCTTTCATGTTCTCACTGAGAACATCAAAGCGGCTGCGAAAGTCCTCCCAAAGGCTGCAGGCGGACAAATGATGCACGCGCCCGACGCACATGCACTGTGCCCGATCCGCATGCAGACTTTGGGAGCATTTATAGATCTCCCTTACTTAATTCTCGCAGAGCAACGCATGCGCATTTGCTCAGCGAGACCTAAAAACTGCTGGTGCTCAGCAGCGGTGAGACCCGGCACACTTAAAGCCCTGGTTGCCAAGAAGAACCCCACATCGAGCCTGGCTCCTCAAATTTCTTCTACAGTAATTGTTTCATTGTGCCACTTGGCAGCCTTTTCAATTTCGGGCAGTACAAAACAAATTTCGCCCTCTGGAACAAGTCCTGCTTTATTAGTTAAAATTCCAATATGATTTGAGCTTGGCTGGTGCAAACTGGGAGAGCAAATAAGCAGTGGCAGCCAATGCATTGTTACATATCTGACCCATTATGGAGATGGTCCTTAAACATCATCGCTCCATACGAGATTGTTGGCATCAGCTTGCTGTATTTTTTATGTAAGACTCCCCATTGTAACTCTTCCATGTTTCTTATAGTATATGGTGGTTAAAGACTCCCTAGAGAACAAAAGAAGGAGTACCACCCAGTGGAAGTCACAGTTCCTAATGGGGTGCAGGCTGGAACAAAAGGGGGAAAAAAACTCTCCTTTTGTTAAAAAAACCCTCACTCACCACCTAGTGGTAACATGCTTCATCATCGGGGTCCACCCTAATGACCTAGCGTCATCAGGGTGTGCTACAACACCTGATTACAGTGGAGCTGGTTGTGAGTGAGGATGCGTGAAAAGGAAAAAAGTATGTGTGTTAAAAATTGTCCTGGTTTAACTTAAGAAATTAAGTTTTATCTATAAGCAACTGGACAATATTAAAAACAAAAGTGCGAGATAGAGTGTGGGTAATTATGAGCCCATGTATCTCTATGTGTTGTCAGGTCTACATGTTTCAACCATAAAGGTGTAGGTTCACCAGGTTTTCTTCAGGACCGTTGCCCTGAGAGTGGATGGTGTGCGTCCCCTAAAAGGCGCGCCCAGTCCTACTCTCTGGGACCACAATAGTGACAAAAAAGTAGATGTCTGCGGTAAACGCTAAAACCCGTTTGGGTTTGCGTGAAAAATCAAAATACCTGCAAAGGAAATTGAGGAGTAATGTCAGATAATCGGTCTATGTACAAGCCTGTAACGTCGTGCAGTGTCTCACATTCGTGTCTGCATGCTGATGATCCCATTAGGACAGGTATCTATTGCTCGTGTAAAGGGTACTGTTACTCAGTGCCATGATGTGGAGGTACCTGGGTTGTAGTATAAGCGGTATACTGCTTGACTTATCTTGTGCACAACGTTGATTTTACGTGCGTCAATATCTATTCGATGCATACGCCTGACATCCAATTTATGTGGCGTGAACAAATCTTGCATGCCTATAGTGCGGGTAAAATTATTTTTAACGTGCATCGACTGCCATGCTCTGCATGCATCACTCGTACCGGACTCACAAACAAAAAACATGTAAAGACACACAAGGGTTTAGCTTACTCGTATTAGGGTATTGTGAAACCTCATAGGGCGGGGAGAGGTTAACCTCGTGGGGAGAACGTATTCTGAAACAAAGATCGGTGGAATGTTTCAAGAATAGCGTCTGACTAGGAACAGTGGTTAAGAAAGATCGGGACCAGGCGCAGAGTTCTGTGTAGCCCGCGGGTCCCGGAGCAGTAATTACTTACAGTTCTGTGAGGAGGTCACTGGCCGAATACCTACTGCGGTCCTCCGCCCTGTTGCAGAGAGAACGGGCGCCGCGGCCGGGATGTAAGCTTTCTGCTTCCGCAATAGGCGGAGTTGACTGCCGGTCACGTGGGGCGGCGCCAGCGCCGGCACTGTGGCAAAGTCAAAGACGGTGGCTGCAGTAGCTCAATCTCGCCCTGCAATGTAGGGTTTGATTCCCGTGATGGGAATCGGTCTAAATGAAAAGACATGATTTATTAGCTGCCAGGTTCAGGTCGAAGTGACCATAAAGCATAAGCTTTGAGGGGGGCCCAAAGTGGTAAATAGTTGAAATTGTGCTGCTTCGAGGGTCAAACAATGTAAAGCCCTGGAGAGCAGGATATTTTAATATTGGGAGAGGTTGGTCTGACGGGACATTGCTGGGGGTACATTGTTCAACCATTGTTAGAACATGTACATGGTGTCAAACATAGCTAAGGAAGTCACATAGAAATGGGATTTGACGGTGTTATAGCAAGGGTCAAGGATGTAGAGCCCTGCAGAATAGGCTATTGGACTATGTGTGGTGGGATGGTCAGCCGGCCCACTGCTAGGTGTTCCATCCAGAGGGGGAAAAAATGCGGGCAGATGGTGTCAGACATTGCTGGTAGTTGGCGACTGGTTCTCGGTAAGGAAACCTGTCTGGACCTGAGGGTGATGAGGAGAGTTCTTTTCCAGGTCATTGTAGTACTGAGTGCCATGGAATGTTATCATT
This sequence comes from Lissotriton helveticus, assembly GCF_964261635.1. Taxonomy (NCBI): domain Eukaryota; kingdom Metazoa; phylum Chordata; class Amphibia; order Caudata; family Salamandridae; genus Lissotriton; species Lissotriton helveticus. Next base: position 1,814,212,352 of record NC_136061.1, on the reverse strand, counting down.
GAGCCCTGTTCTGTGGGTCGACAGTCTATAGACCCAGCGTTGTTCTTTTTCGTAAAGGAGCCGCTGAGTGTTGGGTCCACAGAACAGGGCTCAATGATAACATTCCAATGTCTGACACCATCTGCCCGCATTTTTTCCCCCTCTGGATGGAACACCTAGCAGTGGGCCGGCTGACCATCCCACCACACATAGTCCAATAGCCTATTCTGCAGGGCTCTACATCCTTGACCCTTGCTATAACACCGTCAAATCCCATTTCTATGTGACTTCCTTAGCTATGTTTGACACCATGTACATGTTCTAACAATGGTTGAACAATGTACCCCCAGCAATGTCCCGTCAGACCAACCTCTCCCAATATTAAAATATCCTGCTCTCCAGGGCTTTACATTGTTTGACCCTCGAAGCAGCACAATTTCAACTATTTACCACTTTGGGCCCCCCTCAAAGCTTATGCTTTATAGTCACTTCGACCTGAACCTGGCAGCTAATAAATCATGTCTTTTCATTTAGACCGATTCCCATCACGGGAATCGAACCCTACATTGCAGGGCGAGATTGAGCTACTGCAGCCACCGTCTTTGACTTTGCCACAGTGCCGGCGCTGGCGCCGCCCCACGTGACCGGCAGTCAACTCCGCCTATTGCGGAAGCAGAAAGCTTACATCCCGGCCGCGGCGCCCGTTCTCTCTGCAACAGGGCGGAGGACCGCAGTAGGTATTCGGCCAGTGACCTCCTCACAGAACTGTAAGTAATTACTGCTCCGGGACCCGCGGGCTACACAGACCTCTGCGCCTGGTCCCGATCTTTCTTAACCACTGTTCCTAGTCAGACGCTATTCTTGAAACATTCCACCGATCTTTGTTTCAGAATACGTTCTCCCCACGAGGTTAACCTCTCCCCGCCCTATGAGGTTTCACAATACCCTAATACGAGTAAGCTAAACCCTTGTGTGTCTTTAAATGTTTTTTGTTTGTGAGTCCGGTACGAGTGATGCATGCAGAGCATGGCAGTCGATGCACGTTAAAAATAATTTTACCCGCACTATAGGCATGCAAGATTTGTTCACGCCACATAAATTGGATGTCAGGCGTATGCATCGAATAGATATTGACGCACGTAAAATCAACGTTGTGCACAAGATAAGTCAAGCAGTATACCGCTTATACTACAACCCAGGTACCTCCACATCATGGCACTGAGAAACAGTACCCTTTACACGAGCAATAGATACCTGTCCTAATGGGATCATCAGCATGCAGACACGAATGTGAGACACTGCACGACGTTACAGGCTTGTACATAGACCGATTATCTGACATTACTCCTCAATTTCCTTTGCAGGTATTTTGATTTTTCACGCAAACCCAACCGGGTTTTAGCGTTTACCGCAGACATCTACTTTTTTGTCACTATTGTGGTCCCAGAGAGTAGGACTGGGCGCGCCTTTTAGGGGACGCACACCATCCACTCTCAGGGCAACGGTCCTGAAGAAAACCTGGTGAACCTACACCTTTATGGTTGAAACATGTAGACCTGACAACACATAGAGTGTGGGTAATTATGAGCCCATGTATCTCTATCTCGCACTTTTGTTTTTAATATTGTCCAGTTGCTTATAAATAAAACTTTAATTTCTTAAGTTAAACCAGGACAATTTTTAACACACACTTTTTTCCTTTTCACGCATCCTCACTCACAACCAGCTCCACTGTAATCAGGTGTTGTAGCACACCCTGATGACGCTAGGTCATTAGGGTGGACCCCGATGATGAAGCATGTCACCACTAGGTGGTGAGTGAGGGTTTTTTTAACAAAAGGAGAGTTTTTTTCCCTCTTTTGTTCCAGCCTGCACCCCATTAGGAACTGGGACTTCCACTGGGTGGTACTCCTTCTTTTGTTCTCTATTGATATACCCAGGGGTACAGGAGTATTCCCCCGTTCACTTGGTGAACCAAATACCTTGCTCTCCCCTCTGTTTTTCAGGTTAAAGACTCCCCCCAAACACACACAAAAAGCCACAACATGCTACACACTTCCCCAAACAATCCCTGTGAAACCCTGCATTGTAGACTCAAAACATCACACTGTGTACTACTTTAGGTTATCATGCCTAATACATATCCTTCCTACCTGTGCAACATCTGGTACACTACCACAGCACACACTGTATACAACAGCATGCCTTATTTTTGGTTCCGCAAATGCACTGTAGCCAACAAATCTGCATGCATGAATACAATTGAAAATCATAGCTCTAAAATGACTTAACAAAATATATTTTCTGGTTGGTAGGACATAGAGTACAGATGCCTTCTAACCTCAAGTAGTACCAGAGAAATACTGGAGTCATCTATTCCATAGCCATCAGACGTTCTGCTCTAAAGACTGGGGCTTTCTTCAGGTGAAAAATGGATTAGTGCATTATGCCTGGCGACTTGCTCTGGGCACTTATGGGTGCTTGCAGGCCGCTGTGCAAGTGGGAAAATGTTTCCACTTCACACAGAGCTCCAATTTATCGCCATCTTGACACTCAAAGAAGCTTAAACACAAACTACCTGAAGTTATGTACCCGAGGATTTGCCAGGTCGCACACCCCATTGGTGCAGTGTTCAGCATTCATTATTTGATGTTTCCCAGGTTGAGGAAGAGACATTTGGCATAATCAGGTTGAGAGTATATGGTGACACCCACTAATAGTCGATGGTATTTGAGGGAATGTAAAGGAAGATGCCTCTGAATACATAGAGAATACGTGGAGAGGATAGTGTATGTGCAGCCCATGGAAACAATATGGGCATTGAGGGTGACTCCTTTGTGACACAGGGGCTCTTGACCTTGCTTTTGTGCTTTGAATTGTCAGATGGGTAGATTCCATTGACTGCCAGGAGGCTCTTTGCTCAGTATGACTCAATGGCAGTCATGCAGGTTTCTAGATATTGATTTTGTCTGAAGATGGAATGGAGTGTCAACAGCATAGTTGTGACAGAAAAAGTAATAGCTGCCTATAACATTCTTTTGGGGGAGAGGAGGTAGCCTTTGCAGAGTACTAACAATAGCTCACACAAGTTCTGATGAGTGCAGCAGAGACATTGGCCTGGCATGAGTAATTGAAGGCAGCGGAGAGGAAGAATGCCCACCAAGAGAGAATTATTCCAAATTTTGACTAGCACTGAAGTAATGGAGCATTTTTTTGTGGTTTAGGGTTTTGAAGCCCATGTTAAGAACTAAGGGTACTCGCGAGAATTTATGGCCTGCCTTGGTGATATTAAATGCATTGGCAAAGATTTTGGGGACTGTTTCTATATCATGTCCTGGGCTCTATTACTTTGAGCCAAAAGGCCCAGAATATTGAGGTCAGAATGGATCTGGGCAAAACTGGTTTTCTTGAGGGTTTTGGATGTAGACCGGTAGCTGCCGATCAGCCTGTTGGTGGGATTGGCTGGGGCAAGATTAGGGTTCTTTAGTAGGAACCTGATAATCGCTAGATAGAGGAGGACTGGCACTGTTCCTGTGTTAAAGGACACTTTTAGTAACTTTTATATATTTTATTTATTTTAGAAGATAACAAACTAGACAAGAGAAAGAGACAATAATAATCCATGGCGATGTTGAGGGGTCAGCTTCGTAGTCAAGGGAACATCTGTTTCGTAGTCTCACTGACATGATGATGGAGCGGTAATTAAGAGTCTGTTACCCCACTCCGAGAGCTCCTATCGACTCCCTGGGGCACGATTGAGGGACAGGATTTTGAGTTGGCCACTCACATAAGCAGCCTGTAAATGTAACTCTGGCCTGCCATTGCAGAGCCTGTGTGCAGCCTGGTACTGTCATGTCCACCTGGCGGTGCACCCACTTGCCAGGCCCTACCCTTCCCTTTTCTTACATGTTAGTCACCCATAAGGTAGGCCAAAGCTGTGGGCAGGGTGCAATGTATGTAAAAGGTAGGACATGCCCGGATGTGTGTGGCATGTCCTGATAGTGAGTTACTGTCAATTTTGTTTTTCACTATTGCAAGGCTACCTGTTCCCATAGGAGAAAATGGGGAGTTTGCTTATAAATCTAATAAACATAACTGCCCCTGGGACCAAGGTAGGAAAATAAAGTTTAGTATGCCTGAACTCAGAATGTTAAAATGCATCTTTTAGTGAGGGTGATTTTTACTTTCTGTGTTTGAATATACCACTTTTAGAAAGCAGGTATTTTCTTGCATTGCCATCCAGAGGAACCTTTGCCAAGGAGACGAGCCTGTGCTGTTTGCTCGCTGGGGTTGGCCTGCAGTGGCTACTTGCTGCCAAGGAAAGGAGAAAAGGACTTTGCTGTTTGCTGTGTCCCCTGCTTGAGAAAGATCTCCAAGGGCTTGAAACTGAGCTTGCCTCCTGTTCTGAAGTTTCAGGGACACAAAGACTTCACCCCCAGCTCCCCTGAACTTCCTTGCTGGTAGTTCTGTCCTGCAAAGAGGTCCCTGCTGTTGTTTGGGACCTCTAGAGATTGTTTTCCACTGGGAGCTGGTAAATCCATGCAACACCAAGTAGTGTAACACATCTGTACCTGTTTCCGACGCATCTCCGAAGAAGCTGTAGCAGCTCCTGCTGTGGCCCGAGAAATCGCGGCACGCCGCCTCGAGTGCAACAATCTCCGAAGTCCGATATCACCGCACCGATTCCGAGGAAAGCCCTGCTGTGCATCTGCAAGAATCCACGCATCGTCCTGGATCGTCGCATTGCATCGAGGCACCAAGTCTGTCGCATTGTTGGAGTGTGCAGTAAGAAACCGACGCATCACCTCCCCACGCAGTAAGAAACCAATGCATCACCTCCTCTCTGAAAAGGACCCGAAGCATCACCTCCCCCGGAGCAAGGAACCGACTAATCACCTTCCCTGAGTGTAAGGAACAGCCGCATCACCTTCCCTGTGGCCCATTTTGTTTGTTTGAGTCACACGTCTAAGGTACTTTGTGTGAAAAGTGTTGCATCTGCATATATTTTGAACTGAACTATTTCTACCATCTGAAAGTCATATCTTTTTACTGTTTTGTGGATTTTTGCTGTTTTGGGTCTTGCTTGGTTTAGATAAAGATTACTTATTTTTCTAAACTGGTGTGGTGTCCATTTGTAGTGTTTTCACTGTATTACTGTATGTGTTCACAAATGCTTTAGACACTGCCTCTGAGATAAGCCTATCTGCTCATGCCAACTACCAGTGGGGTGAGCAGGGGTTATTTAAGAAGTGTATCCCCCTTACCCTGGCTAGAAGCATGGGTCCCTATTTGGACAAAGGTACCTACCTCTGCCAACTAGAGACCCCCATTTCTAACAAGGGGTGTATGTCAAGAATGTAAAGCAGGTAAATCTTTACATCTCACAAAGAGATAGGGTAAACATCATGGAAGAAAACCAACTATATAAAGAAAGAGACAGATCATACATTTCACAGGGGCACCTGCATGAAAAGAAACAGACGCCTAAAGTTTGTTGGAAGTTGTGGCGATCTGGCTTATGGAAGTTAGGTGCTCTATCTAAACTGATAATTCATTTATGTACCTGCTTACGGGTTAAGGCCACTGCTTCTGCACAACGGTAGGCACCTGGAGTATTTAAACTCAGAACTAGAATGTGGAAGCTGCCTGATAACATTGTGTTTAGCAGTTTCTCACGTTTCCGCTCTTTGTTTCTTTCATGTTTATAATCTCCCCATTTCTCTCCTGTTGGTGGGTTTAGATGGGGTACATGCCGCTTGTTTGTCTTGTTTACTTGCTTCCGCAGCTACTTGGCCTCTGTGGTGTCCTAGGGTTTTACTCCTGTATTCTGGTCAATGGTGAGGCTCATGTGTATAAAGCAATAACAGTTGAATCAGTCGGTTATATTTTGTATGATATTTAATAACGCATTGCAATCAGAAGAAAATGAATACTTTTTTATATGTGTACGTAAAGAATATAAAAAGATTAAAATACCAAAGTAATATACTACATATAAAAAATAATTAAAGTATGGCCTGGATCTGTTGGATCTGTTGAAGTAATTGCAAAGTAAAATGTTTCAGGCAAGTAGGACCGCCACGGAAAGGCATCTAACTAAGTCCATTGTAATATGGCTGGTGGTGTCTAATAGACACCGCCACCATATTAAACCTTTCCGCCCCGGCTGCATACTAATATGGCGGGGGGTCATTTATGCTACCGCCAGCCTGGCGGGGGCAATCCGCCCGCCATCCTAATGGGCCCCTTGGTGTACAGGCTTTCTCTCTATCATCTTCCCTTTCCCATGTCTATTATGAAAATAATGAATAAAAGTAAGTTAAAAAACCTTCCATGAAGTGAATAAAAAGTTTCAACTAAGAGAGAACTGAATTACGGCGTGGTCTAACTCTACTGTGCATCAATGTCCGTGATCCAAGGACTTATAGCTAATACTTAATAATCATCTCAGTGCTTTGTTTAGAGTTTTTTAGGAAGTCCTGCACTGCTTTAAAAAATGTACCTATTCTTGACAGTTCGAGGGGGACCATTGTGCTAAAAATCCCTTCATTGCTTGGTTGCATGTTGTTATACCTTGGATTAAGAAGAGTGGCATTAGTAAGATTCAACGGCAGTCAAGCAAAGTCGGACAACTGCACAGTAAATGTAAAAGAGTTTCTGATTTGTAGCCGCAGAGTCTACACTTGACTACTTTAGAGAGAAGCGGCCAGTTAGGATTAAAATCTTTGATTTGTAATGCCAGCATCCTTACTGCCAAGATTTTAGTCAGTCCTGTATTTATGTGTTCTTTTTTCCACCTGGTCTTATGCCGTTAATATTATTAAGGGGGGCCCTCGTGTATTATTTTGCAATGCGGGGCTCACTACAGAGTCTTCTGCTATGAGGATTGGTAAGCAATGCACCATTGTACTTATTGTGATAGGTCATGATTTTGTTACTGCTGCACTCGGGTTTATATCTTTCTATGTATTTCTTTTTCACAGGTATCCTCACTAGTACTCAGCCTGCAGCCTCCTTGCTGATCCAAAAGCAGGTGGTTGTTACCTGTGTCTTTCTCACTTTCCTCTTTCCCCTTAAATCTCTCTGAATGATGTGCGCATATACTGTTACCTAGCAACAGTGAGGAGGAGCAGGACTCTGGAACCACAGCCTTTTGTTCAAGCTTGACAGCTTGCCAGACCTCTTTACAGGGCGATGGAACTCGCTGAGAATCCCTTACAGGTTTACAACCATCAACAAGATACAGGAAGATCTGGACACAGCTAGACAGGAAAGGGCGTATTTAGTAACACGGCTCAATCAACACCTGCTGCGACTGCCAGCCTTCTGCCGGTGTCACCGCCCATCTGAAGCCTGAGGGTTTCCGCAAATAACAACCCTACGTTTATCAAAGGGAACAATTCGTCCTTATCTGGATCCTTGAGCTGAGCCCTTCCATATACATATGCTTGAGACCCTTTGTTATTCCAGGTGTTCATTGCCAATTGTATTTTCTTGCTCGTCCTCATTACTTTGTAGCTAACCCAGCCAAAGGGACTTTTGTGTTGTCTTAACTAAATACATATGCATTAATTTGGGCGCCACCTCTAATTATTAATCATTGTCCCTGGTTATTTAACTACTCCCAATCCATGACTCAATAAAAAGCCATCTTTGGCCAAATGACAAAACAGACATACCATTCTGATTTGCTTACGTTAAGACAAGAGTTAAAGCAACTCACTGCATACATCAGTCAAATCCCACAATGAGCGGTTGAGGCTTGGTGGACAGATGAATATGCAGCGGTAACCTTTTTATCCAGGCCTTTGTGGTGAATTAAAAGATGCTTTATCCCTAGTAGTATATCGACCCACTACAGCCGAAGGCCTGATAGAGTTCACTCTTCAGATTGACCCTTAACCAAAGGGGAGGTGTTTAGAACGTAGAGGCTGGGTTGGACACTTGATTTACTCCCTCATATGCCAGAGATTGAAGCCCCCCTGACTGAAGAACCCTTGCAGGTGGGGGGAGTAACAGGACCATTAACTCCAGAAGAAAAAAATGGAGGTGAAAGGTGGGTTGTGGCATCGTGTAGTCATGGTGTTGGAATCGTCTGGATGTGTGGAATGTGTGGACATAAGGAGAGTGTATGAGGTATGAGGATTCTAAGGGGACAGTTGGCGGACGGGTTCATGTCGCCATTGCAGCCATTTTGTTAAACAATGCCCTCACAATCTGGGAAACTGAGGTGTCCATTAATCTGCATGTGCAAGGTTCACTGCTATCTAGAAGTCATGATGCTTTTGCCATATTGACCTAGGAAGTTGATTGGCCTAACTGGATTCAGAAGTGTCCGAGTGCTTCATAGACAACAGTCCCAAGAGAAATAACAGATTCCTATCTGCATTAAGGAGAGCCCCAAAGAGATAAAAGCAATAGATGTGAATGTGTTTCTCGGGGTCATTAAGGTTTGACAAAGAATCTTTATTTATGATAATGGACATTTGGAATTACATTTATTTCACTTTATTGCTGCACCAAACTTCTCGATTGTCTCAGGGAGCCTATGGCTAACGTGGCATAATTATATTATTGATTGGAGTTTCCATTTCGATACCTTCTCATTGAAGTACTGCCAGAAGGAATGTTATCTAGGGAAGGCCTACGAAACATAACAACCACTGATTTGTCTATCCATTCAGCCGTTTGTCCAGGAACCCATAGAGGATAGGGGATCAGAGAAGACTTGTGAATCAGATGACATTTCTGCTGCTTACTTGTACTTAGTAAGAAACAGGCACATATTTTGCCACACCCTCAGCAGTATAATTGTCCTTTAGATTTGATTCCTAGAGCAACCATGCCCCATGGCAGAAATTATCTCTTAACTGTAAATGAAGATGACATTCTCCAACAATATTTAGAGGAAAATTTGCAAAATACAACATTCCACCTCACCCGCAGGAGTGGCGTCTAGTGAATACATCCTATGTAGTGACTACTGAGAGTTGAAAAAGATCACCGTCGAGAGCTGTTGACCTCTCCTATTCATATCCATTATATGGGATCAGAATAAAACAGAAAAGATCTTCTCCAACCTAAATTTTGTGGAGCTAATAATTTAATTTGTACATGAGAGTGGGATGAGTGGAAAACAGCATTCAATAACAGACAAGAGTATTACGAATACCTGGGTATGCCCTTTGGCTTATGTAATGCTCCTGCAACATGTCACCCTTGCCTCCTGTCCTACCCATTCCCCGCAAATGCAATCATGCAGTGTAAGCTCTGATCTCTTCATCAAGCTACATCCGCGTCTCAAGGCATGGCTCCAAGTGGATTCCTCGATAGGCCGTCCATATTTAATAATACTTCCGAGGGAAACTTCCCACCATATAACGAGGGTGTTCCAGTCCTAAGCAGTGGTCCAAACCCACTTCCAGCGCTCAAGCCTTTCCATACCTGCGTGATGTCCACCTTGGCTATGACAAGGCCTTTCCACAGCAGGGCCCACACATATCTGTTCCAGTCATAGTCATCGGAAATGTGGAGTAGGGCGCATAGCGGGGTTCGCAGCAGAGTCTGCTGAAGCACCCACCTCCAAACAGACAAAAACACCAAGAAAGGGCAGCTCCAGACTATGTGCAACGTATGGTCCATCTTGCATCCCAAGCATGTTGGGGACGCAACCAGCCTTCTCTTGCAGAGGCTCTCTTTTATAATACTCTCATGTAGGTAACATAGCTGAATGAGGATGGAATGGGAAGCAATGGCCCCTTTCCCAGGAGAGGCCAACGCCTCTCTCCAGCCCTCAATCTCTAAGGGCCTTGGTATTGGGTCCATATCTCCTGTAGTGGTCCAAACATGTCCACGTTTTATTGATTAGGGATCGGTATGTAGTTGAGATCTTGTGATCTAGAATGTACATCATTAGTATTTTGCATTCCAGAGGAGGAATCTCAGGAATCCCCTCCAGGCAGGCCAAGTACAGAGTAAGAGAATGATGGAGTTGAAGATATCTATAAAACTGAGACTTCAGGAGATGAAACTCATTTTGTAGATCAGCAAAAGGCGTCAGTGTGAGCACATCTCCCAATTGGGAGGTCCCAGCAGTGAACTCCTGCAGACCAGCCACCTGACTTAGCACCGTGCCAGCTCAAAGAGGGGTCTCATGGGTGATCCGGCCATTCCAGCCCATGGCCACCTCTGCGTATCTTCAGGCGCTAAGTACCACTCTTGTAGCTGGGTGGGGGGAGTCCCCGGAGTATCTTAGGCCCATACAGCAGGTGAAGGTTATCTGCGTCCCTATTGCCCAGCCCTCTGATGCATAAGTCCTGAAACCACCAGTCATTCAAAACAGTCATTTGAGCCGCCCTGTAATAAGATCTTACATCCAGGGTGGCAATTTGTGCCTCGGTCGATTTATAACATTTGGATAGGGCAATCCGGGGCAGACCATGGTTCGACAGGAAGCCCCGCAGAGATGATTCTAAGAGCAAGAATAGAAATGCCAGAAGGGAAAATTGTGAAGCTGATATATCGACCACAGTAGCGACACCATTTTAAAAATAGCTGACCTGCCCAGAAGGGAAGGGGAGCAACTCCCAAAACGTGAAATTTGCCGTCAGTCTGTCCAATTGGGGCTGTATATTCATCTCCCATGCGTGAACCTCATCAGTGGTAATCTAGACTCCTAAGTACTGAAACCCCTGACTGAGAACTGCAAGCCCAGAGGTCCACAACAAACCCATAGGACCGTTGCCCACCATGTACACTAAGGACTTGATAGGGTGCATCTGTATTTCTGTGAAATCCCCAAACATCCTCAGTATCTGAAGTGCATGCTGTACTATGTGTGAGTGGTTTGTCAGAAAAATAAGCACATTGTCCATGTGCAGGGCTATTCTCTCTTCAGCCTCGGGCCCCATTCAATCCCCTCCATCTACGCATCTAGCCTGACCCAAGCAGCCAGGGGCTCGATTGACAGGGCAAATAATAGCAGTGAGAGAGGACACCCTGCCTCATTCAATCTGAAAGGGCGGGGAAACAGCTCCCACCCTGACCTGGGTAAGAGGTCCGTATAGAGGAGCCTCATACACCCAAAAAAGCCCGAAGTTCAACCCCTTGAGGAGAGAAAAATACAAATGACCAGGTGATCAAGTCAAAAGCCTTACGCACACCGTTTGTGTGGCAACGTTTAAATACAATAATCGCATTACACGCCCATCTAATATTGTGTCACGTAGACCGTCCTGGCATGAAGCCGGATTAGTCCGGTTGGACTAATGTGGCCATGACCACAAGCAAGCCGTTGGTCAAAACCTTGGCCCATACTTTGACCTATATATTCAAAAAAGAAATTGACCAGTACGACTCACACTATGTCTGTGGTTGACGGGGTTTCGGGATTACCACAATGTCAGCTGTTCTAAAGTTTAGAGCCAAGGGGTGTCCCTCCATAGCCCCTTGGAAGACTTTCAACAAATGGGGGCCAGTAAGTGCCTATGTGGCCTTGTGGAATTTAGCTGGGAATCCATCAGTGCCAGGAGATTTGCCTAGGTTGATTCACTGTGATATCAGGGTCTAAAGCCTACTTGTCCTCTTCAGAGAGGGAATGGGCTGGGAGGTCCCACACAAGCGCCCCCACTGCCAGGGGCCTCTCTATTTCTTGACAAGCAAATAATTCTCCGTAATATGTCGTAAAGACCTGACCAATGTGTTGATCACCCAACACCTGCTCTCCTATGCCGGTCTAAATGTAGGGAAGAGGGTCAGGGGCGGCCGCTCTATGAGCTGAGCCAATTCATGGTTTTGCTAGAGTTATCTCCCCACTGATAAATACAGCTTTGGGTGGCCAACCACGCTGGCCGCACCCCGTCGATCATGGTTTGGCATAAAACTGACCCTGTGTAAAGCAAGTCCCAAAGGACCCCAGGGTCTGGGGAGTCAGAGTATTGTGCTTCAATTGCCAGGAGTAGTGTCTCCATCTCTGCTGCTGCAGAGTCTACCCAATTATGATCTGCTGCATGGGAGCAGTTATTAAATCTGCGCAAAGTTACCTTTACCGCAGCCCAAAGAGTACCCGGAGAGGCCAGAGAATACACGTTGTGGTGGAGGTATTCCTTTGTGGCCCTATGGAGGGCCGTCTTGAATTTAGGATCCGCCAGGGTTTAATTGCTCAAGTGCCACCGGTGAGGACCTTCCCCTGACCTTGTTATATCCAAAGCTGATATGTTAACTATTGCTGCCCCTATTCCAGTAGCCTGGTCCGACCACTTCCTCATCCCCTTCTCTTTTCACCTTTCTCATTCTTTAACTCTTGGCCAACCTAAAAGGACTACTACCTGGTTCCGTAAGACCAAAAATATTGACCTGAACAGTCTTTGCAACTTTGCCCTGCTATCACTCACAACATTAGACCCAAATTTGGATGTCAACGTGCTTACCTCCCATTGCCTTTCCAGCCTTGCAGTCGAAATTGATAATGTTGCTCCACTTCAAAGCAAAAAGAAAAGGCCTATTCATTCTGCTCCATGGTTCAATCAATCTCTTTACGCATTAAGGAAGAACCTGAGACTCCTGGAGAAACAATGGAGATAATCATCATCTACCGCTAACTTCTCTATTCTGCGCTCAACAAGATCAAAATACCACAATCACATCTTCAGAAACCTTCTCGAACCAGTCAAAAGTAGACCCCGAAAACGATTTGACCTCATCAAAAATTCAAACATCTCTCCGTCAACCTTCAAGCCTGACGGTCCTCTAAACAAAGCAGCTGAATTCACTTTATTCTTTGATGAAAAAGTGAAATCACTGGTGGATCAGGTCAGTCATCCCACCCCCCTAGAGGAGCGCAAATCCTTAGTCACTTGGCAGCACTTTGACGTCATCTCTGAAGATACCCTCCTCAAATGCATTCGTGAAACGAAACCTTCTAATCATTCTTCTGACCCCATCCAGTAACATCACCATTGACTTCTACACCCATACTCTTTCCTTTTGGACCAGTCTGATTAACCTCTTCCTCAGCCAAGGCATCCTTCCAGTTGCCTTTAAAACAGGACAGGTTACCCCACTTCTAAAAAAAAAACCTCCGCTGATGCGAACAACCTCAATAACTTCCACCCCATCACCAACCTCCCTCACAGAAAGATGTGTAGCGAAACAACTTTCCCTACATATTAAGAACAACAACCTTCTCGACGAATTCCAATCTGGTTTCATGGAAGACTGCAGTACTGAAACAGCCCTGCTGCAAGTGATCATGGATGCCCTGCATGTACTGGACTGGGGGGGGGGGGGGGGGAGTATTGTCTTCTGATCCTTCCTGACCTTTCTGCAGCCTTTGACACTGTTCATCACAAAACTCTCCTAAACACTTTAAAACAGAGAATGGGCTTGGAAGGCACAGTGCTTAAATGGTATGCTTTATTCCTCTCTGAGAGATCTCAAGTGATTAAAATAGCAAATAGCCTTTCATCTTCGATGGCAGTAGGTCAAGGCGTCCCTCAAGTATCTATACTCACACCCACTCTTTTCAATCTTTACTTGGAACCATTGGGTAATCTCTTAAGGAAATCTGGGATACTTTATCACCTCTAATATGATGACACTCAAATCTACCTTAAGGTGTCTTCCTCACACGACATCTCAATCCTCAACTCTACTCTCAACTCTATTCCCAACTGGATGTTAGCTCATCAACTCATTCTGACTCTTTCCAAAACTGAATTCCACCTCCTCTCTACCTCACTCTCCTCTCCTCCTGCTCAATCTTGGATGATTCACCTGAACTTACTGAACAACAAACCTATCTTTGTCGACAGTGCTAAATCCCTTGGTGTCATTGTTGACAAAAAGCTCAATCTCCACTCACACATCAACTCCATTGCGAAAAATGCACGTTACCAACTGCGCCTTCTCTGGAGGATGCACCGTTTCCTTCCGGAGCAAGATCTAAAAACCTTGGTCCAGTCTCTGGTTCTCTCTAGACTGAACTATTGCAATTCTCTGCTTGTTGGCCTCCCCAAATCTCACCTTTCCCCTCTCAAATCCGTACTCCACTCAGTGGCTCGTTTTGTCATTGGGGCCAAAAGAAGTGACCACATCACAACCATACTTTTCTCTCTTCGATGGCTTCCCATTGAAGCAAGATCAATCCACAAGCTTGTCTGTATCACCCACCAGGCCGTGCACACATCCTCCCCTCAATACCTGGGAAATAAACGTAAAATCTCTGGAGGCTCTAGACCTTCACATAATGCGAAAAAAACTACTGCTTGAGCCCCCCACCTTCAAAAGGGAAAGATCGATGGCTCAATCCTTCTCAGGCAATGCGGTCAGAATCTGGAACTTGCTTCCTCCACCACCTCTACCCGGACTTTCAAAGCTGACCTCAAATCTCTTCTCTTCCAAAGACACTTCCCGAATTAATGCATCCCTTTTCATGCCCCTCAAGGAAGTTCTTATAGTGTTGTAAATATGCAATATATGCCTGTACGATCCGAATCCTATTGTGTTTCTGATTTCTGTGTGACTGCCATCTAGTGTTTTATCTTACTTTTTCATCTTCCTCATTTGTATTTGTAACTTGTAAGTATGTAAATTTCCTCATGTAACAGTCTTGGTTCTATTGTGAAGCGCTCCTGACACCTTTGGGTGAAGTCTGCGCTATATAAAATTGCATAAAATAAAATAAATAAATAAATGGCTATTAATAATTCAACTTGAGAGTGGGCGGACAGTCCTCGTGCCCAAATATGTGCCAGGCCCATTGAGTTCCACTGGATCTTAAGAAGGAGGAAGCAGTCCAGCCAAGAAATGGTATTATGTACTCCGGAAAAGGTGTACCCTCCTTTCCGAGGGTGGTGATGGGGCCAGGCGTCAAGCAAGCCCATAGTGTCTATGAAGCGGGCCAGAGTTGTGCCCGGCAGCGTCTTCCCTAAACCTACGGAGGAGCGGTCCATCAGTGCGGTATCCACACATTTCATTTTGTCCCCCAAAAGCCATGAGCCCTCTGGGAATTGCAGGAAAAAACTGTGCAGGACATATGTGAACGCCTCCGTCAATGGAGGGGGGAGCATAGACGTTAATAAAGGAGAAAAGTTTACCTTGGAGAAGGCCTTGATAGCTACATACCTCCACATGGTGTCATGCCAGGTCTGAATATCATGAAATGGTATGTGGCCCTTCAGTATAGCCAACCCTCTACACCCACTGTGGAATCTAGAGTGAAACACTTGTAAATCCCATTCAGGCAAGGAAGGGACATTTATTACCAGCAAGGTAGCTTGCTTGAAGAAACAAAACATCCAGGCCCACTTTGTGATCAGTCATCAAGACGGCCCCTCTCTTTACCTTGTCCAGCAATCCATTAATGTTCAAGGTGAGGAGCTTTAGTGTCGCTGAACCCTCCCCAGGACCAGGTTCAGTGGTCAAAGAGGCTATGGGATAACATGTGAGAGGGTCAGATCAGCAGGCGCGGCAGGTAGATGTGTGTGACAACTTGTTACATTGTGGGAACAAAAAACAACCTAAAGAGTAAACACAGCACAAAACTGTCTCAAATCCAGAGCACAACCCGCCTCCTCCCCCACCCTATACTTCTAAAACTGGAAGTACCTGTCGCAATTCAGACGCCTAAGTATCACCAACATGGCGTGCAGGAGTCCATACCTCCCCCAAACTGGCCGGTCCAACATTCCTAACCTAAAACCATACCCTAAAAGTGTAGAGCGTGGTCTGTAAGGTCACCGGTAACTAAGTGGCGCTAGCCCAGCTGAAAAGGAAAACAGAAGAAATCACAGAGCAATCCATAATCGTAGACAGTATTACAAAGTAGGCAAATGATTCAGGAGGTAAGCAAGATGTCATCCAAAGTGAGGGGGGATTGGGACCAGACCAGGTAGTGGACGTTCAAGGTCAGGAGTCAGAGATGGCTCCCCCTCCAAGGCCATCCCTTGTTCTTCTGTCTCAATAGTACCCCCTCTCCAGCAGCCCCATCCTCAATGGGCACCCCTCCCCCATGGTCATCTTTGCACTCTTCCAAAGCTGCTCCATGATCCAAGGCAGTCTGTACGCTGGTCTTTGTCATCCTGTTTTGCAGCCTGGGGTGTTCTGCTGTTTGCTCCCAAGTCACCTCAGGAGTATCAAAAAACAGGGATTTACCCCCAAACAAAACTTTGAGACAGGCAGGAAAAAGTAACGTATTGAATGTTCAAATTCCACAATGTTTGCTTGCTGCCTTGAAAGGAACAGCATTGTTGTTTGACCCTTAGAGTGTAAAAGGGGAAAGTGATGACTCACTCGGGGATGGATGGGTGTGTTCCACTATAAAGCATGAAGAGACTGAGTCAGGCGACAGTCAGGACCGGAGACCGGTGACCGGTGGTGACGAAAACAGTGCTGTTATGCCCCTCAGGGACCCCCACAATCATGACATTGAACCTCCGGGAGCGGCCCTTAACGTTCTCGCTCTTACCACTAGTTGGTTCGCAGTGCACCGCAGGTTCTGCATTTTCGCCTGGTGGGTCTTCAAGGAGTCCTCTGCCTAGTCTAGTTACAGCAGTGGCGCCCCTTTTGACAGTGTTACGGTGGTCTTGACAGATAAGGGACAGGTCAGTATGGAGTTCACCAATCTGCCCCTCTATCAAGAAGCGGAGTTCCTGGATAGCCTGGAGGATATTGGACTCCTGCAAGCACATCACCTAAGCTCCCCAGGACAGGAGCTCCGCCAGTCTATTTTGCCCTTCAGGGAGGCTGAGGGTAGTTTGTCTTTCACCATGGCAGGCAGTGTCCTAGGAGGCAATAGCAAATCTTGAAATCTCTACTGTTGGGTGTACAGGATATGCTGGCGCTCATATAGTAATCACACTTTATTCACTCTCAAGAACAATAAAGTTTGGTGCATCCAAATGAGGGGGGAAGAGAACACCCTACTTCCCTGAACTCAATCCGGAGATTGAACAATACTTTTAACAGATCTGCAAAATCATTGTGATATGATTAAAAACATTACATTCACAGCAAATCGGAGCACGTTCTTATAAAACTTAATATTGCCTTAGTACCTAAGTACTATTCCACTACAGGAATAATTATTCAGCCCCCTCTACACTAATGTCATCCAGAGATGATGGAACAAACTAAATACATGAACAACAGCAACCTTTTGTAAATTAATAGGGTTCAGTAAGCTAACCAAAAGACCTTGGGTTGCAGATACAGGTATTGACTGAATCTGGGAGATTTCGTCAGAAACAGCATGAACAATGACAATGGAAACAAACAAATAATATTCCACTTGACTACGTGCTAAAGAAATGACAGGCAGTAAGATGTGCAGGGGGAGGAGGACAGGATTGAAAACAATTACATCCTTTTTAGGTCTCGCTGGTTTCCAGCGAAAGACCTATTGTTGTTGGCTTGCCGGGAATCTGAGACAGGGGATGTGCACGTGCAAGCCCTCGGAGATTTCACCTCGTGGGCGCGCACGCCCAGCCCGGCGCCGTGCACATCTCCTGTCTCACATTCACAGTAAGTCAGCGCACGCGCACACACACACAGCCACACTCACGCATGTGCACACGCACGCAGTCACACCCACTGCATACACACACACTCACGCACACCCCCCCTCACGGGCTCACACGCTCACACACAGCCCCCCCACCCCACTCACCGGGTCTCTTGGGCTCCTCTCGTCCCGCGGTGGTGGCGGCGGCTGCACGGGTTGGTAGGCTAATGTCCGCGCTATATAAAAATTCACAGAATAAAATAAAATAAATACAAATGTATCCCATGACCGTTCTCCGATCATCACCCTGCCCCAATCCGGAGCCTTACTCTAAACTGTCACGATGTCGCCGAAGGATAGCACCACTTCTCCTACTCCAATCCGGGAGTGGGACTGGCAACCGAATAACCTACCTAGGCCCCAATGGCAGTCACAGCCCTCCTACGTTTAATGACCGTCACACGTTCCTAAGAAGTATTTCGGCGTGGTTTATTTACCGCAAAAGCACATGCTGAATCCCCAGCAAATGAGAATGTCGGAAATCTGGGCATGCAGCCTCTCCAGCCAATGAAAACGTAAGAATTCTGTGCAGAGCTCTAGTATTAGCTGAGCTACCCCTCAACCCGCCTATCGTAGCTTACTTTACATATTCCGAGTTCAACCTAGTCACGTTCGAATCCAATCATATATTCAGCACTGGAATTGGTTGGTATGCGACCCGGACGTACTGAAATGACGGACGAATGGTCTCAATTTGTCCGAACTTAAGACTGCTTTTATGGACGTTAGTGTAAGTAGCCGGCAGGTGGTTTCCTTAGGTTTATTTGTATTTTTTCACAACTGTACTGCTAAAACGGAGCTGGTAAGCAGTACTATCTCGAGTACAGCTGAAGAACATTAATAAGGCTTATTGGTAAACATGCAGATTACATTCCCTCTTTAGTTTGCATGGATAACCGGGGTATACAGTGGGACAAGAGGGCAGAGGGTTTAACGCATAGTCAGGGGTATTGAGCGCTATATAAATGCAATTTCAATAAAATAAATAAAACGGCAGTCAGGAAAAGCCACCACTGCCATAAGCGGTAAAATTAATGGGAAAACGGAAAAAAAGCAGACCAGACCCTGGGCACAGAGAGATGAGCAAATATATTTTGTATGTTTATTTTCTAGTCCTATTCATTCAGGATGCAAATGTTGATATGTTACAGATTGACCACCCCTCTATATTGTGCCAATCTTAGGGTAAGTTACACATGAGCTACCCTGCTGAACGTGAGTTCTGGTGATCATGTTCTTCCTCTTTTTCTGTTTTTGGGGATACGGTTTTGGGGTTCAGCTTCTCTATGAATCATGTTTTTGCCAGTGCTGTTTTTAGGCCGAGCATGCTAGACAGTGCAGGCTCCTAATGCGATTATTATGGATTTACCTAGAGCTTCCAGGAGCTTATTATACCCGCCCATGTATTGAATTTGGCAATCTCATTTGCTTGCTTCTTATTGTCCCATCATATGTTTTTTCCTCCCTGGAACATAGTCTCGTTGACATCTCTTTGGCTGGCTGCTACTCTTTCACTGTTCACTTTTAGGGAACTACTTTGTAGTTCGAAACCTATCAGACCGCTGCTGTCTGGTTGCTTAAGGACTTCCTGGTGACTTTCTGAACATCCCTCCCCTGCCCCACACTCCATCCCTCACCCCACACTCCATCCCTCGCCCCACCCCACACACCATCCCTCACCCCATACGCCATCCCTCGCCCCACATGCCATCCCTCGCCCCACACTCCATCCCTCGCCCCACACTCCATCCCTCGCCCCACACTCCATCCCTCGCCCACACTCCATCCCTTGCCCTACCACTATCTCTCGCCCTCCCTCTATCTCTCGCCCTCCCTCTATCTCTCTCTCGCCCTCCATCTATCTCTTGCCCTTCCTCTATCTCTCGCCCCCCTCTATCTATCTCTCACCCTCCCTCTATCTCTTGCCCTCCCTCTATCTATCTTTCGCCCTCCCTCTGTCTATCTTTCACCCTCCCTCTATCTATCTTTCGCCCTCCCTCTATCTATCTATCGCCCTCACTATCTATCGCATCACCATAGCATCACTCGGCACCACCACAGCATCACTCAGGGGCACTACAACATCACTATGCGCTACCACGGCATCACGGAATGCCACAGCATCACTCGTTGCCGCCACAACATCATTCAGAGCCACTGCAGCATCAATCTGTGTCCCTCGCCCCACACTCCATCCCTCGCCCCACACTCCATCCCTCGCCCCACACTCCATCCCTCGCCCCACACTCCATCCCTCGCCCTAACACTATCTCTCGCCCTAACACTATCTCTCGCCCTCCCTCTATCTCTCTCTCGCCCTCCCTCTATCTCTTGCCCTCCCTCTATCTCTCGCCCCCCTCTATCTATCTCTCGCCCTCCCTCTATCTCTCGCCCTCCCTCTATCTATTTTTCGCCCTCCCTCTATCTATCTTTCACCCTCCCTCTATCTATCTTTCGCCCTCCCTCTATCTATATATCGCCCTCACTATCTATCGCATCACCATAGCATCATTCGGCACCACCACAGCATCACTCAGGGGCACCACAACATCACTATGCACTACCACAGCATCACTGAATGCCACAGCATCACTCGTCGCCACTACAACATCATTCAGAGCCACCACAGCATCAATCTGTGCAAACATTCAACAACAACTGATTCGAATATGTTCTCTCAATGTTTCAAGCTTTATTACAAATGTCACAAAAAGATGTTGATATTTCACTTCTGTTCTTGGATTTTGTCACAATAAAATACACTGAACATAATCTTCACAAAAGTTATTTACAAAAGTTTAAGCTATTGCCAATATAAATTACAATACCTTTTATTTAAGTATTAATTATTTAAAAAAATTAAAAGCCATTGTTATTTGTAATATCAATACATCTAAGTCACTTAAATACAACAGAGATTGCATTACAAATGCTATAGGTGGAACTTTTGCGAAAGTTAAAACTATTGGTATTGTAAATGACAAAGCTATTAATTTCGCTAATTTCAAAACCAACACATAAGTAAAAAATGTGTCATTTACAATACCAATAGCTCAAACTTTCCTGATGCGAGACCTATTGCATTGCAAATGCTTGTTAAATAAGGTGACTGCTAGGCCTAATTTGAGATATAGTAGACAAGAGTCAGGGAAACCAGCCTCTGCACATGATAGAAATTTTGTTTCCAAGACAATGGTACTATACCAGTGTATACATGTGTAATCGAGTGTGAAACCGTATTCTGTACATTGTTAATGATGCACTAAAATGTAAACACACAAAAATCCTTTACATTTCAAAACAGATAAAGTTCTATGATTCTGATGTGAGTGCTCATTCCCTGTTCTGGGGATTCACCTTGCTGCATTAGTGACCTTGGTATTTTTTCTGCGGCTGGTCATTGGTTCTGGTTCCAAGTTCAAATAATCTACTCTAGTGTTTTACTATCCTAAGTATGTCTGCATGGTTGTTCTGTTAGGTCCCCCAACTGAGGTACAATGTGTGTTTCCATTCACCATTTGGTTGTCGTCTCAGAAGGGAGTTTGCAGAGTTCTCAAGTATACCGGCTCTTCACGGGGAATGTTTAGCACCTTTTGTTTCTAGTGCAGCATGATAGTGTCCCAGGTGTTATGAGTCACTTCACCCTTTGTCTGTTTAGTGTGCTGTTTTCAACGTTGGTCCATTTCTTTACATCTTTGAGATATACCTTTACGGACGGACCTTCTGCGAGTTTCCTTAGCATAGCTGTTCTTCCTTTACTACTATAAAGTTCAGGCAATGAACTTGCTTGTGTTAGTCACTTTTCTGTTTAAGTATTTGTCTTAAAAGGAATTCAGTCGAGGCTGTTTGCTTACCTGTAAGTTGTAAGACTGTGGCTGCCACCACCTCTCAATAGGATACAATCACAGTGCACTTCCAAACCATATGTTAAATATGGCTGTATACGTTTATTTGTATTTCTTGCTAAGTCCAAGAAGCACACGATTGTCACCTGTGTCTTTCTCTCTTTCCCATTCCGTTTCTCCTCATTCTCTCTGATTGAGGCGTATATACTTTTACCTATCAACAGAGGGACTGAGAGTAGTGGGATTCTCTTCTAAACTATAGTCCTTTGTTCAAGGTTGAGAATGTAGCCAAAAAAACTGATCTACTGTGCTGGTCTTTTTGTCTAAAGCCTGCCTGGAAGTCAGAGAGAACATTGTTATCCTTTATTCATGTCTCCGTTCTTGTCAAGATCATTCTTCCAAATATTTTCTAGCTACTCTTAATTAAACTTATAGATCGATAGTTCAAGCGGTTGCTGCAGCTTCCATTTTGAGATCAGGCCTACCATACAGTACAAGTTGCCTGATTGCAAAAGACCTATGATCAGCACACCAAGATTTTACAATGGGTTTAAAGCCCTACTACCCCAATGCATACAGTTGGGTGGCTTTATCGTCTTTCATTTGCTTGTGTTGCTTTTTATTCAATGGGCTGCTTTGATCATTTTGTGTTCGTCCGTCCCTGGAGCATATCCGCTTTACTTGTGCCTGGATACTTGCGCCTGGATACCCTCACAGGTGACAAACAGCACTCTACAAATCCACCTCACATTACATTACTTTCACTGCTCACTTTTAGGGAACTACTTTTTGTTTAAGCACTGCATGAGCGTGCATGTGTTTTACAGTACTCACCCTTGTGTGCTTCTCTCCCCCTCTTACCCACTCTTTCTGTTGCTCTCTCTCCCCATTCCCGCTCCTTGTTGCTGTCTTTCACCAGTATGCTTCTCTCCCCCAGGCTTTCCTGGTTTCTCTTGCCCGTGTGCTTCTTCTTTGTGTTGTGTTCTCCTTGTGTGCCTCGTTTGCCTCCACCTCACCAACCTGACCTACTCCTCTATTGCCCCGGGCCCACAGTGCCCTTCTAATTTATAAATAAAAGTGCTTTTGTGCTACTTCATTTTAATATGTATATCTTTTTATTTACAGATCAAGCATTTACAATGCAATGGTCTCGGCATTTATAAAGGTAGAGCTATTGGCATTGTTGATGATTTTTTTTTTAAATCATACATAACGGCATTGTCATTTACATTGCCAATAGCTTAATCGTTTGCATATGTGAGACCTATTGCATTAGCACCCACACACAGAGTAAGTAGGAGAGTTGTAGCGTGAGTAGTTGATAGTGAGTAGGAGAGAGTTATTAGTAAAGAGAGTATTAGAGAGCGAGTAGTACAAAGTGAAAGAGTGAGTAATATATAGTGTGAGAGTGAGTAGTAAAGAGTCCTAGAGCCACACACATTTACATGCACAGCCACACCCTTACATATACAAAGTGTATTTTTTGTTTCAGTAGTAAAGAGTGAGTAGTATAGTGACTAATTATTAGTGAGTAATGTTGAGTAGTTGAGAGTGTAGCAGAGTGTGTAGTACAGTATTACAGTAAGTACTATACATTAGATGTTATTAATTCAGTGAGTAGTAGCGAGTAGTTGATATTGAGTATTACGGTGAGTAGAGAGTGTTATGGAGTCGTATAGTAAGTATTCGAGTGAGTATTGATAATATTTGATAGTGAGTATTATAGAGTGACTATTTGAGTGAGTATTTGTGAGTAGTATAGAGTGTAGTTTAGAGTGTGTAGTAGAGTGTGTAATAGAGCGTTATAGTGAGTACTGTAGAGTATTTATTTGGGTACTAAAGTGAGTAGGGAGTATTACAGAGTTGTTGAGTAAGTACTTTAGTAGTAGAGTGAGTAGTAGTGAGTAGTTGATATTGAGTAGTACAGTGAGTATAGAGTATTAGATATTTGTCGTGTAACTAGTACAGTGAGTAGTGAGAATATTAGAGAGTGAGTAGTAAAGAGTGAGTAGTAGTGTGTAATAAGTTGTGTGTAGTAGACAGTTTTTTGTAGAGTATTAGAGTTAGTACCGTACAGCATTTTTTCTCATTACTAAATCTATTAGGCAGTATTAGAGAGTTGTAGAGTAAGTAGTACAGTATTAGAGTGAGCAGTAGAGAGTGATTAGTAGAGAGTATTAGAGAGCGAGTAGTCTAGAGTGTAATATTTTGTATTAAGGAGTGAAAGAGTGAGTAGTAAAGAGTCTTAGAGTTACACACATTTACATGCACAGCCACACTCTTACATATACAAAGTGTGTTTTTTCTTTTAGTAGTAAAGAGTGAGTAGTAAATAGTGACTAATTATGAGTGAGTAACGTTCAGTAGTAGAGAGTGTAGCAGAGTGTGTAGTACAGTCTCACAGTAAGTACTATGCATTAGATGCTATTTAGTAGAGTGCGTAGTAGTGAGTAGTTGATATTGAGTATTACAGTGAGTAGAGAGTGTTATGGAGTTGTATAGTAAGTATTCGAGTTAATAGTGATAATATTTGAGAGTGAGCAGTAAAGAGTGAGTATTTGAGTGAGTATTTGTGAGTTGTAGAGAGTGTAGTAAAGGGTGTTGTAGTAGAGTGTGTAATAGAGTGTTATAGTGAGTACCGTAGAGTATTTTTTGTGTACTAAAGTCAGTAGGGAGTATTAGAGAGTTGTAGAGTAAGTATTATAGTAGTAGAGTGAGTAATAGTGAGTAGTTGATATTTAGTAGTACAGTGAGTATAGAGTATTAGATATTTGTAGAGTAAGTAGTAGAGTGAGTAGTGAGAATATCAGAGTGAGTAATAAAGAGTGAGTAGTAGCGCGTAGTAAATTGTGTGTAGTAGAGTGTTTTGTAGAGTATTATAGTGAGTGCCTCAGAGTATTTTTTTTCATTACTAAATCCATAAGGTAGTATCAAAGAGTTGTAGAATAAGTAGTAAAGTATTAGAGTGAGTAGTAGAGAGTGTTTAGTTTAGTTGCTCATGACTACTATGTGGCACCTCTCTCTGTGTTTTCCGTTAGTACTTCCAAACACATCACTAAGGCAACAAGAATCTAAAAAAAAACAGAACTTTCAGATTTACAAATGCCTATTAGCACTTCCTTATTTGTATTCAATATCAGATAAAAGAACAGCAACTCACATGGACCTGCTTTCTTGGCACAGCTCTTTCTGAAATTTCTACACCTGCATGTATCACACTTCATCTCTTACCTTTACATTGCTGTCTTTTCACCCTCTCTTTGAATGTACCTCCTTTTATCTCCTCCACTGTAAAATCAACTTTCTTAAACATATACACTGCACTTACTTTTCCTGTCGCGCTATCACTATTTCCATGACTGCATAGCTCCTTCATACACTTTCCTAAAAAGATGCAACTACGATTACCATCTAGGTGACCACCTCTCTGTGTACTCGGTAGAGAAGCCAATGATTAGATAAGCTTTTAGTCAGAGCACCTTTATGACAGGCAATGTTAGGAATTGCCTATAGCCTAAACTCCAGAGCTCTCGGTTGTGCCCCTCATTAACACTCATCCACATTCGGACCTCACCCAGACACCTAGAGGTGACTCAGTCTCTAATATGCATCATCCAAAAAATCAAGATATGTTACAAGAAAAACAAAACTACAGAAACACATATCGGAAAAGGAAATCATTCGTAGGACAGAGACACATGCAACATTAAGTAAATCGTGGGAAACAACACATTGATAATATCAGCATCATTTACTTGTACACACTGTCACGAAAATAACTATTATTTTCACTTGTAATGTCCAGTACACGAATATAGGAGCCGTTTCAATGTATGTCTTAATTACCGAAGCACTGCCAACAGAGCATTAATGAGGTGGACTTGCAGGGCTATGGGTGCGAAACCTCCTTCTACAAGGGAAGTTAAGGTAAGAAGGGGTAGTGTGGACGGTCTGCAGACCTGTGTAGCAATGCACAATTCTGCAGATTGCTATAGAGATGCTTCGATAGAGCTGAATTTGAATTTCCAAATTAAAACTAGCACGGGGAGAGGATGTGGCGTTATGGCCTGAGGTGTCGAATTTGGAACTGGGGAGCTAAATCCGATTCAAGGCGTATGCTCAAGACACCCTGTGTTCCTTGGCAAATTACTTAATCCCCGAATTAGCAATCAGCAAGCACAAGCAACGAGGGGGCAGGACAGCAAGCACAAGCAACAGGGGGGGGGGGGCAGGAAAGCAAGCACAAACAACGAGGGGGGCAGGAGAGCAAGCACAACCAACGAGGGGGGGGCAGGAGAGCAAGCACAGCCAACGAGGGGGGGGGGCAGGAGAGCAAGCACAACCAACGGGGGGGATGGGCAGGAGAGCAAACACAACCACCGGGGGGGGGGGCAGGGGAGCAAGCACAAACAACGAGGGGGGGCAGGAGAGCAAGCACAACCAACAAGGGGGGGCAGTAGAGCAAGCACAACCAGCGAGAGGGTGGCAGGAGAGCAAGCACAACCAGCGAGGGGGAGCAGGAGAGCGAGCACAACCAACGAGGGAGGGGTAGGAGAGCAAGCACAAGCATCGAGAGGGCAGGACAGCAAGCACAAGCAACGAGGGGGCAGGACAGCAAGCACAAGCAACGAGGGGGCTATTAACCATGGTAATCGTCTCCACCTGCTAGTGCTATCCCTAAGTGACTTCTCCCTTCACACAGTCACACTGATCGGAGTAAATGCAACAGCTGAGCACACAAAAGGCAGCTGCCTCAAGGGTGGCCAACTGCACAGTATTGTTAAAAATAACCCGACTCAGCCCAAGGGACAGTCAACACTTCTATCAGATCAGACATTGGGGTACAACAGGGCTGACAGAAGCCAAGCTACATATTGCCTTCCAACTAGTCTGCACTGCAGACCACACCATAATTATATCATATTCCACTGTAGCAATGCACGATCTTAAATCATAAGCTGACAAATATCAACGGTATGCAACACATACTCCACAAACTAAGATGTATACAAAGTCTGCATATTAACAGTGCTTTAGAAGTAATTAGCCACACACACAGAGTCACTTTAACAACAAAAACACAAACAAGGGCTGATGAATGAGCCTATGGAGTCGGCTGTGGGTTCGCTAGAGTACCCCCAAACACCCCCCCGCCCGTCCTCCATTTTACCTGATTGCTTGTTATCGCTGGTCTGTACCTCTCCGTTGGCGACCAGCTCTTGGCTTTTAACAGTGCCGCTCCCTGATTGGCCGTTCAATAATTTAGCAGCAGATCCCAGGTTGGTAGCGATAGGAGGCAATGGCTGGCCCCGCTTCAGGAGCTGTTTCTGTTCCTGGTGCCGGAACCGAGGTGGTACTTCACGGGGAGGGTATCGAGGCAGTGGCTGCCCGGTCTCCATCAGGTGCAGTGAACCCTATCCCAGTAACCGCGGAGAGAGAATGGAGATTTGCAGTGGATCTCTCCTAGAGTCTTGTTAGCTGCGAACTCAAGCAGCATGCTCCCGTAGGCATCACCTGCCCATGCCCCCCTCCGACTGGAAGCGCATGCAGCACTGTCCTGGGAAGCCTGCCACGGAAGACATTAACAAGTGACAGATTAGTTACATTTGGAGTAAAATCCACCAACAAATAGTGTTGTCTTTACAAAACAAACACGTTCTGCTTCCTTCGCTCCTTTAAGTGGAACACTTGTCATCTAAGGTTGCGGGAACAATTTGGGAACTCCCTTAAGTGATAAAATAAGTATCATGATTTCACAGTTGATTAATTAAAATGCGTTAGGAGTGAAACAGCTTTGCCAATTTTCACTAGGCGGATAATGTATTCCTAATCTCCTGGCATGGATGTCTCAAAAAAGCATTTGGCCCGTCTTCAAGTTTTCTAGAATGGCATATGCTTCCATATATCATCGGAATTTCTGAGTGTTGAAAAGCATGCCTCACGTTCAGCTTCAAGGGTATACATTATTTAAACACGGCGCTCTGCCTCGCTCCCGTTCATATTTCGGGGTAGGGTGCATGTGGTTCAAATTTAGAGGTGGTCTGCTGAGTTTAGCTGGCTCCGGAGCTCGTTTTAGCAATGTTTGTTTACCAGTCACACACGCATCCATTTTGAGGAGCTGCACGAGCCCCATGCAGCCGGCCCCGGGTGCTGCGCGGATGCAAATGAGCGGCACGTTCTTAGAGCGGGAGATGTGCGCGGTTTCGAGGCAGCCATCCCTGCCTAATGCGCACACCCGCTTGTTCGCGACTCTGCTTTGTACAGCCAGCGCTAGCTGAATCATGCGAGGCTGCAGCTAAATAGGCCACGCTTTGAAAGAAGGCTAATTAACCCCTAGGAGAAGGAAGGCAATACTGCACAGGCCCAGCTGCTGAATGTGACAAGATTAGCATTTCCCTAAAGCTGATGGGCAAACCTAGGCGCAGCAACTGCGTTACAGAGCAAGCATGCTCCACTGTGCTTTCTGAAGATTATTTAATACCCTCGCAGTCACAGCAGGGCTCCTTCTGACATCTACAATTTACATGCCCGACAAAACGGTTTAATACTCTGACCTAATCAATTACCGTATTTTTTTAAAAAAAACTCTTCAAACCAGCTCAGAATTTTTAAAAAAAATGGAGGTACGCTTGGGCTTTTTTTTCACCCAGCTCTAATTTGCTCCACTTAGTACCAGAAGTTTTGTTCAACTACATACGTTTCATTGTGCGCCAACATTTCAAGAATGCCATGGTTTTTAATTACAGTCCACAAATATCAACATGCCTAGTCTCAACATCACTTACAAAGTGTAACCTGGCCGTGGCAGAAGAACATCAACCCGTATCTGCCCTGCGTGTCAGTGACGCTCCCCTTTCATCTCTTTCTTCCGGCCAAAGCGTTGACTTGGTCCCTGCCTTGCTCGTTCCTCCTCTAGTCTTCCTCCTCCTCCACCTCCCACTGACTCAAAAGGCCACACCTCTCCGAATGACATCATCCAACTGCGCGAGGCTCCAGGTAACTAACTCGATTACGAAACGAAACTGTGCATGGCCATCAAAAGCGGACAACAACAAAAACATGAAGTAAACACAGTCCTTTCCATTTTCTACTGTCAGTGGCAAATAAAAGTGCATCAAAAGCGGACAACAACAAAAACGCGAAGTAAACGCAGTCCTTTCCTTTTTTACTGTCAGTGGCAAATAAAAGTGCCTGCCACTATGCAGCTCCCTTGCCTCTCTGCAAATGGCATTACCAAGCTGGAATGGCTGGAATTGGCTGCAATGTAAAATTCCAGCCAATGGGAAGAGGATAGAACGAAGCAAAAAAACACGCCCCCGAAGCTGAAAAAGATGGGGCTTAATGGGAGTGACCCCCCTCTCCTCCAATAGCTGGCCTCCGTTTAGGAAGCCAGCCAATTGAGAAGAGGAGCGGGTTAATGCCCCACTCTAGGAGACATTAAATCTCTGACCGGGCCTGCGCATGCGCAGCCTACGGTTCTCGACCTAAAAATTACACACATGGCAAGACACGTATGCACCTACAAAATGAGGCAGCCATCATTTGGTGTGGGCAAACTTTAGTTATAATTTGGTTAAATAACACTAAAATAGGGAATTCCACATTGTTCTTCAGCCTCTATTGTAGACATTACATTTCGCAGTTGGCAGGCAGTTGGAGTAAGTACACTTTCTTTTAACCTAGTCACCCTCTTAGAAAATGTTTTGACCTATTCAAGTAAGTCATTCAATTTTATCATATATTTACACTCTTCTTCACCACACATGGTTTACCGTTCTACCTCTCTTTCCTAAATCCAGAAGTTGACAAGTAGGGTTACTGCCACTGATCACTCTTGATTGAGAGGTGCTCTTATCAAGTACTTCGACTATACTTCTCCCCTCCACTTAATCCACAAAATCCTACAGTGGCAAAACAAAAAGAAACCGAGAACACCTGGAGTCATGAGATAGCTTACTATTTTTTTCACTCCTATTTACTTGCTTTCTATTAGATGGCTTTCCTCATTTCAGCCTGTCCATCTTGTGTTTGTTCCTTTCCTGGATCGTAGTTTCCTATCATCTCTTTGATTTGCTGCCTTCTATGCTTCCTTTGCTCTCTCTTTTAGAGAACTATGGGGCATATTAGCAAGGGCACTATCGCAGCTTTTTGCTGTACTTTTTCCCGCTAAAGCTGTGATAATTTTATCACCCTATTAGCAAGCTTCCGCTAACAGCAGTTAGCGACAGCTTTTAGTCAATAGCAACCGATTTGGGGCCCACTGTGCATCTCAGCGATATTTATCGCTAATGACATGCAAAGTGGGCGTACCCAGCCTGTTAGCGACTGAAAGCAGTCGCTAACACAGTTATCGCCTATTAGCAAGGCAGGCTGTGCATTTAAAAAAGTCATGCTAAGCGCGATTATCGCCAGAACCTAATGCCTGCTCAGACCATGACTTAACCTGTATATCCAATTGGAGGTGGATATTCAGGTTAAGTCCCCATTAGCGTTAATGCCTGAATATCGCTGGATTTCCAGCGATATTCACGCATTGAGCCGCTATCGCCGGATATTTTATCACATTAGAGATAAACGTTGCTAATAGCATGTTATCTCTGCGATAATATCCGGCGACAGACAGCGATAAAAAAAATGCGCTAAGCGCATTTAGCGATAAATATCGCTATTTGTTGCTAATATGCCCCTATATATGTTCTTTTTGTTTGAGCACTCCATGAGAGTGCCTGTGTTTTCCAGCTGTCGCCTTTGTGTTCTTTTCTCCCACCCTCCATGTTGCTCTCTCTTTCCCATGTGCTTATCACCCACCACCCACACTTGTGTTGCTCTCTCTCGTCTGTGACCTTCTCCACCTGTGTGCCACATTGCTCTTTCGCCTGTGTTCTCTCCCTTGTGTTTCTTCTCTCTCGTCTGCTGCTTCACCCCACTGGCTGCCTGCCGTGTTGCTTCAATCGTGTTGCTTTAACTACTTGCCCTATGTGCAGCTGCAGCCCTGCTCCCTGTGTTGCTTCATCCCGCAACCTGTCCCAGCAACCTACTCATCAGTTTATTTCCTTTTTAAGTGCTTTTACACTTAAACTCCCCCCCCCCCCCCCCCCAGTAAATTATAAAAAAAAGCCTGTGTCCATTTGTAGGTGTGTTGAGAGCATGCACACAGCTACAAAATGATGCGGCAGTTGTGTCATTGCATCTATTTGTTTTCTTTTTTTGCTCAGCAGCTGTGATGTTGTTCAGCAAGGATAAAAAAAATAGTTTTTTTAGGCGAGACTTATTGCCTTTGTCGAAGCTTGCTTGTGTTTATTCTTCCTCACAGTTTATTTTCATCAATGGCTCTACTCCTAGCTGGAAGCGGGGGTGACGGCCAAGAATCGTGTCCTCCGTGTTGCAGACTGGGACCTTGAGCAATATTTCGGGCTCCTGCAGAGACACAACACCCCAAGGCCGAGTTCACCCCGCTGGAGCAAAGCAAGGACATAGGGGAGCAAAACGCAGCACTAGCGGGTCAAAGTATGGAGCTTAACGTGTGGGGGGGGGGGGGGGGGGCTGATGAAATGGCAGTGGGCACGGGCTCTGTTCATTTTCGTCATATATTTCACCCTGGTGGTAAAGAATAATTTCAGCTAATTGTTTTTTTCACACGCTGCTGGCTGAGCTCCCCACCCCATCGCATGGACCATCTCTAATGCACATCAGTAGCGGGGTCCAGGTGATGCTGCCCATCAAAGGATGGCGGGTGCCTCCCTTGCAGAATGGAGCTCTTCACTACCTCGCCAAGGGTATGAAGTGAATACAAATAAAGCACACGAGGCCTTGCAAGGGGCATGGAAAGCAGTCTATTGTAAGTTGATTAAATATTAAATAACTGTGTCAAAGACTTCCGAGACTTCTTTCTGCCCAACCTGCTGAAGGGAAGAAGAAATGTACTCTGCCCTGAACACGTAGATCACGCTCACAGAACAGACTGCCAGCTCATCGCCCTAAAGTGCAGCCCCACCTCGCCCCCACTCCGCCCTAGAAGAAGCTAGCACAACCATGTGACATTCTACCCCTCCCAGCGCCTCGGACAGGCCGAAGCACACCTCTCAGTTCCCGCGCAAGACCGTCACAACACTGGGGTGTCAGATTCCAATACGGGCGCAGCCCGGCAAACCACAGCGGCAACAACGACGACGCCACACCACAACTGGACAACTGCAAGAGGGCAGCGCGAGACTCACACAAGAGCCACCCTGTGAGGAGCCAACCGCACGGCAGCGACACGAGCTCACGGGCACGTGCGCCAAATCCGAGGACTTACTGTCAGACCGTGCACGAGACAAAAGCTGCTTTATCCGAGGTTTGGCAAGATCGAAGCAGCCAAATCCCCACAGGAATGAAGACACCGCTGACCTGTCAACCAGATGCAGCGCATTGCCACAGGGACACAGCACTGCTGTGAGCACTACAACATGTTTCCAGAGGAGCCCGGCATCGCACAACGTGCACATATCAAGGATAAGCAACTGGAAGATAGCACAGTAATGTGCACAATACAGGACGGTACCCCAGGAAAACACTAGCGTGACTAGTGTGATTTCTGCTGCACTATTGGTGGGTGTGGGTCCAATCAACACATCGCTGTAATGTGCCCACCACATCTCTTTTCCACTGGAAAACAAACAGCCCCGCAGAATACACAATTCACTGGAACACAACAGTATAAGATGCAAAACTGTGATGTACTTGAAAACACGCATTTACAATGCAATGGTCTCGGCATTATTAAAGGTAGAGCTATTGGCATTGCTCATGACGTTTTTTTTTTAGCATAAATAAATGATATTGTCATTTACATTGCCAAAAGCTTAATCGTTAAATAAATGGCATTGTCATTTACAATGCCAATAGCTTAATCGCTCGCATATGCATGACCTATTGCATTTACACCCACACAGAGCCACACACACAAAGCCACCCACACACACATACAGAGCCACCCACACACACATGCAGAGCCACCCACACAGGGTCATTCACATAGAGCCACCTACACAGAGCCACCCTCACACAGACAAGCCACCCACACAGAGCCACCTACAAAAAAAGCTATCCACACACAGCCACACCCAAGCACAACCACACATAGAGCCACGCACACACACACACAGCCAAGCACACACACACACACACAGAGCCACGCGCACACACACACACACAGCCACGCACACACACAGAGCCACACAGAGCCACGCACACACACACACACACACAGAGCCACGCACACACACACAGAGCCGAGCACACACACACAGAGCCACGCACACACACACAGAGCCACGCACACAGACAGAGCCACACACACACAGACAGAGCCACACACAGATAGAGCCACGCACAGACAGAGCCACGCACACACACACAACATAAATGCAGTGTGTATGTGTTAGCTGATCACTGCATAAGTGAGTTAAAGAATGTGTTGAGGGTTTCACTTAACTCATTCAGCTGTAGTGCTTTAGGGACCAATTCTACTTGGAAGAGGTTTGATAACGTTCTTTAGACCCCCAAAAGAAACGTTTTGCTTCATTTGTGGGACCACTATACGCTATTGCTACCTACACAATATAGATTTTTCACAAAAACTACAAAGCTGCTGGTTTTCAGTTCGTCAGAAAATGTGCAGTTTAAGTTTTGCCAGGCAGGAGTGTGCTTGTGCCCTCCGTCGTGCTGTGTGACTCTAAAATGGGACGGAAGTGGTACTCACGGTGGTTGTCGGTGTTCTCCAGGACTATTTCCGCCAGCACGAAGGCCCCTTCCTCCACGGTGTCGAGCAGCATGGTGGCGGCCCGCAGCTGGTCGCTGGTCGTCAGGCCCTCCACGCACCCAGGGCCTGCAGCTGCAGGAGGTCGTTTACCAACTCCACCATGGCTTGCTGAGCAGAGGAAACAGGATGACAAAAGTCTGGTGGGTCCACGTGGGCTGTCAGACATCTACTAAAACATTCTGTGTGATATGATTAATAATGTAGGGCTTTATAATCGGTATTAAACCCTGGCCTGCTCAATGCTAATCATGCCCCCAAATCAATAGTCCTATTCCCAGCAAGTCTTTTAACCCCTTCACTGCGGCGGCTATTCCGCCGCAGTGCTAAGGGGGCAGGGCGGAAATACGGGGGGCGCATGCTGGTGACGGAACCGCTCCGTCACCAGCGTCGGTTGCGCTATGCTTGGGACGGAGCGGTTCCGTCATGGCCCGCCCCGCTCAATAGAACGCTCAGCGCAGGCGCGGAATTCGCGCCGCGCAGGCGTGCCGGGCGGGCCATGACGGAACCGCTCCGTCATCAGCACAGCGCACCCGCAGCTGATGACGGAGCGGTTCCGTCATCAGCATGCAACGGGTTAAATTCACGTAAACACAACGTTTCTCAAAAAATCCCTCTATGCAGGACAACCACCCATCTCTGTCAGCACACACGGGGTAGCTATGGATGGCCAAGGCACGGGCTTGCCCCCCTACCCTCTGCTCTCTCGGGCAGTGGAGGGCCACAAAAGATGCACTCCTGAGTAACAGAGAAAACAAGAAAAACGAGTGCAATCAGGGGCCAGAAGGCAAGAAAAACGAGTGCAATCAGGGGGCAGAAGGCAAGAAAACGAGCACAATCAGGGGGGCAGAGGCAAGAAAAATGGCACAAACAGGGTGGCAGAGGCAAGAAAAACGGCACAAACAGGTTGGCAGAATCAGGATCCAGTTCCAATCAACCCTCTCTTCTATATTTGTCTAGACCGAATGAAAACCCCAAACTCTTGATCTTTACTTTAACCTTTAGCACATCACTAACTCCAGACATGCAGAAGTAGGTGAAGTAACATCAGCAAACCACACAAACTTGGCACATGGGTGGCCCGCATACTGTAGGGGTGTATGCAGGTGTGTGGGTGTGAAACACTCTAATACAAACTATGTGGGGGCAGAGAATACAGCTACCGCTGGATTCGCTGCACCCACCCACGCGTTGGCGTGCGTGGAACCCATAGGGTCCAGCCAGCTCGCTCTACAACACGCCGCCTTTGCAGGAGAGAACCTCTACTTACAGGCATTGGTGACGGAAAAGCTGTTGGAGGAGTCCAGGTGGTCTACGTGGTGGAACAGCTGGAATGGCTTCTCTGTGATGTTTTGGTTTGTGTTATACAGCTGGACAGCAAATAAAAAGGCGCTGTGCTCCTGGATTGTGTTTCTCATGTAAAGTCCACCTATTGGTGTAGAAAAGTGCCCTGGGCCCCCGTGCAACCACAGACCACGAGCTGGCCAGGCGCCTGGCTGGAAGGTTAAAGTCAGCCGCAGCTGTGGTGCGATGGGACCCTTGGGTCCCGCGGCCCTAGGGCCTCTGCACCTGCTGCCCCATTGAAAGGCACGCCCAAGCCTTGCATTGGAAGAGTAAAGTGACAATGTGACCCCCGGGGCTCCTGTCAATGCCAATCTAGCACCCTCTGCAGGAGCCGCCCTGGCACTCGCCTGGCATCGCTGCGCTCCAGACTTGGTCTTAATGAAACCTGCACCAGTGTCTCTCTTGACTTTCCAGGCACATCTGCACTGTCTCGCGCCCTGCTGATTTATCGTTCGCACCCGACTAAAGTGTGAGATTGCAGCAGAAACAGTCGGGTATGCAGGTGCCATTTACCGTGAATTCATGGAAAAGGGAGCCGAAGGGGGCAGCTGATGTACTTTCATGAAGCGCCGAGTGGAGGGGAAACATTCTTTCGAATTATGCACGTCTCTGAACAGAAAGGGACTTTGCTATGCACATCTTGCGTGTGCGCAGACACACACCGCACACACAGACACCGGCACACACAGCCCACGCGCACTAAGACACACAACCCCCGCACCAAGACCACATTTCGTTATCTTGCAGCCTTTATAACGCACACATAGTTCCCCATCGCACTTGAAAGGACAGACAACAGCCCTGCGACCATTATTGTGTCAAAGTGTGACAACTTTCGAAACGCAAAGATGTCAGTTTACAGACCCGAGGACAGCACGGAGAGGAAACATAACACGAGGGAGATTTAGGAGCGATGATACAGAGAAGGGGTGGGGCTCGCTAATCGTGCTGTAAACGGAGGCCGCTGTGATTGGCATGCCCGCCGCTACCGGAGGCTGTGCAGCTGGTGTCTGCTGGCAGCGCTTTGAGGAATATCCAAACACTCTCTCCTTCGAGTCGTGCATCATCTATTCTTCGCCAGCACTCTGTAATATTTTTTATTGAATACCTCTCTAAATATTATTGTGGCTACTGTGGTAGTAGCATGGGTTTACCTGTTGGCTGGGGAGTGAAAAGGAACAAGAAAACGGCACAATCAGGGGCAAAATAAACTTACCAGCGAGGCTGATCCGGGCAACAATGGCGGCCGCAAACGTCCGCAAATTTCGGATTCGGGGCGTGTTTTGGCGTTCTGAGTGACGGGTGACGTCACAGGGCGAAAGTACACCAAAAACACGCCCTCGAATCCGAAAGAGATGGGGCTTCATTGGAGTGACGCCCCTCTCCTCCAATGGCTGGCTGCTGTTTAGGAAGCCAGCCAATGGAAAAGAGGTGGAGGAGAGAGGCGGTTTCCAAGCCCCGTCTAAAAATCATTAAATCTCCGACCAAAGACTGCGCAAGCGCAGCCTTTAGGTCCTCGACCTAAAAATCACAGTGCACATTACAGGACATTACCACGGGAAAATAGCAAAAGAATGTGCACAACTCAAAGGGAAGCGACGGGATAATATTCCGGCGAAGTGCACAATGCACAGCTGCACACAACAAAAGCAATTTCCATTTGGTGTCTAGTGGAAGTCGTTATAGAAGTTAATTAGGTGAATAGATGCACCCCTTTTATACAATAAGGCTTGGAATTTGTCGCTTTTGGTACATAAGAACTTAACACTACCTCCTGCAGCAATGTTTACCCAAATCAATAGGCCCCGAGGGTCGACCAGTTTTAGGTGTTGGAGCTACAATGTAGCATTCAAACCCATTGATGTGTATTTCTTGGGTCACCCATGTCTCTTGAAACATAAGGATGTCCTGCTGTCTCACCAGTTTTAGTCATTCCAGTTGATGTATCTTAGACTGTAGGCCGGCCACATTTCAGCTCAAAATACTCTGATCTGGACTGGCGTAAACCTTAGTTGGAACATCAGGGTCGTAAGTCTCAATTGCGGGTGGGGGAAATACAAATATGTGATCTGTACCATAAGACTCCGGAGATGACAGTAGTCAATCCTGGGTGTCCAGTTCAGACAAAGCCAGAAACCTGTTGTGAATGGTCGGGAAGGTGGGCTCATTTGTTGGGGGACCAAAGCTTGGTTTGTAAAAATAGCGGTAGTGAACAGATGTTAGCGCTGTTAGTTGTTGTGATCTTGTGAGCTCTCAATAGGGATCTTACCATGTATGGTCTACAGAAATTAATCACAATACAGTCTCCTTCCATGTTCTTATGAGAGGCACCAACCCAGCCAACTCTATGTACCATGATGATCTCATTCATGTCTGACATGTTGAACCTCCTGTTCTTTGATAACCAGTCTATGCATTTATTGCACAGATGAACCAAGGTCTCCCTCTGGTCCTTCATAAGAGTTGGTACACCTGCTAGCACCAACACAAAAGGACAATCGGGCGGTGGTAAACTCAAAACAACAGTATTTGGCTCGAAAAATTTCTGCTCAAGGTGTTGGATGCAATACTACTAGGTTTGCCTGGTGTTAACTTTGGTTGTCCACCCCTTGATCTATTACTACAGCCTGGGGTGCAATTAGAGGGCACATGTGTAGCTGACTCACATAGGGGTGATAAACCATTACTGTTAACGAGAAGGATATGGTGCTACATTCGTCTTAGGTTGAAAACATTCCCTAACTTGTCTATATGTACTCCACGTGCTATAAGCCAAAGGGCCGGTGGGGAAAGAGGTGGGGGGTGGAGTGCTAGGGTTAACAGTGGGTCCTTCCCAGGGGCAGCCATAATTGGTTCTGTTTCCAGTGATTGGCTAAGCCTTTTCATGAGTGTGTCCAAGAGATCTAAGCATTCCAAAAGAGGTGTAAGGTTAGTGACTAGCAACTCGTTGATTGGGTTGGACGCAGTATCAGTAACAATATTAACAAAGGCGTCCCCAAAACCCCCATAGTCAGACGCCACCTCAGCATGTGTGCAGATGGAGTGACACCGGTGTTCGAAGATGAACATAAAGACAAACAGGTGGGAGAGGAGCCGGTTCGTGGTGGTTATTTTTTTTTTGGTGCAGACAGGCTTCCCACTGTTCCTCTTGCGTTTAGCAGCCGGGATTGCCGCAGTGGTTGGGGTGACTATATTTGACTGAGACTGGGAGGAAACCAGATATCGTGCCTCCTATATGCTGATGATTTGGTGATCATGGATCAGACGGAGTTAGGCCTCCAAAGAAAATTAAATCGATTTAAAGAATATTGTACAAGCAAAAAATTGGTAGTAAACATGGAGAAGACAAAAATTTTATGTTTTGGAAGGAGGAAAACGAAGTTCTCTTGGTACCTGGGCACAGTATTGCTTGAGAGGGTAGCTGATTATAGATATTTGGGAATGTGGTTTTCTGGTACCCTGAAATGGTATACACATTTACAAGCATTAAAAATGAGGGCATTGGCGTCTGTGAAAGGCTTAAAAAGATTCAATAATACCTATGGAGAAATGTCGGATAGACCGGTCCTAAAAGCCTACCAAGCAATGGTGCCCCCACAATTTTTGTATGGAGCCGAGGTTATTTACATAAGTGGTAAGACCTCTTGGGATAGAGAGGAGGGATATATACTAAAAAGCTTATTCGTGCTGCCTAAATCATCTATGGTACAGGCGGCAAGACTTGAGCTGGGAATCACCTCGTGGACGATAACTGCTTGTATGGCCCTTGTACGATTCTGGCAGCGATTGGGAGAAGAGGAACTTTTTAAAATCTCTCAGTGGGCCAAAGAGGAAATTGCCACTAGCGAGCTACCCTGGGCAAAAGAGACTAGAGCATCAATAAGTAATGCATATAGGGTGCTCGATTTGAAGGAATGTTCGCTGCAAGACCAAATAATAATAGGTAAGAAAGAACTATGGCTTCAAGGGACCGATATGTCCCGTACTTATGACCGGGAGTACCTTTGACAAAAGAGCTCGGTAGCCCACATGACACTGGCCTGGGAGCTCGACCAACATTTTCCCTATGTGGACCGGCTACCAAGTCACAGCTTAAGGCGGGAAGTCCTAAAAATGCGAATTGGAATAAACCCATGCCACGCTAATAATGGTGTTCGAAACCAAATGATAGGATGTAATGGTAATTGCACTTGCACTTTAGGTACTACTTGCAATATTTTACACATTTTACTAGATTGTATGTGGTTTTTAGATATACGAAAGGAGTTTTTATGTCCGATTTTTAAAAATTATAATATTACGAACAGGATGCAAGCCGTTAATCTTTTGGTGGAAATGGGGAATTTAGATATAGCCTGTGCTCTGGGGAAATATATGAATAAAGTCAAGGTGTTCCTCAAGTGCACAGAGTAAGCACAAATAATGCTACTCCTTGGCATTATATAAGGGTGGAACAATTAGTGTTTACAGTAGTACGTGCTGCATGATTAAGGAGGTGTTGTATAGGTATGAATTAAGTAATTTTAATAATTTAACTGTTATAATACTCCGATTTTAAAAATGAAAGTTAAACTATATGTATATCGAGAAGTAATATGTTTTGTGATACCGCCGTGTTATGTTTTTGTAGTTTTTTATTAGGAGAAGAGGTAAATTGTACTTTTATGGTTGTAACAAACCAAAATAAAGTTTGTTTTGACTGACTGACTGACTGAGACTCAATAATGTCACGCCATCTTGGGCACCCGCTAGCGAGCAAAATATTATTAGAGCCACTCCTCTGGTGCTGCGAGGCGCACGGCACAGTGACTGGATCAGTTTCAGATTCAGGTTCAAGTGCAGGATTGGTTATGGCCCCTCTGAGGTGAGGATTGTTCAGTAGGCCCTCACCACCCAGGGACAATCAGTGCTCAGTCAGTTCAATTTCTCCTGAAACAATACTAACCACCCTTTTTAGCATGCTGTCAATGCTACTGGTGATCGGCGTGTGGATGATATCCCAGTACGTTTCTCCATTGTGAATGTTCGGAGACAGTTCTTGTTAGATATGAAGGATTTAATAGTTCCAATAAGTTGATGCTGGCAAACACTCACCTCGTGCCTCTTGGTAGATGTGACTTGAAAGAGGGGTGGCCCAGCCCAGCTTCCTCTGCTGCATTATTCCAGAGGCCCTGGGTCTGTAATGTATGCGTTCTAGAGTGTTACCACATGAACATGGTACTATAATGTGTGCACTCCAATGATTAAGCCGAGGGTCACGCTACTCCAATAAATACTGCCACGTGTGCAATTTACCATGGGGCACACAACACCTGAACACCATAATGTGTGCAATCCTGAGAATAATAGCTCGAGGACAACATGGGTAATACTCGCAAAGCAGAGTTTGGCAAGCACCTGAGAACAGCACAAAATGCGGAAAAACAGGAAATACACGCAGTCAACGAGAGGTATGTGAACATAGTACTATAATACCCACAAACCAGAGAATAAGAATCGGTGGAACAAAGCACTGACATAGATATAGTACACTCATGATATCAGGGCTTTATTTGGGAGGAAAAAGCTGGAGGGGGGCTCTCAGAGGGGCGTGGCCATTGCAATTAAGGGCGTGGCTTAAAACATGTAAGCTAAAAATCTGTGCTTAGCGTAGTGTGCCACCTGATTTGTATTTTGCTGTTTCTGTCATTACATCCAGATATATGATACAACAAGTAACATCATGCCCACATGTCAAAACTATTTGCGTTGTCAATGGTGTTAGTTGCATAAGATAAATAGGCTTGTAGATATTTAAAAATGCTGCCACTCACAGCCCAGGTGACACCAGGGCAATCAATGTTGCTGTCCTGAGTTTCAAAAAGAGAAGGGAAATCCAGAGAGAAATTGTCTCTCTTTAAAGGATTTCCCTTCCCTTATAACGCTCACCTGGCATGACGTCATGCCGTAACTTCTCCACTAGTGAGAAGTGAGCAGTGTGGCCTGCTGTCACTGCAGTACGGAAAAAAAACGGAATGCCTGTGCCAGGGCACCAAACAGAGCCTGATAGAGACCCATTTCGAGGCCGCTTTAAAAAACTGCTGGTGCTCACCACCGGTGAGACCCGGCCCACTTAAAGCCCTGCGTGATATAGTATTACAGTATGTACAATGCGCCAATTCGCTTACAAGCACAATACGTTTGTGTTCCAAATTCCCCGACTAATCTACCTTACACTGGAGTGCTTGAAACCCGGCACACCACACTGCAGAGCGCCAAGCCCGATCTTCTATTAAACAGAGCCCATGCAGGCTGAAACAGGGCTGAGCACCGCCGCTGCACTTGTGTGACAAGCCCACTGTAAGCTGAGCACGCAAGTGCACGACTCAGGAGGCATAGTGAAAACATGGCCGCCTGCCAGAAGGTGCCCAGTGTCAGAATACTGCAAGCTCCCCGGCACCCACTAGCTTTAGGAGTAAGAATAATGTATAATTCACGTCCTCTCTTATTATCTGAAGGAAGTCCTTCCATTATAGGAAATTCTGTTCTACATGACTATAGAAGTGCCTTCCAAATGTGTTCTTGTGGTTTGAGAGTCTGCCATTGATTGCAGTATTATACTTCTACTTGTATTGTGTACTCCTTTGTAACATGCACACGTCACTTTCCCTCTTGTAATGTATCGTTTTCTACCTCTTGTATTTTGTTTGTTTTTGATACATGCACATTTGCCACCATTGCCTCATGTAACGTAACGTTTGTTCTTGTGTTTTGAGTAGCTGCCATTTAGTGCAGTATTATACCTCTATTTGTACTTTGTACACTTTTGTAACATACACGTCACTTTTTTTTCTCTTGTAACGTATCGTTTGCTACCTCTTGTATTTTGTTTGCTCTTGATACATGCACAATTGTCACTATTGCCTTATGTACATAACGTTTGCTTTTGCAACATGCTCACTTGTCATTTTTCCTCATGTTTCACTACTGTTCCTATTGTGAAGCGCTCTGACACCTTCCGGTAAAGTCCGCGCTATATAAAAACGCATACAATAAATACAAAAAGATATGTCAATCTCAATAAAATAAAAGCGTGATTCAGCCCTGACGGGATTCTTATGTGTGACTTTTAACTCACACACAGAATGCAGCAAGCAGTCCATTCACCTGGTGATCATACCAGTTCAATTACAAATTACAATAGCGTTCAATTATCGTACCCCAAGGTCTAATTGTGTGAGGCAATAAAGCCCAGCCGCGCGCTTCACATCGAAAACATGTTTCTCCTCCTTTCCAAAGGGTATGCCGCCCCTAAGTGTCAAAACATTGAACTACAGGCACGGATTTCTATTTCAAGACAGCGAGCAAAGAAAGTATCTATAAGATATCACACTTTTCGCACAAACATTCCATTATGTATGTACCTTAGTAGAGCTTCCAAGTAGCTCGAGGCGAAGGGAGGAGCTATATAAAAAAATATTAAGCAACTAAATGAAGACGAAAGGCATTTCTGTTGCCCAACTCAATGGAACAAGGATTAACTTCAAAATAGTGAGTTACTCAGCCCTGTGAGATTCCTTTGTGCAATTTTAACTTCCCCATACATGACTCGAGCATTCCCTGTCACTTAATGATCATACCAGTTTAATGACAGTACCGGTCAATTATCATACCAGTTCAAGCAAGGTCTAGTCAGTAAGGCGGTTCAATAGAGCCTATCCCTAACGGCACCGCGCCCATTACAAACATAGTTCCCGCCTTCGAAAGAAATATATGCCTCCCTTACTGTCGAGATACTGAACTACATGCGTGACATTCTAATCCAGCACATCACATCGGTCACGATTGAAGGCAGACTTACATTTAAAATAGTTTGTAGGTGATCCCTTTATTCATTTCGCAGTTTGATATAGCGCGAAAACGACCTGAAGGTATTGGAGCGGTTTACATGATCGAAAACAGAAGCCTCTATTTCCATGTGTCGGCCAGCGGCCCTGCCTGTGCAGATCCTGTGGCCCTGTGTTATTGGAAAATATCTGTAGGGAGCCGGACCCCCCTTTACAGAGCGAATTGTCGTGGGGAACATCTTGTTGAAATTGATCCACTATTCTTTGAATCTGAAACTGTGCCTTCCGGAGAAGCATACCTTTACTTTCGTGCATCTTTTGTGTCTCCCGACCATAGATAGGGAGTTGACCAAATGATGTGACGTGAACCTGCAGCATGGATTCCATCTTTCATATGATAACTTTAATCTAAGCATTGAAAATAATTAGATTCCCAACCCCAAAAAAAGTTTTTGATATGAAATATTATTAAAGAATGTTTATGTATCTATTTGCGCCCTGACGAAGGATTGGATAATATCGGTCCTGTTCCGAAACGCGCGGCGGCGCCCTATGTTTTGCTGCTTTTCTCCTTTTTGTATATCAGTTGTATTATGATATGTATATAGGAATGTTTTTCTTTTGGTGATGTGTGTATGGTTTTGTATATAGTGTTGAGTGGTATGATTGAAGATGGTTTGACTGAGTGTGATTGGTGATTTTCTTGAAGTGGCGAGTGGGTAGGCTGCATTTGTGTGTTCTTAAATGTAAATAGAGTCTGTATATACATTTATGTCTTCATTACGATTGAATTTGATGAAAAGAAACTTATGTAGAAAATAAACTTATATATGATTTCCAAATAAATGGTCTTGTGTGGGACAATGATGATGTATTGCATTATAGATTAGAGCATTTGCCTTCCTTTATACCCAGATTTAGGGGGGGTTCTTATGTTTTTTACCACATTGTTTTCCCCTGCTTCCCCCCCCCCCCCCCCCTAGCATCTCTATTCAGGGACCCTCTTGTGTTTTTGGCGGTTTACATGATCACCAGTTACATTACACAAGGTCACATTAAATTTTTTTGAGGCATGGGGAAATTAAGTAATGTGCCCAGAATCAGAGGATGTTGAGC
The DNA here is from genome assembly GCF_964261635.1 of Lissotriton helveticus. NCBI lineage: Eukaryota > Metazoa > Chordata > Amphibia > Caudata > Salamandridae > Lissotriton > Lissotriton helveticus. The sequence goes on along the minus strand of NC_136061.1, from coordinate 1,814,168,882 downwards.
CCATGCCAAGACTCGAACCTGGTTTCTCAGTCTGCAGCTCTGGCCTTAATGCCACATCCTCTCCTTGTTATAGTTATTGTCAGTGCTTTAAGTAGGATGGAAAAGGTGTGGGGTCTCAAGAGGGGCATGGCCATGAAAACCTAGGACCCCAGTAAAGGGGCATGGCCATGAAAACCTAGGAGTACTGATAAGGGGCGTGGTCTCTGTGACAAATGACGTGACCTAATAGAGGGAACTAGAAGCCTGCATTACACAAATTCATAAACAGTTCTTTCACAAAATCATAAGCAACAATAGATGTAAATTTATGCAGAAGCATTTTCGGTGCCATAATGAATAGTAAGTCGGAAAAGGATTGTTTGGGGAAAATACTGGTATTTTTAAACAACATGCACACATTTTATGAGTTCGTTACCAGTAGTACTGAATGAAGGGCTAAAAAACTCCGCAAGAGACAAGCAGCAGTGACAGTGAGTCCCCAGGCTACAAAGCAGCCAAAGACAGAACTGTGGCTTTGTGATAGCAGAGAGAAGGAATGTTTGTGCATTTTTACTGACAAAGTCCCGTTGCTCTGTGTTGCCGTAAAGCAGGCCCGTAGAGCGAAGAGTTTATCACAGTGGCAGAGCGCAATGAACTAGAAATAAAACATTATTGTTTCGCAAAACGTTTATTGAAATATAAAACTTGAAGACCTCTGTCCGGCTGGGCATGTCTTCTACAATATAGAACTGACTGGGTCTATATTTATGTTGGTTATTATTGTCTCCTTGCTAGGGACCACTGTTGTGTCTGTACGATAAGTTCCCCGAGGTCCCTCGCTGATACTAATTGGGGTCCCCTTGTTGTTTTAAATAGATACTGTGCGCAATCGCTGGATTGCAAGGGTTTTCTAATTCCCTTCCACTTCACCTAAGTGGGTCCTCTCCTCCCTCCCACCCCCTTGACTCACATCACTGCCCCGTTCACAACACTGTTATGTCTAACGACGCCCCTCTGTATTCATTAGAGTACATTAAAAAAATCTGTGAAGGCCCTTCCTTATTCACTGACTTAGAGGAACCAGCAACAGTTGCAAGCTCTAATCTAAGTGAGGATCTAGAAAAACAAAAAAAGAAATATGTTCGCTTGGAACTTATGACGATTATGCTCACTCATTACCTAAGGTCCAATACAATACCCTTAGGTCTTCAGGTTCGGAATATACCAGGGGTGTTCACCGACAACCCTAAATATATCCAAGGATTTAGCAACATAGGAACCACCTGCTCTAGGCATTGGTTAGTCCTAGGGATTGAAACCGCTTCTGAAGAACTAAAAAAGTTAGATGAGATAATCAAGGATTTAGAAAAGCAAATAACGGATAAAAATACTAATACTGAGGCAAAGAAACTCCTTGATAAAATTGACAAGACTGTGCAGGAATTCCACAGGATAGAACAAAATAAAAAGGCCAACAAAGTGAAAAAAGATATCAAATCCTTCACCCCTGAACGCGCATACCCTTACCTTCAGAAGGATTTTTATACCAATCGCAACCTCAACCAAAACCAATTTACTCCTAGGCCTTGGGGTCGCTTTAACAGAAGTAACACGGTTGTTGGTTTTACTGATTCATCTGCAGATTCCTCAGACAACTCCGACGCTGGGGAAGGCCCGAGTGGCGGACCTCAACGGCACCAAAATCATTTTTTAGCCAGAGGCCAGCAAGAACCCCCCAAAAGAGGCCGCGTGAAGCAACCAACACGATGGCAGAACCCCCCGGGAGAACGACAAACCCGGAACAGATTTTACCAATGGTAACAGAGGTTTCGAATACAGATCTTACGATCCCTCTGTTCAATCTGTCTGAACATATACTTTCCTCTAATGAAATTTCTGTCCTCAGTAAAGGTTTATCCTTTGTCCCCACTATCTACCCTGATTTCCTTGGTCTACAGTCTGAACTCATGACTTTCTTTCGCAAAATTCGGCTACGTGCCTACTTTGAACTTAACCCAACTGACCCTAAACCTGTTATCACTCCATTTAGACCACCCTCCAAATTTTCCCCCATGGCGGGCATGATTCCTAAGGAAATCTTAACATTTGAGAAGGTGGTCCTTAAAGAAACCAGTGATTTGGCGAAATCACACATTTTCATACCTTATAATATCTCCCTAGAAGAAAAGTCTGCAATCTCTGCACTAAAAAACAACGCCACCCTTATTATCAAGCCAGCAGACAAGGGTGGTGGAATTGTACTACAAAGTATCGATAACTATAAGAGTGAGCTCTTACGCCAAGTATCAAACACTGATCACTACTGTAGACTCCCCACTAATCCCACGAAAGAAATCCAAGCCCTAATCAGATCCATCACTACTGAGGCTTTGGACAATGGATACTTGACAAAACATGAGTATGACTTTCTCAACACTCCCACCCCTAGGACGCCAGTGATCTACACTTTGCCCAAAATACACAAGAGTCTGGAACAACCTCCAGGCCGCCCGATCGTTTCGGGCTGTGGCTCTGTCTTGGAACCTTTGGGCCACTATGTTAATTTTTTCTTAAAAGACTTTGTCCCAGCGACTAGGTGCTACATAAAAGATAGCACTCACATGATAAATCTTGTTGAGAACTATCCTTTTAATCATAACACTCAGACCCTGTGCACCCTCGATGTCGAATCGTTATATACGAACATTCCCCAGAGAGAGGCATTGCTTGTAATGGAAAGCATCCTTGACCAAAGAACCCGTCCACACAGAGTGCCTACTCTGTTCATAATTCAGCTTCTCGAAATCTGCCTTACTCAAAACTTTTTTTCATATGATAATGAGTATTACCAGCAGGTCCGTGGCACGTCCATGGGAGCTATTTTTGCTCCAACCCTGGCGATCCTGTACATGGATTGGCTGGAATGCAACACAATCCTTGTTGACAGCAATCCTTTCCACCAAGGCATTCTTACATGGAGACGTTATATAGACGATATCTTCATGATATGGGGTAATAACACTGACACCTTTCCAGCCCTACTACATTGGCTTAATAACAACTGCAGTGGCTTGACATTCACTCTTACTCATAGTAAAACATCCATCCCCTTCCTGGATCTAAACATCCAACACCAGGATGGACTACTATACACCTCGCTATACCGTAAGCCTACAGAGAGAAACACGCTTCTGAGCTACAATAGCTGCCACCCTAGGGCCTTGAAAGATAGCTTACCATACTCGCAGTTCCTCCGCCTGAGAAGGAATAACTTTTACAAAAAAGATTACTTTTCTGAAGCGAGCATTCTAGCAACTAAATTACAACAAAGAGGCTACCCCCGCCGCCTCATAAAAAACTCTATGAAACGTGCTTGGTACTGCCCACGAGAGACCCTTCTGGTGCAAAACCCCAAACCCGCCACAAATAAGTTGGTTTGTGTCACGACCTTCTCTAATATCTCCAATAAAATCACGAAAACAATCAAAAAAAACTGGCATATTCTTAACTCGGGGCAACTAAACTGGGAACGCCCCCTTTTTGCTTTCAAAAAAAGCAAAAACATTAAAGACCACCTTGTGAGGGCAGCCCTGCCATCCACCACCCCACCAAAAAGAACGCTAGATGACCATTGGGCCACTACACCTCTTAAGGGTCATGTTAAATGTGGAACGTGTGTGGTATGTGATCTTACTATTGAAGGCAAAGAATTTGTGTATAAGGAAACTAAAAATGTGTTAAGAACATTTACAAACTGCAACAGCTGTAATATTGTATATGCAATTTTCTGCCCCTGTGACCTCATCTATGTGGGGCAAACAAAACAAAAAATCAAGTTGCGTATCGCCCAACACCGGAGCAGGATACGCTGCAGGACTCCCAATGCCCCATTGGTGGAGCACTTCATTGACAAACAGCACTCCGAAAATGACATTCGCTGGACGGTGATTAACCAAGTAACATTGCCCCCGAGAGGCGGAGACCTCAATCTTCTGCTTAATAAGGAGGAACTCAAATGGATCATAAGGACAGACAGTTTGAACTCTGGCCTTAACCAGCAAGAGGATTGGACTACTTTAATATGATCCCTCTCTTTAAAGAACTGAAGTGAATGAACTTTATATTTCCCTCTGAAAGGAGTCTTCTGAAATGCCCTGGTTGAATTAATGTACTCGATGTAAATAATGTTTTTGCACAAATTATTACTTGTTCACAACAGTCACTTTTCTCACTTCCTTTCTACTCCCTTTATTTACTCTTCTGTCTATGGCCTCACTTAAGATGGCCGCCCGCGGTTGGTCCGTCATTTATTTTCATGCCCCCCACCCATCCAATGGCCAACCTCTTTAAAATGACTCCGGTCACGTGATACCTCCGACCAGGAAACCCGGTGCAGCCGACTAACCCGGTAAGACCAGTCGCGCACTTTTTCGCTCTGATGCCCCCATTTTTACTTTTTATCCTGCCCTGCCTAACCAGGCCATTACCCCTCCCTTCCCCCGCAGGCCACCCCCTGGATCCAGGACCTAGGCGCGACTCTGCGCTCCCAGTATCTCCGGGACCGCAAGGTAAGCCGCCGCCAGGTGTTTACAGACATGCGTTGTGTAAATTCCTGCTTTCGTTCCCCTGTTCTGATTTATCGAACATTTCATAGGTACAAGCGGTATTGTGGTAATCTGCCCGCTCCGTCCCCGGACCTTGACACACTATTCTTGTAATCCCGGTAAGCCCCTAAACCCTGCTATGAATACCGGCACCGAGGTTGGCCGTTCCTTTTATAACTGCTGTTTTTTTTCCCCCCCATTTTTCAGATTCACCTAGTCATATCGATGACTAACTATATTACCGATCTTGTCCCATCATTTTTAACTCAAGCTCGCCTGTGAGCTCTTTAACCTTATGCCCCTTGGTAAGCTCTATATACCTTTACTTTCAACTGAACTATTTCACTGCGCCGATCGTTCCTGAGAACTTCACCTCCACCTTACCTGCAATTGAATTGTTGCACTGCGCCGGTCATAAACTTCACCTCACAATCCTGAGGCACCAATGCGCCGTTTTTAATCTGACTACATAGTCACCCACCTGATCTTAAAATCGCAAATCTTTCACCCTCCACAAATGGGTAATTGCCACTCACCTAGACACTGTGTACGTAGTTTTATAACACTCAGTCACGTGCTTGCTGACACTAGAATGTAAAATTCACTTGACCTGGTAAATATGGTTATTAACCACCACACAATGTCACCAACCCTATGTGTGTGGTTAAACTCCAACTTATTGTATTTTGTGTTCCCCTTCCTCCCTTTAGGCTAAAGAGGCTCAAATTTTAATAAGGCAACTACTGTTCTGTCCTGATGATGGACCCCAGCATTTAGTAAGGGGGTCCGAAACGTCGTCGACCTTGTGTACCATATACCAGTACAATGATTTACTACATGAAAGTATGTAATGGTACCTACTGGAATCTCTCTGTTTAATTTTGAAACTTTACAGAGACTTTTTTGACTTTGCCTTGTAAGCCCTTCTGTGTATGTTGTCTGTGTCTATGTATTGTCGTGGGTTGGTACAGGCTTGTGCCCCACGAAAGTGAATTGTTGAAGGTGCATTATTGTTTCGCAAAACGTTTATTGAAATATAAAACTTGAAGACCTCTGTCCGGCTGGGCATGTCTTCTACAATATAGAACTGACTGGGTCTATATTTATGTTGGTTATTATTGTCTCCTTGCTAGGGACCACTGTTGTGTCTGTACGATAAGTTCCCAGAGGTCCCTCGCTGATACTAATTGGGGTCCCCTTGTTGTTTTAAATAGATACTGTGCGCAATCGCTGGATTGCAAGGGTTTTCTAATTCCCTTCCACTTCACCTAAGTGGGTCCTCTCCTCCCTCCCACCCCCTTGACTCACATCACTGCCCCGTTCACAACACTGTTATGTCTAACGACGCCCCTCTGTATTCATTAGAGTACATTAAAAAAATCTGTGAAGGCCCTTCCTTATTCACTGACTTAGAGGAACCAGCAACAGTTGCAAGCTCTAATCTAAGTGAGGATCTAGAAAAACAAAAAAAGAAATATGTTCGCTTGGAACTTATGACGATTATGCTCACTGATTACCTAAGGTCCAATACAATACCCTTAGGTCTTCAGGTTCGGAATATACCAGGGGTGTTCACCGACAACCCTAAATATATCCAAGGATTTAGCAACATAGGAACCACCTGCTCTAGGCATTGGTTAGTCCTAGGGATTGAAACCGCTTCTGAAGAACTAAAAAAGTTAGATGAGATAATCAAGGATTTAGAAAAGCAAATAACGGATAAAAATACTAATACTGAGGCAAAGAAACTCCTTGATAAAATTGACAAGACTGTGCAGGAATTCCACAGGATAGAACAAAATAAAAAGGCCAACAAAGTGAAAAAAGATATCAAATCCTTCACCCCTGAACGCGCATACCCTTACCTTCAGAAGGATTTTTATACCAATCGCAACCTCAACCAAAACCAATTTACTCCTAGGCCTTGGGGTCGCTTTAACAGAAGTAACACGGTTGTTGGTTTTACTGATTCATCTGCAGATTCCTCAGACAACTCCGACGCTGGGGAAGGCCCGAGTGGCGGACCTCAACGGCACCAAAATCATTTTTTAGCCAGAGGCCAGCAAGAACCCCCCAAAAGAGGCCGCGTGAAGCAACCAACACGATGGCAGAACCCCCCGGGAGAACGACAAACCCGGAACAGATTTTACCAATGGTAACAGAGGTTTCGAATACAGATCTTACGATCCCTCTGTTCAATCTGTCTGAACATATACTTTCCTCTAATGAAATTTCTGTCCTCAGTAAAGGTTTATCCTTTGTCCCCACTATCTACCCTGATTTCCTTGGTCTACAGTCTGAACTCATGACTTTCTTTCGCAAAATTCGGCTACGTGCCTACTTTGAACTTAACCCAACTGACCCTAAACCTGTTATCACTCCATTTAGACCACCCTCCAAATTTTCCCCCATGGCGGGCATGATTCCTAAGGAAATCTTAACATTTGAGAAGGTGGTCCTTAAAGAAACCAGTGATTTGGCGAAATCACACATTTTCATACCTTATAATATCTCCCTAGAAGAAAAGTCTGCAATCTCTGCACTAAAAAACAACGCCACCCTTATCATCAAGCCAGCAGACAAGGGTGGTGGAATTGTACTACAAAGTATCGATAACTATAAGAGTGAGCTCTTACGCCAAGTATCAAACACTGATCACTACTGTAGACTCCCCACTAATCCCACGAAAGAAATCCAAGCCCTAATCAGATCCATCACTACTGAGGCTTTGGACAATGGATACTTGACAAAACATGAGTATGACTTTCTCAACACTCCCACCCCTAGGACGCCAGTGATCTACACTTTGCCCAAAATACACAAGAGTCTGGAACAACCTCCAGGCCGCCCGATCGTTTCGGGCTGTGGCTCTGTCTTGGAACCTTTGGGCCACTATGTTAATTTTTTCTTAAAAGACTTTGTCCCAGCGACTAGGTGCTACATAAAAGATAGCACTCACATGATAAATCTTGTTGAGAACTATCCTTTTAATCATAACACTCAGACCCTGTGCACCCTCGATGTCGAATCGTTATATACGAACATTCCCCAGAGAGAGGCATTGCTTGTAATGGAAAGCATCCTTGACCAAAGAACCCGTCCACACAGAGTGCCTACTCTGTTCATAATTCAGCTTCTCGAAATCTGCCTTACTCAAAACTTTTTTTCATATGATAATGAGTATTACCAGCAGGTCCGTGGCACGTCCATGGGAGCTATTTTTGCTCCAACCCTGGCGATCCTGTACATGGATTGGCTGGAATGCAACACAATCCTTGTTGACAGCAATCCTTTCCACCAAGGCATTCTTACATGGAGACGTTATATAGACGATATCTTCATGATATGGGGTAATAACACTGACACCTTTCCAGCCCTACTACATTGGCTTAATAACAACTGCAGTGGCTTGACATTCACTCTTACTCATAGTAAAACATCCATCCCCTTCCTGGATCTAAACATCCAACACCAGGATGGACTACTATACACCTCGCTATACCGTAAGCCTACAGAGAGAAACACGCTTCTGAGCTACAATAGCTGCCACCCTAGGGCCTTGAAAGATAGCTTACCATACTCGCAGTTCCTCCGCCTGAGAAGGAATAACTTTTACAAAAAAGATTACTTTTCTGAAGCGAGCATTCTAGCAACTAAATTACAACAAAGAGGCTACCCCCGCCGCCTCATAAAAAACTCTATGAAACGTGCTTGGTACTGCCCACGAGAGACCCTTCTGGTACAAAACCCCAAACCCGCCACAAATAAGTTGGTTTGTGTCACGACCTTCTCTAATATCTCCAATAAAATCACGAAAACAATCAAAAAAAACTGGCATATTCTTAACTCGGGGCAACTAAACTGGGAACGCCCCCTTTTTGCTTTCAAAAAAAGCAAAAACATTAAAGACCACCTTGTGAGGGCAGCCCTGCCATCCACCACCCCACCAAAAAGAACGCTAGATGACCATTGGGCCACTACACCTCTTAAGGGTCATGTTAAATGTGGAACGTGTGTGGTATGTGATCTTACTATTGAAGGCAAAGAATTTGTGTATAAGGAAACTAAAAATGTGTTAAGAACATTTACAAACTGCAACAGCTGTAATATTGTATATGCAATTTTCTGCCCCTGTGACCTCATCTATGTGGGGCAAACAAAACAAAAAATCAAGTTGCGTATCGCCCAACACCGGAGCAGGATACGCTGCAGGACTCCCAATGCCCCATTGGTGGAGCACTTCATTGACAAACAGCACTCCGAAAATGACATTCGCTGGACGGTGATTAACCAAGTAACATTGCCCCCGAGAGGCGGAGACCTCAATCTTCTGCTTAATAAGGAGGAACTCAAATGGATCATAAGGACAGACAGTTTGAACTCTGGCCTTAACCAGCAAGAGGATTGGACTACTTTAATATGATCCCTCTCTTTAAAGAACTGAAGTGAATGAACTTTATATTTCCCTCTGAAAGGAGTCTTCTGAAATGCCCTGGTTGAATTAATGTACTCGATGTAAATAATGTTTTTGCACAAATTATTACTTGTTCACAACAGTCACTTTTCTCACTTCCTTTCTACTCCCTTTATTTACTCTTCTGTCTATGGCCTCACTTAAGATGGCCGCCCGCGGTTGGTCCGTCATTTATTTTCATGCCCCCCACCCATCCAATGGCCAACCTCTTTAAAATGACTCCGGTCACGTGATACCTCCGACCAGGAAACCCGGTGCAGCCGACTAACCCGGTAAGACCAGTCGCGCACTTTTTCGCTCTGATGCCCCCATTTTTACTTTTTATCCTGCCCTGCCTAACCAGGCCATTACCCCTCCCTTCCCCCGCAGGCCACCCCCTGGATCCAGGACCTAGGCGCGACTCTGCGCTCCCAGTATCTCCGGGACCGCAAGGTAAGCCGCCGCCAGGTGTTTACAGACATGCGTTGTGTAAATTCCTGCTTTCGTTCCCCTGTTCTGATTTATCGAACATTTCATAGGTACAAGCGGTATTGTGGTAATCTGCCCGCTCCGTCCCCGGACCTTGACACACTATTCTTGTAATCCCGGTAAGCCCCTAAACCCTGCTATGAATACCGGCACCGAGGTTGGCCGTTCCTTTTATAACTGCTGTTTTTTTTCCCCCCCATTTTTCAGATTCACCTAGTCATATCGATGACTAACTATATTACCGATCTTGTCCCATCATTTTTAACTCAAGCTCGCCTGTGAGCTCTTTAACCTTATGCCCCTTGGTAAGCTCTATATACCTTTACTTTCAACTGAACTATTTCACTGCGCCGATCGTTCCTGAGAACTTCACCTCCACCTTACCTGCAATTGAATTGTTGCACTGCGCCGGTCATAAACTTCACCTCACAATCCTGAGGCACCAATGCGCCGTTTTTAATCTGACTACATAGTCACCCACCTGATCTTAAAATCGCGAATCTTTCACCCTCCACAAATGGGTAATTGCCACTCACCTAGACACTGTGTACGTAGTTTTATAACACTCAGTCACGTGCTTGCTGACACTAGAATGTAAAATTCACTTGACCTGGTAAATATGGTTATTAACCACCACACAATGTCACCAACCCTATGTGTGTGGTTAAACTCCAACTTATTGTATTTTGTGTTCCCCTTCCTCCCTTTAGGCTAAAGAGGCTCAAATTTTAATAAGGCAACTACTGTTCTGTCCTGATGATGGACCCCAGCATTTAGTAAGGGGGTCCGAAACGTCGTCGACCTTGTGTACCATATACCAGTACAATGATTTACTACATGAAAGTATGTAATGGTACCTACTGGAATCTCTCTGTTTAATTTTGAAACTTTACAGAGACTTTTTTGACTTTGCCTTGTAAGCCCTTCTGTGTATGTTGTCTGTGTCTATGTATTGTCGTGGGTTGGTACAGGCTTGTGCCCCACGAAAGTGAATTGTTGAAGGTGCATTATTGTTTCGCAAAACGTTTATTGAAATATAAAACTTGAAGACCTCTGTCCGGCTGGGCATGTCTTCTACAATATAGAACTGACTGGGTCTATATTTATGTTGGTTATTATTGTCTCCTTGCTAGGGACCACTGTTGTGTCTGTACTAGAAATAAAACAAGCATTTGCAATGCAATAGGTCTCGCATTAGGAAAGTGCGAGCTATTGGTATTGTAAATGAATTTTTTTTTAATATGTGTTGGCTTTGAAAATATATAAATTAATAGCATTGTTACTCACAAAGCCAATAGCTTACACTTTCCCAATGCGAGTCCTATTGGCTATGGCAATGCTTGTTGGTAGCAAGCAAGGACAGTGCTGTTGTGGTGCTGAGTGATGCTGTTGTGGTGCTGAGTGATGATGTGGTGGGGCTGAGTGATGTGGTGGTGTCCCAGAGTGATGTTGTGGTGTCCCAGAGTGATGTAGTGGTGTCCCTGAGTGATGTGGTGGTGTTCCTGAGTGATGTGGTGGTGTCTGTGAGTGATGTGGTGGTGCCCCTGAGTGATGTGGTGGTGTCCCAGAGTGATGTGGTGGTGTCCTATAATGATGTGGTGGTGTCCTAGAGTGATGTGGTGGTGTCCTAGAGTGATATGGTGGTGTCCTAGAGTGATATGGTGGTGTCCCTGAGTGATGTGGTGGTGTTGTGTGGTGTTCAGCAGTGTGAGGCGTTCAGCAGTGTGAGGCGTGCAGCAGTGTGTGGTGTGCAGCAGTGTGTGGCGTGCAGCAGTGTGTGGTGTGCTGCAGTGTGTGGCGTGTAGCAGTGTGAGTAATGCAGCAGTGTGAGGCGTGCAGCAGTGTGAGGCATGCGGCAGTGTGAGGCGTGTGGCAGTGTGAGGTGTGCAGCAGTGTGTGGCATGCAGCAGTGTGAGGCGTGCAGCAGTGTGAGGCATGCAGCAGTGTGTGGCGTGCAGCAGTGTGCAGCGTGCAGCAGTGTGATGCGTGCAGCAGTGTGATGCGTGCAGCAATGTGATGCGTGCAGCAGTGTGAGGCGTGCAGTAGTGTGATGCGTGCAGCAGTGTGAGGCGCGCACCAGTGTGAGGCGTGCAGCATTGTGAGGCGTGCAGCAGTGCGCGGCGTGCAGCAGTGTGTCGTGCATCAGTGTGCGTCCCTCCCTACTACTGTATAAAGTGTATAGCGAATTGGAGAATTATGGTCTTGATCAAAGTAACGCACGGTGTATTGAGGCCAACTTGAACTTCATGTCAAATTCAATAAAGGTTGTTTAAAAAATAAATAAACTGTCTCAACATGTCTAATAAGAGCATGTGGGAGGTCTGCAGCTTTCAGTTTCTGAGCAACTGTTTTAGGACAAGCAGCAACAGATACATTTATTCACCATAAAGTGGGTTCAGATTGGGGCGTGAAGTTAAAAAAAAATCCAAACAGACATCCTTTCCTTCACCTCGAGTGTCCTCATACTGGTTCAAAATGCAATGCTGAAAACAACACTAAGGAAGAATAGATGTGGAAAACAAAGCTGTTCATACTCAGGGAGGTTGGTAGCAAATGAAACCTGGACCCCCACTTACCTCCACTGCTACGATTAGCAATAACACACAAGGTGGACTGACTGTGAGGTATGAATAGAAAGTGCCGCCACAAAAACCTCATACCATTGTGCAAGATGCTCTGTGTCTGCTTGCACTGCACAGTGGAGAAGCGTGACTCAATGGTTAGAGCGACAGACCCTGATAGAGAGGTCTGGCCCGGGACCAGGGTTCAATTCCCGCCTCTGCGGCTCTTGGAAACAATTTCCCCGGACATGATAATTCTCACCTCAGTGCCTGGTCTAATCATGGGTCCCACTCTGTGACTCTGGGCAATAGCTTGCTTAATCTCCACAATGGCCCCAGTAGCGCTTGGATGCCTGGCTTCACCTTGGGGGTGCCCAGGAGTGGACATTTCACAGGAAAGCCAGGAAGGGTTCCACAGCGGTTTGAATACAGCGCTACGAGACCTCAGGGTAGAAGGCGCTATATAAATACAAACACATTTACATTTACATTTACAGTGAGGCTAAGTGTTGCCAAATGTGCTCCAGTGCGAGATTTACAGAGAGGCTGGATTAGTCAGTCCTCTTGATGAGTGAAGGTGAGAAACTTGTGAAGCAAAGGAAAGAAAGGAGGTATGTTGATATGAAGGATAGTGATAGCAATGCACGTCGGAGGACAGAAAGGTGAAAAATCTAGTTGCGGTCACCTGAGATCTCCTCTAACTTGGCCTGAAAGTGCATGGCACCTTTGAAGCAAACGCACTGTGTGTAGCACCAAGGGCTGGAAGACCATGTTAAGCCCTGAATGAAATTGTTAATTGTAAGGAGGAGGTGAGCCGGATGACGAAGCTGAATGTGATAAAAGAGTGGTGTACAAGTTGTAAAGAAGAGCTGCATTGTGAAACTGACCGAAGGGCCTAAAGACTGGCTTAAGAAGAGTAAGAGACACCAATGAGAGTACACAATAGCGTGAGAGGAGCTGTAACGTGACAAGGAAAACGTAAGTAATGTACTGTCAATTGCAATAAAAAGCAGCAGATGCAGGCCTAGACCTGGTTGCACTACGGCATAGGAGTGACACAGAAGTCTGCAGTTACTGAAGCCAGCTCAATAGAAAGCTGTTCTTGGTGAAAAACAGTAAATGTGAGAAGCTGTCAAGAGTCAATTGCAGCCGGACAAACAAAAGTTGATGGGACAAACAAAAGTTGACGGCAAAGAGGAGAGAAAACCCCTTGAATTCCCAGGCTAGAGGTGCCTTAAATAACAAGCTCTCGGCATTGCTGTGGCGGGGCGGGAGCGCATTCCTTTGAAGTCTGATGGGGGGGAGGCGGGGGAGCGGCAGCCATTGAAGTCTGATGCGAGGCACAGACAAATGGTGATTTGTGATGTGGCTGGTTTGTGCACGCGCATAGTTCACATGAACTGTGTCTAATCCGCCGTTTTGGCAGACTTTTCGGACCGCTTACTAGAATCTCGACAAACATGCATTGCTAAAGCAATGCTTTAGGTCGAGAGCTAAAAACACTCAACAGAACTTTCCCTCAGTGGTAGTGAACTCTAACTGCAGAGAAACAAGGGTTTTACGGAATTCCGTATTCTCTGTTTTACATCCCTCCTTTAGTTTGATCAGCTGACAATGTTCCATCAGTCTTCGGCAGCCTATTACTGCCTCTGTGTTACATTCAGAGCTCTTTCTCTGCCCACCACCACTCCTGGCACACATCCTAAAAAACAGAAGTGGCGGGACTCACCTAATTATTCAGTATGCAAGTTACATCACAGCACGTGACATCAAGGCGCGTGAGGCAGATGACATTACAACGCGTGACATCACAGCAAGTGGTATCACAAGAAGTTACATCAGATCTTAAGCCCTCACATATATGTTTAGCAGGTCTATCATGAGTACATTTCAGCACATTTCGAGTACACTTGCAAACCCTCCTGATTTAGGCAGGAGATTCACACTTTTGTAAGCTTCACATAAACCAATGTTGCCTTTTGTCAGCGTAAAGCTTCATCTACCCATAGTGCTTTAAAAGAAAAAATAGTGATCTTTTTTTTTTTTTTTTTTTTTAAAAAGCAAGACTTTATTGGCATTTATTGGTTAGGTTACAATCACATGCCCCAAAATGAGAAGACCAGGTGCGTTAAACATGACATTGAGGTAAACATTCATAAGCTGTAGAGCAGTCTGGTAATTTGCATATGGAGTAGTCAGGGCACGAAGAGCATCCCGAAACCATTGTACATCATACAGAATTGTACGCTTGCATTTTGCATTTTTAAAACAACATAACTAAGAACTAAACCTAAGGCTCAGCATCAATCGACACATCAATAAGCATGAAATATCGAGTTAAGCGGCTGCTGGCAGTCAACGACTTCGTGCACATCACACCCCACCACCCTCTTGCGTGTCCGCCCTCCCGTATCCACCCGTAACATCATGCACCTTGTGTAGTGCCCCCGCTCATGGCATGGCATACATCCCCACAATTAGTCAGTATCAGAATCCTCTTCCGAGCTCTCGCTATCATTCTCCGGCAAAGGATCACAAATGTCCCCTCTGTATGAGTTCCATTGTAGCCATACTCCATTCCATTTTCGGGGATTGTCCCTCATCTTATAAACTGCCCTTTCCGTTACCATGAGTGTGTCCATGTTTCTGAGCCACTGCGCCAGTGTGGGTAGTTCGGCCGCACCCCATTTCTGTGCAATATCGCGTTTGGCCACCATGCAGCCTATCGTGACCCACAGTTTGTCATAATGTGTTAGGTCAGTAGGACCCCAGACATTCAACAGACACACCCTGGGATCTTGCGGTATAGTGGAATTCAGTGTTTGTGCGATGGTACGGAGCACTCGCTGCCAATAACTCAATATGTAGGTGCAGCCCCAGAGCGTATGTAAAAGTGTGCCCTCCCCACCACATCCCCTCAGACAGAGCGGGTCGTCTGCCCTTTTCAATTTGTGTAGTGCCACCCGAGTGTAATAAATTCTATGGAGGACCTTCAGTTGTATGAGGCGGAACCTAGCCGAGATACCGGCTTCACGCGGGGATGACAGAGCCGCATTCCATTCGGATTCGTCAAAATCACCAAGGTCTTCCGTCCATTTGTCCTTAAGTTTCCCTAGGGGCTCAGGCAAATTATTGAGCAGTTTTCGGTATGTTAGGGAAGTCGCACCCTCCAACATATAGTCCGTGAGTAAACGGTCCTCCAACGGTGAGGACTCCGGGGGTGTGGTGCCTGGTGGGATCGCCGCCAGGAGAGAATGTCTAATCTGTATGTATCTGAAGCGTTCCGTGCCTCTCAGTTCGTATTGTTGTTGGAGGGAAACGAACGGGACCACCCCCTCCCTGGACCACATGTCACCCACAGTCGATATTCCAATGGCGTCCCACTGGTCGAATCCCTTGGTACGCCTCAGGTGGCCCAGTGCTTTAGTATCCCACAATGGTGTTAATTTCGTAATCACCCCTGCCCAGTGCAGTTTCGCTTGTGCTTTATACCATAGTTGTACTGTGTGCTTGGTGGGCCCAATCAATTTCGTCGCAGCGCCCTTGTGATACAGGGGCGCCAGCATGCAGTTAGTGCCCAGCTGGGCCCGGTCTGCCTTGAAGGCTGGGTCGTCCTGTGGTGCGTGCAACCATTTATTAAGAATTTTGAGTTGTGTCGCCCAATAGTACAACTGCATATTGGGCAGTGCAATCCCACCGTCGTACCAGCTCCTGTTAAGTTTTGCGTGTGCAATTCTCGCCGGCCGATTCCCCCACAGTAAGCCCGACATCAGTGCTGTCACCTTTTGAAAGTAGCCGGGGGGGATAAGTGTAGGGGTGTTTTCGAGGACGTATAGAAAGCGTGGGAGAGCCATCATTTTGAATAAGGCTGCTCTGCCCAATATCGTCAGTGGAAGCGTCTGCCAGTGTTTTACATCGTTACGCAAGCGGAGGAGGGGTGGCTGCAGATTGCGAACAGAGAATTCTGCCGCATCCCGGGTGATGTGTATCCCCAGGTACTTGAAGGACGTGAGTGCCACTTCCAGCGTGCACTCGTCCGGCAGTGTCGGGAGAGGACCCCTGAGAGTGTAAATGACTGATTTTGACCAATTGATGGTATAGCCCGACACTTGGCCATGGGAGGCGCAGATGGTCAGAAGGTTAGGGATGCTGCTACCTAGGTCAGTAAGATAGATTAACATGTCATCAGCATATAATGACACTCTGTCCTCCCAGCTCGAATCCCACCGAATGCCCTTCAGGAGCGGCGTAGTCCGTATAGTAATCGCAAGGGGTTCCAAAACTAATGCGAAGAGGATGGGTGAGAGAGGGCATCCCTGCCGGGTTCCCCGTTTCAGCGGTATCTCCCGTGATATGTGGCCATTTGCCACTACACGTGCAATGGGATCCTTATATAGTAACCGGACCCAGGCAATAAAGTTCGGACCGAACCCCATAGAGGCGAGGACCGCAAAGAGGTAATTCCACTCCACCATATCGAACGCCATCTTGGCGTCTAGCGACAGGATGGCCGCCGGTTCCGTCAGAAGCGGGATTCTAGCCATGACTCCCTGCACCCTACGAAGGTTCAGGGCCGTACTTCTGCGCGGCATGAACCCAGACTGATCCGGATGGATCAGCTGACCTAGGTGGGACATGAGTCTGGTCGCCAGCAGTTTTGCCAGAATTTTAGCTTCGGGGTTCAACAGTGAGATAGGTCTATAGGATGTGCATTCGTTAAGTGGTTTACCCGGCTTTGGTATGGCTACAATAGTCGCCATCCGTTGGTCAGGTGGTAACGTGCCGCTCTCCCTACTGTCCACATACATCTGCAAGAGGGGCGGACCCAGAGGCTCAGACATTGACTTAAACCACTCAATGGGTATCCCGTTGGGACCCAGAGCTTTGCCTGGATGGATAGCGCCAATCGCCATTTGGATTTCATCCGTAGTTATGTCTGAATCCAATTCCCTCATGGCATCGTCAGTCAATCTGGGCATTGCCACGCGGCTCAGGGCATCACAGGCTTCACCCTCCGTGACACTCACCGTCGGTGTGTATACCGCACTGAAATGATCAGCTAGTATCTCCACTATGTCCTCTGGTCGCGTGTGCACCCTCCCATGCGCATCCGTAAGCTGTAATATGTTCCTACTGCCTCCCTGCCTTTTATCCAGCCAAGCCAGGAGTTTACTGGCCTTGTCCCCAATGTCGTACACTCTGTGTTTGGTGGCCGCAATGTCCGCCTTGGTCAGGCGGCGCACATGATCCATGTGAAGACGTTGACGTAGCTGTAGGGAGTGGAGGTTAGCACAGGAGGGATCCGCCATATGGGCCGTGTTAGCTTCGTTGAGCTTTAGTTCCAACTCTGACGTCTCCTCCCCCTGCCGCTTCTTGTAGTGCGAGATCGTTGCTATCGCCTGTCCCCTAAATACAGCCTTGTAGGCCTCCCAGAGTACTGAGGGTGAATTCACTGACGCCTGGTTTTCTTCAAAGTAGTGTTTGGTAGTATTCTGCAGGGCTTTACGAATAGCCGGGACCTTGAGGTAACCCGGGTATATCGGGTATAATCTCCTGCGTGTGGCCGAGCGGCTAGACAGTGTCAGGGTAATAGGCGAGTGGTCGGAGACACCCCGTGTCTTTATTTGTGCGTCTTCGATGGTAAGGCAACCGGTCCCTAGCGCGAGAAAGTGGTTGATCCTGGATAGACTGTTGTGAGTTGCAGAGTAGTAAGTGTATTGTGATTGTTCCGGGTGTAGTGTGCGCCACACATCCACTAGGCCCTGTGCCTCCAGAAACCCGCCAAGTTTGGTGGTGCCAGGTGAGCGCGAGCGCCCGGGGAATCTATCACGTGTGTCGTGCAGTACTGCATTGAAATCCCCCCCCACAATCAAGTCCCCTTCCGGGAGGTCTAGGAGGAATTTACCAAGGTCGGGCAGTGCCACAGCGTGTAGCGCAGGGGGGATGTAGACCGATACCACAGACAAAGCTCTGCCCTCCCATTGGCCGGATACTGCTGCAAAGCGGCCCTGGTCATCTATTTTGGTTGAGGTGACGATGTATCGTGAGGACTTCTGCATTAGTATGCCCGTGCCACGTGACCCTGGAGTGAACGCTGCATGTGTAACCATGTGGTATCCCCGCCTATCCATGGCCCGTGTATTAGCGCCCATCATGTGTGTCTCCTGCAACAGGACCAGGGCAGGACCCGCCCTCTTAATTCCCTGAAGAACCAGGCCTCGTTTGATCTTATCTCCTAATCCCCTGACGTTCCACGACATAATGTGTAGTGGGGCCGTCGGGACGGAATCCTCTAGTCCGGCCATGGCAGTGAGGTGTGTTTGCGTCCCACTAGGACTGTTGTGTGAATTGCATGCCGTTTTCTGCGTGAGGCACTCTCTCGGGGGTGAGCCCACCTTACCGAGGAAGCGCCACCTTGCCCCACAAGAGGAGGTATCCACGGGGTCGCAGCAAGGGCATCAATGTGAGTGCCCCGGCGTGTCACGCCGGACCGTACAGTGTTCATGTCGTGGTGTGACATATAGTGCTGAGCCAAGCCAAAAACTCGTAAAACTAAACCAGTTACAGAAATAAACACCCCCCCCTCTCCCAACTTCCCCCCTCCCTGCTTCCCTGCTGTTCGGACTTGAACCTGCCCGCCTCCCCAACTTAGCAGAGTGCATTACCCCAAACCCAACCAGTGTACTTGCGCGCTGGGGTGAAGGAGTCTCCGAGGTCAGCGGCCTCTCAATCTTCTCCCCGGAGGCCCTTCGCCCAGAGTCCAACAGTGCGCCTCAGGTGTGCTGTACAGTAAGTCCCAAAACGTTGCCAGTCCGGAAATCACTGGTCATCGGTATTTTCCTCATCCGCGGCCTCGCTGTGGGGCGATCCCTCGCTCACCCCATTGCCTCTCGAAGTCTGGGAAGCCGGGAGGCTATCATTCGTACGATCCTTCTGTTGCCGATGAGGCCGTCGGGGCGAGCATTTGTTCTCCAGCCGTCCAGCCAGTCTCTTGCGGATTCCGGGTTATCGAAGAACCAGGTCTTGTTTTCGGCGACCACTCGCAGCCTAGCGGGGAAGAGCATGGAGTACGGGATCTCTCTCGCCCTGAGTTCTTTTTTGACCTCGAAGAACGTCCGGCGTCTGCGGGCCACCTCCGCCGTGTAGTCAGGGAAGAATGCCACCGTAGAGTTCTGGATCTTGATCGGAGGGGATAGTCGGGCTGCCTGTAGGATGACGTCCCTGTCCCTGAAGTTGAACAGCCGGGCCACAATGGGTCTCGGAGTCGCACCAGGTTTTGGTTGGCCTCCCGGCACACGGTGCGCTCTCTCCACCGAGAAGAAGGAGGATAGTCCCTTAGGCCGTAGTTCATTGGTGATCAGGCCCTCTACATACAGATCCATGGCTCTCACCCCCTCCGTCTCCGGCACGCCGAGTATGCGGATGTTGTTCCGCCTGGAGCGCCCTTCCTGGTCGTCGAGCTTCTCACGCAGTACCTTGTTGTCCGTTACCAGCCTCTCCACCGCCAGCTGGAGTTCGGAGACGTCTTCCACCAAGGATTTCGTGACTACTTCCATGGCGTTGACCTTTTCCGTCATCTTGTGGAAGTCCGCTCTGATCAGCGTAATGTCCGTGGAGATTGTGCCCACTGTCGTTTGTAAGTGTGCCAGGGCCTGCATCACGTCGTCCAGAGTCGCTTTCTTAGGTCCCTGTCCCTCCACGGATCTAGCAGCCGTCTCCTTCCCGGCAGTCGGGGACATCACAGGCCTATCGCAGGCATACCGGTCAATTCTAGTCTGAGTAGGCCCACTCTTTAGGCCCCTCCCCGCCATAGCAGCAGAATCCGCGGCCCCTGGGCCGTCCAGCGACGGGGGGCCGCGTCTGCCCCTCCTGCGGCGTATGTTGACCGCCGATGTTGTAGTCCGCGACCGTGGCAGGCCGGGGGCGGGGGAGCCAGCCCGGGGCACCTCAGAGGGGGGGGGGTCGTCGCACCGCTGCACGGCGTCCAGCCGGGAGTGTGGATAGAAGCGCGACGCGCGGGATCCAGTTCCCCGCCTCTATCAGTTGCTGGTACTCTGTTGTGCGCCCGCAGACAAGGGGGGCGAGGGCCAGGTCCTAGGATCCCCCCCAGGTGCCGGAGTCGCTCAGCAGGTGTTATGGAGGCTGAAGATGGTACCCAGGTGAATGACGTGCGGGGCTCCGAGTCTTACAGTTACGCATGCCGTGAGGTCAGTTGCCCGCTGTACTATGGGGTCACTTTAATGCCAGTTCTACCCGCAGGGTATGCTCCCCAGCCCTGGGTAGTTTGTGGTCACTGCGGGCGATGACTCGCACAGCGGCCGAGATGCTGCACGGGTGATGGCGTGGATCTCCTGATCAAGCCTCCGGTGAGTGTGGCTCACACTGCCTGCCTCTCCGAGGAAACGTGGGTTGTGTGCGGCGGACAGCGGGTTGATCGCCGCCTGTGGTGCGGCGGGCGAGGCCTGGATGTCGGTCAGGTTTCGCGGGGCAGTGCTGGACCTACCCAAAATGGCGGCACACCGCCGGGAGGCAGTTCTGGGTGTCCGCCCGCCGGACGGTCTCAGAGCCCGGAGGAGCGAGGCGCCTTCCACCCGGCACAGTCTCAGTGACACCGGGCGCGCCCAAGCCCGGGTCCGCCCTCACTCACCCCGCGGGCCGGCGCCCGTCCGCCGAACAGAGAAAACCAGCGGGCACTTCCGGTGCAGGTCCCCCGGGCAGTCACGCTTCCTGTCGGGCCGGGCGACGAAGGCAGTCCCCGGCTGCGCCGCGCTGCAGAGGCCTCTTCTTCGCCTGGGCGGATGTCGGCTCTTGCACGCCGGACGGGTACGGCGCTTTCACCCTTTGGCACCGCTCGGTCCCGGGCTCCGGGTTCCTCCTGCTGGGGCAGAATCTGTAGCGGATAAGTTACAGGATCGCTGGAGAGGCCGCCTCGATCGCGGAGCTACTCCTCTAAGCTGCCGCCATCGTTGGCTGCTAGCCACGCCACCAAAAATAGTGATCTTTAAATTATTACAACATCTCCTCAGGGGTAGTAAGTGCTATATAAATGCTATTTATTTTGTGCAAATACTGGGAAAGATCACACCAGACGTTCTTACAGGCATGCATATCTCCTAATCAGAGCCTGAACAAAGTGAAAAGCTGCCTCTCTTAAGTATGTGTGAAGTGCTAACAAAGTGTGAGCCTTTATTACCCCTCAGCTGCATTTGCTTCTAGGTATGAGGCTCCTGACTGCTGCCAGCCAGGAGACTTCAACAAAAGGAGGCCTGATGACCCCTCAGATCTGGCCTTTGTTATGGCCCCAGCAGGAGTCAGAAAGAAGAGAGCCCCATTTCATACCCGCCTGCACGTTGTTGCAAATCGAAAGCAGATAACGTGCAGGCGCTGCTGAAGGTGTTCCAGTGTTTGGAAATTACACTGGGACAAATTAAGCATCTTTTTCAGAGGGGCCAAACTTCTTGGCAGGGTGGACGGCGTACACCCGCGTGTACCCCTGACTCGTGCCCTGCCACCACCCCTCTTGCCCCCTGCAGAGTCCACAGTGTGCCCTCACAGAGCACTATCAGGTGATCATAGCTCACGATTGTGGCTGCTTGGATAACAAAGTAGCCTCAACGAAATTCCATAAAAGACTGGGGAAGGGTGATAACTCGCCAAAGTCACATATGGTTCATGCTGAGGGCGAGAGAAAAAATGGAGAACCCGATACAGACCTGTCTCAGCACCTGGTTTTGAGAACTGGCGGTGCTGAGCACGGACAGGATCCGGCCCAATTAAAGCCATGGTTATTGTAGTAATGCCCCATAGTTTTAACAGTTTAGAAATTATAGGTACGATTGGTGCTCCTGTTGGCAATGGTGATACCAGGATTCTGTATGTCTGTTCAACTGCAAAGAACTTGGTAGGATATTGGTTACAACTGCTGTTTTACGTTACTCTTCCAATAACAGCTTAGTGCTTGAGTTCCCAGCTTATTCAGGGAAGCCTTTCTGCATCTCTGGCTCAGTACTTAAGGACATTGGATTTTTTCTCTCAAAATGAGTCATCAGGGCTCAAAAGTCAGGTTTCATCATTATCAGTCTTGTTTCAGCTTCTAATTCTAAACTTTTTGTTATAGTTGTAGTTTTATATAGCATAAACTTGACCCAAAGGTATTGGAGACATATTAATTTTGGTAGAGACGGGGAGATTAAGTGATTTGCCCAGAATCAGGATGTTGAGCTGATGCCAAGGATAGAACCTGGTTCCCCAGCTCCAAAGTCAGCAGCTCTGGTGGTTATGCCACATTTTCCCAGTCTCTGATGGTCTGCTCCAAGTCAACCCTACACCAAGCACTAGAGGGTCAATCTTTGTTTTTTGGGGAAATGGCCTGAACAACATGGGCAGAGCCACGCGTGCCATTCCTATGCAAGCGCAACCACACTTGCCTTAACCATGCATATGCCTTAACCCTGCATATGTGTGGTTAAAGCAATGCTCAGTTTAGGTGCTGAGATGGGTGGGCTCAGGAAAAGGAAGGATTGGGAGAGTACGCAGTGAGGTAAGAGGGGCCGCGGCCAGGTTTTGGGTGGGTTTGAGGTAGTTTTTAAGGGTTGGGGTAGTTTTTAGGGCTCAGGGTTAGGACTGGGCGGGTGGGGTTGTTTTTAGGGCTGGGGGCGGGTTTGCTTTTAGTGCTTAGTGGGGGGTTTGGGGTAGTATTCAGGGCTCAGGGGGTATCAGGCTAGCTTTTAGGACTCAGTGGGTGGTTGAGGTCGTTTTCAGGGCTCAGGGTGGTTGTAATTGATAGGGCTTGGGGGGGTTGTGGTCCTTTTTAGGGCTCGGGGGTTGGGGTAGATGTTAGGGCTTTGGGGGTCGAGTAGTTTTTAGGGCTTGGGGGGTCAGAGAAGTTTTTAGGGCTCGGGGGGTGGTTGGGTTAGTTTTAAGGACTAAGGGTGGGGTTGGGCTTCTTTTTATGGCTCGGGGGCTTGGGGTTGTTCTCAGGGCGAAGGGCAGGTGGTCTAGGGTGTGATCTTTACCACACATCCATATAGCAATCATGTCTTTACTACAAAATATGTGTGCTAAAGGCATGTGTGGTAAAGGCATGCGTGGTAAAGGAATGCTTTGTTCAGACGCATTTGTGGTTTAGGCAGCGTATTAAAGGCATGCATGGTTTAGCCATGAGTACCTCTGTCATACAACCTCTTTTAGTGCTGCAGGTGTGTCGCTTATAGCAGCAATATGTGGCTTAATCTGTAAGCAGTGTCTGTGGCAACAATCATCGATGTTACAGGGGAATGTGAATGGCTTTAAATATCTCCCAGTAGAGAGAGCACTGGGTAGCTAGCTCTAGTATGTTCCATCTTTTTTGGATCGCCATGTGTCTGATCTGTGCATATGTTCAGTGACTTACCTCTTCCAGCCTCTTTTGGTGTCTGAATCCTGCTTTCAACTTTTTGCTATTTAGAATTCATGGGGACATGCCGATACCCACTCTTCCTGTTTGTTAGTGGGTTATTGGTAGGGGCAAATGTAGGTCTGCCACTGGCGATAAGGCCACTAACACATGATAGGACTCAGCATAGGTATTTGAAAATGATTCCTATGCTCAACCCTTGGCAACGTGGCTGCAAGCAGACAGGCTTAACTTCAAAGACAGGTGTGTAAAGCATTTAAAAATACAATTTCAGTAAATAATTAAGACTCCACACATAATAAAAATTCAATACCAATTTATAAAAATAGGACATATTTTTATCTTTAAAATGACACCACAATGACAATGACAAAAATCCAATGTAGGGAACCGGAGACATGAATTTTCAAAGATTTAATCAAATTTAGCACTTAGAAGATTATAGCACCATATTGTGATACCTGCTCACGATAGACCGGACCAAAGTCAAAGTTTCAGGCCGGGGCGATAGAGCCCTGAGCGGCTACAGCTTCTGGCAGGTCCCGGTCTCAGTTTCTACCTTCACACTTAGAAACGTTTCTGGAGCTTTCCTTCTGAGGGCCCTCAAAGCTGCCAGCCGGCTTGACTTGTGGATGTCAGTTCCCACAATCCACTGGTACAAAACCCTTACAAATCCACTGATGGTTCTCCAAGGTGTAGATTTAGATAGTGATGTTCCAGATGAGGTCTTTTAACCTGTAGCTTTCAGGGAGTCCACTCTTTAGTTCTTTTCCAGCAAGATAATCCACCGGGCTGTAGTTTCAGATGGTGCAGTCTTCAGAGGTCAGGCCTTAGAAATCTGTGCACATCAAAATATCTCAACAGGGCACTTCTTGCTTTAGTAGGTTTCAAGCAGCAGATCTGTAGGGCTCTGTATCTCTCAGATACTTATTCCTAGTTCTCTGGATCAAGCAGGAGGTCACTTCTGACCAATGGAAGCAGGGTAACTCCTCCAATATATGACCGCATCCTGTAGAGTGTGGTATTATATTGTCCCAGAGTGCATCAAATCTTCCAAATCCATAATGGCTGATTTTCCAGCAAGGAGGTAAGAGCTGGCTAAACACACCCCTAGGCTGGCTAATTTACTTAGATTCTCCCCACTGCATCTGCTCACACCTTCCTTAACCCTACCATCTGCCTAAGGTGGGAAGTTCAGAGCTGTAAATGACGCTGGTCTCTACTCTCCTCTTTGAAGAACACAGTTTACGACTCCTCTCCCTGGCCTGGCATTCCTATGGAACAGCACACTGCCCTGCCAGCAGAGCTGGTTAACCCCAGGGGCTCTTTACCACCTCTTTAAGGCAGCCTGGCTAATCCACTTAACTCTGACCAATCAGGGCAGACCACTGGAAGGCTGAAGTTGGACTGACAAACAAGAAAGTCTTGTATGTACACTCTAGGAAAAATTCAACAATATGATATTGTTGGATTTATTATTACCATTCTGGGAAGTATTTGAATGGCATATCTAGCCCTCTCCTACCAAGAGTTAATAATCAAAAAACTTCCAACCATGTTAACCTATGTAACAGGGGATTTGCAATTGAAAAATGACTTGGGAAATTATTCCAGCACCAGGACTTACAAAAACATGTTTTATAAGTACTTGTCTTATATCTACAGGAACCCCACTCCATGTGCAACTAGGGGAGACTGTAGGGGTTCTGAATCTGTATAAATATTGCAGATTCTCCCTCCACAGTGCTCCTAGCATCAAAGTCGAATTTGAGCAGCATTTTACCACAATGTGGGGAGTGAAATGTGAAATCTCACTTTACCAAGCATATAAAATCTCATTTTATAAGGGTGTACCTTATAAATATCTGACCCCCACCCCTAGGACACCTAGGGGAGACTCTGGGGGTTCCTAGTATTCCAAAACATTGTAGGTTATCCATTTTAAGTGCCCCAAACCTCAAAGTCGATTTTGGGCACAATTTACTTTTTAAAGGCAGTCCTGGCACCCAGTGCTGCTTTTAAATTGAACTCAGGCTTCAGCAGTGCACACATGCAAGTGCAAAACAAGCTGCTGGCCTCTAAACTGCCACGCTCCAGGGTACTGGGGACGTCTAGGTAGCTTCAATTCCCTTGCTCTATTATATACTAGGGGCCTCTAGGGGAGGTCATGCCAATCACAGGGATACCCCGCCATACCATTGTGTACCCTAGTGTTTGTTGGTGTTTTATTAACTGTATTCTAATGTGTCTCTTTCAGCATAGCACTGGCCCTGGACCTAGTTAGGCAGAGCCAAAGGTCAGTCAGAGTTAGTTACCACCAGTACCATCAGCAAAAAGTTAGGTGTGCCCAGGGCACAGGATGACTTTGCAACATACCCCCTCCCCCAACGAAAGGTAATGGGTTACTAACCTACACCCTGGTAGTCCTCATCAGCTAGGTGGAAAAACCTGGAAAGTCCATCTGCATTTGCAACCCCAGGTTTGTGTTCCACTGTAAAGTCCATTCCCTGTAGGGAAATGGACCACCTTAACAGCCTGGGATTCTCCCCTCTCATTTGCATGAGCCATCAGAGAGGTCTGTGGTCAGGTTGAACACGAAAGTGAGTCCCAAACAAATATGGTCGCAACTTTTTCAGGGACCCCACCACAGCAACAGCCTCTCTCTCAATGGCACTCCACCTCTGCTCTCTGGAAAGAAGTCTCCAGCTAATAAAGTCAACTGGCTGATCAAGGCTCCCTGCATTTAGCTGTGACAACACTGACCCAATCCATTGCTCTGAAGCATCTGTCTGAACCACAAATTCCTTTGCCTAGTCAGGGGCTAGTATCACTGGTGCTGAACACATGGCAACTTTCAGAGTGTCAAAAGCCTTCTGACACTCTGGGGTCCAAACCACCTTTTTGGGCCTCTTTTTAGAAGTGGGTTCTGTTAGGGGCCCCACAATGGTCCCATAATTTTAAACAAACTTTCTATAGTACCCCGTCAGTCCAAGGAATGCCCGGACCTGAGTCTGGGTAACAGGAGCTGTCCAATCCAAAATATTTTGGATTTTAGGTTGGAGAGGCTGTACATGCCCACCACCTACCAGGTGGCCCAGGTACACTACAAAACTCTACCCTATTTGGCACTTGCTTGCCTTAATAGTTAGGCCTGCTTGCTGCATGGCCTGAAGCACTTCTCATAGGTGGCTTAAGTGACCCCCCCAAGTAGAACTGTATACTGCTACACCATCCAGTTAAGCTGCACTGAACTGTTCCAACCCAGACAAGACCCTGTTCATCAACCATTGGAAGGTGGAAGGTGCATTGTTTAATCCAAAGGGCATTACCTTGAACTGATAATGTCCCTCTGATGTGGAGAATGCTGACCTCTCTTTTGCTCCATCAGTGAGGGAAATCTGCCAGTAACATGAAGTCAAATCAAAAGTACTCGGGTACTTAGCAGCCTCTAACCAATCAATGAGCTCATCAGCTCTAGGAATAGGGTGAGCGTCAGTCTTTGTGACTGCATTCAAACCTCTCGTAAAGTAGCTCGTGGGAGCGCCCCTGCTCCAGAACTCATAGCAATGGTTCAGCAGTTGATAGATTTAGAGCAGTTATATTTTGTAGAGACGTTTACTTGGGAAGTAATACTCAGTTTTAGAAAACATTCTATTGATCTAGAGCCCCTGATATAAATTCTGATTATAAACAAATAAGTGGTGGCGCCTTTCTTTCTTCACAGGTGTCTGATCTAATAAGGCGAGTGGTTAAATTGCGCACTGACACGTTCCATCTGCGAGCGGAGAAAAAAGCAGCTGGTAAAGCTACAACTGAACAAACAGTTCAGTCCCCGCGCAACAAGAAGGAGCTGCAGGGACAGATAAAGACACTAGTGGTACTGTAGTTACTGTGAAAC
Source organism: Lissotriton helveticus (assembly GCF_964261635.1). Taxonomy (NCBI): domain Eukaryota; kingdom Metazoa; phylum Chordata; class Amphibia; order Caudata; family Salamandridae; genus Lissotriton; species Lissotriton helveticus. The sequence continues at coordinate 1,814,141,503 of NC_136061.1, read as the reverse complement.
TAATGCGCGAAGCTGCGCCTCTGTATGTTCCTCCGAAGGGTACGGGCACAGAAGACGATAAAACTTCAGATGATGCAAAGTGATATTTTATTTATAATTGTGTTTATACCCCTTGGAGTAGTGCAGATGTTATGGCTCTTAAAGCTGCTTTACCCGACCCACGGAAAAATACGCCGCTTTTTATAAAGAAGTGGAAGGAGCTATTAGCTTCTGTACTATGCCTTTGCCAGATATCAAAATGTTTTTTGGACTTATTTTGCCCCCTGATATGTGGAGAACAATTCGGAAGGTAGGCGATATTGCAGCTTATGGTGATACTTGGGTGCATTTAGAGGAAATAGATGCTGCTAGAGAGCCTGCGCAGAAACCGCAACAGGTGATATTAGATAACAATAAACAGAGGTAACAGTTATACAGGAGCGCACTGCGTGTGTAAGACAGTGTATATACAAGTTGAAGTCCAGTTGGTGCTCTAAGTGAAAAGAGTAGGTTACCACTACTACAATTGAAGTCAACAAGTGACTAAACATAAACAGTTATCCACCAAGCACTCCGCTTTCAAATAAATCAATGAGTCCAAATGTTCATGTTTTAAATCTCTTCTTATCGTCATTCGATTTCTTCATCCAATGAATTAAACAATAACAGCCAACACGTGTTTCGTCTAGTCAGTCTATGACATATAGACTTCTTCAGGGCTGCAGTAATACAATAACCAATAATACATATCACAATCATGTACTAAATACCAGTACCCAACTCAGATGCACCGAACAGTGTATATAGAAAAGAGTAGAGCAGGAAGAACTAATCACCAAGAAGAAAGCCTGAAATATCCAAATCGTGAATTAAGTACCCTAGATATCCAAGTAAGAGTACAAAGCGCTAGAAAAGAGACAATAATAATTGAAAACGTACCACGTTAAATCCAATGTTGCAAGAAGCTGGTAATTATCCTAAAATACCAAATGAGACCCGATCATAAACCATACCGTACAGACAAAGTCTATATGTAATGTTAAGGTGTCAACTTATTAACTCACCAATAGTGTAAGTAACAAATCGTGTAGCACGTACATTTCAAGATCAGTTCAGTTTCCTCAATCCCAACCGAACGTAAGTCTATTCTGTAAACAAAACTTGTATCACTACACATTGTCAAATTACTTATGGTAAAATAACCACTCGCTAAGTACACATCAAAGTCTAAGTTCCATATTAGTACTCAAAGTAACACACGCTGTACACATCACAGTAACAGCTCTTCTCATAATATCAAACTGACAAGGTTCCTAAAGAGAATAAGTAAATAAATAACTAAGTACATATCACAGTCTAAGTTCATTATACATGCTCAAAGTAACACTCGCTATATACTTCACAGTAACGTCTCTCCACAAATATCAGACTGACAAGGTACCTGAAAGGAGTAAGTAAATAGACATCCAATTCGTCCGTTTCCAAGTATTTTCAAAGCATATATCCGCTCATCAGCGTAATGAAGGTGAAACCTTCACAGGGTCGATTTATAATTTCAAGCTATCATCAAATGGGCATGCTGTAAGTAAATTGAAACTCACATAAGTATTTGCCAGCTAATAGAATCTAATACTTTGCAACCGCATATTACCAGGTGCAACTCACCATATCTCTGCCTTGTCAATTGCGTGAATGGTCGCGTGCTACTCGAGCACCATCTTAGAGCGGCATTAAATAGGTGAAAACGGCGGGCGCCATCTTACAGTGGTAAGTCAATATCAAGAATCGCGTACTACGCGAGCGCCATCTTGGAGTGGCAAACAGTACAGAAAAACATCGGGCGCCATCTTAGAATGGTGTAAACGCCCGTTCTTACTTAATACTACCATTCTCTTTAGTTGAAGTACAAATTTCGCGTTCATACGCGAGCGCCATCTTAGAGTGGCACTAAATAAATAAAACCGGCGGGCGCCATCCTAAAGTAGTGAATCAGCATCCAAAATGATCACGTACTACGCCAGCGCCTTCTCACAGTAGCTAAAGTGCAGGAAAAACAACGGGCACCATCATAGAGTGGTGTAAATGCCCGTTAGTACTCAATCTTGCCAATCTCATTATCTAAAGTGCAAATTCCTTAGTAACAACTAAACGAAAGTAATTACATCATGTAGACCAGCCTGGTCCAAATAAAGTAGTTTAAGATACATGTAATTCCCGCCGCACTAATTGTAAAGTTCTTACAGTTTCACAGAGTTATAGTTACACCTTGCCATTATATAATCTGAACCTAGTAGTGGTTCAAAACCGCACTACAATTTCACAACTGAAATAAATAACTGTACCATCATACACCATATCTAAAGTATACAAGTTAATTGACCCACGTCTGACGGTATCCGTGAATGAAAAGGTCCAAATGGCAAATATTAATGCAGTAAATTATAACTGCCAAATATTCAGACCCATAAACACAGGAAAAGGGAAGGATAGGCAAAGGGTACAGGTGAAGGGTACAATCTACAGACAGTTAGGTAACCTTAATCACCTGCATAAATTCTACATTAGTTATATTTTATGAAATCAGCAATAAATCAGTTATAATACAATCAGTAAGTTCAAACAAACTACAGAGCAAAGCTCAGCAACACTAATCATACACAGTTAATCCTGCCCTAAGTAATATTCAAATTCGTGGTCAATATTTAGGCCACGTTCAACTGCTTTAAGTTTCAACAACCACATTACTTCTCTGCGTCGCAGTTGTAATTGCCTGTTCCCACCTCGAACATCACGTTTGATATGATCAATACCATGATACCTAAACACATGTTTCTCTTTCTCCTGATAATTTCTAACAATGTGGGAGGCAATAGGATAACGCGTATCCCCTGTTTTCAATGCTCTGAAATGCTCTACCATTCTTTCTTTCAGTTTTCTAATGGTACTCCCAACATAAATCTGTTTACATGAACAAACTATAACATAAACAACAAAAGTGGTATCGCAATTAATAAACATATTAATTGAATGTTCTCCAGTATTGTTATAGTTAAAAGTCTTAATCTTATTCACGGCCCATCTACAGGAACTACATCTCCCACACTTGTGGAAACCTATAGATCGCTCAGTGAGCCAATCAGGAATAGTATTCCTCAAAGGGTAACTCGGACTGACGTAATTAGAAAGGGTACGTCCCCTTCTGAAAGTTAATCCAGGTTTCTTTCCAATGTATGGTATCAAGTCTTGTCCATATACAGTAAATGCCAATGCCTATTCAGAATTCTGTATAGTTTGGCACTATCTGTGCTATAGTTAGTAATCAAGCGAATCAGAACATTTTTATCTTCACCAGATTTTTTCTCTAGAGTTTTAGACCTTTTAAGTTTTTTTGCTCGCACCACAGCATTTTCAACCACTTTGCTCTGATACCCACGTTTCTTAAATCTCTGTGATAAATCTGTGAGGTTATGCTCAAAGTCCCTGTCTATAGAACAATTGCGTCGTGCCCTTACCATCTCACCATAAGGGATTGCATTTATTTGGCTCACAGGGTGACAACTTCGAGCATGTAAAACAGCATTACAGCTAGTAGGTTTTCGGAACATGCGACTGCAAATTTTACCATCTTCGATAAAAAGTTCAATATCCAAGAAACTGAAGCTATTTCTGTCATAATGAGTAGTAAATGCCAGGTTAAGTGCGTTATCGTTCAAATAATCAAAAAAACCTTTGAGTTCATCAATTGAGCCTGTCCAGATCAGGAGGCAGTCGTCTATGTACCGCCCCCAATAATGTATATATTGTATCCATTTATTACCGGATGGGCCCCAGATTCTCTCCGCCTCGAAGAACCCCATAAAGAGGTTCGCAAAGGACGGAGCGAACCTAGCACCCATCGCGGTTCCAAGGCGCTGTCTGAACCATCTATCATCAAAAAGGAACACGTTATTCTGAAGCACAAATTCCGTCATCTTTAGGATCATCTGATTGTGGTCAAAGTATTCCGCACTCCTATTACTCAGAAAAAAGTCAATGGCACGGATACCCAATTCATGATCGATGTTAGTATAAAGAGATACCACATCTAGTGTGACCAATACCATTCTGTCATCCCATATCAAGTCATTCATGAGATTGAGTACATGCTTAGAGTCCTCAATAAATGAAGGTAGATTTTTAACATAAGGCTGTAAAAAAGTATCAACATATTGGGAAAGGCGCTCAGTCGGCCCCCCAATACCGGAAATAATGGGTCTGCCAGGTGGTTTCACCATTGATTTGTGAATTTTTGGCAATGTGTACATGCAAGGTGCACGTGGTGTAGTAACCTGTAAATAAAGAAATTCATTATGATCAATAAGTGATTGTTCATACCAAATTTTCAATTGGTCAATGATAGTCTTAGACAGGGTTAAAAGAGGATTACCTGGTAATTTTTCATAATACGTAGTATTATTTAATTGAGAGTAAACTTCCTCATTATAATCAGTAGTGTTCAAAATAACTACGTTACCACCTTTGTTTGCTTTACGTACGGTGATATCAGGATTATTCATAAGTTCTTTAAGTGCCAGCCTCTCCCCAGGCAATAGATTGTCTTTATATCTCTGCATGTTATCACAACATTTAGCATCTGTAATTCTATCAACATCTTGATTGACCGCCTTAAAGAAGGCTTCAATGGTACTACCAGATGCCACCTGTGGTGTCCATTTTGATCGCTCTTTCAACCCACTACCCTCACTCAGAAATCTTTCAATCTCCAAGTCATCTAATAACTTCAATAAAGTCACTGGATCCTCCTCTCTCTCAGTGAGGGACAGTAATAATTGGGTTTCTTTAAGTTCTTGAATAGTGATATTGCTCAATGGTTTTATTCTCTCATGTCTGATTTTTTCTGGTACATTCGCAAAATACTTTTTTAATTTCAGCTTCCTTACAAACTTAAATACATCAATTTTTGTTAAATACCAATCAGGCATAGACGTAGGGCAAAATCCCATTCCTTTTTTAAGCAAACTGACCATATTCTCAGACAATTCAATAGATGACAGATTCACAATTTCAATATTTCCAACATCATTAGCATCATTTTCCACTATGGTTTCCATGATCTCAGTCGCATGCCTACCCTTCCCCCTTGTCCTCCTACCGCCTCTGCCACCTCTCCTGGTTTTTTTTTTGCAATTGCCGCTCGATTCCTCTCTGAATCCCTGTTCCCACGACGTAACCTGCGCACCTCTACTAAAAAATTATTCTCAACTGATGGGAGGGAAGAGGAATCCGGCATTTCCTCATTGTCACTACTAGAAATATTACTAGTACCCGGATCACTATCACTGGCAGATGGGGTGCCGCTCCTCTGATTACCAGTCAAAGGTTTAGTCATCAAGTAATCAAACTTTCTCGCAAAGGTGTATACACGACCTGAACGGTAGTCTTTTTCATCTCGCTTGATCTTTCTTGCTTTCCTTTGCTTAATATCATTCTGTAAGTCATTTAGTATTTCGTCTAAGATAGTATAATTTTTGATAGTTGATTCAGGAAGATTCATCTCTTTAATTTCGTCTTCCACCTTCTGTATCTCAACTAACAATTTTGCTATTTTCCTCTCAGCATTCTCTATAAGAATGTTAATTAAGTTAATAGAGCTGTTATTAAGTTCCTTTTCCCATGTCACATAAAGGTCTGGCTCCAGATCCTCATATGTTGGTATAATCTGGGATCTGAGGCCGCGTGGAATCCTATTAAGTTTGAGATATTGTCTTAGGGTCGCGGCATCCCACCATTTGTTCAGTTCTGTACGTTTAAGGGATTCAAGCTTAATAAACTTGGCTCTAAGGCCTTCCTTTTTAGTTTCTTTAGATGGTCCCATGGCAGCTCCTATTGATCCTCCTGCCACTAGCTTTTCAAAAAGTTGTTCTGCTTCCTTATCTCTATTCATCTTAACTTATGCGGCTGCTCCTACAACACAATAAACAACAATAAACAGAGGTAACAGTTATACAGGAGCGCACTGCGTGTGTAAGACAGTGTATATACAAGTTGAAGTCCAGTTGGTGCTCTAAGTGAAAAGAGTAGGTTACCACTACTACAATTGAAGTCAACAAGTGACTAAACATAAACAGTTATCCACCAAGCACTCCGCTTTCAAATAAATCAATGAGTCCAAATGTTCATGTTTTAAATCTCTTCTTATCGTCATTCGATTTCTTCATAGGTGATATTAGATCTTCTTAAAGCTATTGTGATTAAGTTAAAAACTCTTATACACCCTTACAAAATAGATTGGACTACATTAGCGTCTTGTAAACAGAAAGCGGATGAGTCAATTTCTGATTTCTTTACGCGGTTTGAGGAGACATTCCATGACTTTAGTGGGCAATCATTGACAGATGACATGGGTAAGCATCTGTTCGGCGACAAATTTGTCGCTAACATGTTGCCAGAAATAGCTAGTCGCCTAAAGGCCAGCGAGAGTTTATGGACTATGTCTTCCCCAGTCTCCCTTTTGACTATGGCCCAGTATTATGAGCGTCAGGAATTGGAAGCAAAAGGCAAGGAAGATAAAAATGTTAAGGATTTAAAAACAAAAGTTATGTTGGCTCAAGTCTATGGTCCACCATTTAGCGGTAGTAGAAGAGGAGGACATGTGATGTATCGCACTGGTGTACCCCTTTTCCCTCAAGCAACTTTGTCTTCTGATCAGTGTGCTTATTTTACAGAGACTGGACATTGGCGTTCTGAGTGCCCCCTTTTGCGAGGTCAGCAGTATCAGCGAGGTAGATGACGCATGAGAGGCCGCCCAGGGAACACGGAAATAGGGGAGGCATAGATAATCGTAGCAGATTTGAGGCAGTTGAAAACAACCCAAATTCTTTTAATACCTTTGATAGACGGAACCAATACCAAATGTATGATTATTCGGCTGATGGTCCTAAGGATTCTGATTATGCATAGGAATGCCTAGGATGGGGTAAGGAACTGCTTGAGGTCCCAGTAGATCAAAAGGGTCCCTATGTTGATTCAAACATTTTGGGTTCTATGGATCAGTTTCTGGTTGATACAGGAGCTCCTCGTAGTGCTCTGTCTAAAAAATTGGTTCCTTGGGCTTCCCTGTCTGGTGCAATGATAACATTGATAGGACTCACTGGGACACCTACACTTAGCCCACTGTCACAGCCATTTGCCATTTAGTCTTGATAAATTCACTACAGCATGTCCATTTCTGCTCTCCCCTAACATGCCAGATAACATTGTGGGTATTGATATGCTTAAACATTTCCATGCCACAATACATTGTTCCCCAGAAGGTGTGTGTGTTATTTTAAATTATAACTATCGAATGGTTGAGAGGTCTTGTCTCATTAAAGAGGATGTTGCTCTGGTATCGTTACCTAGTACTTTGTTGGCTACATCAGATAATGATGTAGGACAAATGGTTATCCCACCAGTACATATTCAAGTGAAGGAAGGTGCTTCGTTGCTGAGACTGCCCCAATATAAAATATCTCGGGAAGGCAAAAAAGCATTAATACATATTGTTCAGGATTTGATCAGAGTGGGGGTTGTGGAAGAAGTCCCTTATAACATTTGCAATAGCCCTATTCTTCCTATTTTGAAAAAAGACACTAGAACAAATAGATTCATCATTGACTTACGTGAAGTCAATAAAATTGTAGTGCCCCAATACCTGGTAGTTTCTGACATCACAACACTTCTTACTACGGTTCTTCCTACTGCCACTATATTTAGTGTAATCGATTTGAAAAATGCATTTTTCTCAATACCGATTCATCCTGACAGCCGCTATTTGTCCGGCTTCACTTTGAATAATCGATCCTTCAGAATCTGTAGAGCTCCACAGGGTATACAGAGAGTCCTAGCCTTTAGAGCTAGGCATTGAAAAGGCAGCTTGATTCTTTCCCTGTGTCAAAAGGGGTGGCTCCTATTCAATATGTCGAAGACATCTTGTTGGCTGCTGATACCCCTGAACAGTTTGAAGATGGAACACTGTTATTGCTATAATTTCTTGCATCTCATCATCACAAAGTCTCTCGGAAGAAATTGCAATATTGTAGACAGCAGATTACCTATTTAAGTCACCTCCTGTCTAAGGACGGACATGCACTTACACCAGACCGCATTCAAGCTATTATAGAAATGCCTGTGCCTCATACTCAGAAGGATGATTGTGCACTGATTGGCCTTACTTCTTTCTGTAGGCAGTGGATCCCTAGCTTTTCTCAGATTGTTAAACCCTTGTTGGCCCTTTTGACTAAAGATACTCCGATTCCCCTCCCATGAATTACTGAATGCCAGAATGCTTTTCAACAGTTACGTCAAGCTCTTTGTTCTGCACTAGTATTAGGAACTCCAGACTACACTAAGGCCTTTACACGCCACTCAGCATCCTTGTGCATATTTCTCAGCTGTCCTTGATCCAGTCACCCGTGCACTGCCAGGGTGTTTTCGAGCGGTGGCGGCAATGGCTGTGTCCATACGTTAGAGTAAGGGAATAGTTTTGTCACATAGATTGCTTGTGCTAGTACCCCAATCAGTTGATGCTCTGCTAAATCAAACAAAAACACAACATTTGACTAGTACCCGCTTGACAGGCTATGAACTGACACTTTTGGTTCCTTATATCACACTGAAAAGATTTTTTTTGATTCCTTGATGGAATTGCACCGCTAAATAAGTTGGTCTCATCCAATAGTCAGAGACTCTTCAACTTTTCAATTGTCCTCATATATAGACGCTGAGTCGTGATGTACAAATTACAATTTCTTTTTAATGATCCACTCAAAGACAAAACACCAGCCAACGCGTTTCGTTCTGTGACCAGAACTTCTTCAGGGCTGCAAATTTAAAAAAGACATACAAAAGTAACAATATAAATGCTACACAAGACAACACAAACATCTTTTTTTTATAAAGGTTTGACAAGGTGATACCTGGTGCCGTGTCCCTCGTAGAACATATCCACCGAGATGGAGTGGTGACATTAATGCATGAGATAACATATTAGTTTTTGTTATGATGATGAATGTTGTACAGGCTGTTTCTCACGGCTCGCATTGAACTTGATGTACAGAAAAGATGTTAATGAGTATGATCTGTTCAAAAAAATTGTTAAAATTGGTCTAATTACGAAACCAATCGTATTAACATGGTTATTATACCAGAAGGTTCTTGACAAAAATGCATGGACAATTTAGACAGATTGTATATATGAAATTCCGAAATTGTTATATCCTGTGAGATTCTTTGAATTTCTCAATGGGACTTAATGTTTTTTAAAATGTGGGTATCACCTTGTCAAACCTTTTTAAACAAAAAAAAGATATATATGAGGACAATTGAAAAGTTGAAGAGTCTCTGACTATTGGATGAGACCAACTTATTTAGCGGTGCAATTCCATCAAGGAATCAAAAAGACTTTTTTACCCAAGGTTTGGGTAATGCTCTTGGGACAGGGAGCATTTGGAAAGTGCACGCTGGACTATTGAAATAGAAATATTTGGTGATATTTAGATTGGTGCTTTGTTTTGCGTTTAGGTGGTCCACTGTCCGATTCATGGTGGAATAATAATCACACTGAAAAGATGTTTGACTCTGAATCCTGCTACATTATTGCCATTTCCAGCTAATCAGTCTCAGTCACAAGAGTTACATGATTGAATATCCCTTATTGAAGAACAACCAAAGGGTTGTGTTGACCTACAAGATACACCTCTTTCTAACGTTGATGGGGAACTGTGGGTTGATGGGTCCTGCCTGAAGTTGCCTGATGGCACAACATCTGCTGCTTATGCAATTAAAACACTTCAGACAGTAGTTGAGACAGCTCGCATCCCACAGAAGTCGGCTCAAGCAGCCGAGCTGATGGCATTGACAAGAGCATGTGAGCTTAGTGCAGATCTACTTGTTAACATCTACACCGATAGCCGATATGCTTTTGGAGTTGCTCATGATTTTGGGCAACTCTGGAAGGAAAGAGGCTTTCACATGGGACACAAATAGTGCATGGGGAATTAGTACATAATCTCCTTACTGCCTTAACATATCCTAAGAAAGTGATAATTGTTAAGTGTAGTGCACACAAGAAGGTGACTGATAAAATAGGAAAAGGAAATGCCTTTGCCTTTGCAGACTACACAGCTTGTGAGACTGCAATGCAATGAAGTACTACATCTATGTATGTAGTTAAGTCACAGGCTGAATGATGGCGTGATGCCAGACATGAGGTGCTGGACATGCAATGATCTGCTTCTATTGAAGAATTAGACCAATGGTCTAAGGAGGGAACACTGGATAATGAGGGCTGTTTGAGGAATAAAGAAATTACAAAATGGAAGTTACCCACAGCCTATTTACATCCTATGATTCACATGGCACATGGGCCGGCACATGTTGGAGCATCCTCAATAGCAAAGCAACTTATGCAAGTTTGGGATCATCCAGAGATTGCTGGCACAGCTAAAAAGATAGTCCAGTCTTGTCTGATTTGCCTCCAATATAGTCCTGGAAAGGGAAGGCGAACTCCAGCAGGAGGGTTTGCCATACCTACTGCACCTTTTGAAGTCCTGCAAATGGATTATATCCAGCTTGAACGCTGTAATAATCTGAAGTATATTTGGTAGTGGTTTGTGCCTTCAGTAAATGGGTGGAGGCATACGCCACAAAAGATAATACAGCTCTTACTACAGCAAAGGTGCTCCTAAAGGAGTTTTTCCCCAGATTCTGCATTTGTCGAGTTTTGTGGAGTGACAAGGGACCCCATTTCATTGGGCAAGTTATTGATTACTTCATTAAAGGGTTGGGAGTTAAGCAGAAGTTTCATGCTGCTTTTCTCCCACAATCAGCAGGACTAGTGGAACATTACAATTCTACCCTCAAACTAAAATTGGCCAAAATACAAGCTTCCATATCTTTGAAAGGGCCTGATGTACTGCCATTGCTTTACAATCCATTAGATTGGTACCACATACCCGATCTAGCCTCACACCATATGAGGTGGGTTTTGGAAGGCCAATGAATATTTGGGGGATACCTAAGCCATGCCCTATACATGATGTACCCTATGTATTGATGAACCACTACTTGTCTCAGTTGACTGACAGTTGTCTTTTATTTATGAACAGGTTCAGGAGACTCTTCCAGACAGGTCGCATGGTGAGCGCCACTCCTTGCGCCCTGGAGATTGGGTGCTAACAAAGTCCTTCCAGAGAGCCAGCTCCCTAGAACCCAGATTGCGAGGCCCTGAGCAGGTGCTCTTGGCTAACAGGACTGCGGTTCAAGTGACCAATCGGAAGAACTGGGTACACGCGACACATTGTCGGAAGGGACCTAGTGAGTCCAGCTGTGTTGGCAGATCACCGCGATATCCCGGACACCGAGAAAGGACAAGGTACATCACCTGAAGGACCTTAAGAAGTCTTCCCGGACAACACGATCCCTGGTACATCTCGATATAAGCTGCGATCCCGGAAGAAAGACACTTTGTTGCTGAAAAAGACTGTTTGAGCCACAGTCCTGAGTAGTGAAAGACTGAGTTACAAAGGGGGGGTACTCTTTTAGTGATTACTCGTCTCAATCTCAGCGAAGACAGCAACGTCTGCCCAGGACCGTAGGGATTCAGAAAAGGGGGTGGTGATGAACAGAGTGCCTGAATTAAGCAGACCACTCTTACCCAGTCCAAAGATCAGGGCTTGATCCATCCCAGCTCAGAACTTGGCTATATGCAAATTAGTCTGTTCCTGTCCCAGTGCATGATGGGAACAGGCAAACCAAACTACCAAGCCAATTCTTATACTGGGAAGGAAACAAGCTTCCGGGGACCGGTTTCTGCCATTTCAGGCGTCGTCGGCCCGGCTTGCTTGAATCCTGATGGTGCAATGAGCAACGGACTCACATCTGAGTATACCCTTCCACGCTTATGGTGGACAAAATGATTCAGAAAAGGGGGTGGTGATGAACAAAGTGCCTGAATTAAGCAGACCACTCTTACCCAGTCCAAAGATCAGGGCTTGATCCATCACCATTTTTTAGCTCACTGCACCATCCCAGCTCAGAACTTGGCTATATGCAAATTAGTCTGTTCCTGTCCCAGTGCATGATGGGAACAGGGCAAACCAAACTACCAAGCCAATTCTTATACTGGGAAGGAAACAAGCTTCCGGGGGCCGGTTTCTGCCATTTCAGGCGTCGTCGGCCCGGCTTGCTTGAATCCTGATGGTGCAATGAGCAAGGGACTCACATCTGAGTATACCCTTCCACGCTTATGGTGGACAAAATGATTCAGAAAAGGGGGTGGTGATGAACAGAGTGCCTGAATTAAGCAGACCACTCTTACCCAGTCCAAAGATCAGGGCTTGATCCATCACCGTTTTTTAGCTCACTGCACCATCCCAGCTCAGAACTTGGCTATATGCAAATTAGTCTGTTCCTGTCCCAGTGCATGATGGGAACAGGGCAAACCAAACTACCAAGCCAATTCTTATACTGGGAAGGAAACAAGCTTCCGGGGACCGGTTTCTGCCATTTCAGGCGTCGTCGGTCCGGCTTGCTTGAATCCTGATGTTGCAATGAGCAAGGGAGTCACATCTGAGTATACCCTTCCACGCTTATGGTGGACAAAATGATTCAGAAAAGGGGGTGGTGATGAACAAAGTGCCTGAATTAAGCAGACCACTCTTACCCAGTCCAAAGATCAGGGCTTGATCCATCACCGTTTTTTAGCTCACTGCACCATCCCAGCTCAGAACTTGGCTATATGCAAATTAGTCTGTTCCTGTCCCAGTGCATGATGGGAACAGGGCAAACCAAACTACCAAGCCAATTCTTATACTGGGAAGGAAACAAGCTTCCGGGGACCGGTTTCTGCCATTTCAGGCGTCGTCGGCCCGGCTTGCTTCAATCCTGATGGTGCAATGAGCAAGGGACTCACATCTGAGTATACCCTTCCACGCTTATGGTGGACAAAATGATTCAGAAAAGGGGGTGGTGATGAACAGAGTGCCTGAATTAAGCAGACCACTCTTACCCAGTCCAAAGATCAGGGCTTGATCCATCACCATTTTATAGCTCACTGCACCATCCCAGCTCAGAACTTGGCTATATGCAAATTAGTCTGTTCCTGTCCCAGTGCATGATGGGAACAGGGCAAACCAAACTACCAAGCCAATTCTTATACTGGGAAGGAAACAAGCTTCCGGGGACCGGTTTCTGCCATTTCAGGCGTCGTCGGCCCGGCTTGCTTGAATCCTGATGGTGCAATGAGCAAGGGACTCACATCTGAGTATACCCTTCCACGCTTATGGTGGACAAAATTATTCAGAAAAGGGGGTGGTGATGAACAGAGTGCCTGAATTAAGCAGACCACTCTTACCCAGTCCAAAGATCAGGGCTTGATCCATCACCGTTTTTTAGCTCACTGCACCATCCCAGCTCAGAACTTGGCTATATGCAAATTAGTCTGTTCCTGTCCCAGTGCATAATGGGAACAGGGCAAACCAAACTACCAAGCCAATTCTTATACTGGGAAGGAAACAAGCTTCCGGGGACCGGTTTCTGCCATTTCAGGCGTCGTCGGCCCGGCTTGCTTGAATCCTGATGGTGCAATGAGCAAGGGACTCACATCTGAGTATACCCTTCCACGCTTATGGTGGACAAAATGATTCAGAAAAGGGGGTGGTGATGAACAGAGTGCCTGAATTAAGCAGACCACTCTTACCCAGTCCAAAGATCAGGGCTTGATCCATCACTGTTTTTTAGCTCACTGCACCATCCCAGCTCAGAACTTGGCTATATGCAAATTAGTCTGTTCCTGTCCCAGTGCATGATGGCAACAGGGCAAACCAAACTACCAAGCCAATTCTTATACTGGGAAGGAAACAAGCTTCCGGGGACCGGTTTCTGCCATTTCAGGCGTCGTCGGCCGGCTTGCTTGAATCCTGATGGTGCAATGAGCAAGGGACTCACATCTGAGTATACCCTTCCACGCTTATGGTGGACAAAATGATTCAGAAAAGGGGGTGGTGATGAACAGAGTGCCTGAATTAGGCAGACCACTCTTACCCAGTCCAAATATCAGGGCTTGATCCATCACCGTTTTTTAGCTCACTGCACCATCCCAGCTCAGAACTTGGCTATATGCAAATTAGTCTGTTCCAGTCCCAGTGCATGATGGGAACAGGGCAAACAAAACTACCAAGCCAATGCTTATACTGGGAAGGAAACAAGCTTCCGGGGACCGGTTTCTGCCATTTCAGGCGTCGTCGTCCCTGCTTGCTTGAATCCTGATGGTGCAATGAGCAAGGGACTCACATCTGAGTATACCCTTCCACGCTTATGGTGGACAAAATGATTCAGAAAAGGGGGTGGTGATGAACAGAGTGCCTGAATTAAGCAGACCACTCTTACCCAGTCCAAAGATCAGGGCTTGATCCATCACCGTTTTTTCGCTCACTGCACCATCCCAGCTCAGAACTTGGCTATATGCAAATTAGTCTGTTCCTGTCCCAGTGCATGATGGGAACAGGGCAAACCAAACTACCAAGCCAATTCTTATACTGGGAAGGAAACAAGCTTCCGGGGACCGGTTTCTGCCATTTCAGGCGTCGTCGGCCCGGCTTGCTTGAATCCTGATGGTGCAATGAGCAAGGGACTCACATCTGAGTATACCCTTCCACGCTTATGGTGGACAAAATGATTCAGAAAAGGGGGTGGTGATGAACAGAGTGCCTGAATTAAGCAGACCACTCTTACCCAGTCCAAAGATCAGGGCTTGATCCATCACCGTTTTCTAGCTCACTGCACCATCCCAGCTCAGAACTTGGCTATATGCAAATTAGTCTGTTCCTGTCCCAGTGCATGATGGGAACAGGGCAAACCAAACTACCAAGCCAATTCTTATACTGGGAAGGAAACAAGCTTCCAGGGACCGGTTTCTGCCATTTCAGGCGTCGTCGGCCCGGCTTGCTTGAATCCTGATGGTGCAATGAGCAAGGGACTCACATCTGAGTATACCCTTCCACGCTTATGGTGGACAAAATGATTCAGAAAAGGGGGTGGTGATGAACAGAGTGCCTGAATTAAGCAGACCACTCTTACCCAGTCCAAAGATCAGGGCTTGATCCATCACCGTTTTTTAGCTCACTGCACCATCCCAGCTCAGAACTTGGCTATATGCAAATTAGTCTGTTCCTGTCCCAGTGCATGATGGGAACAGGGCAAACCAAACTACCAAGCCAATTCTTATACTGGGAAGGAAACAAGCTTCCGGGGACCGGTTTCTGCCATTTCAGGCGTCGTCGGCCCGGCTTGCTTGAATCCTGATGGTGCAATGAGCAAGGGACTCACATTTGAGTATACCCTACCACGCTTATGGTGGACAAAATGATTCAGAAAAGGGGGTGGTGATGAACAGAGTGCCTGAATTAAGCAGACCACTCTTACCCAGTCCAAAGATCAGGGCTTGATCCATCACCGTTTTTTAGCTCACTGCACCATCCCAGCTCAGAACTTGGCTATATGCAAATTAGTCTGTTCCTGTCCCAGTGCATGATGGGAACAGGGCAAACCAAACTACCAAGCCAATTCTTATACTGGGAAGGAAACAAGCTTCCGGGGACCGGTTTCTGCCATTTCGTCGTCGTCGACCGTAGGGCATCATCTGTTCTGTTGTTCAACGACAGGATGAACATGCCTGCGGAAAATGAATCAACTGCTGCAAGAGTCTGTGATCGAAAGAGTATGTTCATTATTGGACTTATTTCAATTGTTGCTCTTATTGCTACAGTAACATCGGTTGTAGAAGGAGAAGCTCCTGCTCGAAATATACTGACTGCCACTACTCCTGTCCCCATTGAGCACAACTATTTCACTCTTCCTTATCATTAGCAGAAGCACAGATTGTCCTATCTCAACAATACGTTCATTCAAATATTGCATCACACCCACAATGCTACGAACATTACCAACTGTTGGGTGTGTGGAATGATGCCAGTTCATCAGAAAAAGGGAGGAATGCCTTTCATTCCTTTGCCGTTTTCACATAATGGCTCCGGTAGAACCTGGTTTGCATTATTGTGGGCTTCTGAAGCTGTTAACATTACTTATGCTGATATAGAAGACTAAACTTTCAGTTAAATAGAGTTTGTTACCCTGATGATGAAGGAGATCCACAAGCTAATGGAACTGTATGGGAAATGGAAGAGTATCATCGAGGAAATTTCTCTGTGCGCTATGTTTTCCTAAACACTCGAACTATAAAGGGTAATGGACCTCCTGCTATAGCTGTTACTAGAGCTTGAGCAGACCTTTGTGTGAGCAGTATTGGCAGTATCCCAGTGGGAAAAAGTGACTGTACTATAACATTGAACAATACTGGAATAAACAGTAGTAGTTTTTTGTTCTCACATAACACCTATTTAATTTGTGGAAGTAAGGATTATTACCACCTACCGATTGGGTGGTCCGGAAGCTGTTATGTGTTCTTTTTGCTATCACCTGTGTTCTTGGCACTGCATCCTACCACAAAGACTATAAACAGTATAATGGCATTTCCAAGAGTCGATCTAAGAGGACAATAAATCATGATGAAATGGATCAAACTGACACTGCACTGCAGCAGTACATTGACTTTAATTTGGGACTATTCTTCTTTGTTGGTGCGGCCTTAAACAGCAGAAAGATAAGGCGTTTGACACGTGTTGTAGAGGCTGTAACCAATCAGACAGCCATGGCACTTGGTAATATCAGAGAAGAACTAAAATTGTGAGAATCGTGGCGCTCCAAAATGGGATGTTCCTTGACGTCATCCTGGCTGATCGTGGTGGAGCATGCCGCATCATTGGAAGCAGCTCCTGTGTCTATATCCCTGACCACGCCCCTTCAGTTTTTGAGGCAATTTCCAAGCTGTACAAAATAGCCACTGAAATTCATCAGGATTCAGGAACATGGACTTTGACTGGATGGCTGTGGACTATGTTTACTGTACTTGGGCTGGAAATTATTGTCAATCCTATGTATATTTCTTGCTGTTCTCTTCATTTGCTGCCTCGTTATACAATGTGCCCATGCTCTGTTCCCTATGTATTTCTACTTGTACCTCATGTATACCGACTAAACGAAATGTCACAAATGTAAATGCTCGCTTGGCAATGGACCAAGAAATTACTGAATTATTGCAGATAGATGTGCACAATGTTTTCTGTACTCCCTTAAAAGTATAGGAAGATGTCTTCAGCATATGCTAAAAGGGCCGTCTGTGGAACGCACAGATAATCTCTGTTAGCATAAGCTGAAACCATCTTGTTTGTGGCATTCATTTTGTTAGCTATGGAATTCTCCTGTCCTCTGCTACTCGTCTTTTTCCATGCCTGTGCTGTCTATTTTAGTTAACTTCCTGACTCAGCTAAAAGCAAAATGCATGCTAAAGAGTCAGTAGTTATGCCTGTGTAGGCATGTATCTTCTATTTGTAACTACATGCTTACCAGTGCAGAAAACTCTGTATAAAAGCACCATGGTCTGTGTATTCAAGCCACTACATCCTGGAACACTTGAGGGTGTTGTATGGACGTGGTCTCACTCATGAGTGAATAAACTTGTTATTTGGAATTTCAGCTTCAGTGTCAATCTCTATTTTGTTGGTCTTAGGACTCATAGACAAAGATAAGGGTGACCCCTGCACCGGTGGCCCCTAAAAAGGCACATTTCCACAGCACCAGTTTATCCAGGACCATAGTTACACTAGCCCCAGTGTCTCTGATAGCCTCAACCCCAGTCCCATTCACTTTAGGCCTCTGCCTGTACTTGTCCATGTTTGGAGGTAAGGCAGCAAGGGTTGCAATATTTACCCCATCCAGGGACACTAAGGTTGCTTCCACCACCTGACTACCCCTCTCTGGGACAACAGTCTCCACCCCTACACTTACATTGTCAATCCCTGTGGATGGCCCCTTAGGGGGGAGCTTCTTGGCACAGACAGCATCTACCTGTTTGCGCCCTGGCTGGTTACTGTCAAATCACTTACCCACTTTTGAGATATCAAAGAACTTACCATTCTTTCCCTGATTCCACCTACCTTTCAATTTTGGTTGGCTCGGGGTACCCCCTCCTTGTGCAGGTTTTTGTGGGTCTTTGGAATACTCCTTCTGGTTTTGACCTTCCTTTCCCTATGTTTTCCCCAGTCCTCCTTTCTTCTGGTCACCCTCCTGGTGCTGAATGGAAACCCGGGTTCTCACCCACTCATCAGCTGCTTCCCCCAGCTTTCTGGGGTCTGTCAGCGTAGAGTCCACTAGATACTGGCGTAAAATGTCTTCTGCACAATGTGTCCAAATATGTTCTTTCAAAAACAAATCATACAATCCCTCAACTGTGTTACCAACAATCCAGCCTTCCAATGCCTTCACTGAAATGTCCACAAAGTCTACCCAAGACTTTGAACTCATTATCAGGGTCAGAATGGACTGAAGACCCTGTCATCCCTGTCTAATGCATGAAAAACCAATAGGTAATAACAGTTGATTTACAAAACTGAATTACCCTAAGTCTCCCGATAAAAACGGTACCTCACTTGTGTGGGTTAGCCTTGTGCCCGCGACAGGAAACGGCGCAAAACGCAACGTGGTCACACCTCAATCTCGCAGTGAAAAATTGCCCTTTTTTGGCAGATTGCCTAGCTGTAGTTTTTGTACCCTAGCTCTGCCGGCACCTAGGGAAACCTATACATTTTTAAAAAGTAGTCACCCTGGGGAATCCAGGATGGGGTAACTTGACTGCCTCCCACCAGGTTCTGTTACCCAGAATCCCTTGCAAACCTAAAAAAGTGTCCCAAAAAAACCAAATTTTTCCTACATTTCTGTGGTGGAAAGTTCTGGAATCTGCGTGGAGTCACAAATTTCTACCCACCCCGCGTTCCCCAAAGTCTTCTGATAAAAATGGTACCTCACTTGTGTGAGTTGGCCTACTGCCTGAGACAAAACACGGCGGTAAACACAACGTGGTCGCACCTCAATTTTGCAGTGAAAAATGACCCTTGTTTTGCAAAGTGCCTAGCTGTAGTTTTTGAACCTTAGCTCTGCCGGCACCTCGGAAAACCCAGCAAACCTATACATTTTTGAAAACTAGACACCCAGGGAAATCCAGGATGGGGTGACCTGACTGCCTCCCACCAGGTTCTGTTACCCAGAAACCCTTGCAAACCTAAAGAATTGTCAAAAGAAAACATATTTTCTCCACATTTCTGTGTTGGAAAGTTCTGGAACATGCGTGGATCCACAAATTTCCTTTCACCCTGCGTTCCTCAATGTCTTCCGAGAAATTTGGTACCCCACTTGTGTGGGTCGGCCTAGTGCCTGCGACAGGATACGCTGCAAAACACAACATGGTCATACCTCAATTTCGCAGTGAAAAAGAACCCTTTTTTGGCAAAGTGCCTAGCTGTAGTTTTTGAACCCTAAGCTCTGCCTCCCACCAGGTTCTGTTACCCAGAATCCCTTGCAAACCTAAAAAATTGACCCAAAAAAACACATTTTCCCCACATTTCTGTGGTGGAAAGTTGTGGAATCTAAGTGGATCCACAAATTTCCACCTACCAGGCGTTCCCCAAAGTCTTCTGAGAAAATTGGTACCTCACTTGTGTGGGTCATCCTAGTGCCTGCAACAGGAAACCGCGCAAAACACAACGTGGTCGCACCTCAATTTCGCAGTGAAAAATGACCCTTTTTTGTCAAAGTGCCGAGCTGTAGTTTTTTAACCCTAGCTCTGTCGGCACTGAGGGAAACCTAGCAAACCTATACATTTCTGAAAACTAGACACCCAGGGGAATCCAAGATGGGGTGACTTGGCTGCCTCCCACCAGGTTCTGTTACCCAGAATCCCTTGCAAACCTAAAAAATTGACCAAAAAAAACACATTTTCCCCACATTTCTGTGGTGGAAAGTTCTGGAATCTGCGTGGATTCACAAATTTCATTCCACCCCGCGTTCCCCAAAGTCTTCTGAGGAAAATGGTACCCCATTTGTGTGGGTCAGCCTCGTGCCTGCGACAGGAAACTGCAAAAAACGCAACGTGGTCATACCTCAATTTCACAGTGAAAAATGACCCTTTTCTGGCAAAGTGCCTTGCTGTAGTTTGTGAACCCTAGCTCTGCCGGCAGCTAAGGAAACCTACCAAACCCACACATTTCTGGAAAGTAGACACCCGGGGGTGTGGATCCCCCAATGTTCCATTACCCAGAATTCCTTGCAAACCTCAATTTTAGCTGAAAAAAACAGTTTTTTCACACATTTTTGTGTGGGAAAGCGTGGCATCACTTGCCTCACACAAATTTCCTACCACCTAGTGTTCCCCCAGGGCTCCCGATAAAAATGGGGCCTCACTTGTGTTGGAGGCCCAAGTACCCGCGACAGGCAAGGGCCCAAAACGTAGTGAGGCGACTTCAAAATTACCTATGTCAAAACCACCTGTTTTTGCAAGGGGGTCACCTGGGTTTTTGGCCCCGTGCTCGACGGCCATCTAGGGAAACCTACCAAACCCACACATTTCTGACAAGTAGACACCCGGGGGCTTCCAAGGAGGTATGGCTTGCGTTGATCCCCCGACGTTCCCTTACCCAGAATCCGTTGCACACCTCAATTTTAGCTGAAGAAATCAGTTTTCTCACACATTTCTGTGTGGAAAAGCGTGGCATCACCGGACTCACACAAATTTCCTACCACCCAGCGTTCCCCCAGGTTCTCCCAATAAAAATGGTGCCTCACTTGTGTGGGAGGCCCAAGTACCCGCGACAGGCAAGGACCCAAAACGTAGTGAGGCGGCTTCAAAATTGCCTATGTCAAAACCAACTGCTTTTGCAAGGGGGGTCACCTGGGTTTTTGGCCCCATGCTCGACGGCCATCTAGAGAAACCTACCAAACCCACACATTTCTGAAAAGTAGTCACCCGGGGGCTTCCAAGGAGGTATGGCTTGCATGGATCCCCCAACGTTCCCTTACCCAGAATCCCTTGCAAACCTCAATTTTAGCTGAAAAAATCAGTTTTTTCACACATTTTTGTGTGGGAAAGCGTGGCATCACCGGGCTCACACAAATGTTCTACCACCCAGCGTTTCCCCAGGTCTCCCGATAAAAACAGTGCCTCACTTGTGCGGGAGGCCCAAGTACTCGCGACAGGCAAGGGCCCAAAACATTTTTTGATAGGCAATGTCGATGTTGCCTCAAAATGTTTTGGGCCCTTGCCTCTCGCAGTTACTTGGGCCTCCCACACAAGTGAAAGAGAAGAACAAGGGAACCCTACTCACCGTGGAACCAGGGTGCGTACTTTATATAGGAAAACAGCGGTTCCAGTGGAGTGATATAATTACTTAGTATAGTCACAGTAAAGCATAATAGCCAATGTAATATAAGGGTTATAATTGATGTTAGATAGAGAAAAAGACAGCTGACAGCGAAGGACTTTTGACAATGCAATTGTATTTCCAAAAACAAATCAAAATAGGTACATTTTACAGAATTGTTCCAGTGCAAAGGTGTCCCCAGTGTGTCATGAAGAACCAAAAAACAAAGCAACAGTAGAGTGATTAGGTGTGACAGTATTTACAAGGATTCTGAGCAATAATTCTAGGAGGAAAGCAACCGTTCTGGATTTTTAACAGGAGAGATAAACAGACACTCTATACAGTCATAAGTGCTGTCTACAAAGTTTGTTTACTTTTATCGTCTACGGCGTTTCGACCCTGCTGTGGATAGAGGGTTTCGTCAGGACCATAGGTAGGGGGACATCTTGATTCAACAGTGCTAGGTCACTTGTGGTGTGAAGTGCCAACCCTGTGCGTGAAAAGAGTAAAACGGTTTACTCACAGTGAACCCAGCCGGGTTCAATGGTATTTGTGACTGGGCACTGAGTGGATTAAGGTCTCGACGCGTTCTCGACGGGGCGCAGTGATGTTTAACGAATGATCTGGAATTGGTGAAGCCCTCTGAAGGGCGAACGTTACCAAGGATAAATACCTTGTGTAACGGCTTAATGGCCTGGAACAGTTTGAATCAATCTGTCTTGCTCCGTGAGGTGGTGGTGCATGGCCGTTTTTAGTTGGTGGAGCGATTTGTCTGGTTAATTCCGATAACGAACGAGTCTCCTCCATGCTAACTAGTTACGCGACCCCCAGCGGTCGGCGTCCAACTTCTTAGAGGGACAAGTGGCATCGAGCCACACGAGATCGAGCAATAACGGGTCTGTGATGCCCTTAGATGTCCGGGGCTGCATGGGCGCTACACTGAACGGATCAGCGTGTGTCTACCCTTCGCCGACAGGTGCGGGTAACCCGCTGAACCCCATTCATGATAGGGATTAGGGATTGCAAATGTTTCCCATGAACGAGGAATTCCCAGTAAGTGTGGGTCATAAGCTCGCGTTGATTAAGTCCCTGCCCTTTGTACACACCGCCCTGTCACTACTACCGATTGGATGGTTTAGTGAGGTCCTCGGATCGGCCCCGCCGGGGTCGGCAACGGCCCTCGCGGAGCGAGAGAAGATGATCAAACTTGACTATCTTGAGGAAGTAAAAGTCATAACAAGGTTACCGTAGGTGAACCTGCGGAAAGATCATTAACGGCGGAGTGGACCGAGCGATCGACGGCGCCAGCCTGAGGCCCTGGGGGGGCCCGACCAATGTGTGAGGGACCGGGGATGGGGGGTGGCCACAGTCCCCTGTCCCTCTCTGAGACGGAACCCAAGTTCCCCCAACACAACATCCCCTCAAGTAGGGGGAACCGAATGGCAGTGCATCCCCTGGCTGGTACCACCCCTCCCTCGAAAGGCCCTGACACCGGCTGGGCCCTCCCGTGCCCGAGTCCCAGCCCGACCGGGTTCTGGGTGACCGAGGAGTGGCCCTTCTCGTGCTGCAGGGCAGCCTGGAAGAGAAGGGTCCAAGGGCCTGTGAGGGGACCTCAGCTCCTCTCAGTGGGAGGCGTGTGGGATGGGGAGGCGCCTGGCTCTTCCCTTCTGGTGCCTCCGACCCAGGCGAGGGTGATGGTGGGCTGATTGCCAGCCCGCTGGCATGGCTCAGGGCCGCTTGGTGACAGACGGCTGTGGTGCAGGTGGGGTGACTCTCCCTCGATGCCAGGTACCCGGTTGACCTTGTCCTGTATGGCTGGGCCAAGGGGTTTGAAGACTTGTGCGGTCCCTCCCGGTTACCCCAGTAAGGACCGGTGGCTGCGGAGCTACCTCCTCCAGTCACACCGGGAGCCCCCTTCCTTGCCCGTGGGTGGGTGGGAATCCCGGGCCGAGCGCATGGCAATGTTTTTTTCTCCAAACGGGGCAGTCTGACTCCCAGAGGGGAAGCCTTGAACGGGGCG
Source organism: Lissotriton helveticus (assembly GCF_964261635.1). Lineage (NCBI taxonomy): Eukaryota > Metazoa > Chordata > Amphibia > Caudata > Salamandridae > Lissotriton > Lissotriton helveticus. The sequence goes on along the minus strand of NC_136061.1, from coordinate 1,814,118,157 downwards.
CCCGGACTGTCTCGCTGCGCACGCGGCGGATGGACGGCTTCACCTTCCTCCTGCCTCTCCTGTGCCCGCAGGTGGGTGAACGTTTTCGAAAAGTTGCCTGTGACTCTTGGCGGTGGATCACTCGGCTCGTGCGTCGATGAAGAACGCAGCTAGCTGCGAGAATTAGTGTGAATTGCAGGACACATTGATCATCGACACTTTGAACGCACCTTGCGGCCCCGGGTTCCTCCTGGGGCTATGCCAGTCTGAGGGTCGCTCGATCGTCAATCGCCCCAGGGCTTCTCGGGGACGCGGCTGGGGCCATCGCAGGGTTAGCTCTGCTTCCCCTTCGTTCCTCCCACAAGGTCAGACCCCCCCCGATTGCCCATGGCAGGGTCCCTTGCAGGGTCCTGCTGCGGTGGTATACCGCCGGCGCGCCTGGCCCCCGAGAAAGGGGCCTGGTGACCGGTCCGCCCGGGCCTGTCCCGGGGCACCTGGCTGCATGCCGCGCATGGCTGTTTGTGGTGTCCCACCGGCTGCCCGCGCGCAAGCGCCTCGGGCGCCCACCTCCGCGGCTGGCTTCTCGGGAGGGCGAAACCCCTCCAGATCCGATCCGGGGAAAGAGGGTGCGGCAGGGGCCTGGCCTTCCCTGGCAACCCCCTTTGACGCTCCGGCGTCATTCTTCTGACTACGACGTCAGATCAGATGTGGCGACCCGCTGTATTTAAGCATAATACTAAGCGGAGGAAAAGAAACTAACCAGGATTCCCCCAGTAACGGCGAGTGAAGAGGGAAGAGCCCAGAGCCAAATCCCCGCCCCGCCGAATCCCCTGACCGACTCCCCGGCGTCGCTCAGGGGGCCCAAGTCCTTCTGATCGAGGCTCACTCAGCGGATGGTGTTAGGCCGGGAGCGGCCCCCGGAACGCCGGGTTCAGGTCTTCTCGGAGTCGGGTTGCTTGGGAATGCAGCCCAAAGCAGGTAGTAAACTCCATCTAAGGCTAAGTACGGGGGCAAGACCGATAGCCAACAAGTACCGTAAAGGAAAGTTGAAAAGAACTTTGAAGAGCGAGTTCAAGAGGGCGTAAAACCGTCAAGAGGTAAACTGGTGGGGAGGGCGTGGCTTAGCCACCTAAGATTGCGGACAGATCTTCCTGAAGCTCCCGCAGCCGGCCCACCTCAAAGGCCTGACACGAGATCCCCCATGGTGTAGCCGCGGATCAACTGGCAGATATCGCTGTTGGAACCCCCATAGCCAGACCGGAGGTGCTCACTGATGTAAATAGCGACCCAGAACGAGCTTGAGTCGCCCCAATGAGCTCCCCGGGTGCTCCCGGGCAAAATGGCGGCAGCGGACTGCAACGGCGGCGATAGAGCGCCGCGCACGCCGAGAACAACAAAGCAACCGGAGCGCCCTGCCGAGATGCCGGCGTACACATGGTGGCTGACGGAGAAGGGCTCGGCTGAGAGGAGGTGAGGAGCCGCCGAGGGCTTGCAGTGCGAGCGAGAGGAGCGGAGTGGGGACGGTCGGTGCTTGGGGGAGACTCATCCCCTGCCGAGCGGGTCATTCGCTCCAACGACCCTCCATACAGGCAACGCTGCCGCATGTGAGGCACAGGCTGCTGGCCCCAATAAACATCTATTCTGCCCCGGGGTACTGTACAGATAAGGGGCTCCCGGCGGCATCATCGGAGGCTGCTACTGACCCAGGAGATTGGCGCGGCGTTTCCCCGGGGCGGGGACAACGGACCCCCCGGTGATGCGCCTACCAACAATCAGCAGGTGAGGAGGCGGAATGCCGGGGGAGGTGAGCGGGCACCTTATGCACTGCTAGTCAAGAAGCTCTGCAAGGTCCAGACGGCCCGTGCGACCGGAGGCGCCCCTCCCCCACTGGAGGAGTCCCTCACCCCCCTACAACTTTGGCCTCCGGGGTGCTGACGGAAAGAGAGTCACCCCAATGTCAATGTGGGTCCCGAGTAATGCTCAGAGGGGACGTGGACTGTGTCTTCCGGGCCCCTCCTCCCCCACAACACGAGCGCCAATCTGCTGGGTTACCGCAAGAGGCTACCAGCTGGAAGACCACGAGTCGCGGAGGGGTTGAGGGACCTGGGAATTGTGACAACCCCCACTGGGTCCCCGGGGCAGCCACACCGCCACTGCCGTTGGCCCACTACTCACAGAGGCGGAACATCATCGGTCCCCGACTCCACGGAACTCAGAGCGCCCCCGCTGCCATGCTACCCCCCTCCCTCCATCTGCAGAGTCCAAATAACTTGACACCAGGAGCAAAGTCGAGCAACAGCAAGGTACACCCGGACCTGAACATCCTGACGCTCGGCCCCCGCAAGCGACCGCCACCACAGGGACACCTCCCGAGGACCCCTTCACCCATTGAGATGGGTCGCCGGACGGCGCCAACTCTGCCAGGCGCGGACCCACAGAAATCACAATGCCAAGCGCCAACCCAGACAGCACAGCGAGACGAACAGGACACAAGGGATCTCACCTCTAGAAAACTAGACCAAGTGCTCGCAGCAATAGAGAACTCCATGGTGGCGATGGAGCAGAAATTTGACTCTTTAGCTACGGACCTTAATCTTCTCCGGGACGACCATAGAAAATTGGCTGATAAAGTATCCCCGGGAGAATACTAACCTACCGATGGTCCTCTCGAAGGCCTTTTTCAAGCAACTGACACAAGTTCTTATACAACTCGCGTGGGGGGGTGGGCAGCCTAGAATCCAATGGAGGGTACTGACACTACCATATGAAATGGGAGGCCTCGGAGCCCCGGATATGGAAAGATATTACAGGGTTGCTCAGGCAGCTCACCTGCACTCGTGGATACACGGGCACTCACACATTCCGCATGTTGTTCTGGAACGCCTATTCGCGAAACCCATAACGTTGGCGGCCACGGTCTGCCTGCCGGTGGACCGTAGGGTTGGTCAACTAGACTCCATAAAAGCCACGAACCATGCTTGGAACAAACTGGCGCAGGCACAAGGCTGCGACCTACTGTATTCACCTCACATGCCAATCCAATGGGCAGTATGGCTCCCTCTGCTGATCGAGAAAGGAGTCACGAGAGCGTTAACCGAATTGGGGATCTCAAAATTAGAAGACCTATTCATAGATGGGGTGGTGAAGACATGGGAACAGTTACCCCCCTGCAGGCAGAGGTATCACTTTTGACACGCTTTCAATATCACAGGATCCGGAGCGTGCTGCAGGAAATCTTGGGCCCGGACCTGGCAGAGCAACCCGAGCTGCCGGAACTCACTTACGTGATTAAGACGGTGTCCTCTCGTAAGCTAGTAACGAATCAAAATAAATTAGGTGTCCGACACAAACAACTCCAACTCTCCAAGGCCAGAGCAGAATGGCAGCATGACCTACAGACACAGATAGACGATGAGATGTGGAAATATTGCTGTGTCAGCACGAAAAAGCTCTCGTTGAATGGGAGGCACAGATTAGTGCATTTCAAATATCTGCACCGTGTCTATTATACCCCGGAGAGATTGCACAGGTACGGGCTGAGACGGTCCCCGTAATGCGAACGCTGCCATGCGCAAATAGCTGACTTCCTTCACATGGCGTGGAACTGTCCAGGTGTCCACAAATTCTGGGGGGAGGTGTTCTCGGAAATAAACCAGATACTGGATGCAGAGATAGCAATCACCCCGGCCCTAGCACTGTTGGGATATTCGAAACCATTGCCGGTGGCATTACGGCGCTTGGTTGATATGGCTTTACTTATGGCCAGGCGCGTCATCGCCACTTGCTGGATGAGGGGACCGTTACCTACTAAGAAGAAATGGGCCAGAGACATGTTGTACTGCTGCACTCAATCTGAAGTGTACAGTGAACTGCTCCCCCCTAAGAGTCGCCCCAAGAACTTCTGGAGCTTATACCGGACACATGTCGAGGCCTGCGAGGAAGAGGAGGGAACAGAACGGGAGGGGGGCACGACCAAGCTAGCGGCGGCAGAGAATCAGGAAGTGGGGTCTGACCTGAGGATAGGGGAGGACATGGAGTAGGTGCATCTAAGATAGGTACAAGACTCAGGTTGGGAGGGTGGGACTGGATTATAGGAACACACAGTGTATGTAAGGGAATAAGTTGGAGGGGTGTTACGGGAGGAGGTATGGGATTAGGTGGCAGACCAGGGTTCAGTGGGGCGCACCCCCCCCCTCTCCCCCCACTCTGCTATAAGTTCGGGGAGACATTCAGGGAATACCGTTCCGAGACGTAGATTGGACAGGCACACTACTGACAACCATGGGTGGGGGGTTAGTTGGGGTAGGTTATAGGTGTTCGTTTGCAAGCGAAGGATGGGTTGGTCTGCAACTTGCGGGGTTCGGCTGGACAATTGCCGGTAACATATTGCAGGGTGTGGACAGATGTCACAGAGGAGATATCGTGGCATTGCTGACCTGAGATTCATTGGACTTTGATTCACTGTGGCATACTTCGACGCCGCCGGGCCTCTGGGATGTCGGCGAACAGGCTGTGTAAGTTCCTGCTAGAATGTTCGGATGTATTAGTTCAATGCCTGCTGCCGGCGCTCTGGGTTGTAGGTTGTACACCTTGTATCATGTTTGGCAACGAAATAAAGGTTTTTGAAAAAAAAAAATTTTTTTAAAGTATCCCCGGGAGAACAGGAGCTACAAACGCTGCACCCGCAGATGCAACAACATCACCGCGACATTGCCGACCTCCAATCTAGACTCAAAACCCTGGAGCACAAAACGGACGACTTGGAAGGGCGCTCTCGTAGGAGAAACATCCGAGTCATGAACTTACCGGAGGGGGCGGAGGGTGCTGACCCCATACAGTTCATCACTGACTGGATCAACACCTTTACGCCGTCCACGGACCTGACCCCCTTCTTCTCTGTAGAACGGGCACACAGAGTCCCAGCACGCAAGCCAAAGCCGGGTCTCCCCCCGAGACCGTTCCTGTTGAAACTTCTTCACTTCCGAGACAGGGACGCAATCCTAAGAGCGGCCAGAACACACGGTAAAATACAAGTGGAGGATAAGCATGTCATGCTCTTCCCCGACTACTCCCGGGCGGTGCAACAGCAGAGTGCCACTTTCCAAGCGGTGAAACGAACACTTCACCACAAAAACATCCAATATGCCCTCCTATTCCCAGCCAAACTTAAGATAATCCACTAGGGCACCACACACTTCTTTACTGACCCGAGAGCAGCAGACACCTGGGTAGAACAGCACACTCTGCGTCACCGACACCAGCGAGCTCGCAACACAATCCACCAGAGCGACGGCCCCGCGGCCAGAGGCATAGAGTCACCCTAACGCAACTCAGCACTCACTCCACCCCGCCGGGGAAAAGCTCCCCGGACCTCACTCAGATCCTGGCGGAGCGCAGAAAAACACTCAAAGCTGTGGCCGCGCTCGGCCCACCTGAGGAAACATCGGATTTAGACAACGAACCGCACTTGTTCAGCTCAGAAGAAGAAACCAGCGACGCCGGGTCTCCCGTGAACGGTCTCAAACACCCCCGAGGGTGACACCCCAGACCTCGGACATGCTGATGTAACAAAGGACGGATATACGGAAGACACCCACCACAGTGACCAGACCCGAGACACTCCATCCTCGTAAGTCCAGAGCGGCCCAGGTCAACAGGACTGAGATCGGGTCAGATGGCTGAATCCAGAGCGCAACCGGGTCGACATCGCACTCCTCCGGAAATATCCAACAGCACCCTGGTAACCTATGGAGTCACTTTCAAAACCAAACACATTTTGGTGGTGGAGCCGACAGCGCCAGAGAAGAAACCTGGCCACCACCCCCTCAGTAACGGACTAAGGAACTTACATGTAGTGCAGTTTGGACGTATTGCCCCGTGCGATAGGTCCGCCTAGTTGGGATTGTTTCCCGAAGTTGAACTTTATTCCCCCCGAATGTTATAGTTTTCCTAGTAATAATGCAACCAGCGGACACAGCTATGTAGAATCTGAGCAGGGGTCTTTGGGTCGACGGGGGCGGGAGGACAGAGGGGGAGTTCGGGGGATGGGGGATGAAACGGGGAGCCCACAAGCTCCTTACATGACGCAGCCGTATCATGTCATCCACGTCACCACACTCAGACCTTAAAGTCATAACGTTAAACGTCAGGAGGATGCACACAGCCACTAAACGATACTCCATATATGCCTACATAAAACGACAATAGGCACAAGTGGCCCTCCTCCAGGAGACCCACATGACAAATCAAGAGATAGGCCGTCTCCACCGGAAATGGCGGGGAATCGTATGTGCCACTGAATATTCAGCCTTCGCGAGAGGCGCGCTGGTATGGATCAGACCCGGAGTGCCTTTCAAAGAACACACCCGTTTGGTAGACAATTGTGGTCGGTATGCCTTCATTAGTGGCCTACTGGAGGGTCAACCGATATTGCTTGGTATCGTCTATGCCCCGAACACAGAACAGGACCGATATTGGGAGGAACTGACTGGAATCTTGGCCCGCTATACTGAGATCCCCTGGCTCCTAGGAGGAGACTACAACTGTGTGTTGGATCTGCTCCTTGACAGATCACACCCCCCCACGAAGCTCCCCAGCACACAAACACACAGAGAGTTTCCGCAACTGGGTGGGGGGCTGGGCACTAATTGACGTCTGGAGGTCGCGACACCCAACAACCAGATTATATTCCTTCCACTCTATCCCTCACGACCTTAGGGTGCGCTTAGACAGATTCTTATGCTCCTCTATGATACTACCGGCAATACATCACACCGACTACCTTGGGCGCACAGTTTCGGACCACGACGCACAGATGGTAACCTTGCGCTGGCGACCACCCCACCCACCGGACCCCACATGGCGACTCCCACTGGAGTGCCTTACTGATCAGGTTTTTTGCCACACTCACAGGGACTTCATCGAGACGCATTTCCAACGCAACGCGGGCTCTGCTTCCACTAGAGGCTTAGAATGGGACGCATACAAAGTTACAGCACGAGGACACTGCATCCAACAGGTAGTGGGGGTGAGAAGAACATTAGAAAAGGCATTAAGCGACGCGGAGCTGGCACTGACAGAGATATCCCGATCCTCGGACCAAGGCGGGGTCTCCCCAGAACGAATAGGGGCGGCAAAGCTGACTTATGCGAAGACACTCCGGGACCTGCGGAAAAGATAACTTCCGCAAATATGCAACCCGCACACACAGGGAGGGCAACAGGGCGGGTACCCTCCTAGCATGGATGGCCAAACAAGACACGACCTCGCAACCCATCACGGAGCTCATAGATGACACAGGCCAGATACACTACTCCCAATCCGGTATCCTTAACACATTTCGCACCTACTACACAGAAATCTACCGCGGCCCTGCACCAGCGCCACACGATGCGCTACAACGATTCCTAGGCGAGCACAGACTTCTCACCATATCACCAGAAGACCAAAGAGATTTAGACAGAAAGATCACAGCCGCAGAGATTAAACATGCCATAGGGTCCCTCGCTCGCAAGAAGTCTCCGGGGATGGATGGGTTCCCGCTAGAATACTATAGCAAATTCAAAGCCCAGTTAGTGCCCCGCCTTGCACTCACAGTCGAGGAGGCCCTGACAACGGGGACCCTCCCCGCATCGTTTCGGGAATCCATTATGGTGACGTTTTTAAAACCCCACGAAACCCCACATCCCCTTCCTCATACAGACCCATCACGCTCCTCAACGCAGATTGTAAAATCCTGGGCAAAATACTAGCCGACAGTTACAGTCCACTCATACCCACATTAATTCACCCCGACCAGTGCGGATTCTTGCCCAGACGCAACACCTCACACAATTTACGGAGGCTTTTCCACATCCAGGACAGTGTGCGCAACAGGTGCCCCCGAGCTGCATGCCTGATATTCGACATAGAAAAGGCGTTCCACACACTGTGGTGGTCACATCTGTTCATGGTCCAACAGTCCCTGCAATATGGCCAGACCCTGTTGGCGTACACACGGCTCCTATACGAGGGGCTCACCTCCAGGGTGAGAATTGGTAAACTAATTTCTGACCCCTTCCCTATCAAGAGAGGTACCAGGCAGGGATGCCCACTCTCTCCTCTTCAGTTCGCACTGGCGGTCGAACCATTGGCCATACGGCTACGCAGGGAGGGTGAAACCTGGGGGATACCAATAGCGGAGACAACGTACTGTGTCTCCCTGTTCGCAGACAACCTGCTGATCTACGTCCGTGACGTCACGGAGGATCTTACCCCAATATGGGACACCCTGCAAGCCTTTGGCGCTATCTCTGGACTCAAAGTCAATTGGGGAAAGTCGACTGTCTACCCACTCCACCCCCACTTGGCGCCACATGTGGTAACGCTGGGCACGCAATCGCTACATTGGAACGGAGCAGCCCCACGATACCTGGGAGTACGACTGTATCATTCCCCGACAGACTTATATGAAGGCAACCACCGCAAGGTACTGGCGGGCCTCCGATCGGTGGTGGCCTTCTGGAAAACTCCACCCCTAGCGCCCATAGGCCAGGTGGCGCTGGCGAAAATGATAATGCTACCCAGACTGTTTTACCATTTCTCCAATCTCCCGGTGATTCCACCCAGGTCCATTTTTTGAGAACTGGACACGTTGCTCACAACACTCATATGGGGCAATGGCCGGCATAGCGTAGCGCTCAGTAAACTGCAGTTGCCCACCACAGAGGGAGGCCTGGGTGCCCCGTCCTTTGAATCATACTTCTTGGCGGCGCAGCTACAGTGGTTGTCCCACTGGACGGCGGAGCGCCTTGTAGTCGAAACCACAACGGTAGCCGGTAAGATACCTCTTCCGGTCATCAGGCGTATGCTACTGCCGGGTACTAGGCCGTCCCGCACCCACCCGCTCCAGGTATCCATAGCACATAAATGTATGATGCGTATTCACCGACTCTCTAAGGACAAGCTGCTCTACTCCCCACTATTACCGCTGGTAGGTCTCCCTCCCGGGGAACACCACTTCACCACCAGGAGCTTACAAACCTGGACTGATCATGACGTAACTGAGGTAGCGGAGCTGATTCAGGATGGTCAACTGCGCACCTATGAACAGATGGTCGAGTGGTATGACCTCCCACGGGGTCAATTCCTCACGTATAGACAACTCTTAGAGAATACTCGACAACACTGGGACCTGAGAGACGGGGAACCGCCAACGCACCCGGTACTCCATACCATTCTTCGTATGGGATCCGGCAGACATCTCGTAATGTGGCACTATAAAGCCATAAGGGAACTAACAAACGTCTCTTTAGACATCCTGCGACAGACCTGGGAGGACGACATAGGCAGGGTGTTCCATGACTCGGAATGGAAACGCGCCCTGGAATATACCAAAAAGGTCTCCAGAAACGCGAGATTTAAGAATATACAATTCAACATTCTTCACCGGGCCTACCTCACGCCAGATAAACTACAACACTACTATCCGGACACACCATTCCATTGCCCGCGGTGCAACATGCCCGCAGCGCACTTTAAACATATATTCTGGGATTGCCCCTCCCTCGGTCCATGCTGGACCATGATACATCAAACCCTTCGCACGTTAGTTAACCTCCCGCAAATAGAATCCTGAGAAGTTAGCACATTAGGAACCTATCATAGGAAAAAATCGGAGAAACTACAGTGGAAATTCGCATCCTTTGCCCTTCTACTGGCAAAAAGAGCTATTGCAATGCACTGGACGGCCCCCTCGGGCCCCCCGGAAGCAGCCTGGATAGGAGCTGTGAACAAATGGGGGGCGGCAGAGGAAGAGCTATTACGGGATGAGGAAGTAAAGGGAATGCGAAAGAACCCCATCTCTCTAGAATGGGCACAGTTGCTCATCCAATTCAAACACGAAACAACCCCAGAAGTTGTACCAGGTCCATCGCCCCCACACACCCAGGTCTCCCCACGACACCCCACTCAATTACCTGACACCTGAGCCCCCCACACGTACAACGAGACGGACCGACTATAGACCCCCTCACACAGTTGGGAGGCGCTGACCCCAGCAAACCTTACAACCCCCCGACGCACTACGCCCACTGACCCCGACTAGCGTACTGCACAAGTCCAGCACCATATGCTACACTAGGAAAAGTTTCCCCCCATGGTTCCATGTTTTTCTTCAAGTTACAAGCCGGCGGTTCCGAGACCGGCGCACATTACCCTCACCAGTATCGATCACGGGATTACAAATTACAACGACACACACGAGGACAAGACTCACACACGCCTCCATTGACACGTAGTGTCATGGTATCGAAGTCAAAGGCCCTAGTACAAGACACCCAAGTCTCCCTTTTACACGCTGACGGATTCATCATATGCAGCACAATCAGGCGAGGTCGGGACTACGTATCCCTAGCAGACTGCTAAATGTACTTCTCCTCATTGCAATGTAACCCTCTAATGTGTGTAAAAATGCATAATCATCTCCTGCCTTACCCCCCCCTAGGGGGCGTGATATGTGAAACCTTAATAAAAAAAATTGAACAAAAAAAAAGAGGTAAACTGGTGGGGTCCGTGTAGTCCGCCCGGAGGATTCAACACGGCGGGAAGGTTTGTGGCCCGAGAGTTCCTGATCTCCTCCGCGGGACTGGCACCCAGGCCCTACCTGGCCCCCACAGGGTGCATTTCCTGAGTGGCAGTGCGCCACAACTGGCTCTGGGTCGGCTGGGAAGGCTTCGGGGCAGCAAGTGGCCCTCTGCTCCAGCGGAGGGTGTTACAGTCCCCCTTGCAGCAGCTTTGCAGTGTCTGCGGGCCGAGGGAGATTTGACCGCCTCCACACCCTTCCCCGAGCACCCTATCCCGGCCAACCCTCGAGGCGCGCCCGAGCGGTTAAAGGGGGGACAGGCCCCCTGCTACCGGCGCAACTGTCGACTGGGGTGGACTGTTCCCAGTGCGCCCCGACCGTGTCGCGCCGCTGGGTGGGGAGGCCACGCCAGGTGCCAGGGGTCTGCGGCGATGTCGGTTACCCACCCGACCCGTCTTGAAACACGGACCAAGGAGTCTAACACGTGCGCGAGTTGGAGGGCCGAGCCAAACCCGGTGGCGCAATGAAGCCTTCGACTCTGTCAGCTATGGTCACATTATACAGAGTCTCGCAAGGCAAAGAGTTCCATCATACATCAGAGACATAATAAAAGACTTGTACACTGACTCAACAACATCTTTCAAGGGAAAGAACAACGAAGCAACTTCTGAAATAACAATGAAATCTGGGGTTAAACAAGGTGACTGTTTATCCTCACTACTATTTAACATTGCCATGGATCCTCTGATCTGTGATCTTCAGAAAAACGGCAAGGGCTTCACATTTGGATCAGATGGTCTTATTGAGCAAATCATTGCTCTCGCATTTGCGGATGACATTGCAGTACTCAGCAGTACCTGGGAAGGAATGAGTACAAATCTGAAAATCATTGAAAAGTTCAGTAAAACTACAGGATTAAAACTTAATGTGTAAAAGACACATGGATTTTATATCAGTCACCATAAAGATAAAATTCTGATTAACAACTGTAAACCATGGCAGTTTGAAAAGGAAAATATTGAAAACATTCATCCAGGAGAAAGTGAGAGATACCTCGGATTGAACTTTGATCCACACACTGGTCATACAAGCAACAACAACATTAATGAGGTTCTTGTCAATTGGGCTCAAAAACTTGATAATCTACCACTTAAGCCCAAGCAGAAAATAGAAATTTTGTGTCAGTACTTGGTACCTAAACTATCATTCAAATTGGAAATGACAGGAACAGAAGCAAAAACTTTAAATCTTCTGTATCAAACAATAAAAAAGTATATCAAACACTTTCTACACCTTCCTGCATACACATGTGATGGTCTCCTAAATTCGAAAAGATAATTTGGGGGCCTCAGTATACCAAAACTATGTACACAAATTGGTCTCAATAAAGTCAATAGTTTATTGTATCTCAGGGCAGCTCCAGACCTGTACATAGCTCATTCATTCATGTATGCAGGAGAAGATATGAATGAAAAAATTGATAACATCATCAAAACACACAAACTCAACATTTTAGACAGTAGGATTCTGAGCTATGATTTGAATTTTTTAGCAACATATGATTGGAGAAAAGAAGAGTTTGAGAAATGGGCAAATCTCCCTGTTCAAGGTGATAGTATAAAATACTTAGCAAATAATCCAACCTCAAACTTCTGGATCAGCAAGCATAACAAAATGAAAGAAAATCAGTACATAGCTGCGCTGATGTTAGGAGCAAATGTTTTATATACTAGAGAAACCATCACTAGGGAATAAATTGTGCATTTGCTACATGTAGGTATTGTAATGATGTATGCGAAACAATTTCTCTTATTTCAGGCGCATGTCCTAAAACTAAGGACATTAGGATAAAAAGACATAACAAAATTCTGGAATTGCTCATTGATAGAGTAAAACGGTGTGGTTGGATGGGATATAGAGAACCTCATGTTAAGAATAATCAAGGAGAACTATGAAAAACAGATGTTGTGTTTACCAAAAATGGTACAGCTGTAGTGATTGATGTTTCAATTTGTTATAAAAATTCTCAGAATTCCCTTCAATTAGCGTTTGAGAGTAAAGTGAAAAACTATCAGGATCTGTCACAGCAAATCAAAGATCTCACAAAATGCAACACTAAAATTTCATGGCTTTATGGTTGGATGTCGTGGTAATTGGCTTCAATGTAATGATGTTGTTCTGGGTGATTCAGGTCCGCAAATGTCATTCCCGTTCAAGAAATATGTTTGCCTGACTACTTTAATGGACACTCTTAAAATGTGCCAAGTATTCATGGACAATTGAGTATCAAGCTTATACTGAGATGTACACTTTCTTGCAGCACTCATGTCACCCTTTTAAAGCATATTATTTTAACATATAGGTTTATAGTTGACAAGATTTAGTATAGATGTGAATTTTATAGAAGTGATTTTTTTAGATGTGTTTTTTCTAGTTAGATGTGCAATTTGTAGATGTGTAATGGGGTGAAGCTACCATCTGTGGGATTATGACTGAACGCCTCTAAGTCAGAATCCCCCCTTAAACCGTAACGATACCGCAGTGCCGTGGAGCCTCGGTTGGCCTGGGATAGCCAGCCTCTCTTACAGGATGACTTAGACAAATACTCACAGAAATTGCAGACCAAAGTGGGACTGACAGATGGGACATTTCGTTATGGCTATGAGCTATCACAATCTGTTTTAATGTCTACTAGGTTTCAGGCACAGTTTTATAAAACATATTTTTATTTGTATTGTACTCCTGATTAAATTGTAAAATGGGGAGAGGGAAAGGGAACTTGTTGCCCACGCTGTGTACTTTATAATGCAGATAGTGTCCATATCTTTGCAATGTGTAATGTTTTACAAAAAGTAATCAAAGATATTGCAAAGATTTATCGGATGTTTTAAAAACTGAAATTATACTGTCTGTTGATACAATTGTGTTAGGAACTTCTGAAGCAAATCCTTTCGGGATCGGGCATGAATTGATTTTTATCTCTATGGCAATTTTGAGAATGTGCATAGCAGAAGCTTGGCTGGATCCTAATGCTCCCGAGTTTCAGCAATGGTTGGCCAGGCTGCTAGCAATGTATAATTTGGAGGTAGCCATATGAAAGTGAAAAGGGAGGAATCAGAGTGGAAAAGGTATGCTGATTTGGGATCCCCTCCGTGTTTGGATGCAAACTCTAAGTGGGGAATTAAATTCTCACAGGAATACTTATTTTGTACTACTTGCACATGTCACTTTAGGGTCGGTTTTCACCGTTTTGTATAGTTTTGAATTTTAAAAGCAATTTTTGGGCTGTACTTCTCTGTTGTATTTTGTACCTTTCTGAGGGGGTGAGGGTGGGAGGGGCGCTTCTGGGGCTAAAATATGGTAAAATGAATAAAAATTGTTAAAACAAAAATAAATCACTGCAGTCATAGAGAGACAGTTATTTAATTAAAAGATTGATCTTGATTGTAGGCCAAGTGTAGCGGAGCGGGGGTTGGAAAATGACGATGTGAAAGTATTCAGTTTCCCCTTCTTTACCTTTGCACAGAGTTCTAAATGGATCCTATCCCACACATGGTTTCAGGTAAGAGATTCAGGAGGGAAGAAAGAGTATTCAGCTCTCCATGCTCCTTATTGTCAAGCAAAGAAGCCTTCGCCCATTTTGTATGGAACATGCATTCCTAAACTATGTCTCAGTAGATAAAAGAGGCATTATGTCATTTAATGTATTCTTAGGTCAATGTGTTGAGATCACAAAAAAGAGAAACACTATGTAGTTCAAAACATTTAACACAATGTGTACATTTGAGAAAAACTTCCCCCCATTATCCTGTTAGCTACCACACAGTACCATGTAACTTACACGGTGCTTCAGGTACCACTCATCCATGTATCTAACAGTAGTACAGCATATAGATGAAGTAAACAGTAAGCAACAGGGTTATTTAACCCACAGAGCCAGAGTACTGGGATAGAGCACAGAACAGCTGTTCAACTGTGGATTGGAGCTGGGATGTTATTGTGGGTCAGCATATGAAGTGCAGGTGAGTGTGCTTGGAAACCATGTGGGAGGATGACTGTTCTTTTGGGAGTACAGGTTTGTGATAAGGTAGATGAAGTGGTGTGAGAGGGATTGGGAAAATACAGTATTCGTTTTTTGCACATTTCTTTATTGAGATTTTAATGACAATCACAGATTAGTACACCGTGAAGTGCTATACATAATCAAATATATGGAAGAAAAGAAATCAGAACAACAGATGAATCCAACACATGTGTCTTATTTAGGGCATCCATACACATATAGTGCTGAATCACAACAGCGGAAAAAACAAATATCCACCCATCTAGAACATCAATCACTACCATTACATTTGCAGTCCAATTCCCAATATGGACATTGCATTTTTCTATCCTTCCCACGTTCCTCTCTCCATAAATGGACAAGAATCACTCCTGCAAGTACCAGGGACTGCTCCTGTATGTCCCTCACTGGGGCCCTGACTGTAATAACAACTGCCATACCCACATCCCAATGAAGAGGTGGTGCAAGATTCCATAGAAGTGGAGAAAATGATGGTTCTTGAAGATGTAAAAAGGGGCACAAAATATCATCAAAATTATGTAATTGATCTTGAACCTTGTAAATGCTTTGTTCGTAAGTGGACCGGCGGTATAGATCTACAAGCCACTCCTGATACATGGGCATCTGCGTCAATCGCCAATGTCAGAGGATGCAAATCTTGGTTACCATAAGGGTTGTCGTCATATATGTCTACCACTGGGAGGATTTAACATCAAGGCCAGTAAAGTCCTGCATAATGGCTAATTTGGCAGAATCTATAAGAGGCGTATAGCTTGTGGAAAGAGGAGACCCCAAATCGAACATCAAGAGGGGACCAAGGTGGGACAGGACCCCAGTATATGATTGACGTCTCACCTATTGTGTAGACAAAGCCAGCAGATATCATTCGGGGTTAGGTGGGCCATATGCAACTTGTAAGGGGACCATGTAGAACCACGAAATATGAATTTTTCAGGTGGGCTACCTGAGTGAACATTCATGGCAATCCAGGACTTTCTTCCACTTGGCCTTTGAACAGGCTATTCCCAGTCGTCCCAGCCAATAAGTTCGGGTTGCCATAAGGGTTACTATTTAAAGAGATGTGGTCAATGAGTATTTGGTGTAGAGTGGAGATGCTGCTCCTACATAGCCCCGAGATTTTGAGTGAGTACAGAATAGAAGAGGAAGGCAGATGAATCGTGTCACACCCTAGTTAACCCCGAAGGCAGTCTCATAAGTGCCAATACCTTATCAATTGTGACTGAGGTAACGCATTGATTTAAGCAAAGAGCGAAAATAATCCCCATTGAGAAGGTCTACTGCTGTCTTAATCCACCCAGTGTACACAAATTGCCCACCTGATCGGCTCCCATCCAATGGCAATGCCCTCATTGATCCACCATGGTGTCTCTTTGTGGACCGTGCTGTCAATGCCCAGAAGCTGAGAAGTCTTTCTTGGTTGCCCACATAGCACAAAGCGTGGGGGTGATGGGGGGGGGGGGAGAATGTGAGGCCATCGTGAGTTGAGTATCAAACAAAAGACCTACACCCACTGGGGCCTGTGCCACTGCCCCTTCCAAGGATACCCAGAGTGGATGTTCGTTTACCGGCACTAGGATGTAAGCCACTTGTGAGATATGGTGAGCCAGGTAGTGTAAACACAAGTTAGACAGGCAGTCGGACACCTCTGGCTCTAGTATCCGCATGCAACTACCTAATCCTTCCTTGCAGGGTAAGTTGATTAAAAACTGAAGACTATTAACTTCAAGAACCCTAAAAAAACAGAAGGAACACAGAAATTATTTCTGTACTAGAATATGCGTAGTTTAAACAATAAAACCTATGCCCTGCACTGCCACTCTAAAACAGTGAGATCTCTAACCCTCGAGATATCATCATTAATAAGCCAGGATAAGACTTTACTACCCAAGATGGCAGATGGAACAGTAGCATTTATGTGAGCTCATGAGGGCCAGGATCACTATCGGTGCAAATCCTAGGCAAGCCCTAGCCATTCAACCACCAGAAGCAAACCAGGACAATCATATGCCTGCGATACCGATTTACATATGGATGGGTCTAAAGTGGAATGGCGTGGCATGCAAAAAAACGATGGATTTAACTCAGATCTGTGTCTGGAGGTGAATGTTTGACTTGTTCAGCATTCCAACCATCATCTGTTCTTTTTGCATTTGTCACCCTAAAGGGGAAGGGTATATCCAGACGCAGTCTCGTGCTCAGTACGCCACCATATTTAAGCTAACCTGCCTGATGAGGGGTGATACCCAGAAACCGGTCCAGGATGCCTGTTTCTGGTCCAGGGAGGACCTCGCCTGGCAGTTTGGCTGGACTGTTCCCATGGGGAGCAAGGTCAAGACTGATTTTCATATGGCTGGTTCTAAACTGGAATGGAGTGGCGTGCAAACAAACAATGGATTTAACCCGGTTAGCCTGATAGTATGCTGCTTGTGTGCTCTTGTGTGTCCCTTGTACAATACTTTTTACTCTTGTGATACATTTTTTAATTCAATAACTCCCTACAGTGCTCATTTTAACTCCTTTTTATTCAGCTCATTTTATCTTTGAGTTCCTCCCCGGTCCACTGTGGCATTTGGTACCTATTGAGCATAGAGAAGGGGGGTTGCTCTTATTCATCAGGGGAACTTCTGGCTGAGTTAGCAGCCTAGTGGTTCAAGGAACGGCCAAAAATTGGCTAGGTAGGGGGGACGCACAGCAGTTAGTCTGACGGTAGGCTGCTTGTCTTCTCGTATGTGTCCCTTGTACAATACTTTTTACACTTGTGGCATATTTTTGTATTAAATAACTCCCAAAGATTGCACCATATATAACAGGGGAACCACTATAAAAAGTAAAATATGCACATGGTTTTATTGATTGCATAAACACAGAATTCATTAGAATGAAAAGCCTAACAGCAAGCTAGATGTCTCCAAATTTAAAAAAACACAGTACATAACAATTTCAATTCAACAAAGTTTAAAAACATACTGGAGAGTAAAAAAGCCAGACAGGTATACTAAGTCTTGACAGAAACTAACAGATCGAGGATATCCCCACAAATTGATACAAAACTCATTCAAAAGAGCTAGATTTTACAATAGGGAAGCAATGTTGGACATGAATAGGAATAAAAAGGACAAAAAGAATGAAAATCAAATAGTCTTTGTAAGCAAATTCTCTAATGTGAGTAATCAGATTAAAAACATTATTAACAGAAACTGGAAGATCCGTAACGATGAGAGGGAAGAACCAATAGAAAAACCTTTGTTCGCATTTAGGCAAAATACTAACCTACGAAACTCACTAGTGCACACTTACTCTGACAGGAATGATTGCTTCCAAAGCACGATATTACAGACACGAGTATTTGGAAACAATAAATGTGGAAACTGTTCAATTTGTGAACAATGTTTGGTGGGTAAATCCA
The DNA here is from genome assembly GCF_964261635.1 of Lissotriton helveticus. Taxonomy (NCBI): domain Eukaryota; kingdom Metazoa; phylum Chordata; class Amphibia; order Caudata; family Salamandridae; genus Lissotriton; species Lissotriton helveticus. The sequence continues at coordinate 1,814,100,127 of NC_136061.1, read as the reverse complement.
TTGTATATAATGAGAAGACCTACTGTTCTAAAGATTTGACAAATTGCAGGTCCAAAAATGTTGTTTATCTCCTAGTTTGCCCATGTGGCTTAGGCTACGTGGGTGAGACAGGACGGGAACTTTGGTTAAGATTAACTGAACATAAATCTGCAATCCGTATTAAAAAAGAAAATGCACCCCTAACTGTCCATTTTGTGTCCAAAAACCATAAATGTGAAGATTTTAAATGGTTCGTACTAGAAAAAATCAAAATTAACAGACGATGGGGTAACACAGAGAAAACCAGAAAAATGAGAGAACAATGGTTTATGTGCACAATGAATACGATAAATAAAGGGCTCAACAGTAGGGAGGACTGGATGTCATTTATCATCTAGACATCATCTCAAACTAACAAATACCATCATAATCTCTGTAGTTCTCATATGGACAGTGAATAGTGTAAATAGAAAATGATCTGGAGCCTAGTGTGGGTATAATTACAGGGACATATAGTAGGCATATTTTACTTACCCCTAGAATATAAATTGAAGTTGATCTAAAATATGGGGAGAATGTGGGCGAGATTATCGCTATAGATTCAGGATCCATATTTTCGGGGAACCTTTTCATGTATTGAAATAGGCACGTAGTATATGTTAATACAGGTGGGAACCCTTTATAAGAATGAAGTCGTACATCTCATATGATAGTAATAGAAAGAAATGATTTAGGACTTATCCTGCTGCTACGATAGAGAAATATATTCCCTGCATTGAATTTCCACTTTTTGGAATAAGAATGTCCTCCGGCTTATTAACGAAAATAATATCCTTCTAATAAACAAACATTGCAATAAACATGACCAATGGGTGCATAGTTTGTATTTCAAGGGATTAGTAAACAAACAAATGCAATGTGAAACCTATATAGTTTCACTCCAAGATGGCGTCTATTTTAGTTCATGCAGCCATCCGGGAACAATAAAGTTTTAAAGAAACTAGTCAGGAAGTGAAAATAGACATGCCCCGGTAGTTGTGGCTTTTCACGGCGCGCACACGAAAAGCAAATTAGGTGCGCTGGAAGTTACTAACTTTAGTATAAAAGACGCGGAGTCTCTCAGAGACGTTTAAATATCACAAGACTGCAGCGGACGCAAGACGCTCCGAATCAGACCGCATTGACGGTAAGAAAGAGCCACGGATTAGACGGCAAATGGTAGTTTTCTGGAGAAATGACAGAGTAGCTTGTGAAACTGGGGAGGAGTATGATTAATTTAACATGCTGATATTCAACAGCGTTCGGTTACAAAGGGCGGTAGGATTTTGCCGGTTAATGGGTTGGAACCTCCTGGGAAGGGTGAGGTAGTGGTTTTATTGTAGTAAGCCCTCCCTTATGAAAACAGATATACTTATACTGAATACCCAAAAGACACGAGGGCACGAACCTAAGGACAATGAAGTCTGACATGAGGTGCTGTAGCATATGATATACCTCTTAAACCGTTGGACATGGTATCCATAGCAACTAATATAAGTGGCCAAGAAACCCTGACATTAACAGGGGCCAGACAATAGAGGGTGATTAGACTTATAGTGTCCTCATTTTCTTTTTTAAAACAGGACCATTGATTCTAATTATAAAAAGGAATATTGAGCAAGATCCCGGCTCAAGGAAATTAAATAACCCGAAAGAAGTGAGACCCATAAGACAACCGGTTTCCTAGTGGTTACACCATCTTTCCTGTCTAAGGTAATAACCATGCCTGTTATAATAGTCGCAAAATCGATTAAAATGATAGGATGTTATGCCAACAACTTCTTCTAATTTATGTTCATTCAGGGGTATTTTTACAAAAACTCCACAAGTTGTAACTGTATAGAGAGTGCTGAACCAAAGATACCAGATATAGTTCTGAGGTGAGATACCCTTTATCTTCAGGTTGTCTTTTTATTGGTAGGTAGACCGTTACGATCATTTATAAATCGTTTACCTTTCCTTTTTGATTTATGCTTCTGCCCAAAGTTTTAATATTGAGACATTTTAATTGCTCGTGGGTCACTGTCTATATTCCCAAGAGATAGACGAGTCTAATGAAGACAAGGCAGTCTACCATCTTATCAAAGGTGAGGTATGGTAGATAACCATTGTGGCAGTGAGCATATAAGAGCTCGCATTTTAAGAGAGGTATAAATGAGAAAGAATGACTGAAAAGAGTGGGGTGTGTAAGGAAGCAACTATAACTTGAATCTACCTGTATTATGCTTCTGAGATATTTGAAGATTGGGCCATATATAATAGGACTGTTTGCATAGGATATGTATGACCATGATAAGATAGCCGTATTACAAGGGGTGAAACAAATATTGCAAGGGGGTTCAAACACTTGGGGTTGTGTAAAAAAAGTTATTAACATTTTTTTTTTTTAAAGTGATAAAGAAAATCTGATTTAGACTAGGGACATTAGAGATGTGAATATGCCATGTATTTTACACATGTGTTTATATACCTTTGTATGATCAATTGTCTAGATGTTGCAAAATATTTTTGTGATGCAGTTTTAATAATGACAAGTGGGCATATGCATCAAAAATCGGTAATACAAGTCCTTATTAGCGAAAAATAAGGAATCGCTAATAAGGACTCGCATACCGCGATGCATCAACAGATTCGGTATTAAATACCGAATCGGTAAAAATCGCTAAATAAATCCGAAACCACGTCTGTGAGACTCCAAAATAAAGATGAGCAAATACCGAATTAGCAAATACCGAATCGGTATTTGCGATTTCGGTATTAGCGAATTCGCAAAAAAAAAACGGCGCGTACAAGGACACGCCCAGGAAGAGGAAGCGAAAGTTTTCTGACAAGGAACTTGAACTACTCATTGAGGGGGTGAGCAGCAAACATGACAGGCTGTTTGGCAAGCTGTCCCTGAAGGTGCCTGAGGCAGAGTAGCAAAAGATGTGGCTGCGCATCAAGGAGAAGGTGAATGCTGTAGGAGTCACCCATCGCAGCATAGATGATCTAAAAAGAGGTGGTATGACCTCAGGAAAAGGGCAAAGGAGAGGATTGCAGAAAGGGTGAAGGATGCAGCTGGCACAGGAGGGGGAACATTGAACGTCACACCAAACACAGCCCTCGTTGAGGCTACCATTGAGCCTGAAGCTGTTGTGGGGGTCACCCAATTGGACACTTCCGGTACTGCAGCAGGAGGACAAGGTAAGATGCATGCCAGTGCAGATATGCAGCGTGTTGTCAACCCCTGCCCATTCCCCCAGGCCAAACACAGTGCATATGTAGCCGTGCCTAATGCATATCCCCTCACCAGAGTGTTGCATCATGGGAGTTGTAGTCATATCATGAAAGAGTGCATGTCTGACCCCTGATGTGAATGAAATGAAACCAGCAGCACAGGGCCAAATGTCAGTCCAAATATGTCCTTTATGTAGATGAAAGTATGCAAAACAGATACATCATGACAAAATAATATCAATGCACTGTTTCACACACAGATGCATCACCCCTTGATTCAGATGACAGCGGCCGCCTCGTCATCTCTGAAACCCCAGTGGTGACCGATGCTGAGACCCCGAGGGACGTGAACCCACAACACCACCATCACCACCACCACCACCACCACGGCGGACAACTACACCACCACTGCGGACAACTACACAAAGCCGCAGGACAAATGTCCCCTCCCTGCAGGTGATGGAGATAGAGCAGAGGCCAGAAGCCACAAATGTTCCACGGCAGACAGTCGTTACTCCGACGGCCCAAATACCAGCACGTGTGCGAGTCTGACAGCGGGCCAGGCCCCTGGGTAGAGCTGCAGAGAGATCTGAGGATCCAACAGACGGGTACGGAGTGGTTGAGACACGGATGCTGCGTGTCCAGCGCCTGCAGGGGGGACACATGGGTGCTATTAACATTTCCAAATTGGCAAACAAAATTGGCACCATGACTGACGCTGTGCGTGAGATGACCACAGCCGTTGCTGAGGGCAACATTGACATTAAACAGTGCCTGCAGGAACTCACACGTGCTGTCATTGCAGGCCAACAGAGCGAGCGCCGGAGGCATCGGCAGAACATGCTCCGTTCAAATGCCTCCATTAGGACCATCACTAAACTGTGCAACAGCACGGCTGTGCTTTCACGCAGATCTGTGTTCCTGCAGGTCGACGTGGGGCATTATTGTGGAGATGTTGCAAAGTCCTTAGAAAGAGTGACCACTGCAGTGGAGCATCTGCAGTCTGGGACTTTCAGTGCCAGCAGTTTGGGAGGGGAGGAGGGGAGTGAAGCTGCTTCAAGCGTGAGCTGCATCTCTGTGCCGGAGGCCAGCGAGAGGAGGCGCAGTGCGAGCAGTGCCACAGCCACTGACACACATCGCGGCGATGTGGAGGAGTCACGAGATGGGAGGCTGGGGGTACGTGGCAGGCGCAAATAGCCATGTTCCATTGGCTCCGTGGCCATGGTGACGTAACCATGGGCCAACTATACTGCCACATGATACACCCATGATGACAACGGACATGTATCCCATTATTTTTTTGAATCTGTGTCATGTTGACGTCTCATTTATCTGCACCTGACAGGTGCTCATGAGCATTAAACATTTGCAAACAAGATCATGTTGTGATGGCTCATTCTTACCTGTCTCAGAAGTGATGCCGTGTGATGTATGTCTGCCTCCTTTGGCCTTCTGCTGTGTTAGGCATGTGTGCCTGTTGGTGTTGGGGGGGTTGCTGTACATGTAAGTTGGCCTCTCCATCCACCTCTATTGGTATCCCCCTTCTTGTGGCAATGTTTTGCAGCATAGCACAGACCGCTATGATGCGGCAGCAGGTCACTGGGTCATACTGCGAGGCACCTCCTGTCTTGTGTAGTATCCGGAAGCGACTCTTGAGGATGCCAAAGGTTCGCTCCACCATATACCTGGTGCTGATGTATGCTGTGTTGTAGTGCTGCTCCTGAGGTGTTGCTGGGTTGAGGTAGGGAGTGAGGAAATACTCACGCAAGGCGTAGGTGCTGTCACCTGCAGGGTGGGGAGCAAAGGGTTAGCAGCATGAATGCAATTATACATGTGAGGATGGAGTTAATGATGAGGCATTAGTATGTACCTAGTAGGTGTCCCTCTCCAAATTCACTGTTGATCAGACGCCTGTGGATGCCACTGTGATGGAATATGTGTGCGTCGTGTGTGCTTCCTGGGAATTGGGCTACGATGTCCGTTATGATGTGCTTGGCATTGCACACGACCTGTACGTTGATTGAATGATATGACTTCCGGTTGCGGAAGATGTTTTTGTTGGCTGAGGGAGGACAGATGGGGACATGCGTGCAGTCAACACATCCTATCACATGGGGAAATTGTGCCACCTGGTAGAACTCCCGTTTGGTGCGGTTCAACTGCTGTGGGGTTGTGGGGAAGGTGATGTGGCGATGTATCAATGTCAGCATGGCATCTAGGAATTTGTGGAAGAAGCGTGATAGTGCGCTTTGCGACACGCCTCCTGCTTCTGCTATTACCCCCTGGAAGCTTCCAGATGCCAGCAGGTGCAGGCTGCATAGGACCTGGACATGGGCTGGGATGGTGTTGGTCCTTCGGGTCTGGTGCTGCAGTAGTGGTTCCAGCTCAGCAATGAGGCGCATGATCATAGCCCGGTTCAATCTGTACTTGTCATAGATCAGTTCCTCTGTCTGGCCCAGCAATGTGATGCGCACCCTGAAGACCCTGTCCTGGATCATCCTCCTGCGCTGTGCAAGAGCGTTGATTCTCCTCCTCCTAGCAAGCACGTAGGGGGCAGCCATTTTGGTAGACATACAGGGTCTCCGGAGGGATATTTAAAGGGGTTCTGATTGTCTGCACCTGTGGTTATTTATTTTTTTTCTTCCTTCCAACAACTTTAACTCCAGTTTGTGATTCCCCTTATTTTGCTCATGCAAAATAGCGAATTTAGGTATTTTCGGTATTTGCGAGTTTTGATGCATTTCGTTGTGATTCTTTCATAGCGATTCGGTATTTCCGGAGGCTGGTTTCTTTCTCGGTATTACTGATTGGCTAATTTGTGATTCGGTATTTTTCCGAGGGGATTATTTAGTGATTCTTTATTTTTGAAGGATATGGGGTTGATGCATTGCATTTTCAGGTTTTGCACTCGGTATCGGCCTGTTTTACCGAATCGCTAATTTACCGGGAGGTATTTTGCTTGATGCATCTGCCAGTATATTTTTATGTAGGTGAATGCTGAAAAAACATAACAAGCACAGAGAGTTCATGACACTGGTCTTGAAAAAGATGGAATGATTGATTAAGCCATCGAAACGCGTCGACGCCAAATCAAATACACAATCCATTTATCTAGTATTGTTCTAAAACAGTGAAGTGTGAACATTTTTTTTTCAATGCTAGTGATACTGTGTAGCAATGGTTGTGTAGCTTGTAAAGACTTAGCATACCTGTCTGGCTTTTTTAATCTCCAGTATGTTTTTAAACTTTGTTGAATTGAAATTGTTATGTACTGTGTTTTTTAAATTTTTGAGACATCTAGCTTGCTGTTAGGGTTTTCATTCTAATGAATTCTGTGTTTATGCAATCAATAAAACCATGTGCATATTTTACTTTTTATAGTGGTTCCCCTGTTATATATGGTGCAACCTTTAGGTGTGAAAAGAGAGAAAGCGTAACGATTACAGTGGTTGGGGGTGATAAATGGTGTATGGTACCCAAGATTTGCATAGAAAATTACCCAAAGGGATTTTTCTCGTTTCACTGTGTAAGTGCCCTAGTCCCCTTGGGTTCATAAGGGGCCCCTCTTATTTCTTAACCGTTAAGTAACTCCCTATAGTGCTCATTTTACCTCCTTTCAATTCCTCTCATTTTACATTTGAGCTACTGCCCCGGTCTGCTGCGGCATTCTGTGCCGATTGATTGGAAGGAAAAGGAGCCGCTCTGATTTGTTAGGGGCACTTCCGGCTGAGTTAGCAGCCTAGTGGTTCAAGGAACGGCCATAAATTGGCATGCTGGGGCAGATGTTCAATGGTTAGCCTGACGGTAGGCTGCTTGTGTGTGTCCATTCTACAATACTTTTTACTCTCACGCCACATTTTTTAGGTCTCAGCTTGTGGTTCTGGAGATTCTGGGTTCATGTAATCGTTCTGGACTCGAGAAATAAAACTTCATCGAAACATGACGAATTTGGTATCAAAAGACCGAGAATGACGAGCACACCATGTACATATATTTTCAGCGTATTCGAGTAACGATTTCTCTTTTTAATCGTCATTATCGTCCAGAACCCTTGGCTTCCATTTTATATACTGCAGCCATCTTGTGTGTTGCCCTTTACATAGGCCTTAATCCAGCCAAATTCATTTCAGCAAGGACACGTACTCCTTAATCGACTTTCCTATGACCTGTGCAAGTTGGAACCATTGCCCCAGGCCGAACTCGTTAGGTCAGTTCCCCTCCCAGTGGCCGAATAAGATAGCATCAAGGCTCAACAAGCCATAAAACCATTTCAGCGCACACACCTGCCGTATCTTGCTCACATCTACCTCTGCTCCTTTGCTTCACTTGCTTTATGGTGGGGAGGTGCCCGTTTTTATTGGGGGTCCAGTGATATCTGATGAAATGTTGTGCCTTGCCGGGTGATTTGTTGTAGGCAGCACGAAGTGAAATATGGACATGTCATCATGACTCTGCTTTTTCTTTGTATTGGAAATATGTTAACGATTTACTTTACAACCAAGAATGTTTTGCCTGAAGCCTAAAATTGTGTATAAGAAGAGAAGCCTGATTTTGTAAATGCGAGCAGTCTCCTGAGAATATACGTCCCCGTGTGTTGTACTTCTAGGACACTTGTTACCTTGGTTGCAGCCAATAAATCGATCTTTGACTTCACCTAGAAGACTCTGAGTTTCTGTGGTCTGGATCAGGAAGAACCCGAGGTCTCTGGGTGTACCCTGACACCGCCGGGTTACCGGTGTCTGTGCCGGTTCTGAAAAACCCAGTACCTCAGCTGGCGCCCAACGTTTGGGGCGATTCCAGTGGTACCAGTCAGCCAGAGGTTCGTGAGGAGCTTCGTGTGAAAATTCCGGAGGACGGCCAACCACCTCATCGACCCCTGCATGTCGACGTGGTCCGAAGGTCTTTGCTGCGAGGTTCCCCGCTTCCCGACGGCTACAAGGACTGCTGCCCTGGCTATCGCCCTGATTTGGACCCTTGAAGTTTGGTAGAGCGAAACACTGAGACGAGTCTTCTGGTGACGTCATCGATATTTCAGTTGAGTATAAGTGGAGCGTCTCCCAGTCCTTAGTTGATCTTAGTCTTGGGTATCCTTTGGAATAATTGTTGGTACTTGCAAGCACCAAAACCGAAGGACTCGTGTATTCACGAGAAATATCGTAATCGATAAATCCTTTGAAGTTTGGAACTAGACTAGAGAGCAGAGATGCCTAGTCTTAGACTTGGAAATTTGTTTTGTCTTGGTTGTAATAATAGGGACTCCCGATTGGAGGACTCATGTCCGGTTCCTCCGGTTGGAACTCCAACTTACGAGTTATATGTGAAACATGGGGTAGGCCCCATCACATACAACGAAGTGGGGATCAAATACACAAGAAAAGATGGTGTTTTAAAATGGCCCCAATATGATAGCTTTGATACCGAAATCTTAGATAACCTTGAGGTTAAACTGTTCAAAAAGAAAGCCCGGCCGGCGATGTTTGACTCTTTCCGCCTATGGCGTAAGGAGGCAAAACAGAAGGAAATCAAATTAGCTAAGAAAAATAAGAGAGAAGGAGGAATTTCAGTAATGCAAGCTGCTATGCAGTTTAAAGATAATGAAGAAGAACAGATGAGTGAGCAGTTGCACAGGCAACGTAAAATGGCAATAGATAAATGTTATCCAGTTTTGCCGTCCCTTCAGCAAGAGGCAGCAAAAGAGCATGAAAAAGATCCATTAATGTCGCATTTATTAAGTTCACCACCCCCCTATGCACAAAATGCCACGGCACCTCCACTACCCACAGTTGCACAACCTGTGGTTGTTATGCCTCCTATTCCTCTGCAGCAACCACCAGCTACTCTTCAGCTGGCTCCTACTCCTTTGGTGCAGCCTCCTCAAGGCCCACCGATCACACCTGTTTCTACGATTTTGCCCACTGTACTGTCTATTTCTCCTAATGCTCCCCCTACGATTGTGCCTAGTGCTCTTTCTATTTCTCCTGATGCCTCCTCTGCTAGTATGTCTGCCTCTGCCTTATCTTACCCCGTTCTTCCTTCAGTTTCACCTTCAATTCGGCAGAAAATGGCCAACACTGTCACTAACCTTCTTTCACCTCTTTTTGGGTCACCTACTGCGACCCCTAAAATGGAACGAAGACAGTTGCGAAGTCGACTGCCTGACTATCAGGAGAGAGACTCATTGAATCGTTTAGCACGAAAATGGGTTATGGACACCGTAAAATATGATGTAGAGTCGGTCATGGAAGTCTTCCATCAATGGGAAGCACCGACACAGAGATATGTTTTCGAACAGATGTGTGTTTTCCTTTGTGAGGATTTGGAAGACAATGATCTGGAATGCATCCCGCAAGAGATGTGTCGTGTACGGTTTAAGTTTGGGGAGGGCATGATTGTAGGTCCAGATGTGGAAAAAGCAGTTGAAATGTTGTTATCATATCGGAGTAAGGGAAGCAGTTCTGGGTCACCATCTGAGCCTAGTGCATCTAGTAGGAAAAAGGCGCGACAATACCCTATGAGAGAAGTTCCCCCACAATGGAGAGAGGGCGACACAACTGCTAACCCACCTATCCTGCCACACTTTCAGCGTGTATGGGTACATGTCCCATGGAAGCGAGCTGAAGTTTTAGCACTTAAACAGACATTACCTGATCCGCGTAAAAATCCTGCAGGGTATTATAAAGAGTTGTCACAAACCGCTGGGTCATGTATAATGAATTTAGCCGATATTGATATGCTATTTGGGAATGTTGTTCCACAGCCTTTATGGGGTAAAATTCGTCATACAGATCATGATCAAGAATTAGGTGACTCATGGTCTAATATTGCCGCTGCAGACACCCGACAATTTGGTGGTGCTAAGCCTGAGCCTTTGATAGCAGAACTTCCTGGAAGAATAGTTGATTACATGAAAACGATAATGCCTGCGATACGTGTAAATTGGGATAAGTTATCTGCATGCAAGCAGAAGAAAGAAGAAACAGTCTCAGATTTCTTCACCAGGTTTGAAGAAACATTTGTTGACCACAGCGGTCAAGATATGACCTCAGAAGGTGGTCAGAGATTGTTCGTCGATAAATTCGTGCACAATCTACTTCCAGAATTGTGTAAAAAGTTAAAAGATTCAGAAAGTTCTTGGGCAGTCTCCTCTTCAGCGCAGATATTAGCTACTGCCCAATATTACGAAAATAGAGACAAAGACGAGAAAGATAGAGTAGAAAAGAAAACTAAAGAATTGAAAACGAAGGTTTTGCTACAGCAAGCATATCCGCCACGTGGTGGTGGTAATCAAAATAATAATGGTCAGAATAATTATCAGAATAATTTTCAGCAGCCTCAACAGTATCAGAGGAACTCGCAGAGAGTCGAGTATACTCAACCCCGTGTACCTGTAGGTCCCAACCAGTGTTCATATTGCAAAGAAGAGGGTCATTTCAAGTATAATTGTCCTATTCTATTACAACGTGCAAATGGAGTTTCTGGCGTAAGAGGTCGTGGCAGTCAGCAAGCACCTAGAGGTAGAGGGCGTGGAAATGCCCCTCAGAACGCACGTCCCCTTCCACCACAAAACTCTATGAATAGGTTTGATCAGCAGAATAACACATCTGACAGGACAGCTCAATACTACGTTGATGATTACTATACAGAAGATGAGTATTTGGAGAATAATGATTGCTAGGACAGCCATAGACAAAGAGAGGGAGTTGTTTCAGTTCCAGTAGATCAGAGTGGACCTTACGTTGAGGTGATTACATCAGGTGTGTCAGAGCCTTTTCTGTTGGATACTGGTGCTACAAAGAGTTCTATTATGCACTCCAAACTCCCTGGCGCACCTTTGTCTGGCGAAATGAACGTTTCTGTAGGTTTTTCTGGCGCCCCAGTTAGAAATCCGATTTCTGACCCTTTGTCTCTTTCTGTTGGTCCTTGTGAATTCGAAGCACCCCTCATTCTGACAACAGGTTGTGGTGAAAACTTGCTAGGATTAGATTTGTTAAAAAGATTGCATGCGACTTTGTACTGTTCTCCTTCGGGAGTACACCTTACTTTAGGTAAGAAAGTAGTTTCTCCCATGTATTTGTCGAGGGACAAACTTCCAGCAGAATTGTCGTTTCTTCCAGATATTCTTTGGGCCACTGGTCCTAATGATGTGGGTCGCTTAGAAATTCCACCATATGTTGTAACATTGAAAGCCAACGTTAAAATGCCACGAATTCTCCAATACAAAATCTCGAGTGAAGGTGAAAAAGCTTTGCTAGCGATCGTTTACGAATTGATTGAAAAGGATGTGATTGAAGAAACACGAGGCAATGTTTGCAATAGTCCTGTTCTGCCTGTCTTGAAACGAACTGACCCTTCTCAGCCACCTGTGTACAGATTCGTGATTGATCTGAGAGAGGTGAATAAAATAGTTGTGCCACAATTCCCAGTTGTCCCCGACATTATCACATTATTAACTATGATCCCAGCATCTGCATCTTGGTTTTCGGTGATTGACCTGAAGAATGCCTTCTTCAGCATCCCGATTGCTGAGGAAAGCAGGGATATTTTTTCCTTCAGTTTAGGAGGTCGCAGCTTCCGCTTTAAACGCGCTCCTCAGGGCTACTGTGAAAGTCCATCAATATACAGTCAAGCTCTAAAAACACAGCTTGATACGATTATTTTACCTGAAGGTGCTACTCTTGTACAGTATGTGGATGATTTACTCATTGCCGCAGACACTGAGGAAATTTGTAAAAAGGCCATGCTGTCATTGTTGCATCATCTGTGTGATCTTCATCACAAGGTGTCACTTTCCAAACTGCAGTATTGCCGACAAGAAGTGACCTACTTAGGTCACCTCTTATCGAAGAAGGGAAGGAAACTGACCCCAGAAAGAATTCAGGCAATAGCGAAATTGAATGTGCCAAGAACACAGAGAGAAGTGCGTGCTTTCTTGGGCATTACATCGTACTGTAGACAGTGGATCCCAAATTTTTCGTTATTAGCCAAACCCTTAGTGGCACTAACGTGTAAAAATACACCCAATCCCATTCCTTGGTCTGAAGAGTGTCAGGAAAGTTTTCTCGAATTGCGCACAGCATTGTGTTCGGCCCCTGTGTTAGGTACCCCCGACTACAGTAAGCCTTTTACATTATATGTTCACGAGAAAGAGGGCTGTGCATTGTCTGTGTTGACTCAGTTGTTTGGAGGTAGGCAGCGTCCATGCGCCTATTTCTCGTCGACCTTGGATCTGGTAGCACAAGCATTACCGAGTTGTTTAAGAGCCACAGCAGCAGCAGCTGTCTCTATTCGACAGTCTGCTGGTCTAGTAATGAATAACACACTAATCGTGATGGTCCCGCATGCAGTAGACTCATTGTTAAATAGAACCAAGACACAGCACTTAACTAGTGCTCGACTGTCCAGTTACGAATTGACACTGCTAGCGAGCCATGTGCACATAAAAAGATGCAGTACCTTAAATCTAGCTACGTTGTTGCCAATTACAGAGGAATCAGATGTTTCAGAACAGCACAATTGTTTTCTCAGAACGGAGGAAGAGACGAAAGGGAGAATAGATTTATTCGACACTCCTCTTGCTGAGTGTGATGGTACATTATGGGTGGATGGTTCGTGCTTTAAGCACCCGAGTGGAGACACGACCACAGCATATGCCGTTACAACGTTGCACACAGTTGTTGAAGCTGCACGTGTCCCACATAATTCAGCTCAGGCAGCAGAACTAATTGCACTGAGGAGAGCATGTGTGTTGTCTAAAGGGATGAAAGTGACTATCTACACTGATAGTCAGTATGCATTTGGAGTGGCTCACAGTTTTGGGCGATTGTGGAGAGAACGTGGATTCCTGACTTCGCATGGAGCTAAGATTCAGCATGGTCAGTTGGTGAATGAGCTTCTTGAATCACTGACCTTGCCCCTGCAAATGGCGATTGTGAAATGTAGTGCTCACAAGAAGGTGACTGATGATGTTGGTCGTGGAAACGCATTTGCTGATGAGATCGCGAAAGAAACGGCAAAGAATGTAATGAGCCGAATGTACGTTGCAGGCCCTGCAAGATCGACTGGTGATGTTGGAATGTGTGAAGATACAGTAGAGAGCGTGAAGTCCATTCAAGCTGAAGCCACAGAGAAAGAGTTGAGTACGTGGAGAGAAAGTATGGGTAGAATGGATGCAAATGGTTGTTGGATTGAATTATCAGAGCATCAGAGATGGTTGTTACCCGATGCATATGTGCTTGCAGTGGTTACAATGGCTCATGGAATGGCTCATATTAGCGTTAAAGGGATTTGCGAGTTGTTGGCCCCAGTATGGAAGAATTCAGGGATTCCCAAGTGTGCAGAGAATGTTGTCAAGAATTGCATGGTATGTTTGAAACACAATCCTGGTAGGGGAACCCCAACTCCAGCTGGTCATTTTGCACCTCCTACGTATCCGTTCGAGGTTTTGCAGCTAGATTTCATTCACATGGAGAGGTGCAACAATTTAAAATACGTACTCGTTGTTGTTTGTGCCTTCTCAAGATGGGTAGAAGCCTATCCCTTAAAAGACAATACTGCCCTGTCCACAGCAAAAGCCCTTGTGAAAGAGTACTTCCCCAGGTTTGGAATGCCTAGAATAGTCTGGTCTGACAATGGGAGTGAATTCGTGGGTCGTGTGATGAAAAGAGTGTGTGAAGGGCTAGGTATCCGGCAGAAGTTCCACGCTGCAAATCACCCCCAATCAGCTGGATTAGTAGAATGTTACAATGGCACTTTAAAACTTAAACTGGCCAAAATCCAAGCGAGCACAGGTCTTAAATGGCCTGACGCTCTACCCTTAGCACTCCTGTCCACTAGGATGACTGTACATTCACGAGTGAAACTTAGTCCATATGAAATAGTTTTTGGCCGGCCTGCCAACATATGGGGAGTGCCTAGACCCTCCAAGTTCAGCGAGCTTGAGCACCCTATTTTGCTTAACTATCTGTATGAATTGGAGGCTAAATTGCGTGTTTTGCATCAACAGGTCCACAACACCCTGCCTCCGGTCTCTGAGACTCCGGGTCACGCCATTGACCCTGGTACCTGGATCCTCGTAAGGAACTTCCAAAGAACGAAGAACGACCAGCCGAGGTGGACCGGGCCTCATCTCGTCCTTCTTTCTACAAGATCAGCCGTTCGGGTGGAAGGGAAGGCCAACTGGGTCCACGGGATCCATTGTAAGAAACTCCCTTCCCCTCTACCCCATGACCAGTGGGTCCAGAAGGGTGTCGCTGACCCTGAACCTGATACCGTGTCACATACCGTCCCTTTCCATGACTTGCACGTAAAGAGAACTGACTCTGAACAAGAGAATGAGAACATTTTGCACAAGACTGTGACACCATCCGAGCGATTGAACATTACAGAGCCTGACCTTCTGTTCCAGGATCAAACAATACCTGGGAAGCAGCGATACAATTTGAGACCGAGAAAAACGAACTAGTAAAACACTTTCTTTTTGCAATTTGAGACTAAGATCCATGTACTAATAAAAACCGATATTTTCCTTTTCCCCAAGTACTATTTTTGAAAGTGCAGCTCTCCCATCTAGGTTCTAGGTAACTTGCTTATTTTTGTTTTTCGAACCGCCATCCGGGTTCCGCTGCTAGGGCCGCGGTTGATTAAAAGTCTTTGGGGTACAGCTGACGACGTTAGGTCGGTAGTTCTGGTTGGTCCAAGGGAGTTGCCCTAGACTGACAGAAGCATCCCTTAGCAGAGGCAACCTACCACCGCGGGCAGCACTTTAGAGAGGATGGAGTTTCCCGATGTGGAGAGACCTGCCAAACAAGCGACCTTAAAGCGCCAACTGTGCAACATGATGACAAGGAAAAACTTTATAATATTGTGTATTTCCATGCTATTCAGTGTCATGGTATTTTTAATAAGTTATGTTTTATTCTCTTTTCGTGGAACATTCGCACCCACTGCATCCCCCATACCTCCTCCCACTGTTTCTTCTCATTCTTTCCACCCTTTTCCTGACCACGAATCAAATAGGAGATTGGAGTTCATTAATAACTCCTTTGTTCAGTTGTTACACCAACACCAACTTGTAATGAACACAACTAACTGTTGGGTGTGCGGTCTTATGCCTCACACAACGGATAAAGGTATCCCCTATTGGTCCTGCCATTTAGTCACAATGGTTCTGTATGGGCATATAGGACAATGTTCATATATGCACACGAAATCTACCCCCTACGTTCTGTAACAGACAATCCTAGAAAAAAAAGTGCTCTAGTCAAAGGTATAGTTGACATGATTAAGGAAGGTATTTCTTATGATACTATCCCTAGAGATGAGACACTATTATACATAGGATGGAACATGACTGGATATGGAGCTACCTTGAGTGAGAAACAGCAAGCTAAGAGGTCGTCCCCGATTTGGATTGTACCCCATCGGGGTTATCTGTGTCTGCAAGGTAATGGCACGAATCCCAGGGCTCAGTTAGGGAAGAGTGTCTGTACTGAAACGTATGTTTTTGGATCTCAGACTTCCCCTGCGTTTTTAGCAGCTAAGGGTACTTATTTCATCTGCCACGATAGAGCCTATACATGGTTGCCCCCTGACTTTTCGGGCTCATGTTTTGTTTCCTTCTTGTTGCCTCACACCTACACAGCACTACCATCGGACAAGGATAGTTAGAGGTGTTTTGAGTGAAGAAGACACTGCAGGTCAAGAATTTGGGGACTTTGCAAAGGGTTTTCTGCCGTTCTGGGGATCCATGGCTAACAGCAGCAACATAAGGCAATTGACAAGGGTAGTTGAGTCCACCGTGATAGAATCTACTGGTGCCCGTAGTAACCTGACTGCTGAGCTCCAGTCGGATCGACTTATGACCCTTCAGAACAGGGTCGCTCTAGATGTCATACTTGCAGACCGAGGTGGGGTATGCAGATTGATCCAATCTAGTTGCTGCATCTTCATCCCTGATAACGCTCCAACAGTATACCAGGCCATCTCCAAACTACATAAGATTTCCGAATCTATTCATGTGGATAAAGGAGATTGGTCGTTAATGGGATGGCTCTGGGAACTGATATCCGCCTGGGGATGGAAAATTCTGATGGTCATTGGGATGGTCTTAGCCATTCTGAAGGTGCCTGAGGCAGAGTAGCAAAAGATGTGGCTGCGCATCAAGGAGAAGGTGAATGCTGTAGGAGTCACCCATCGCAGCATAGATGATCTAAAAAGAGGTGGTATGACCTCAGGAAAAGGGCAAAGGAGAGGATTGCAGAAAGGGTGAAGGATGCAGCTGGCACAGGAGGGGGAACATTGAACGTCACACCAAACACAGCCCTCGTTGAGGCTACCATTGAGCCTGAAGCTGTTGTGGGGATCACCCAATTGGACACTTCCGGTACTGCAGCAGTAGGACAAGGTAAGATGCATGCCAGTGCAGATATGCAGCGTGTTGTCAACCCCTGCCCATTCCCCCAGGCCAAACACAGTGCATATGTAGCCGTGCCTAATGCATATCCCCTCACCAGAGTGTTGCATCATGGGAGTTGTAGTCATATCATGAAAGAGTGCATGTCTGACCCCTGATGTGAATGAAATGAAACCAGCAGCACAGGGCCAAATGTCAGTCCAAATATGTCCTTTATGTAGATGAAAGTATGCAAAACAGATACATCATGACAAAATAATATCAATGCACTGTTTCACACACAGATGCATCACCCCTTGATTCAGATGACAGCGGCCGCCTCGTCATCTCTGAAACCCCAGTGGTGACCGATGCTGAGACCCCGAGGGACGTGAACCCACAACACCACCCTCACCACCACCACCACCGGACAACTACACCACCACTGCGGACAACTACACAAAGCCGCAGGACAAATGTCCCCTCCCTGCAGGTGATGGAGATAGAGCAGAGGCCAGAAGCCACAAATGTTCCACGGCAGACAGTCGTTACTCCGACCGCCCAAATACCAGCACGTGTGCGAGTCTGACAGCGGGCCAGGCCCCTGGGTAGAGCTGCAGAGAGATCTGAGGATCCAACAGACGGGTACGGAGTGGTTGAGACACGGATGCTGCGTGTCCAGCGCCTGCAGGGGGGACACATGGGTGCTGTTAACATTTCCAAATTGGCAAACAAAATTGGCACCATGACTGACGCTGTGCGTGAGATGACCACAGCCGTTGCTGAGGGCAACATTGACATTAAACAGTGCCTGCAGGAACTCACACGTGCTGTCATTGCAGGCCAACAGAGCGAGCGCCGGAGGCATCGGCAGAACATGCTCCGTTCAAATGCCTCCATTAGGGCCATCACTAAACTGTGCAACAGCACGGCTGTGCTTTCACGCAGATCTGTGTTCCTGCAGGTCGACGTGGGGCATTATTGTGGAGATGTTGCAAAGTCCTTAGAAAGAGTGACCACTGCAGTGGAGCATCTGCAGTCTGGGACTTTCAGTGCCAGCAGTTTGGGAGGGGAGGAGGGGAGTGAGGCTGCTTCAAGCGTGAGCTGCATCTCTGTGCCGGAGGCCAGCGAGAGGAGGCGCAGTGCGAGCAGTGCCACAGCCACTGACACACATCGCGGCGATGTGGAGGAGTCACGAGATGGGAGGCTGGGGGTACGTGGCAGGCGCAAATAGCCATGTTCCATTGGCTCCGTGGCCATGGTGACGTAACCATGGGCCAACTATACTGCCACATGATACACCCATGATGACAACGGACATGTATCCCATTATTTTTTTGAATCTGTGTCATGTTGACGTCTCATTTATCTGCACCTGACAGGTGCTCATGAGCATTAAACATTTGCAAACAAGATCATGTTGTGATGGCTCATTCTTACCTGTCTCAGAAGTGATGCCGTGTGATGTATGTCTGCCTCCTTTGGCCTTCTGCTGTGTTAGGCATGTGTGCCTGTTGGTGTTGGGGGGGTTGCTGTACATGTAAGTTGGCCTCTCCATCCACCTCTATTGGTATCCCCCTTCTTGTGGCAATGTTTTGCAGCATAGCACAGACCGCTATGATGCGGCAGCAGGTCACTGGGTCATACTGCGAGGCACCTCCTGTCTTGTGTAGTATCCGGAAGCGACTCTTGAGGATGCCAAAGGTTCGCTCCACCACATACCTGGTGCTGATGTATGCTGTGTTGTAGTGCTGCTCCTGAGGTGTTGCTGGGTTGAGGTAGGGAGTGAGGAAATACTCACGCAAGGCGTAGGTGCTGTCACCTGCAGGGTGGGGAGCAAAGGGTTAGCAGCATGAATGCAATTATACATGTGAGGATGGAGTTAATGATGAGGCATTAGTATGTACCTAGTAGGTGTCCCTCTCCAAATTCACTGTTGATCAGACGCCTGTGGATGCCACTGTGATGAAATATGTGTGCGTCGTGTGTGCTTCCTGGGAATTGGGCTACGATGTCCGTTATGATGTGCTTGGCATTGCACACGACCTGTACGTTGATTGAATGATATGACTTCCGGTTGCGGAAGATGTTTTTGTTGGCTGAGGGAGGACAGATGGGGACATGCGTGCAGTCAACACATCCTATCACATGGGGAAATTGTGCCACCTGGTAGAACTCCCGTTTGGTGCGGTTCAACTGCTGTGGGGTTGTGGGGAAGGTGATGTGGCGATGTATCAATGTCAGCATGGCATCTAGGAATTTGTGGAAGAAGCGTGATAGTGCGCTTTGCGACACGCCTCCTGCTTCTGCTATTACCCCCTGGAAGCTTCCAGATGCCAGCAGGTGCAGGCTGCATAGGACCTGGACATGGGCTGGGATGGTGTTGGTCCTTCGGGTCTGGTGCTACAGTAGTGGTTCCAGCTCAGCAATGAGGCGCATGATCATAGCCCGGTTCAATCTGTACTTGTCATAGATCAGTTCCTCTGTCTGGCCCAGCAATGTGATGCGCACCCTGAAGACCCTGTCCTGGATCATCCTACTGCGCTGTGCAAGAGCGTTGATTCTCCTCCTCCTAGCAAGCACGTAGGGGGCAGCCATTTTGGTAGACATACAGGGTCTCCGGAGGGATATTTAAAGGGGTTCTGATTGTCTGCACCTGTGGTTATTTTTTTTTTTCTTCCTTCCAATAACTTTAACTCCAGTTTGTGATTCCCCTTATTTTGCTCATGCAAAATAGCGAATTTAGGTATTTTCGGTATTTGCGAGTTTTGATGCATTTCGTTGTGATTCTTTCATAGCGATTCGGTATTTCCGGAGGCTGGTTTCTTTCTCGGTATTACTGATTGGCTAATTTGTGATTCGGTATTTTTCCGAGGGGATTATTTAGTGATTCTTTATTTTTGAAGGATATGGGGTTGATGCATTGCATTTTCAGGTTTTGCACTCGGTATCGGCCTGTTTTACCGAATCGCTAATTTACCGGGAGGTATTTTGCTTGATGCATCTGCCAGTATATTTTTATGTAGGTGAATGCTGAAAAAACATAACAAGCACAGAGAGTTCATAACACTGGTCTTGAAAAAGATGGAATGATTGATTAAGCCATCGAAACGCGTCAACGCCAAATCAAATACACAATCCATTTATCTAGTATTGTTCTAAAACAGTGAAGTGTGAACATTTTTTTTTTCAATGCTAGTGATACTGTGTAGCAATGGTTGTGTAGCTTGTAAAGACTTAGTATACCTGTCTGGCTTTTTTACTCTCCAGTATGTTTTTAAACTTTGTTGAATTGAAATTGTTATGTACTGTGTTTTTTTAAATTTTGAGACATCTAGCTTGCTGTTAGGGTTTTCATTCTAATGAATTCTGTGTTTATGCAATCAATAAAACCATGTGCATATTTTACTTTTTATAGTGGTTCCCCTGTTATATATGGTGCAATCTTTAGGTGTGAAAAGAGAGAAAGCGTAACGATTACAGTGGTTGGGGGTGATAAATGGTGTATGGTACCCAAGATTTGCATAGAAAATTACCCAAAGGGATTTTTCTCGTTTCACTGTGTAAGTGCCCTAGTCCCCTTGGGTTCATAAGGGGCCCCTCTTATTTCTTAACCGTTAAGTAACTCCCTATAGTGCTCATTTTGCCTCCTTTCAATTCCTCTCATTTTACATTTGAGCTACTGCCCCGGTCTGCTGCGGCATTCTGTGCCGATTGATTGGAAGGAAAAGGAGCCGCTCTGATTTGTTAGGGGCACTTCCGGCTGAGTTAGCAGCCTAGTGGTTCAAGGAACGGCCATAAATTGGCATGCTGGGGCAGATGTTCAATGGTTAGCCTGACGGTAGGCTGCTTGTGTGTGTCCATTCTACAATACTTTTTACTCTCACGCCACATTTTTTAGGTCTCAGCTTGTGGTTCTGGAGATTCTGGGTTCATGTCATCGTTCTGGACTCGAGAAATAAAACTTCATCGAAACATGACGAATTTGGTATCAAAAGACCGAGAATGACGAGCACACCATGTACATATATTTTCAGCGTATTCGAGTAACGATTTCTCTTTTTAATCGTCATTATCGTCCAGAACCCTTGGCTTCCATTTTATATACTGCAGCCATCTTGTGTGTTGCCCTTTACATAGGCCTTAATCCAGCCAAATTCATTTCAGCAAGGACACGTACTCCTTAATCGACTTTCCTATGACCTGTGCAAGTTGGAACCATTGCCCCAGGCCAAACTCGTTAGGTCAGTTCCCCTCCCAGTGGCCGAATAAGATAGCATCAAGGCTCAACAAGCCATAAAACCATTTCAGCGCACACACCTGCCGTATCTTGCTCACATCTACCTCTGCTCCTTTGCTTCACTTGCTTTATGGTGGGGAGGTGCCCGTTTTTATTGGGGGTCCAGTGATATCTGATGAAATGTTGTGCCTTGCCGGGTGATTTGTTGTAGGCAGCACGAAGTGAAATATGGACATGTCATCATGACTCTGCTTTTTCTTTGTATTGGAAATATGTTAACGATTTACTTTACAACCAAGAATGTTTTGCCTGAAGCCTAAAATTGTGTATAAGAAGAGAAGCCTGATTTTGTAAATGCGAGCAGTCTCCTGAGAATATACGTCCCCGTGTGTTGTACTTCTAGGACACTTGTTACCTTGGTTGCAGCCAATAAATCGATCTTTGACTTCACCTAGAAGACTCTGAGTTTCTGTGGTCTGGATCAGGAAGAACCCGAGGTCTCTGGGTGTACCCTGACACCGCTGGGTTACCGGTGTCTGTGCCGGTTCTGAAAAACCCAGTACCTCAGCTGGCGCCCAACGTTTGGGGCGATTCCAGTGGTACCAGTCAGCCAGAGGTTCGTGAGGAGCTTCGTGTGAAAATTCTGGAGGACGGCCAACCACCTCATCGACCCCTGCATGTCGACGTGGTCCGAAGGTCTTTGCTGCGAGGTTCCCCGCTTCCCGACGGCTACAAGGACTGCTGCCCTGGCTATCGCCCTGATTTGGACCCTTGAAGTTTGGTAGAGCGAAACACTGAGACGAGTCTTCTGGTGACGTCATCGATATTTCAGTTAAGTATAAGTGGAGCGTCTCCCAGTCCTTAGTTGATCTTAGTCTTGGGTATCCTTTGGAATAATTGTTGGTACTTGCAAGCACCAAAACCGAAGGACTCGTGTATTCACGAGAAATATCGTAATCGATAAATCCTTTGAAGTTTGGAACTAGACTAGAGAGCAGAGATGCCTAGTCTTAGACTTGGAAATTTGTTTTGTCTTGGTTGTAATAATAGGGACTCCCGATTGGAGGACTCATGTCCGGTTCCTCCGGTTGGAACTCCAACTTACGAGTTATATGTGAAACATGGGGTAGGCCCCATCACATACAACGAAGTGTGGATCAAATACACAAGAAAAGATGGTGTTTTAAAATGGCCCCAATATGATAGTTTTGATACCGAAATCTTAGATAACCTTGAGGTTAAACTGTTCAAAAAGAAAGCCCGGCCGGCGATGTTTGACTCTTTCCGCCTATGGCGTAAGGAGGCAAAACAGAAGGAAATCAAATTAGCTAAGAAAAATAAGAGAGAAGGAGGAATTTCAGTAATGCAAGCTGCTATGCAGTTTAAAGATAATGAAGAAGAACAGATGAGTGAGCAGTTGCACAGGCAACGTAAAATGGCAATAGATAAATGTTATCCAGTTTTGCCGTCCCTTCAGCAAGAGGCAGCAAAAGAGCGTGAAAAAGATCCATTAATGTCGCATTTATTAAGTTCACCACCCCCCTATGCACAAAATGCCACGGCACCTCCACTACCCACAGTTGCACAACCTGTGGTTGTTATGCCTCCTATTCCTCTGCAGCAACCACCAGCTACTCTTCAGCTGGCTCCTACTCCTTTGGTGCAGCCTCCTCAAGGCCCACCGATCACACCTGTTTCTACGATTTTGCCCACTGTACTGTCTATTTCTCCTAATGCTCCCCCTACGATTGTGCCTAGTGCTCTTTCTATTTCTCCTGATGCCTCCTCTGCTAGTATGTTAGCCTCTGCCTTATCTTACCCCGTTCTTCCTTCAGTTTCACCTTCAATTCGGCAGAAAATGGCCAACACTGTCACTAACCTTCTTTCACCTCTTTTTGGGTCACCTACTGCGACCCCTAAAATGGAACGAAGAAAGTTGCGAAGTCGACTGCCTGACTATCAGGAGAGAGACTCATTGAATCGTTTAGCACGAAAATGGGTTATGGACACCGTAAAATATGATGTAGAGTCGGTCATGGAAGTCTTCCATCAATGGGAAGCACCGACACAGAGATATGTTTTCGAACAGATGTGTGTTTTCCTTTGCTAGGATTTGGACAATGATCTGGAATGCATTCCGCAAGAGATGTGTCGTGTACGGTTTAAGTTTGGGGAGGGCATGATTGTAGGTCCAGATGTGGAAAAAGCAGTTGAAATGTTGTTATCATATCGGAGTAAGGGAAGCAGTTCTGGGTCACCATCTGAGCCTAGTGCATCTAGTAGGAAAAAGGCGCGACAATACCCTATGAGAGAAGTTCCCCCACAATGGAGAGAGGGCGACACAACTGCTAACCCACCTATCCTGCCACACTTTCAGCGTGTATGGGTACATGTCCCATGGAAGCGAGCTGAAGTTTTAGCACTTAAACAGACATTACCTGATCCGCGTAAAAATCCTGCAGGGTATTATAAAGAGTTGTCACAAACCGCTGGGTCATGTATAATGAATTTAGCCGATATTGATATGCTATTTGGGAATGTTGTTCCACAGCCTTTATGGGGTAAAATTCGTCATACAGATCATGATCAAGAATTAGGTGACTCATGGTCTAATATTGCCGCTGCAGACACCCGACAATTTGGTGGTGCTAAGCCTGAGCCTTTGATAGCAGAACTTCCTGGAAGAATAGTTGATTACATGAAAACGATAATGCCTGCGATACGTGTAAATTGGGATAAGTTATCTGCATGCAAGCAGAAGAAAGAAGAAACAGTCTCAGATTTCTTCACCAGGTTTGAAGAAACATTTGTTGACCACAGCGGTCAAGATATGACCTCAGAAGGTGGTCAGAGATTGTTCGTCGATAAATTCGTGCACAATCTACTTCCAGAATTGTGTAAAAAGTTAAAAGATTCAGAAAGTTCTTGGGCAGTCTCCTCTTCAGCACAGATATTAGCTACTGCCCAATATTACGAAAATAGAGACAAAGACGAGAAAGATAGAGTAGAAAAGAAAACTAAAGAATTGAAAACGAAGGTTTTGCTACAGCAAGCATATCCGCCACGTGGTGGTGGTAATCAAAATAATAATGGTCAGAATAATTATCAGAATAATTTTCAGCAGCCTCAACAGTATCAGAGGAACTCGCAGAGAGTCGAGTATACTCAACCCCGTGTACCTGTAGGTCCCAACCAGTGTTCATATTGCAAAGAAGAGGGTCATTTCAAGTATAATTGTCCTATTCTATTACAACGTGCAAATGGAGTTTCTGGCGTAAGAGGTCGTGGCAGTCAGCAAGCACCTAGAGGTAGAGGACGTGGAAATGCCCCTCAGAACGCACGTCCCCTTCCACCACAAAACTCTATGAATAGGTTTGATCAGCAGAATAACACATCTGACAGGACAGCTCAATACTACGTTGATGATTACTATACAGAAGATTAGTATTTGGAGAATAATGATTGCTAGGACAGCCATAGACAAAGAGAGGGAGTTGTTTCAGTTCCAGTAGATCAGAGTGGACCTTACGTTGAGGTGATTACATCAGGTGTGTCAGAGCCTTTTCTGTTGGATACTGGTGCTACAAAGAGTTCTAATATGCACTCCAAACTCCCTGGCGCACCTTTGTCTGGCGAAATGAACGTTTCTGTAGGTTTTTCTGGCGCCCCAGTTAGAAATCCGATTTCTGACCCTTTGTCTCTTTCTGTTGGTCCTTGTGAATTCGAAGCACCGCTCATTCTGACAACAGGTTGTGGTGAAAACTTGCTAGGATTAGATTTGTTAAAAAGATTGCATGCGACTTTGTACTGTTCTCCTTCGGGAGTACACCTTACTTTAGGTAAGAAAGTAGTTTCTCCCATGTATTTGTCGAGGGACAAACTTCCAGCAGAATTGTCGTTTCTTCCAGATATTCTTTGGGCCACTGGTCCTAATGATGTGGGTCGCTTAGAAATTCCACCATATGTTGTAACATTGAAAGCCAACGTTAAAATGCCACGAATTCCCCAATACAAAATCTCGAGTGAAGGTGAAAAAGCTTTGCTAGCGATCGTTTACGAATTGATTGAAAAGGATGTGATTGAAGAAACACGAGGCAATGTTTGCAATAGTCCTGTTCTGCCTGTCTTGAAACAAACTGACCCTTCTCAGCCACCTGTGTACAGATTCGTGATTGATCTGAGAGAGGTGAATAAAATAGTTGTGCCACAATTCCCAGTTGTCCCCGACATTACCACATTATTAACTATGATCCCAGCATCTGCATCTTGGTTTTCGGTGATTGACCTGAAGAATGCCTTCTTCAGCATCCCGATTGCTGAGGAAAGCAGGGATATTTTTTCCTTCAGTTTAGGAGGTCGCAGCTTCCGCTTTAAACGCGCTCCTCAGGGCTACTGTGAAATTCCATCAATATACAGTCAAGCTCTAAAAACACAGCTTGATACGATTATTTTACCTGAAGGTGCTACTCTTGTACAGTATGTGGATGATTTACTCATTGCCGCAGACACTGAGGAAATTTGTAAAAAGGCCACGCTGTCATTGTTGCGTCATCTGTGTGATCTTCATCACAAGGTGTCACTTTCCAAACTGCAGTATTGCCGACAAGAAGTGACCTACTTAGGTCACCTCTTATCGAAGAAGGGAAGGAAACTGACCCCAGAAAGAATTCAGGCAATAGCGAAATTGAATGTGCCAAGAACACAGAGAGAAGTGCGTGCTTTCTTGGGCATTACATCGTACTGTAGACAGTGGATCCCAAATTTTTCGTTATTAGCCAAACCCTTGGTGGCACTAATGTGTAAAAATACACCCAATCCCATTCCTTGGTCTGAAGAGTGTCAGGAAAGTTTTCTCGAATTGCGCACAGCATTGTGTTCGGCCCCTGTGTTAGGTACCCCCGACTACAGTAAGCCTTTTACATTATATGTTCACGAGAAAGAGGGCTGTGCATTGTCTGTGTTGACTCAGTTGTTTGGAGGTAGGCAGCGTCCATGCGCCTATTTCTCGTCGACCTTGGATCTGGTAGCACAAGCATTACCGAGTTGTTTAAGAGCCACAGCAGAGCAGCTGTCTCTATTCGACAGTCTGCTGGTCTAGTAATGAATAACACACTAATCGTGATGGTCCCGCATGCAGTAGACACATTGTTAAATAGAACCAAGACACAGCACTTAACTAGTGCTCGACTGTCCAGTTACGAATTGACACTGCTAGCGAGCCATGTGCACATAAAAAGATGCAGTACCTTAAATCTAGCTACGTTGTTGCCAATTACAGAGGAATCAGATGTTTCAGAACAGCACAATTGTTTTCTCAGAACGGAGGAAGAGACGAAAGGGAGAATAGATTTATTCGACACTCCTCTTGCTGAGTGTGATGGTACATTATGGGTGGATGGTTCGTGCTTTAAGCTCCCGAGTGGAGACACGACCACAGCATATGCCGTTACAACGTTGCACACAGTTGTTGAAGCTGCACGTGTCCCACATAATTCAGCTCAGGCAGCAGAACTAATTGCACTGAGGAGAGCATGTGTGTTGTCTAAAGGGATGAAAGTGACTATCTACACTGATAGTCAGTATGCATTTGGAGTGGCTCACAGTTTTGGGCGATTGTGGAGAGAACGTGGATTCCTGACTTCGCATGGAGCTAAGATTCAGCATGGTCAGTTGGTGAATGAGCTTCTTGAATCACTGACCTTGCCCCTGCAAATGGCGATTGTGAAATGTAGTGCTCACAAGAAGGTGACTGATGATGTTGGTCGTGGAAACGCATTTGCTGATGAGATCGCGAAAGAAACGGCAAAGAATGTAATGAGCCGAATGTACGTTGCAAGCCCTGCAAGATCGACTGGTGATGTTGGAATGTGTGAAGATACAGTAGAGAGCGTGAAGTCCATTCAAGCTGAAGCCACAGAGAAAGAGTTGAGTACGTGGAGAGAAAGTATGGGTAGAATGGATGCAAATGGTTGTTGGATTGAATTATCAGAGCATCAGAGATGGTTGTTACCCGATGCATATGTGCTTGCAGTGGTTACAATGGCTCATGGAATGGCTCATATTAGCGTTAAAGGGATTTGCGAGTTGTTGGCCCCAGTATGGAAGAATTCAGGGATTCCCAAGTGTGCAGAGAATGTTGTCAAGAATTGCATGGTATGTTTGAAACACAATCCTGGTAGGGGAACCCCAACTCCAGCTGGTCATTTTGCACCTCCTACGTATCCGTTCGAGGTTTTGCAGCTAGATTTCATTCACATGGAGAGGTGCAACAATTTAAAATACGTACTCGTTGTTGTTTGTGCCTTCTCAAGATGGGTAGAAGCCTATCCCCTAAAAGACAATACTGCCCTGTCCACAGCAAAAGCCCTTGTGAAAGAGTACTTCCCCAGGTTTGGAATGCCTAGAATGGTCTGGTCTGACAATGGGAGTGGATTTGTGGGTCGTGTGATGAAAAGAGTGTGTGAAGGGCTAGGTATCCGGCAGAAGTTCCACGCTGCAAATCACCCCCAATCAGCTGGATTAGTAGAATGTTACAATGGCACTTTAAAACTTAAACTGGCCAAAATCCAAGCTAGCACAGGTCTTAAATGGCCTGACGCTCTACCCTTAGCACTCCTGTCCACTAGGATGACTGTACATTCACGAGTGAAACTTAGTCCATATGAAATAGTTTTTGGCCGGCCAGCCAACATATGGGGAGTGCCTAGACCCTCCAAGTTCAGCGAGCTTGAGCACCCTATTTTGCTTAACTATCTGTATGAATTGGAGGCTAAATTGCGTGTTTTGCATCAACAGGTCCACAACACCCTGCCTCCGGTCTCTGAGACTCCGGGTCACGCCATTGACCCTGGTACCTGGATCCTCGTAAGGAACTTCCAAAGAACGAAGAACGACCAGCCCAGGTGGACCGGGCCTCATCTCGTCCTTCTTTCTACAAGATCAGCCGTTCGGGTGGAGGGGAAGGCCAACTGGGTCCACGGGATCCATTGTAAGAAACTCCCTTCCCCTCTACCCCATGACCAGTGGGTCCAGAAGGGTGTCGCTGACCCTGAACCTGATACCGTGTCACATACCGTCCCTTTCCATGACTTGCACGTAAAGAGAACTGACTCTGAACAAGAGAATGAGAACATTTTGCACAAGACTGTGACACCATCCGAGCGATTGAACATTACAGAGCCTGACCTTCTGTTCCAGGATCAAACAATACCTGGGAAGCAGCGATACAATTTGAGACCGAGAAAAACGAACTAGTAAAACACTTTCTTTTTGCAATTTGAGACTAAGATCCATGTACTAATAAAAACCGATATTTTCCTTTTCCCCAAGTACTATTTTTGAAAGTGCAGCTCTCCCATCTAGGTTCTAGGTAACTTGCTTATTTTTGTTTTTCGAACCGCCATCCGGGTTCCGCTGCTAGGGCCGCGGTTGATTAAAAGTCTTTGGGGTGCAGCTGACGACGTTAGGTCGGTAGTTCTGGTTGGTCCAAGGGAGTTGCCCTAGACTGACAGAAGCATCCCTTAGCAGAGGCAACCTACCACCGCGGGCAGCACTTTAGAGAGGATGGAGTTTCCCGATGTGGAGAGACCTGCCAAACAAGCGACCTTAAAGCGCCAACTGTGCAACGTGATGACAAGGAAAAACTTTATAATATTGTGTATTTCCATGCTATTCAGTGTCATGGTATTTTTAATAAGTTATGTTTTATTCTCTTTTCGTGTAACATTCGTACCCACTGCATCCCCCATACCTCCTCCCACTGTTTCTTCTCATTCTTTCCACCCTTTTCCTGACCACGAATCAAATAGGAGATTGGAGTTCATTAATAACTCCTTTTTTTCAGTTGTTACACCAACACCAACTTGTAATGAACACAACTAACTGTTGGGTGTGCGGTCTTATGCCTCACACAACGGATAAAGGTATCCCCTATTGGTCCTGCCATTTAGTCACAATGGTTCTGTATGGGCATATAGGACAATGTTCATATATGCACACGAAATCTACCCCCTACGTTCTGTAACAGACAATCCTAGAAAAAGTGCTCTAGTCAAAGGTATAGTTGACATGATTAAGGAAGGTATTTCTTATGAGACTATCCCTAGAGATGAGACACTATTATACATAGGATGGAACATGACTGGATATGGAGCTACCTTGAGTGAGAAACAGCAAGCTAAGAGGTCGTCCCCGATTTGGATTGTACCCCATCGGGGTTATCTGTGTCTGCAAGGTAATGGCACGAATCCCAGGGCTCAGTTAGGGAAGAGTGTCTGTACTGAAACGTATGTTTTTGGATCTCAGACTTCCCCTGCGTTTTTAGCAGCTAAGGGTACTTATTTCATCTGCCACGATAGAGCCTATACATGGTTGGCCCCTGACTTTTCGGGCTCATGTTTTGTTTCCTTCTTGTTGCTTCACACCTACACAGCAGCGGCAGACTACCATCGGACAAGGATAGTTAGAGGTGTTTTGAGTGAAGAGGACACTGCAGGTCAAGAATTTGGGGACTTTGCAAAGGGTTTTCTGCCGTTCTGGGGATCCATGGCTAACAGCAGAAACATAAGGCAATTGACAAGGGTAGTTGAGTCCACCGTGATAGAAACTACTGGTGCCCTTAGTAACCTGACTGCTGAGCTCCAGTCGGATCGACTTATGACCCTTCAGAACAGGGTCGCTCTAGATGTCATACTTGCAGACCGAGGTGGGGTATGCAGATTGATCCAATCTAGTTGCTGCATCTTCATCCCTGATAACGCTCCAACAGTATACCAGGCCATCTCCAAACTACATAAGATTTCCGAATCTATTCATGTGGATAAAGGAGATATGTCGTTAATGGGATGGCTCTGGGAACTGATATCCGCCTGGGGATGGAAAATTCTGATGGTCATTGGGATGGTCTTAGCCATTCTTTTTCTGTTCTGTCTGTGCATACAGTGCGCTCCTGCAATATGTGGCCTCTGTGTCACATCATGTGTAAGGAAGCCTGTATCAAGAGATGAACTGAGTACTAGAATGATGTTACAGCAACATCTCAATGACTTTAGGAATATAGATCTGGACTCAGATTAACATGAGGATAGATTAATTGCCTATGTAAGGGCAAAAGGAGGGTTTGTGGTTCTGGAGATTCTGGGTTCATGTAATCGTTCTGGACTCGAGAAATAAAACTTCATCGAAACATGACGAATTTGGTATCAAAAGACCGAGAATGACGAGCACACCATGTACATATATTTTCAGCGTATTCGAGTAACGATTTCTCTTTTTAATCGTCATTATCGTCCAGAACCCTTGGCTTCCATTTTATATACTGCAGCCATCTTGTGTGCTGACCTTTACATAGGCCTTAATCCAGCCAAATTCATTTCAGCAAGGACACGTACTCGTTAATCGACTTTCCTATGACCTGTGCAAGTTGGAACCATTGCCCCAGGCCGAACTCGTTAGGTCAGTTCCCCTCCCAGTGGCCGAATAAGATAGCATCAAGGCTCAACAAGCCATAAAACCATTTCAGCGCACACACCTGCCGTATCTTGCTCACATCTACCTCTGCTCCTTTGTTTCACTTGCTTTATGGTGGGGAGGTGCCCGTTTTTATTGGGGGTCCAGTGATATCTGATGAAATGTTGTGCCTTGCCGGGTGATTTGTTGTAGGCAGCACAAAGTGAAATATGGACATGTCATCATGACTCTGCTTTTTCTTTGTATTGGAAATATGTTAACGATTTACTTTACAACCAAGAATGTTTTGCCTGAAGCCTAAATTGTGTATAAGAAGAGAAGCCTGATTTTGTAAATGCGAGCAGTCTCCTGAGAATATACTTCCCCGTGTGTTGTACTTCTAGGACACTTGTTACCTTGGTTGCAGCCAATAAATCGTTCTTTGACTTCACCTAGAAGACGAACAATAGTTACTTAACTGTAATCTGTGGTTCTCCAGTATTGGTGTCTTTCATAGATTCACATGCCTGAATCATTCCCCGTCGTCGGAGTGGGAGTCCCACGGTATATAAAAAAGCAATAATATGTTATAAATACATAGTAAATACCAATACAAAACAAACCAGGAAGTAAAGTAGCCAAAGCTACAGTAGAAAAAACTTCCACATTAGTGACTATCCCTGTCATTTTGTATAGCCCAAACTGCAGCCAATCAGGCGACAGCACCCACCAGAAGGTTCCCCCCAGAGGCTCATGCTGTCAGATTTTGTCGCACGGAGTGATAGTAAACCCAAAGTATGCTAAGAGCCTCTGAAGGGGAGGTGGGCGGGTGCATGTGAATCTATGAAAGACACCAATACTGGAGAACCACAGATTACAGGTAAGTAACTATTGTTCTTCTCCAGTATTAGGGGTGTCTTTCATAGATTCACATGCCTGAATCAGAGTAGATAGCAGTAAATATCCTTGCTAGGCAGACGCCATAGTAACCCAGCTTGTCAAACTGTGCACATTATAATGAAATATATATAAAATGCATTAACATAGCCTGAAGCATGATAAAATGCATCTAGTGAAGAATGTTCACTCTGAAAACGGTATCAGAAGCGTCTGACGGCAGGAAAAAAGGAGGTGGGAACAGAGGCTCACCTTAGCTGAAAAGATTACATAGAACTGCTGGACACATGGAAACATCGGTCTTACTGGCTGCAGCAAACAGTAGTGATTGGTGAAAGCAAGGCTGCTAACCTAGGTTGCCGCTCTGCCGATGTGCTGCAGAAGAACTCCAGCAAACAGAGCAGTTGAGGAAGACATTGCCCTGGTAGAGTGCGCTCTAGGGGCTGCTAGCAAAGCTGTTCAATTTGTGCATGGCAAAACATCGATCAGAGCAAAAGATCAATAATGCAATTGTTCGCCCAGACCCTGTTGGGTTTTAACTAATCGTACCCTAGTTAATAAATTGATCAGATCTGCGAAAACCGAACTATCTCTTGTAAACAGAACATTTGAAACCTTTCCTATTATCAAGTGTATGGAGAAACCATGTTGTTGATAGTGGTGGAGGCAAAGATGCATTTGAATTTACAGGCTCGATCCGAAAGACATTCCGGAGGCACGTTAAGTATGAATTCCAGAGTAACTCGAACCACCATAGAGTTATAGTGAACTGTATGAAAAGGCTAAAGAATCGATAAGACCTGAACCTAACTGACTCTAATAGAGGACTGTCAAAGCCAATAAAAAGAAAATGACACCTTTCTAAGTCATCGTAGATCATCACTGAGGAAAGGTTTAAAGGATAGCACATGAACTGCCCTATTACCACACTGAGATGTCTCGATGGTAATGGACGAACTGGCGGAGAAAAAACAATCTGAAAATTCCTTTGAAGGATTGATTTATATTTTTTGAGGAATAAAAAGATGTGATCCCATCTCGTCGGCATCTGAGCTGCTGCCAGTTAAGGAACTAGTAGAATTGCATGAGGCAATCCTGAACTTGCCAGCTAAATGAAAACAAACTGGAAGATCCTTTCTATTTAAGAGTAAAAGGATGAATTCTAGCCGAACAATATCAGATACCGCAAAAACATTTGCATCTGAGACCTTGTCCCTGTTATGGCTAACACTCCCTTGCAAACCGCAGGGATGTTTAGATAGGCGAACCAAAGGTAATCAGGGGCAGGCCACTGACCTCAAAGATGGCTGTTCCGAGTGATAAACCTGGCCGCTCTGGAAGAAAATAGATCCGGAGGTGGACACGTCCGAATTGATTCGTACTCCGACTGGAAAAAAGAGAAACTCAGTAAACCAGTCTTGGCGAAGCCATGAGGGGTAAAGAGGAACCCTCGACACCACTCTATCTTGTTCTTCCGGAGAACTTTGAGACCCAAAGGTATCGGTGGAAAATGGAATCAGATTGAAATCAGTTGGACGACAAACGCATTTCCCTGTAAATTCTTGTGGGGATGCCAACTTGAAAAGCACCAGTATGTGCTGTTCTTCTTGGTCGCGAAAAGACCAGATCTGGATGCAACCCTTTGCCTAAATTTGAATCCACATTCCGTAGAAGAAAACTCACTCGAGAGTGGAAATTGTCGTCCTGCTGAGAGTGCCTGCCAGACTGTTTCTTGTACCAGGAACGTGGAATCGCCAGAAAGTTGTGTGCGTTGTATCACTCATGCACATAGATCACCGGCTTCCTGAGGCAACAAAGCTGATCTAGCCCTTTGTGTTTAGTGACATAGAGTACAACAGTTGTATTGTCTATGCGCCACAATACAGTTGTCTCCTCGAAATTATTGCGTAACAAAATTGGAGGGCAAGGAAGATGGCTCTTCGATCAGCAGGATGATGTACCAAGCCCCATATGAGGGCTCCATTTCCCGAAGACCTTCAGCCCCTAAATAACGCTCCCCAATTCCTGAGGGATGCGTCCATGGTGATTGTGCAATTTGATACCTTTGTGAGGGAAAAAACACGCCTTGTGTACAAATTTCTGTCTTGGATTCACCCAAGAAAAAACCTCTCGCATCGAGGAGTGATTGTAATGAGATCTTCAAATGAATCGGAGACATGAAACCACTGTTTATGCAGTTGCTTTAGCAGCTTTATCCTGTGCAGAAGGACACCCACAGGAAGCAGGTAATGAATGTAATGAAATAGACTAATGTACATAAAAGAAACAGCAAGAAAGAGCTGCAGGCATCTCATTCGCAAGAGACAAACACCCTTGCTGAATTTGCATTGACTGTTGTTCCTAGAAAATCCTGTGTCGTAACTAGGAATAATTAGGACTTGACATGGTATATTGATAAAAACCAGGCATTGAAACAGTGACTGCAAAGTCTGGATGTGCTGGATTGCTTATTAAGAAGAGTGATCCTCCTTAAATAAACCTGTCTCAGAAATGATGAATGCGTATGTATTGCAGACACAGATAGGCTGCCAGAATCTACATAAGAATCACGTGGAGTGGACCGAGAGTCCTGACAAGATAGGCCTGTGATAGAAAATGGATATAACTTAGAGTATAGATCAGCCACGTCTCGTGCTGTGGAAGCATTGTCACCTGAACCTTGACACTCTGGAGGTCGAGTGCACATGTCAGGTCCTCTGGCAGTAACATTTGAAAAACCTTCTTGAGGTACAACCTTTGAAAAATGTTTGCGCAGAGATGACAAAAATCTGGCGCTACATATCTGACCAGCTAGTTGATGAGGATCTGAGAGGAAAAAAACCTAACTCCTTATTAGATTCAGAACCACTCCGACGGTCCCTGATGTATCCATAAGTCAATATGTGAATGACTCGCGCAGATGAGGTGAATGCGGTCACCATGAAGGCGTAGCAGACAGGAAATTGCCAAATTCTAGAGCATGCTCTTTTGACATCACAATTAGAATTTCCCATAGATAATCGCATTGGTGACCAAATTAAATCCCAGAGATATGCCACCCTTATCCCACTTGGAATAGAGTCATGATGGGCTTTAAAGTAAGTCGTAGTTTCCTGGAAAAATGACTTCCTGTATACGATTTAGAGTCGAATCATACAGTTGCATACCAGATACTGGGTGGAACCTCTTGGATTAAAATGTGAAAACTGTTCTCGGGCACCCCAAAGAGTTGATTCCCGTACTGTGGAGAATCGAAGGCGCGGTATTGTCTGGTCAATATGATGGCCCCGAAGTAACAACTATAAAAAGGTACGGCCATTATCTCAGTATGGACTTGTGGGCGAGGAACTAAGGGTTCTTCTAACCCTAACTCCGCAACACAATACTGCAAAACTTGGAGATGTAATGTACACTGCACGGTGTTTTGTTGATGATTATCTTTTTTCCATCCTTTTTGTTAAAAATTGTAGAAGCGCCAGTGTAGGGGTATTCAAGGCTACGCACATTCTGTGCCCCTATGTTAAAATTGATCCTGTCCAGAGAGCTAAAAGATTGCCAGAGAGTCACCAGCGCCGATCTTTTGGCTTAAGCAGAGCTCAAAATCTCTGTCAATACAATATTTAAAGAGAAAGAAACCTTCCGCCTCTATCCTGGTGACAAGGGCTTGACGAAAGCGCGTCACAGTTCCTTACATGAGGAGGGTAAATCCGTCAACATCCGCCGGAGGATAGAAGAATAAAGATTCATGCAAGATCTCGTATCTTGCTGAAAGGAGGCTACGATTAATAAGTAGGGTAAAGGAACACTGTACATAAGCCCAACTGGATCAAGCGTCGACTAACCTGACCATGGACTGGGTCCAGCAGCAGAGAGGTCAACAACAAAAAAACGTGACCCTCAGTGTCCGCATAGGAAAAACTGTTGCAGACTTAAACTACTGTGGAGGTGACCGCTGACGCTGTCAGTCTACAAGCCCTCCGTAGACGTACTTCTTGTTGGCAACTAAAACTGATCCTTAACTTGGCCAACATTCCACAATAAAACTTACCATCATTTAGGATGATTGATGAATCGAGTAGTTTGTCGACTTAGAAAGTCGTCGACGAGCCTGCTAGTGAGTAAGGTGAACTGTCGTCAATGGGCCAACTATTTACGGACCTAAAGCCTGCGTGCCAACTGCTGATGTGCCGACTGTTAATGGCCCCAACTGCACTGTTTATAGGCCCACTGTTGACAGCCTAGAGATGCCAGGCCCACTGTCAATGGCCAACTGCCGATGGATCACATGTCAGAAGGGCCACTGTCATTGGCCACTGGTATTGAGCCAACCGTCGCCAAAGCTTTCAGTTGACTATGTCAGCTGAATAGGCTCTCGAACGCCGACGAGACTCTTCACCGTCGACGAGGCACCTCACCATCGACGAGGCTCCTCACCGTCGATGATTGCTCTTCAGCGTCGACGAGGGACACCCTGCACCGTCGACGAGGCACCTCACCGTCGACGAGGCATCTCACCGTCGACGAGGCATCTCACCGTCGACGAGGCTCTTCACCGTCGACGAGGCACCCCACCGTCGACGAGGCACCCCACCGTCGACGAGGCCCCTCGCCGTCGACGAGGCATCTCACCGTCGACGAGGTTCTTCATCGTCGACGAGGCACCCCTCCGTCGACGAGGCTCCTCACCGTCGACGAGGCTCCTCACCGTCGACGATTGCTCTTCAGCGTCGACGAGGGACACCCTCCACCGTTGACGAGGCTCGCCGTCAACGAGGCTCGCCGTTGACGTAGCTCCCTCGTCGTCGACGAGGCTCGTCGTCGACGAAGCCCCCTAGTCGTGGACGATGCTTCCCGTCGACGATGCCACCATCACCGTCGACGTTGCTCGTCGTCGAAGCGGCAAAACTCGTCGTCGAGGCTCACCATTGACGAGGCAAAATTGCATTCTGTTAAAAGGCTGTTGGTCGACGAAGCTCTTTGTCGGCTGCGCAGCTTCCTGCGACTTACAACCAGTGCATAAGAGGGCTCTGTCAACAGGATCCTGTAGCCCTGTGACACCGTTGAGCACCAGTGACGGCAGAGATTGCAGTCGTAGAATACCAAGAGCGTCTAGTCAACAAGCTGGCACGTTCTCAGAAGAAAAGTGCACAGAACGAGTCTAAACGCCTGAGAGCAAATCTCGTGGGCGCAGATGTGGGAGGCAGACTCGGAGTAGGTCAAAGACCCTTTACCTTTGAAGCAACCTCAGCTGGTGAAGTAAAGCCAAAAACATCAATGCACATAAAGGCGCCATATAAACCTTGAAAATCCTCCCACATCAGAAGGGGGGTAGTCAATCACAAGAACATCCCCTTCTTATCCTACCATGTCAGCGACAGGCAGACAAAATGATCCATGGAAACGGTCTCAGCTTTCCACCAGTGACACAGGGTCAACAAATAGACTTCATGTGCGAAAACATCACAAAATTTAATATATATATATATATATATAAAATAAATGAAGAAACCGAGCAGAGCTCAGGGAGACTCCCTGCACACGACGTGCGGTAAAAAATCTGACAGCATGAGCCTCTGGGGGGAACCTTCTCGTGGGTGCTGTCGCCTGATTGGCTGCAGTTTGGGCTATACAAAATGACAGGGATAGTCACTAATGTGGAAGTTTTTTCTACTGTAGCTTTGGCTACTTTACTTCCTGGTTTGTTTTTTATTGGTATTTACTATGTATTTATAACATATTATTGCTTTTTTATATACCGTGGGACTCCCACTCCGACGACGGGGAATGATTCAGGCATGTGAATCTATGAAAGACACCCCTAATACTGGAGAATCTGAGTTTCTGTGGTCTGGATCAGGAAGAACCCGAGGTCTCTGGGTGTACCCTGACACCGCTGGCTTACCGGTGTCTGTGCCGGTTCTGAAAAACCCAGTACCTCAAGCTGGCGAAAGCAGCGCGCATGCGTTGCTCTTGTCATACGAGAGCTTCTTGGAATCAATACAGATTCCAAAGCTCTCGGGCAGAG
The DNA here is from genome assembly GCF_964261635.1 of Lissotriton helveticus. Lineage (NCBI taxonomy): Eukaryota > Metazoa > Chordata > Amphibia > Caudata > Salamandridae > Lissotriton > Lissotriton helveticus. Next base: position 1,814,062,894 of record NC_136061.1, on the reverse strand, counting down.
TTGAAGCCCCGCCCATCTTTTTCATTGGTTTGCGTCATCTTGCATGCAAAACCCTGGCTTCTTATTGTAAAGGAGGCGTGTTATTCCCTCCTTGTTGCCGCATTGTCTCCTTTTGGCCACGCCCACTGGGATTTGATCTTTTACCGGCAGCGTGACACTCTCTCCTTCATTAGGCCCTATGCACTTTTTTTTCTCACTCAGCTTTTGCAAAGTCAGCTGTGTGTTTGCTTTCGCATCGCACTTTCACTTAAAGTGAAAGCGCGATGCAAAAGTAAACACGGGTTTGACTTTGCAGTACCGCGCTTGTTTTTACTCTTGTGACTACCTTCCAGCTGGCGGTAAAAGACGCAAACCCCATCACCCGTCATCCAATGCCTCTTTTCTACCTCCCTCCAGGACATCATGGTGGAGTTTTCCTTGTCCTTACTCACCTTTCAAAAAGAATTCTTGTCAACTGAGAACGGCAATGATATGGAAGACCCTCGCTCCTCAAGTCGCTCCCAGCGGTGTTAGTCCTAGCTCATGCCCTGCCTCAGCACACCTGAGAGCGCTTCAGCTACCAGTGCTCAAAGGGACAAATGAATCTGTAACAGCGGCACGAAACCAGGCTCAAGGCTGAGGCAACATATAGAGACAGTGCCCTCAGATTAGCTGCACTAGACGTGATCCCCACCTGTTCTGCAGCTAAATGACACTTTATTGTCACTCCTCAATAAGAACTAGACTGTACCAAAGGAATGCCGGAAGGAGCCACAGGAAGCGACGTGATCGTGACGCAAGATTCGGCCGGGTGGTTCTTGTCGGCGGAAGTCTTCTCACCATAGCTGCGGTGCACGGAGACGAGGGATGGTGGGGTCACAGGAAGCTAATCACTCTTGATGCAGTGAACAGTCCGGGTGGTTCTCACCGGCAGAAGTCAACTCACCAGAGTCGTTGTGCACAGGAAAGACTGCTCCAAGGGACCACAATCTACTCACCAGCATCGGCCCTTTCATATGGCCGGGTCACATGAGTCTTCCAGCTGTCTCGGATCAAGACACTGGTGAGAGGAACCAACGGAGGCGGGACACGCAGCAGGTACATTTCTGTGCCAAGTGCACCTCTGCATTGTATTGCATTGTGATACACTTGTATTTCTACTACACTCGTTACTTGGAGGTAATGCCAAAGCATCCTGAAGGGAGAAATCCTGTTTCCTCAAGCTATGTGGAAAGCCGCGGCCACGCTATGCAACCTCTGTTCCTGCAGGCCTGATCTAGCAGGGGCTACAGTGATGTGCCATATTTTTGTGTGAGCGGTACAATCAAGTGTTGCAATACATATTGACAAAGTCACCCAGTATTTTAGTTGCAATGGAATCCCCAGCCATTCATTGGTTTACAGCTACAGTTAAAGATGCAATTTCAAAATCTATATGCACAGTCAGGGCGTATAGACTTAAATTTAAAAACACACAACAATAAAATACACAACTTTCAGGAGTGCTAAAGAAGAACGGTGGGGCATATCATGAAGACAATTATCGCCGCTTTAGCAGCCGTTTTCGGCCGGAAAGCGGCGAGAATTGTATCGCCCTATAAGCAAGGTCACGCTATCGCGTAAATCCTTGCCTTAGCGCCCTGTCCCTGAACGCCCAGCATTGCATCTCTAATGAGATGTAAAGTGGGCGTTCCGTCCCAAAATACCGTGAGAAATGTCGCTGAGCGACATTACTCCTATTTACAAGCTGCACGCTAAAGAGCATAGCGATAACAAAAGTAGCGCTAACCTTGGTTATCGCTACTTTCCTTACGCCTGCTCTCAGGTTGAATTAGCCATAATATCCAATGGAAGGTGGATATTATGGCTAAGTATGGTATGCCCTTTCATCAAGGTATTGCCGTTCCCAGTGCAATTATCGCTGGATTTCCAGCGATAATCACAAAGTTTTGTGGCTAATGGTTGGATTTCTATCGCATTGGAGATAAGCGTTACTGATAGCACGCTATCTCCGTGATAGAAACCAGCGGTAGCCGGCGATAATTATCCTAGCGCTAAGTGCGCTTAGCGATAATTTTCGCCGGTTGTTGATGATATGCCCCTTAGTCACTTATCAGTAAGAATGGTTTTGAAGTGTGAAGCTCTTCTAGATTCACATGCGGTGCATTATTTGACCACCTAGTGGTTGCGTCTGAAAGTATTCACTTACAAACTTTTTCTAATTGTACGTCGACATAGGCAGAGTACATATGATTCCCTATGACATGAACCATAAGCTGACAATGCCCGTTAATATAACCTCCATTTTAGATATTTTTTTTGTCCTCTGTGCTTTATTCTCCTCATTCGTTCAGGAGGCGGAGCGGTCACATCTATCTTTCTCAGTGAGCTGGGTTTTTTGCCTCCTCTCTGGGCGAGTTTCTCTTCTTTTTAATCCATGTATACTTTCTCTTCAGATCAGTCTTTATCCCACCTGTCCGACTTGCTTTTGGGCAGCCTACCGACAGCTTGACAGTCTGTCGGTAGGCTGCTCGTGTGTGTTACTTTTACAATACTTTTTACGCTTGTGCCACATTTTTGTATTAAATGACTACCTACAGTGCTCATTTTAACTCCTTTTAATTCTGCTCATTTCACCTTTGATCTCCTGCTGCAGTCCACCGCGGCGTTCTGTGCCGATTGAGCAGAGGGAGGTGGAGACGCTCTGATTCGTCAGGACTTCCCACTGAGTTAGCAGCCTAGTGATTCAAGGAATGGCCATGAATTGGCATGCTGGGGCGGACTCGCGCAGAGGGCGCACCACTGGTGCACTAAAGGCACGCCCATCTGTGAACGTCTGCGACTGTACTGCGCCATGCGCCAGGACCCCTGGTTCTAGCACCAGGGAAAAGGGCCACTCCCTTATTCCAGAGAACAGCTCCTCAAAGTGCGGGAACAGGGTAATATTGCAGCCTGTCATTTCTCCCTCAGCTTGAGAGAGGCCATGACCTGCTTGCAACGGCGTGTTTCTTTCCGGGTACCTGCTGTTGCTGCTGTCCGGAGTTCCCTGGCTCTCCGCTGCTGTTGTCCGTTGGGCTCTTCCTCACCACCGCGGGACCTGCTTGTGGCGCCCAGCGCGCTCCCCTAACATCGCTGGTCTCCTCCCCCTGCCGCAGCCTCTGACCACCAGTGCTGCCGCCGAGCGGGGGAGTTGAAGACCACAAGCCCCAGAAGCCTCCGCGACCTGGACGGAAGTCGCGTCGAGGCTGAGCGCGCCAGGAGGCGCACAAAAAGGGGCATCCCTTGCTGGGGAGTGGGCGTGTTTCTTTCCGGGTACCTGCTGTTGCTGCTGTCCGGAGTTCCCTGGCTCTCCGCTGCTGTTGTCCGTTGGGCTCTTCCTCACCACCGCGGGACCTGCTTGTGGCGCCCAGCGCGCTCCCCTAACATCGCTGGTCTCCTCCCCCTGCCGCAGCCTCTGACCACCAGTGCTGCCGCCGAGCGGGGGAGTTGAAGACCACAAGCCCCAGAAGCCTCCGCGACCTGGACGGAAGTCGCGTCGAGGCTGAGCGCGCCAGGAGGCGCACAAAAAGGGGCATCCCTTGCTGGGGAGTGGGCGTGTTTCTTTCCGGGTACCTGCTGTTGCTGCTGTCCGGAGTTCCCTGGCTCTCCGCTGCTGTTGTCCGTTGGGCTCTTCCTCACCACCGCGGGACCTGCTTGTGGCGCCCAGCGCGCTCCCCTAACATCGCTGGTCTCCTCCCCCTGCCGCAGCCTCTGACCACCAGTGCTGCCGCCGAGCGGGGGAGTTGAAGACCACAAGCCCCAGAAGCCTCCGCGACCTGGACGGAAGTCGCGTCGAGGCTGAGCGCGCCAGGAGGCGCACAAAAAGGGGCATCCCTTCCCGCGTCGCGGGACGCGCGCGGGCAGGCGCCGGGCTAAGCCCAGGCAAAGGGCGGGCCCTCTTAGGCCCTCAGAGGCCTGAGGAGCCGGGCCTGGGCCAGAAACTCTGCATCATTGCCTATTGCATACGGACATGGTCACAACTGAACTGTAAGTAGGTGACTCATCCGTCGTTCTTATCATTCGTAACCTTCAAGACTTTGATTTTCTGGGAACAAGTGTTGTGTTTGTTATTTATACCCCCTGCCTTACTTCTGGGTATCCGTTGGGTCTGCCATGAGTTGCCCAGAAACTAGAAGCAGGGCTGCTGCTGTAAAGAAATTGACTGGCACCTTGGATGACTTCATTGTTCGGACTAATGCTTTAATCGATGAAGGGATAGTAATCATGGATAGGAGGGTGTCCCAGGACCTAGCCGCAGCGAGACGATCCTCCCTAGGTCTCATCGCTAAAGCTCGTACTCCTAACAATGTTTCCGCTTTGGGCAATCCTATAAATGTACATACTGATAGGGGTCATGTCGCCCCAGGCTCACAGGAGGACCTGGAGGCTACACCTAATCTTTCTCTGCTTGTGACTAGCACCTTAGTTGAAAAGGAGACCGATATTTTAACTATAGCTAGTGATTTAACCCATAGGGGTTTGAAAGAGGGGGCGATCCCTAAACAAAAGATTAATACTCAAAAAATTGTTAAATCTAACACGAGCAAAGGGAGAAAGGTAGATACTAGCAAGAATAATGACCCGGCCACACCTGAACCTGTGCCTCCGAATTCGAACATCAATCGAGTTCTCCATACTAGTGATCATGGGGTAGTCCATCATTGCAATGTTGGCTTACCACTGAGTCTTCCAGATGATACTGCCCTAGATAGCAGTCTGGAGGATATTTTGGATTTAAGCGGCGCTGTCACGAATCTAGATGAAGGTAGCGAGGACAATTGTAGCCTAAATATGGCTAATAATAACATCTTGGTCATGTTAAAGACCCTCCTCGAACCAATTGAGGTTAGGCTACGGTGTTTGGAAACCATACTAAAAAACATCCATAAAGATATAAGTGCCCCTAGCTTTAATCTAGATAATAGAATTCCATCTGGAACAAACCAAATGACTAGGCCGCCACCAGCTGCTAAAAATCTAACTATCACAAAATCACTGCCAAAAACCATACCAATCCCTAAAACTCCTGTTCCGACTGATATAGTAGTGCCAGTCCAAGAACTTCCTAAACCACCACATGATAAAGATAAAGATAAGCCCAATAAGCGGGATGTCCGCAGAAATATACATTTACCCCCAAAAGCCGCACCATACGTTGTGGTCCTCACAGGAGTCCCGCAATTAAATGATAATTCTAATGAAAATAATAGCGGACTTGTAAATAAAACCATCCATTGGTTGAATGATAATTACCCTCTGCCGTCAGCAGTTAAAAGTAATATTCTGATGGTTGAAAGGGCCCCATGGATTGGGTACAATAAAAAAAGGGCACACGGCGATTGTGTGGTAATAACATTTGAGAATCCATTGACTGCTAAATATATTACTACAAGACCCCCTAGAAATCATGGTCTCTCTGTTACGGCTAGGGCATTATCTTATTTTTATCCTGAGGGCGAACACCCTGACAATAGGTGGAGTTGGACTAGGGACAACAGATATCAAGGGGGCAATACGGGTTGGGCTCCCGATAGAAATCAGTATAATACGCAAGGAGGAGGGAGAGGAGAGGATGGTTGGAATGTAGTGAAATATAGATCAAGGTCCCCTCATTATCGACCACAGAGTTTTGACCAAGGATGGTTGGGCAACCCACAATTCCCTCCAATCTTCCCGTGTTTCAACCGGTTTGATTGTTTGGAAGCGGTGGATTGACTCCCAACGAGGAAAAATGAGGTCTTAAGGTCATCTAAATCTGTGCATCTGGGGCCTATAACATCTCTGGGGCATGATGTGACTCAGGAACTATATGTTGAACCACAAGTAACCCATGGGGTGGATGAGACTATACTAGGGAGTCTCATCAGTGTCACTGGAGCTATTCTCGAAGAGCCACCTACAGAAGAACACTGTAAGGTGGTTTTTTGGAATGTGGCAGGACTAAAGCAGAAAATTTTAAACCCGTCCTGGTGTAATGTTATTGCTGAAGTAGGTATATTAGCTTTACAAGAAACCTGGACCACCACAGCAATACACCTTAATGGTTACAGAACTTATTTTACACCTGCAGTGGGGGGAGCACACGGAAGACCAAAGGGGGGACTGTCCGTGTATATTTCGAACCTCCTAGTTACCGATAAAATTACTTTTCTTCCTGGTTCCAGTTATTACCAGAAAATTGTCATTGATACAAGGAAGGGTCTTACGATTGTCCTTTTTAATTTTTACAATAACTGTCTAAGTAGCGTAATTAAGGATGTTTTTGCTAATATAAGCACAGATATACAGAATGTTTTTGAGGAAAAAAAGGGTGAAGTCATGGTATTATGGGGGGGTGATTTTAATTGTTCTTTGTGCAAAAAGGGCCAGAAGGGTATTTGCGGTCTGATGTTGGAGCAGGACATCAGCTTGACGCATTTTGAACATACCCTTCTAGGTGATTCATTAAATGAGATGATTTTTTATTTTGATCTTGGTTTTACGAATGAGCTAGCCCACCACACAATGCCATTTGTTCCAACATTTGTGGGGCGGGGGGCTTCGACTACCATTGATTTTAGCCTCTGTACAAGTAGCTCGGCGGGCAGACTGATTAGCTCTAGTATCATGAACTTACCCTTAAGTGACCACTACCCACAGGTACTAAAAATGGAGAATCTTTTTTCCGTTGTGGATCATGCTGTAGGTCCCAATATTAAGGCGCCGGACGTGAATCTAGGTACCCAAAATGGATATAGCCTTAAATGGAGTAGAGTGGTCCCGGCTGATTTTCTTTTCAAATTAGTGAATAAGTGTAGGAGTAATTTTTTGACCTGCCTGAACGAGCATGCGGACAGTGATGAAATTTTAAATAATTTTTATATTATTTCTATTGCAATCAAGGAGGCGCTGTGGGTTGCAAAGAAAAACTCCCTAAAGCACAATAGAAAATGGTTTGATAATAAATGTACTACTGCCCTATCAAAGCTTAGACAAGCGATCCATAAAACACCGCGGGATGTAACTCGAATTAGAATCCTGAGGAGGGACTATAACACAGCATTGAAGGATAGGAAGGCGGCCATAAGAAACGAGGCTTGGGATGATCTATGCGAGGCGTCACAATCAAAAGACCCGGCAGCTTTTTGGAGGGTAATTAATACCCCGCTCCTCTATGAAAATAAGGCACGGATGGAAATTGCCATCCCTGAAGATGAGTGGGTGGCGCATTTTTCCTCGCTCTATAAGGCTGTGGAACCAGTCTGTGACATAAGTCAGGACTTTACGTGCCCAAACATAGATCCAACCCAAGTACTGGTCGTAACCCTGCCCGAAGTTCTGGCGAGCTTGAAGGCAACCAAAGGGGGTAAGGCTGCTGGACCCGATGGTATACCAGCAGACCTCTATAAGGCCAACACTGAATTATGGGGGCCTTTGCTTGTCCAGCTTTTTAACGTTGCTCTGGCTAAGGGCTTAGTTCCTACCTGGCTTACATCGATTATAGTCCCAATATTTAAGAAAGGGGATAGGCAGAATTGCATGTGTTACAGGCCAATTTCCTTACTGGACTCATCTATTAAAATTTTAGGGAGAGTTGTTTTAGATAAATTGCGAATCTGGTCAGAAGAGAATGGGGTGCTATGTGATTTTCAATTTGGGTTCCAAAGAGGCTTAGGGACTATAGAACAAGGATTGAATTTGTTAATCCTCCAGCAGAAGTATGTAAAGGTTAAAAAACAACGTCTATATCTCACCTTTGTTGACTTATCGTCAGCTTTTGACTGTGTTTCACACAATAAATTGTGGTCAATTATGACTGAGTTGGGGGTAGACAATGCCATTATCTGCTTCTTGCGAGATCTATATTCCGGGGCCAATGCAAGTGTCCGTTTTGGGAATGATGGTGAATGCACTAGACAATTCGGGATTGGTCGGGGTGTACGTCAAGGATGTGTTTTAGCCCCATTTTTATTTTTGCTCTACATAAATGGCCTGGAGAAACGACTGGTGCAGGAGGGTAGGGACATGCCTATGGTGGGTGGAAGGCCTGTCCCCGCCTTGATGTACGCGGATGATGCCGTTTTGATGGCACGAACTCCAATGGCGTTACAAACCTTGGTCACCTCTTTTAACAGTTTCATGCTTGGCTTAGACTTAAAGATTAACTGCTCAAAAACACTGTCCATGTTTTGTGGGCCAAGATCAAACAAGCATTTGAAACCTATTTTTATAAATTCCAATCCCCTGGAAAAGACCTCCACTTTTCCCTATTTGGGAATTCTGTTTCATGAAAGTGGGTCATGGACTAGTGCAATCCAGGCTAGATCTCTGTTGTTCTCCAAAACTATTATGGCCTTAAAATGCTTTATGAGAAAATTAGGGAAAAAACCCATAAAAGAGATTTTAACTATTTATAGGGCTACCTGCTTAGCAGTAGCCACCTATGAATCAGGGCTGTGGGGTTACTCAAATATTAACACAATTCAAACTATGGAAAATAAATTTTTACGCCACATCCTGTCTGTACCTGAGAGTACTGCAACTATGATATGCCATGTTGAATTGGGAGTAATTTATGTTACTGATACGATCAAGATTCAGCCAATCCTTCTTTGGCACAGGGTGTGGACAAATGATGAATGTCTGGTTAATCGGGCTATTTTAAAGGACGTTTTAGTATTGGACAATATCAATGATTCCAAATGGATATGCTATGTCAAGAACTTTCTCAGTGAGATAAATTGTGTTCAATACTTCGAGGACCCACCAACTATGGCATACATATCGAGAAGAGACTTGAAAAATTTGTGTATTGCCCATCTTAGGGACAAAAGACACTTAGAGGAGGCAAGAAAAAAGACTGTCTCTGCTCACCAGGACATTTTATGTGGAGATAAATTACAGCCATATCTGTCCCTATATATGTCTAATCATGAACGTTTCCTTTTAACCCGGTTTAGACTCAATATTGTTTTTAGAGTCTTGTCCTTTCCTGTGATGAATTGTTGGCTGAAAGAACTACCCTTTTGCCCATGTGATGATGTCTCCCCACAGTCCGATATTCATATTTTATTCTTTTGTAAATTTTATACTTTCTCTCGGAAGAAACTTATCATCCCGATTCTCAAAGACTTAAACATACGTAGATGTCGCTTAGCGTTCTTTGAATGCCAGAAAATGGAAACTGTTTTTATGGTAGCCTCTTTGGGCGAATTTTTTAAATCTACTTTTAAATGTCGTAAATCGATCTCAATGAATTAACCTCCTTATTGTACATATGCATTTTAAACAACGAATATATGACTCCCGTGTAAAACTGTATTTTCCTCATGCTACTTTTATGGTTATTTTGTTTTTTAACCGAATAAAGTATTTTGAACTGAACTGTGCCGATTGAGCAGAGGGAGGTGGAGACGCTCTGATTCGTCAGGACTTCCCACTGAGTTAGCAGCCTAGTGATTCAAGGAATGGCCATGAATTGGCATGCTGGGGCGGACTCGCGCAGAGGGCGCACCACTGGTGCACTAAAGGCACTCCCATCTGTGAACGTCTGCGACTGTACTGCGCCATGCGCCAGGACCCCTGGTTCTAGCACCAGGGAAAAGGGCCACTCCCTTATTCCAGAGAACAGCTCCTCAAAGTGCGGGAACAGGGTAATATTGCAGCCTGTCATTTCTCCCTCAGCTTGAGAGAGGCCATGACCTGCTTGCAACTCTCAGCTCTTCTCCTTAGCACTGGGCTTGACGATAGCTCAGGATGCTCCTCTCTCTTTCTTTAGCCGAGAATAACCTCTGGATTTCTTATTAAGACCAGATCACTTATTCAAAATAAAATTGAGGTGGCTGACTTTATTGCTTTCCATGAGCCGGACTTTGTGTTCGTTATGGAGACCTGGGGGAAGGACCCATCAGGTCCAGATCAGGTTGATGCTATTCCTCTGGGATATACCATCACCAGGCTTGATAGAAATGGAAGAATTGGGGGGGAGGGACTGGGCATTATATATGACCTCTTATACTTGCCTTATAGAGCCCTTGTATATCCCTACAACTCCCAGTGAAGCACTAGCCTTCTCGCTGAAAGTGCTCCCGACCGAATATTTAGCTGGAATCCCTGTCTGCCGCAAGGACGCAGGTCTTCCTTTACCTTGGAGTTCGCTCAACTAATAGAATCCTTTCTTGGGAAATCTAACCTCTCCTTTTTGGGGGATTTTAACTTTCATCTAGACAGCAATCTTTGTAAAGTCTTGCAGGTTTTTAAACATACGCTGCTATGTTGTGGAATCGCACAATTAGTAAGGAGAGCTACCCATGATGCAGACCACATTCTTGATGGCATCATGACCAATGGCATTATGAGCACCGTCTTAGGGTTGATGAACCTCTTCCCCTTCTTTGGTCTAACCACCATGCAGTCCCTTTTTCCCTTTCCTTTCCCTCCATACATGAAATTGCTCCAGGGGGGTATCAATAAGGTGTTTAAAAGAAATTGGAAAGGTATAAGTAAAGAATCCTTTTTACAGGCTCTTAAGAATCATAATTGAACAGACCATAACGACACTGATCTGGCAGCTACAGAGTTTTTGTCATGGCTTAGGGCAGCCATTGACTCTCTTTCTCCCCTTAAAGAACCCTATGTATGTAGAAAGAAGCTTACCTCTCCCTGATTCTCAGAAAAGCTTGTCACTGGCATGAGTGTGCATGGCTTAAACACTATAGACTGTTTGAACGAGCCAGCTATAAGCCCTTTCTAGTAGAATATACAGCAGCCATTAGGCTAGAGAAATCTCTCTCCTGCAATCAGAACATTGTATCATTCAAGTTTTCTAGGGATCTTTTTAAACTGATCAAAATTTTATCAACACCTACTGTCTCCTCCAATACTGAGAGTTCTCAGGTCTTCTGTAATCGTATTAGAAAAAAAATTCACTACAAACTTTTTACATCAATTATTTCTTGGACAGCCTCAATTCGGAGAACTCCATCCCTGCCCAAAAGAATAACTACACGGCCCCTAGCCCTCCACAGACCAAGAGCAGGGATTATTGTTTTTCTGCTTTTTCCCCTCTGTCCCATGAACTGTCCAAACAGTTTCTCGAAGTGTTAAATCAGGCTCTCCATTTGAACCCTGTTCGCCCTAACTGATGCAGTTGGGAGGGGATATCATCATTCCCCACCTCACAGCAACTCTAAATAAGGCTATCTTCTCTAGATGCTATCCCCAAAGCTAGAAAACTGTGATTGTTAAGCCTCTGCTTAAATAACCCAACTTGGACCCCTCTGAACAGAAACATTATCGGCCCGTTTCTTTGTTACCTGTCCCACTAAGACCCTGGAGAAACATCAAAATATCCAGTTGATGACTTATTTAGAACAACAGCATCTGCTGGCCACTTCCAAGTATGGATTTGGGAGTAACCATGGGACAGAGACTGCACTACTATCTGTTTTCATGGGAAAGAGACTGCACTACTATCTGCAGTCAATAACATATGTTCCATGATTGATACTGGACAGGCTGCAGTGTTAATCTTGTTGGATCTATTCGCAGCCTTTGACACCCTTCTCCTACCAGGATGGTTGATCGCTTGCAGGAAATGGGGGTCATAGATTCAGCCTTGACGCTTCTGTCATCCTTCCTCACAGATAGGTCACAGACAGTGGTGATGGATCAGTTCTACTCTGCACCCATAGCTACTCTATATGGGGTACACCAGGGTTCACCTCTGAGCCCAATTTGTTTAACATATATGTTTCCCTGCTTGCAAAACTTATTAGATCTTTTGGGTTACAGACTTTATCCTATGCTGATGACACACAAATAATTGTGCCTATCACAGAGGACAGAGACGCCTCCGCCATCTATTTTAACAACTGCATGCAGGCCGTGGCCACCTGGATGGTAACAAACTACCTCAGACTGTATGGGGACAAAACCAACGTTTTAATCTTTCGTAGTCAACAACCTATTTGGACTCATTCTTGGTGGCCCGAAATGCTGGGTCAACTTCCCAGCCCTGCTGACTCCGCAAAACATCTTGGAGTTCTCGTTGATAACAACCTGTCATTTAATCTCCAGGGTAATAGGATGATATCATCCTGCTTCTGGGTGATTAAGACCCTTAGGAAGGTGTTTCTGTTTCTTTCCTTTCCTGCATGAAAACAAGTGGCATTGGCACTGATTATATCCAGGATGGATAACTGCAATGCGCTCCTCGTGGACATTAATAAGACTGCCAAAACCAAGTTTCAGCTTGTCCAGAATGCAGCAGCTAGACTCAACTGTTGGTATACCGAGGAAGGGGGGAGTCGGGCTCTAGAGTGCTCACAAACCTACTAAATAACTTGAACCATGAAGGACATATAACTGAACCCACACACATCAAAGGGCATGCTTTAGACCAACTATGGACCACTAACTTCTTGGTTCATAATTTAACTGTTAAGCCATGCGTGTGGTCAGACCACCACCTAGTACACTTCACATTAAGTGGTCTATCCCAAGTTAAATCCTTGACCGGCCCGAAAATACTGACCAGGAACTGGAACCGCGTCTGCTTGCCAGAGTTCCTTGACACCCTGAAATCCACACTTCCGCCTAGAACAAATAATGTTGATGAGTTGGAGACAGCTATCTCCAACTGGCAATCAAGTGCAAGTGAGATTCACACACTGCTACAAAGGAAAGAGAGAGGTATGAGGCGGCACAAGGCCTCTAAATGGTTTACCGTAGAGTTAAAATCAGTAAAACTTAAAACCCGCCAGGCAGACGGAAATGGCGGAGAACCTATTCTCCTGCAGAAAGGAAAATGTATGAAATAGCTCTAACTGATTACAAAGCTGCCATCTTGGAGGCAAGAAGCCTTCTACATGAACAGTGTCCTTAGTTCTGAAGATAAATCCAAACACATCTTCAAGATAGTTAGAGAACTTTCCAATCCCGACCGCGTCACACTGGCCATCACTCCTTCCCAAGCCTTATGTGACGATCTGAATGCTTTCTTCGTGGACAAAATGAAGGCTATCCAGAACTCCATCTCTCCTAGATCTCATCATTGGAATACATATCAGCAATTTACTAACTCAACAACACTGTCTAGCTTTCAAACATTACATTGGATCAGCTTGCAGAATTAAGAAGCGAGGTACAATCTGGCTCCCCCAAAGACCCCTGTCCCTCCAAAATACAAAAAGACATTCTTGCACAGTTCCAGATACCTTTCTCTCCCTGCTCAACCTCTCCATGGAGCAAGGGGTGGTCCCACGTGCTTTCAAAGAGGCAGTGCTAGTCCCGCTTCAAAAGAAAGCTGGGGTTGATCCTAATCTACTGAGTAATTACAGACCCACATCGCTCCTCCCATATCCTGCAAAAGTGCTTGAAGCACACATAGCAAAACTCCTCTGCACATTCATCCAAGAGACTAATTTCTTGGACTCCCACCAGGCAGGCTTCAGACCGTCACACTCAACTGAATCAGTCATCTTAGGCATAGTGGATGAACTGAAGGAGGGAGCAGGCAGGGGGTGCACACAGGCGTTGGTACTGCTCGACCTGCCTGCTTCGTTTGTTACCGTGGATCACACCATATTAGAGGATAGAATGGCAGCGGAAGGCCTGAGAGGCACAGCCTGGATTGGATGATTTCATTCCTTGGGGACCACACCCAGTCTGTTAGGCTGACACCCTTTAATTCAGACAGGATCAATACCACCTGTGGTGTACCTTAAAGCTCATCCCTTTCCCCCCACCTGTTCAACATTTATATCTGCCCCATGGTTCAGTCCCTCCAAAGCAGGAAACTGAAGGTATATAACTATGCAGATGATATGCAGTTGATATTCCGGATAGACGAGACATAGGAATCTAAGGTCATTTCCTGAAATACCATGCTTTTTATTAAAGACTGAATGAGTCACAACCATCTTAAATTAAACTCTGACAAATAGAGATAGTCATTTCTAATAACAGACTCCATCATTGGATGCCAGGACACTGGCCAGCTGCATTGGGCACCCCACCTATTCCTAAGAACTCGGTCAAAAGTCTGGGGATCGAAATTAATGCCAACATATCCATTCATGAACAGATCAGTCTGGTCACTTCCTTGTGCGTTTATTATCTAAGGACTTTCAAGAAAATCAGGAGATTCTTTACTAGGGAGGCAAGCATGGTGATTATGCTGGCCTTGATTATGTCCTGGCTGAGTTACGGCAATGCTATCTATTTGGGTCTCCCTGCCAATCAAACCCATAGATTGCAGCTGATTCAGAATCAGGTGGCAAGATTAGTTTTCCAGCAACCAAGACACTAATGAAACAGCTTTACTGGCTTCCTTTGACCCAGCTGTCTATGTTTAAGACAGGCTGCATGATTTTCAACGCACTCCACTAGACGGGCCCTAACTTTATCTCCACAAAGATTTCACGGTACCTTCCCAAACGGAATCTCAGATCAGTGTCAATGAATATGTTGACTATCCCTAGATTTAAGCGTAAGAGAATGGGTGGTTCTCGTTTCTCTGTACTCGGCCCAAAACAGTGGAATTCCCTACCAATTGATATCAGACTAACGTCTGATTACATCGGTTTCAGGAAAAAACTGAAAACTTGGCTGTTCACCCAAGTCTACTGTTAGAGTATACTTCAGGACGGTTCTACTATCTCGTATAGCGCCAGGAGCCCTTTCGGTGAATGAGCACTTAATAAATCCCCCTAACATAAACATAAACATTCTAGATCTTCCTAAATATCATTCAGTCTCTGATGCTGTTTGGAAACTGCATTGGCTTTCTGCCACTAAACGAATTACCTTCAAAGCCTTATGCATTGTCCATAAGGTTCTTCACAACACAGGCCCTGAGGGAGTTAAGCATCTCTTTCAACGATATATACCAACTAGACAGCTGTGCTCTGCTGAAAGGAATCTGTTGGTTATTCTCAGGTTTCAAAGGGTGAGATGGGGAGGAAGAGCTTTTGCTGTGGCTATATCCAAGCCTTGCAATACTCTCCTTTACTCCATCTCCTGCCTGGAAGCTCATTTTCCTTTCTGTAAGGCCCTGAAGCCTGGCGTTTTGCCTCGTAATGTCCCCTTTTAGCCCAAGGATGTTGCTCTTGCCCTCCTCAGAAGACTGACTGCATTGGCGCCTTGACGACTTCGGGCATTTATTTGCACTTTATAAATTTCCAAACCAAATTAATACAGATCTTTGACCGGGCAAATGTTTGATTTGTATTTATTCAGCATTCCGTCCATCATCTGTTCTTTTTGCATCTGTCACTGTTAGATCTGGGGGTCTCTAGTTAGCAATGGTTATCACCTTTGTCCAAATAGGGACCCTTACTTCTAAGTCAGGACAAGGGGATTACTCTCTTTAATAACCCCTGCTCACCTTCTTGGTAGCTTGGGACGAGCAGACAGACTTATCTCAGAGGTAGTGTGTTAAGCATTTGTGAATATACACAGTAATACAGTGATAACACTACAGATGGACACAACACAGGTTTTATAAAAATAAGTATTCTTTATATAGACTTAAACACAAGACCACAAACGACAAAAATCCACAATACTATACTAAAGGTTACTAAAAAGATGATAAAAGTCTCTTAATTCAAGTTGATGGTAAATGCGACAAAGTTCTCAACAAAGTTCTTGGATGCGGCACGCAAAGTGAACAAAAGGCTCGCAAAAGGGGAGATGTGTCGGTTCCGTGACCCGGGGGAACGGTTGCGTCCTTCCTCAATGCTTGCGCAGAGTATGGGACTCGTCGTGAGCCTTACCGGTGTGGAGGTGATGCGTAGATTCTCGACCTGTTGCGGTGCGCAAGATGTCGCTTTGATGCGATGCGATGCCGATGCGATGATCCAGTTGCGATGCGAGAAGATGGCGCTCTTGATACGGCGATGCGCTGACGATGCGATGGCGCCCTGGCAGCCTTGCGACGACTCTGTACTTTGGAGCCGTGACAGGCCCTGCGATGCGCTTCTCCGGAAATGTGATGACAGCTCTCTCGATGTGTCGCGCTTACAGCTTCGATGAACACACGCTTCCAGGGAGGTGCGACGAACTCTCGCTTCTCCGGCGTTGCGATGATGTCAGCTGCAGCGGCGACACGTTTCTTCTCGATGCGTCGCGCTTCCAGCTCCCACCGGCACGCAAGTGACTGGAGTCAGAATTCCCAGCAAGGAAATTCAGGAGGGAGCTGGAGGTGAAGTCTTTTGGCCCTGAGACTTCAGCAGGAGGCAAGCACAGTTCAAGCCCTTGGAGAATATTCTGTAGATGAAAGTCCTTACAAAGTTCCTTCTCCTTTCCCTTGTCATTGAAGCAACCACTGCAGGCCAACCCAGCAAACAGCACACTGGCAGAGGGGCAGTCCAAACTCCTGCAGCCTCCTTGGTTCTTCTCCTTGGCAGAAAGGTTTCTTGTTCCAGAAGTGATCTAAACTCTGTGGGACTGGGTCCCAATATTTATACCAAAAAATCCTTTGTTCTCTGAAGGCAGAGAGGCCTCTGCCTAGTTTAAACCAGTTCCTGAGCACTGTGTTTACATGACTCTTCTCTTCCTTTCACTGTGCAGGGCAGAAGCATCAGACGCCCCCCAGGAGGTGGAGCCAGCACAGGGGAGGGAAGATGCCGCTCTCGAGTACTCTGTTGACAAGATTCCCCTTCTCCTTTCACTGTGCTGGGCAGAGACATCAGACAAGCCACAGGGGGTGGAGCCCGCATTGTGGAGGGAAGGCCCAGCCCTATTCAGGTCCCAGGTGCACTCTCCCCCTCCCATCTGGAGGTAAATCTCCCTAATCACCACTGGGCTGTCCCAGACTGTCTCCTGGAATTTCCCCAGCCCTGTCACACACAAACCCAGACAAGGAATACACAAGTCAGCAGAGGCGGGCTCAAATGGTTAGGCAAGCAAATACCTACTTTCTAAAAGTGGTATTTGCAAACACAGAATATTAAAATAAACTTTACTAAAAGATGTATTTTATTATTCTGAGTTCAGGCATACTAAACTCGAATTTCTACCATGTTCCCTGAGTCAGTTAGGATTGTAGGGATGTAACAATCTTCACTGCCATTCTAGTCTATGAGACCAGGTAGCCTTCAATAGTGAAAAACGAAAATGGCTGTCATTCACTACTAGAGCATGCTACACACATCAGACCATGTCCTACCTTATACTTACAATGCACCCTGCCCTTGGGCCTACCATAGGGGTGTGTAATATGAATCAAAGGGAAGGTTTGGGGACTGGCAAGTGGGTGCACTTGGCCAAGTCGACATGGTAGTCACAGACTACACACAGGCCTTTCAATGGCAGGCCTGAGACACACTTTACAAGCTGTTTCTGTGGGTGGCACAACCAGTGCTGCAAGCCCACCAGCAGCATTTGCTCTACAAGCCCTGGGCACACCTGGTGCACTGTACATGGGGCTGACAGTAGATCAAATAAGCCAATCATGGAATCCAATCAGTATATCAATTTAACATAGGGAGCACTTGCACTGTGGCACGGATTAGCAGTGGCACAGTGCCCAAAACATACAACCAGCAAAAATATGTTAAAACAGAGGAGGCAATCCGTCAAAAATGGAAGGGAGACTCACGCCAATGATGTCAGGTCTAACAGTCACCCTAAGTGGGAAGGGTATGCTCAGACGTGGATTTCGTGCTCGCTATGCCACCAGATTCAAGCCAGCCTGGCTGATGAGAGGTGATACCCTGAAACTGGTCCCAGAATGCTTGTTTCTGGTCCAGGGATGACCTGACCTGGCAGTCCGAGCTGGACTGTTCCCATGAGGAGCAAGGTCAAGACTGATTTGCAAATGGCTGGGTCTATACTGGAATGGCATGGTATGCAACAAAAACATGGCTTTAACCCAGAACTGGTGACTGGGGATGAATGTTTGATTTGCTCAGCATTCCGTCCATCGTCTACTCGTTTTGCATTTGTCACTCTAAGTGGGAAGGGTATGCCTAGACATGGGTCCCATGCTCGCTACACCACCAGATCCAAGCCAGCCTGCCTGATAAGGGGGATAGCCCGAAACCAGTCCCAGGATTCTTGTTTCTGGTCCAGTGAGAACCAGGCCTGGCAGTTCAGGCTGGACTTTTCCAATGAAGAGCAGGGTCAAGACTGATTTTCATATGGCTGGGTGTAAACTAGAATGGTGTGGCATGTTAATGTATACCACCTTATTCTTGTATGTTTTATTTTTACTGGTATTTTCATATACAGCATATCTTGATTGGTGCATATTTTGTCCCAATCTTTTATACTAACACATAATCAAAGGTTAATATACGACCCATCGTGCCTTTAGACCTTATTATTTCTCTTTAAATATGGACCGTACTGATTGCTTGGTATAAGAAATCTTCCAATATTTCTTAGAATCTTTATCACATAGCTTTGATTCTCTAGTTCATGTTTGGGGACTAATGGAATGTAAAAAATATTTACTCATCACGACTATAACTTTTGCACACTTGTTTCGAGCTTGGGTTCTCCATGGTTCTATCTTTGATCAATCTTTTCTGATTACACCTCTCTCATTTGAATTAATTCGCTGAGCCAATAATCAGTTATTAAATACTAACAAACATCAACAATTAATTTATTGCATTGGCCTATCTGAACATGTGAAATAAGGCAGGTACTCATTTCACTACATTTGTGGTTCTTCCTGAAGAAGGCGTGTCAGTTTGTCAAAACGTGAGTAGAAAATGAAGTTTATTACATAATTGGGGAAACAATTTTCAGCCACTTCTTGTGTTAAAATAATATGATTAACTTTCTAAATGATGAATCAAGTCAGTATTCCTGTTTTTATATTATATTCAATGTTTTTTATATATTTAATATATAATGTTTAAGATGCTATGTGTTTTGTCATATATTGTTTCATATTCCGTTGCAATGTGGTTATTGTCATTATTGTTTTTCAATGGTTGTGTATTAGCCTTGTGTTATGAGTCTTGATGACATTTTCGCTTTGGGGGTTTCCTATACCCCATTGATTATAAGGAAATGAAATCCAGCTCCTTATTTTATTTTAAAGATCAAACTAATCTGTTGGCCTTCAGGGAGTCCCTAAAACTTGGCTCTTTAACAACTAACTAACTTTCATCCACTTATGTATTCCCCGGGTTGGACCTCGCCTTAGCGCCAGGAAACCTTCGGGTAGCAGCTGCGCTTTACAAATCCAGTTAACATTAACATTAACATTAAAACATATACATTTTTTCACATGTTCTTTTGGCCAAAATTTCTACAGTACAGCCTTATTTTTTAATAGGTTGCTAAGGTTTTTTTTTGCATTGATTGTCTTTTTCCTGCCCTTGGAAACAGTTATTAAGACACAGCGGGTGCTTGATATTGTACAGCGGCTACTCCGGCTAAATGCCACTCTCATAAAAGTCCAAAATTGGCTGTAACCCAACCACCTGAAACTCAACCAAGACAAGACGGAGAGTCTTTTCCTGTCTAACAATGGGCTGACCCCCAGGTTCAAGAGTGGCTAAATAACATTGACCTTCTAAAGTGCAAACTGACTCTGGCATACTGCCAAATCTCTGGGGATCACCCTGAACCCTAGTTTGAACATGAACACACATATAAATAATAAAACGAAGAGTGTTCTGAAATCTAAAACTCATGAACAAAATAAAGCCCTTCCTCGCACCGAATGATCTAGAAACGCCACATAAGCTTTGTTCCCGTCCAGACTGGGTTACGGGAATGCTGCCCTCACAGTCACAAGGAAATCTCACTGTTGAGAACCACACTAAATGCAGCAGCAAGGATGGTCAGGGACTCTAATGACACAATTACATCTCCCTCTCCCTGAAATATCTTAATTGGCTTCCGATCTAAGTCCGTTGCTGCTTCAAAACTGGAAGTCTCACCAACAGGATGCTGGACACTGCTAAACCTGTCTACCTCATGGCCAAACTCACAAAGCCAGGTCAGAAGAGAAATATAAGAAGCACCAACACTCTGCTTCTCATCCCACCCAAAAAAAATCAACAAAAAGCCCAGGCAAGCACTTTCTCAGGCAATGCCCCCAACCTCCGGTACTGCCTCCCAGTACATATCAAGACTAGCCCCTCCTTCATGACAATGAAAAGATCTTCTCCTCATTCGGCACCTAAACCCTCCGGCACTAACGCCTCGCCTATAACTGGAATCCTTACCCCAATCTATGTATGTTCCCTTAAGGATAATCTATGGTTCTAGTCTCAACACTGTTGTATACTATAATGCTGTTGACTGATAATGGCTTTGACAATGTTGTAAAGCACTCTAATACCCTCAAGTCTTGTCAGCACTATATATAACTTTAAATATATATATATTTTTTATATAAGTTACCTTTGTGACATGAAAGCACCTGTTATTAAAGAATTGGGTTAGAGTTCCCTGGATATATTTTTAACCTCGTCTGCCCTGACATCCCACTAAGAATACAAAGTATATCAGAGAGCAGCCCTCCCCCCACTAAGAGGTTGAGCCTACCTGGCAGTGAATACTCCTCCAAGTGAGAACCCAATGATGAAGCATGCCACATAAAGCATGTGGATGAGGGTTCTATAGGAACGCATGTAGTGAGCCTAGTGAGCAGTAAGGAACGGCAGCGACTGCATATTTTGAAAGGCACCTTCCACTTTTGGTTTATTGACATAACAATAGAAACATCTACTAGCATTAGGGAAGAGATTGACCTCATAACTGCTGGAAATCGATCCCCCATCCCTTATGTCTCCCCTGGGACCTCCTTCATAGCTATTTGGGGTAGTTTTCCTTAGGGTTACATAATAGTTTCCACAAAAGGAACCCACACCGAATATCTGTCCTTCTGTCCCCAACATCCTGAGGATTCTAAAGGTAACTAACATTTGCTGATTCCCCTGGAAGAAAATAGCCAACATATAGCTAAATGTAGATTTTTTTTGGGGGGGGGGTGTGGGGGGAAAAGGTGAGTGCTCCACAAAAACTGTCCATTTTTTTCCTTAAAATGTCATTAAAAAAATCTTGCTGTGCTAAAGTCACCATCTTCAGCTTTCAGGAAGATGCAGAGATAAACCCCAAAAACATTTTTTACCACTCTTTTGGCATTTTTCTATGACGTAACCCATTTTTCCTATTTGGGGTGAAAACCAGTGTGAAACTCACGGGTGGTCTACGAAAGCTATAGATTTCTGAAAAGCAAACACATTTCTGAATTCACAAGGGGTCATATGTGTAGATTCTTCAAGAAATTAAATGTTGAAATAAAAAATTCTTGAAAACAAGTAGGAAAAAACGGCTATTTGGGATACGCTTTTATCTGATTTACAAGAGCAATATACCATTATGTCCGCTACACCCTTCTGGGTACGGGGATATATAGGAGTTGTAGGTTCTTCAAAAACCCGCTGTACCCAGAGACAACAATTGAGCTGGACCACACAATGTTTTTTTTTATTGTGTACTGAGTAAAAAACAATTCATACAATGAATAGCAGTTTTTTTTAAATCAAATGCATGACAAATGCAAAAACAACAGTTGATGGACAGAATGCAGAACAATGTCATATATTCACCCCAGTACAGGACCTGGGCCCTGTTCTGCATTCTGCCCATCAACTGTTGTTTTTGCATTTGTCACCCCGAGTGGGACGGGTATGCTCAGATGTGAGTCCCGTGCTCTCCACATCACTGGAATCAAGCTATCCTGGCTGATGACGTCTTTATAGCCAGAAATCGGTCCTAGGATGCTTGATTCCAGTCCAGGGAAGACATGGCTTGGCAGTTCGGGTTGGACTGTTCCCATGAGGCACAGGATCAAGGCTGATTTGCATATGGCCATGTCTGAACTGGGGTGGTGTGGAGTGCAAAACAAAGATGGATTTAGGCCCAGATCTCTGAACTGGGGTGAATGTATGACATTGTTCTGCATTCTGTCCATCAACTGTTGTTTTTGCATTTGTCACTCCGAGTGGGACGGGAATGTTCAGACGTGAGTCCCGTGCTCTCCACACCACTGGAGTCAAGCTATCCTGGCTGATAACGGCTGATAGCCAGAAACCAGTCCTAGGATGCTTGATTCCAGTCCAGGGAAGACATGGCTTGGCAGTTCGGGCTGGACTGTTCCCATGAGGCACAGGGTCAAGGCTGATTTGCATATGGCCCTTTCTGAACTGGGGTGGTGTGGAGTGCAAAAAAAGATGGATTTAGGCCCAGATCTCTGTACTGGGGTAAATGTATGACATTGTTCTGCATTCTGTCCATCAAATGTTGTTTTTGCATTTGTCACCCCGAGTGGGACGGGTATGCTCAGATGTGAGTCCCGTGCTCTCCACACCACTGGAGTCAAGCTATCCTGGCTGATGACGGCTGATAGCCAGAAACCGATCCTAGGATTCTTGATTCCAGTCCAGGGAAGACATGGCTTGGCAGTTCGGACTGGACTGTTCCCATGAGGCACAGGGTCAAGGCTGATTTGCATATGGCCATGTCTGAACTAGGGTGGTGTGGAGTGCAAAACAACGATGGATTTAGGCCCAGATCTCTGAACTGGGGTGAATGTATGACATTGTTCGGAATTCTGTCCATCAACTGTTGTTTTTGCATTTGTCACTCCGAGTGGGACGGGTATGCTCAGACGTGAGTCCCGTGCTCTCCACACCACTGGAGTCAAGCTATCCTGGCTGATGACGGCTGATAGCCAGAAACCAGTCCTAGGATGCTTGATTCCAGTCCAGGGAAGACATGGCTTGGCAGTTCTGGCTGGACTGTTCCCATGAGGCACAGGGTCAAGGCTGATTTGCATATGGCCATGTCTGAACTGGGGTGGTGTGGTGTGCAAAAAAACGCTGGATTTAGGCCCAGATCTCTGCACTGGGGTGAATGTATGACATTGATCTACATTCTGTCCATCAACTGTTGTTTTTGCATTTGTCACCCCGAGTGGGACGGGTATGCTCAGACGTGAGTCTCGTGCTCTCCACACCACTGGAGTCAAGCTATCCTGGCTGATGACGGCTGATAGCCAGAAACCGGTCCTAGGATGCTTGATTCCAGTCCAGGGAAGACATGGCTTGGCAGTTCGGGCTGGACTGTTCCCATGAGGCACAGGGTCTAGGCTGATTTGCATATGGCCATGTCTGAACTGGGGTGGTATGGAGAGCAAGAAACATTAGATTTAGGCCCAGATCTCTCTACTGGGGTGAATGTATGACATTGTTCTGCATTCTGTCCATCAACTGTTGTTTTTGCATTTGTCACCCCGAGTGGGACAGGTATGCTCAGACGTGAGTCCCGTGCTCTCCACACCACTGGAGTCAAGCTATCCTGGCTGATGATGGCTGATAGCCAGAAACCGGTCCTAGGTTGCTTGATTCCAGTACAGGGAAGACATGGCTTAGCAGTTCGGGCTGGACTGTTCCCATGAGGCACAGGGTCAAGGCTGATTTGCATATGGCCATGTCTGAACTAGGGTGGTGTGGTGTGCAAAAAAACGCTGGATTTAGGCCCAGATCTCTGCACTGGGGTGAATGTATGACATTGATCTGCATTCTGTCCATCAACTGTTGTTTTTGCATTTGTCACCCCGAGTGGGACGGGTATGCTCAGACGTGAGTCTCGTGCTCTCCACACCACTGGAGTCAAGCTATCCTGGCTGATGACGGCTGATAGCCAGAAACCGGTCCTAGGATGCTTGATTCCAGTCCAGGGAAGACATGGCTTGGCAGTTCGGGCTGGACTGTTCCCATGAGGCACAGGGTCTAGGCTGATTTGCATATGGCCATGTCTGAACTGGGGTGGTATGGAGAGCAAGAAACATTGGATTTAGGCCCAGATCTCTGTACTGGGGTGAATGTATGACATTGTTCTGCATTCTGTCCATCAACTGTTGTTTTTGCATTTGTCACCCCAAGTGGGACAGGTATGCTCAGACGTGAGTCCCGTGCTCTCCACACCACTGGAGTCAAGCTATCCGGGCTGATGACGGCTGATAGCCAGAAACCGGTCCTAGGATGCTTAATTCCAGTCCAGGGAAGACATGGCTTGGCAGTTCGGGCTGGACTGTTCCCATGAGGCACAGGGTCTAGGATGATTTGCATATGGCCATGTCTGAACTGGGGTGGTGTGGAGTGCAAAGAAAACAATGGATTTAGGCCCACATCTCTGTACTGGGGTGAATGTATGACATTGTTCTGCATTCTGTCCATCAACTGTTGTTTTTGCATTTGTCACCCCGTGTGGGACGGGTATGCTCAGACGTGAGTCCCGTCCCATGAGGAAGATTACAGAGTAACAAAATGGTTTGTATATTCTGCCTTCTAGTGGTCAGGTCTAGAATCATCTTTCGTATTCTTTTCTGGACGCCATTAACCACCATTTATTTGGTGGTAAGTCAATCATGTGGGGTGTCAGAAGTGCGCCCTGGAAGTTCAAGTAAGTGGTTGGCATCTGTAGATTATTTTTCTCCTTGGCAACTTTAGAAGTTGGAACCTACCACTCTTCTCAATGCGTTGACCTTGCCTGATTACCCCCTCACATTTCCTGGGTGGTAGGTGAGTCACATGTGAATCCAGAAAACTCTTCCAGGTGCAAAATTACTCGTACTGGTAACCATTTTGTTTTTCACCATGAATCCTTTCTTAGATTCTCATGCTGTGCATTGATTTTGTAGTAGTATTGGTTTCCCTGAAGAGGTCAGATTGAAATGTGCTCGAGTTTGCAAACAGGTGTTGAAGTACTCTGTCCCTCCTGTGCGTCCTTTTTTATCAGGATGTCCACACAGTAGTGTTTAATGAAGGGGTGTGGATGGCCATGTGGCCACCATGCAGATGCAGCTGATGGGAATGTTTGCTCGGAAGGCCAGGGTTGCTCCCTTCTTCCTTGTGGAGAGTGCCCTGGGCCATGTAGGTAAAGAATAATCTGTCATGTGTAGCAGCTTTGCTTTCCATCATGCAATGGTTCCCTTCATTACTGGTGTGCCCTTGCAAGGATGCGAAGAATTGGTCGCCCTTTCTTAGAAATTTGGCCAGATGTACATAGCTGCTTTTAATGTACAAAGAGAAAATGCATTTCGGTAATTTGTTACTGAATTGCAATTTGCATTTGTGATTTGGTATTTGGAAAGGGCATGTTCTGGGAGTCCCTTCCAAATACCAAATCAGTATAGTATGGATTACTGTTTTGCGGTCAAATTTTGGTTACAAAAGAGTGGGAAAATGCTATTTACCAGTATGCCATCACAAATATGGGTGACAAATGCAAAAACAATAGTTGATGGAAAAAATGCAGAACAATGTCATACATTCACCCCAGTACAGAGATCTTGGCCTAAATCTATCGTTTTTTTGCTCACCATGCCATTCCAGTTTGAACCCAGCCATATGCAAATCAGTCTTGACCCTGCGCCTCATGGGAACAGCCCAGCCCGAACTGCCAAGCCAGGTCCTCCTTGGACAGGAAACAAGCATTCTAGGATCGATTTCAGGATTTCACCCCTCTTCAGCCAGGATAGCTTGATTCCAGTGTCATGGAGAACACAGGACCCACGTCTGGGCATATCCGTACCACTCGGGGTGACAAATGCAAAAACAACAGTTGATGGACAGAATGCAGAACAATGTCATACATTCACCCCAGTACAGAGATCTGGGCCTAAATCCATCGTTTTTTGGTCACCATGTTATTTCAGTTTGAACCCAGCCATATGCAAATCAGTCTTGACCCTGTACCTCATGGGAACAGTCCAGCCTGAACTGCCAAGCCAGGTCCTCCCAGGACTGGAAACAAGCATCCTAGGACTGGTTTCGGGGTATCACCCCTCTTCAGCCAGGATAGCTTGATTCCAGTGGCATGGAGAGCACGGGACCCCTGGACTGGAAGCAGGCATCCTAGGACCTGTTTCGGGGTTTCACCCCTCTTCAGCCAGGATAGTTTGATTCCAGTGGCATGGAGAGCACGGGACCCACATCTGGGCATATCCGTACCACTCAGGGTGAAAAATGTAAAAACAACAGTTGATGGACAGAATGCAAAACAATATCATACATTCACCCCAGTACAGATATCTGGGCCTAAATCCATCGTTTTTTGCTCACCATGCGATACCAGTTTGAAACCAGTCATATGCAAATCAGTCTTCACCCTGTGCCTCATGGGAACAGTCCAGACGAACTGCCAAGCCAGGTCCTCCCTCAACTGGAAACAAGCATCCTAGGACCGGTTTCGGGGTTTCACCCCTCTTCAGCTAGGATAGCTTGATTCCAGTGGCATGGAGAGCACTGGACCCATGTCTGGGCATACCCGTACCACTCGGAGTGACAAATGCAAAAACAACAGTTGATGGACAGTATGCAGAACAATGTCATACATTCACCCCAGTACAGAAATCTGGGCCTAAATCCATCATTTTGTTGCTCACAATGCCATTCCAGTTTGAACCCAGCCATATTCAAATCAGTCTTGACCCTGTGCCTCATGGGAACAGTCCAGCCGGAACTGCCAAGCCAGGTCCTCCCTGGACTGGAAACAAGCATCCGAGGACCCGTTTCGGGGTTTCACCCCGCCTCAGCCAGGATAGCTTGATTCCAGTGGCATGGAGAGCACGGGACCCACGTCTGGGCATACCCATACCACTTGGGTGACAAATGTAAAAACAACAATTGATGGACAGAATGCAGAACAATGTCATACATTCACCCCAGTACAGAGATCTGGGCCTAAATCGATTGTTTTTTTACTCACCATGCCATTCCAGTTTGAACCCAGCCATATGCAAACCAGTCTTGACCCTGTGCCTGATGGGTACAGTCCAGCCCAAACTGCCAAGCCAGGTCCTCCCTGGACTGGAAACAAGCATCCTAGGACTGGTTTCGGAGTTTCACCCCTCTTCAGCTAGGATAGCTTGATTCCAGTGGCATGGAGAGCACAGGACCCACGTCTGGGCATACCCGTACCACTCGGGGTGACCAATGCAAAAACAACAGTTGATGGACAGAATGCAGAACAACGTCATACATTCACCCCAGTACAAACATCTGGGCCTAAATCCATCGTTTTGTTGCTCACAATGCCATTCCAGTTTGAACCCAGCCATATGCAAATCAGTCTTGACCCTGTGCCTCATGGGAACAGTCCAGCCGGAACTGCCAAGCCAGGTCCTCCCGGGACTGGAAACAAGCATCCTACGACCCATTTCGGGGTTTCACCCCGCCTCAGCTGGATAGCTTGATTCCAGTAGCATGGAGAGCACGGGACCCACATCTGGGCATACCCATACCACTCAGGGTGACAAACACAAAAACAACAGTTGATAGACAGAATGCAGAACAATGTCATACATTCAGTACAGAGAGCTGGGCCTAAATCCATCATTGTTTTGCTCACCATGCCATTCCAGTTTGAACCCGGCCATATGCAAATCAGGCTTGACCCTGTGCCTGATGGGTCCAGTCCAGCCCAAACTGCCAAGCCAGGTCCTCCCTGGACTGGAAACAAGCATCCTAGGACTGGTTTCGGGGTTTCACCCCACTTCAGCTAGGATAGCTTGATTCCAGTGGCATGGAGAGCACAGGACCCACCTCTGGGCATACCCGTACCACTCGCGGTGACCAATGCAAAAACAACAGTTGATGGACAGAATGCAGAACAACGTCATACATTCACCCCAGTACAAAAATCTGGGCCTAAATCCATCGTTTTGTTGCTCACAATGCCATTCCAGTTTGAACCCAGCCATATGCAAATCAGTCTTGACCCTGTGCCTCATGGGAACAGTCCAGCCGGAAATGCCAAGCCAGGTCCTCCCGGGACTGGAAACAAGCATCCTAGGACCCGTTTCGGGGTTTCACCCCGCCTTAGCCAGGATAGCTTGATTCCAGTACCATGGAGAGCACGGGACCCACATCTGGGCATACCCATACCACTCAGGGTGACAAATACAAAAACAACAGTTGATAGACAGAATGCAGAACAATGTCATACATTCACCCCAGTACAGAGAGCTGGGCCTAAATCCATCGTTGTTTTGCTCACCATGCCATTCCAGTTTGAACCCGGCCATATGCAAATCAGGCTTGACCCTGTGCCTGATGGGTCCAGTCCAGCCCAAACTGCCAAGCCAGGTCCTCCCTGGACTGGAAACAAGCATCCTAGGACTGGTTTCGGGGTTTCACCCCACTTCAGCTAGGATAGTTTGATTCCAGTGGCATGGAGAGCACAGGACCCACCTCTGGGCATACCCGTACCACTCGCGATGACCAATGCAAAAACAACAGTTGATGGACAGAATGCAGAACAACGTCATACATTCACCCCAGTACAAAAATCTGGGCCTAAATTCATCGTTTTGTTGCTCACAATGCCATTCCAGTTTGAACCCAGCCATATGCAAATCAGTCTTGACCCTTTGCCTCATGGGAACAGTCCAGCCGGAACTGCCAAGCCAGGTCCTCCCGGGACTGGAAACAAGCATCCTAGGACCCATTTCGGGGTTTCACCCCGCCTCAGCCAGGCTAGCTTGATTCCAGTAGCATGGAGAGCACGGGACCCACATCTGGGCATACCCATACCACTCAGGGTGACAAATACAAAAACAACAGTTGATAGACAGAATGCAGAACAATGTCATACATTCACCCCAGTACAGAGATCTGGGCCTAAATCCATCGTTGTTTTGCTCACCATGCCATTCCAGTTTGAACCCGGCCATATGCAAATCAGGCTTGACCCTGTGCCTGATGGGTACAGTCCAGCCCAAAATGCCAAGCCAGGTCCTCCCAGGACTGGAAACAAGCATCCTAGGACTGGTTTCGGGGTATCACCCCTCTTCAGCCAGGATAGCTTGATTCCAGTGGCATGGAGAGCACAGGACCCCTGGACTGGAAGCAAGCATCCTAGGACCTGTTTCGGGGTTTCACCCCTCTTCAGCCAGGATAGTTTGATTCCAGTGGCATGGAGAGCACGGGACCCACATCTGGGCATATCCGTACCACTCAGGCTGACAAATGTAAAAACAACAGTTGATGGACAGAATGCAAAACAATATCATACATTCACCCCAGTACAGAGATCTGGGCCTAAATCCATCGTTTTTTTGCTCACCATGCGATTCCAGTTTGAAACCAGCCATATGCAAATCAGTCTTCACCCTGTGCCTCATGGGAACAGTCCAGCCCGAACTGCCAAGCCAGGTCCTCCCTCAACTGGAAACAAGCATCCTAGGACCGGTTTCGGGGTCTCACCCCTCTTCAGCCAGGATAGCTTGATTCCAGTGGCATGGAGAGCACTGAACCCACGTCTGGGCATACCCGTACCACTCGGAGTGACAAATGCAAAAACAACAGTTGATGGACAGTATGCAAAACAATGTCATACATTCACCCCAGTACAGAAATCTGGGCCTAAATCCATCATTTTGTTGCTCACAATGCCATTCCAGTTTGAACCCAGCCATATTCAAATCAGTCTTGACCCTGTGCCTCATGGGAACAGTCCAGCCGGAACTGCCAAGCCAGGTCCTCCCTGGACTGGAAACAAGCATCCGAGGACCCGTTTCGGGGTTTCACCCCGCCTCAGCCAGGATAGCTTGATTCCAGTGGCATGGAGAGCACGGGACCCACGTCTGGGCATACCCATACCACTTGGGTGACAAATGTAAAAACAACAATTGATGGACAGAATGCAGAACAATGTCATACATTCACCCCAGTACAGAGATCTGGGCCTAAATCGATTGTTTTTTTGCTCACCATGCCATTCCAGTTTGAACCCAGCCATATGCAAACCAGTCTTGACCCTGTGCCTCATGGGAACAGTCTAACCCGAACTGCCAAGCCAGGTCCTCTCTGGACTGGAAACAAGCATCCTAGGACCGGTTTCAGGGTTTCAACCCTCTTCAGCCAGGATAGCTTGATTCCAGTAGCATGGAGAGCACGGGACCCACATCTGGGCATACCCATACCACTCAGGGTGACAAATACAAAAACAACAGTTGATAGACAGAATGCAGAACAATGTCATACATTCACCCCAGTACAGAGATCTGGGCCTAAATCCATTGTTGTTTTGCTCACCATGCCATTCCAGTTTGAACCCAGCCTTATGCAAATCAGGCTTGACCCTGTGCCTGATGGGTACAGTCCAGCCCAAACTGCCAAGCCAGGTCCTCCCTGGACTGGAAACAAGCATCCTAGGACTGGTTTCGGGGTTTCACCCCTCTTCAGCTAGGATAGCTTGATTCCAGTGGCATGGAGAGCACAGGACCCACGTCTGGGCATACCCGTACCACTCAGGGTGACCAATGCAAAAACAACAGTTGATGGACAGAATGCAGAACAACGTCATACATTCACCCCAGTACAAAAATCTGGGCCTAAATCCATTGTTTTGTTGCTCACAATGCCATTCCAGTTTGAACCCAGCCATATGCAAATCAGTCTTGACCCTGTGCCTCACGGGAACAGTCCAGCCGGAACTGCCAAGCCAGGTCCTCCCGGGACTGGAAACAAGCATCCTATGACCCATTTCGAGGTTTCACCCCGCCTCAGCTGGATAGCTTGATTCCAGTAGCATGGAGAGCACGGGACCCACATCTGGGCATACCCATACCACTCAGGGTGACAAACACAAAAACAACAGTTGATAGACAGAATGCAGAACAATGTCATACATTCACCCCAGTACAGAGAGCTGGGCCTAAATCCATCGTTGTTTTGCTCACCATGCCATTCCAGTTTGAACCCGGCCATATGCAAATCAGGCTTGACCCTGTGCCTGATGGGTCCAGTCCAGCCCAAACTGCCAAGCCAGGTCCTCCCTGGACTGGAAACAAGCATCCTAGGACTGGTTTCGGGGTTTCACCCCACTTCAGCTAGGATAGCTTGATTCCAGTGGCATGGAGAGCACAGGACACACCTCTGGGCATACCCGTACCACTCGCGGTGACCAATGCAAAAACAACAGTTGATGGACAGAATGCAGAACAACGTCTAACATTCACCCCAGTACAAAAATCTGGGCCTAAATCCATCGTTTTGTTGCTCACAATGCCATTCCAGTTTGAACCCAGCCATATGCAAATCAGTCCTGACCCTGTGCCTCATGGGAACAGTACAGCCGGAACTTCCTCACGGGACTGGAAACAAGCATCCTAGGACCCATTTCGGGGTTTCACCCCGCCTCAGCCAGGATAGCTTGATTCCAGTAGCATGGAGAGCACGGGACCCACATCTGGGCATACCCATACCACTCAGGGTGACAAATACAAAAACAACAGTTGATAGACAGAATGCAGAACAATGTCATACATTCACCCCAGTACAGAGATCTGGGCCTAAATCCATCGTTGTTTTGCTCACCATGCCGTTCCAGTTTGAACCCGGCCATATGCAAATCAGGCTTGACCCTGTGCCTGATGGGTACAGTCCAGCCCAAACTGCCAAGCCAGGTCCTCCCTGGACTGGAAACAAGCATCCTAGGACTGGTTTCGGGGTTTCACCCCTCTTCAGCTAGGATAGCTTGATTCCAGTGGCATGGAGAGCACAGGACCCACGTCTGGGCATACCCGTACCACTCGGGGTGACCAATGCAAAAACAACAGTTGATGGACAGAATGCAGAACAACGTCATACTTTCACCCCAGTACAAAAATCTGGGCCTAAATCCATCGTTTTGTTGCTCACAATGCCATTCCAGTTTGAACCCAGCCATATGCAAATCAGTCTTGACCCTGTGCCTCATGGGAACAGTCCAGCCGGAACTGCCAAGCCAGGTCCTCCCGGGACTGCAAACAAGCATCCTAGGACCCATTTCGGGCTTTCACCCTGCCTCAGCTGGATAGCTTGATTCCAGTAGCATGGAGAGCACGGGACCCTCATCTGGGCATACCCATACCACTCAGGGTGACAAATACAAAAACAACAGTTGATAGACAGAATGCAGAACAATGTCATACATTCACCCCAGTACAGAGATCTGGGCCTAAATCCATCGTTGTTTTGCTCACCATGCCATTCCAGTTTGAACCCGGCCATATGCAAATCAGGCTTGACTCTGTGCCTGATGGGTACAGTCCAGCCCAAACTGCCAAGCCAGGTCCTCCCTGGACTGGAAACAAGCATCCTAGGACTGGTTTCGGGGTTTCACCCCTCTTCAGCTAGGATAGCTTGATTCCAGTGGCATGGAGAGCACAGGACCCACGTCTGGGCATACCCGTACCACTCAGGGTGGCAATAGGTCTCGCATTAGGAACGTTTGAGCTATTGGTATTGTAAATGACACATTTTTTATTTATGTTTTGTTTTTGAAAATATCGAAATTAATAGCTTTGCCATTTACAATGCCAATAGTTATAACTTTCGCAAATGTGACACCTATAGCATTTGTAATGCAATATGTGTTGTATTTACGTGACTTACATGTTTTGAGATTACAAATAAAAATGGCTTTTATTTTTTTTAATAATTAATACTTAAATAAAAGTTATTGTAATTTATAATGGAAATAGCTTAAACTTTTGTAAATAACTTTTATGAAGATTATGTTCAGTGTATGTTATTGTGACGAAAATCCAAGAACAGAAGTCAAATATTAACATCTTTTTGTTACATTTGCAATAAAGCTTGAAACATTGAGAGAACATATTTGAACCAGTTGTTGTTGAATGGTTTATTTACGGGTTTATACCGCGCTAGGATCACCTCCCGAAGGAGTATCTCCGCGCCTTTGAAAACCTTTCAACTTGTGGCAGTAGGTACACAGGTATCACTAGTTGGGAAATAGGAAGGTTTTTAACTGTTTTCTGAACGGGAGATATTGCACAGATTGATGCTGTGGTGGCGCTGAGTGATGTTGTGATGGCGAACGCGCGATGCTGTGGCGTTCAATGATGGTTTGGTAGCGCATAGTGATGTTGTGGTGCCCCTGAGTGATGCTGTGGTGGTGGTGAGTGATGCTGTATGCTATGCTATGTTTTATTTTGCTATCCTATGTTTTGTTTTGCTATGCTATGTTTTGCTATCCTATGCTTTGATTTGTTATGCTATGCTATGCTATGTTTTGTTATGCTATGCTATGCTGTGTTTTGTTATGCTATGCTATGCTATGTTTTGATATGCTATGCTTTGTTATGCTATGCTATGTTTTGTTATGATATGCTATGTTTGTTGTTTTATTATGCTATGCTTTGTTTTGCTATGCTATGTTGTGTTATGCTATGCTATGTTTTGTTGTGTTTGGTATGCTATGCTATGTTTTGCTATGCTATTATATGTTTTGTTTTGCTATGCTGTTTTGTTGTGTTTTGTTAAGCTATGCTATGTTTTGTTGTGTGTTGCTATGTTTTGTTATGCTATGTGTTGTTGTGTTTTGTTATGCTATGTTTTGTTATGTTATGCTATGTTTTGTTATGCTATGCTATGTTTTGTTTTGCTATCTTAGGCTTTGTTTTGTTATGCTATGCCATGTTTAGTGTTGCTGTCCCATGCTTTGTTTTGTTATGCTATGCTATGTTTTGTTGTGTTTTGTTATGCTATGTTTTGTTGTGTTTTGCTATGCTATGCTTTGTTATGCTATCCTATGTTTTGTGTTGTGTTTTATTATGCTATGCTTTGTTTTGCTATGTTTTGTTATGCAATGTTTTGTTATGCAATGCTATGCTTTCTTATGCTATGTTTTGTTTTGCTATACTATGCTAAGCTTTGTTTTGTTGTGCTATGCTATGTTGTGTTTTGTTATGCTATGCTATGTTTTGTTGTGTTTTGTTATGCTATGCTATGTTTTGCTATGCTATGTTTTGTTATGTATGCTATGTTTTGTTGTGTTTTGTTATGCTATGCTATGTTTTGTTGTATTTTGCTGTTTTGTTATGCTATGTTTTGTTATGCTATGCTTTGTTTTGTTATGTAATGCTATGTTTTGTTATCTTATGCTATGTTTTGTTCTGCAATGTTTAGTTGTGTTTTGTATGTTATGCTATGTTTTGTAATACTATGCTATGTTTTGTTTTGCTATGCTTTGTTATGTTATGCTATGCTTTGTTTTGTTATGCTATGTTTTGTTATGCTATGCTATGTTTTGTTATGCTATGCTATGCTTTGTTGTGTTTTGCTATGCTATGTTTTGTTTTGTTATGCTATGCTTTGTTTTGTTATGCTATGCTATGTTTTGCTATCCCATGCTTTGATTTGTTATACTATGCTATGTTTCGCTATCCTATGCTTTTTTTTGTTATGCTATGCTATGCTGTGTTATGCTGTGTTTTATTATGCTATGCTGGTGAGGGTGTGTGAGGGTGAGTGAGGGTGTGTGAGGGTGTGTGAGGTTGAGGGTGTGTGAGGGTGAGGGTGAGGGTGTGAGGGTGAGTGAGGGGGTGTGAGGGTGAGGGAGTGTGAGGGTGAGTGAGGGTGAGAGGGTTGTTAGGGTGAGGGTGTGAGGGTGAGGGAGGGTGAGTGAGGGTGAGGGTGTGTGAGGGTGAGAGGGTTGTGAACGTGAGTGAGGGTGAGGGTGTGTGAGGATGTATGAGGATGAGTGAGGGTATGTGAGGGTGAGTGTGAGTGAGGGTGAGAGGGTTGTGAGGGTGAGGGAGGGTGATGGTGTGATGATGAGTGAGGGTGTGTGAGGGTAGGGGGTACGAGGGTGAGTGAGGGTGTGTGAGAGTGAGGGTGAGGGGGTGAGGGTTAGGGGGTATGAGGGTGGGTGAGGGTGAGTGGGGGTGAGTGAGGGTGTGTTAGGTTGTGTGGGTGAGGGGGTGAGGGTGTGTGAGGGTGTGTGAGAGTTAGGGGGGTTGAGGAGAGTAAAGAGACATGGAGAGGTGGTGGTGGGAAGCATGAGAACAGTAGTGACATGTGTATAATATTAGTACATATTTGATCAGGTCAATTTAGATAGGAAACGGAAGGTACAGGAGAGTGCAAACGTTATCGGATGTAATATTGGGTGTGAAGATAGAGTGACATAGGCATTCAACCATGTAGAAGTTATATAGACAACATCAGAAGGAGGTATATGGACAGCAACAAAGTACATGAGGGAAAAACCATATTGACATTACATTAAGGTTATACATTCATAGGTTGCATTTTGATAATATATATCCCCGAGATTTGTGTTGCGAGTGGTCGCAAAGAAATTATTTAGGAGTGCGGCAGATTTCATGTAAGATTCAAGAGGTTTTCCAAGCGCATGGGGTGGAAGAGGCGCGATAAAACATTTGTACCCAAGCATGAGGAAAAAAGAGAGGGAAGCAATATGCAGCAGTAATCACATTCAACAGTTGGTTACAATGAATCAATAAATACGTTGGTGACAAGAGATAGAAGTGTTGCAGAGAAAGAGCATGTCAGAAAAGATGCAGCATGTGGCATAGCAAGCAGAAATGCAAACGGACATAGCCATATATTTACAGTTTGTTGTTTTCCCGATGTAGGATCCAAAGGTGGGCGGGGTGGGCATCGAGGTGGGAGAAGGGGAAGAAGAGTGAGACTGATTTAGACGGGGATACATGAACACTATGCCATATACAAAGGAGGAAAGTGAGCACTAATCAAGCGTCCACGGTGCACCTGCTGGCAGAGAGATAGTGTCAATAAACTACCACAAAGGTTTATAACAACACATAAGTGCAGGAGTCATGCATGAGCCCAGATACGTAAACAATATGCCGTTTACGAAGAAGGAAAGGGAGCACTACTCAAGCATCCACGGTGCACTTGCGGGCAGAGAGATAGTGTAATAAAACTATCACAAACGTTTAAAACACATAAGTGCAGGAGTCATGCACGAGCCATCGTTAAATTATCAAAGCCGAGTGGTAGATTGTTCGGGTAAGTGTTATGGGTGCATTTTTGTGAGCGACAGTTGTTATGCGGTATCTTAATGAGGAATTCCAAAAGGGTGCTGCTATAATAGGGTCGTGAGAGGGCAAGTCAAATATTGGGCTGGTAGGATTTTGTGCCGTGATGGTAGGCACATTTGTGCAAGAATAACGGCTAGGTATGGGCATTGTATAATCAGCCTACTAAAAGGGATTGTGTGGAAGATGAGGTTATTCTAAGAGGGAGTAATAGTTTAGTGTGGGAAGGGAGGGTGTTGCGGCCAGGTGCGGGCAGTAATCGTGCAAACAGTGAGTTTGGTAATGTGTGCAATTACAAACAAGCTCTCGGCATTGCTGTGGGGGGGAGCGGCAGCCTTTGAAGTCTGATGCCGAGGCACAGACAAATGGTGGTGTGTGACGTGGCTGGCCTCGTGCACGCGCCTGTCTCACATGAACTGTGTCTAATGCGCCGCTTTGGCAGACTTTTCTGACCGCTTACTAGAATCTCGCCGGAGTAATGCGCAAGCGCATTGGCTCAGCGAGACCTAAACAGTTGATGGACAGAATGCAGAACAATGTCATACATTCACCCCAGTACAGAGATCTGGGCCTAAATCCATTGTTTTTTTGCTCACCATGCCATTAGAGTTTGAACCCAGCCATATGCAAATCAGTCGTGACCCAGGGAACAGTCCAGCCCGAACTGCCAAGCCAGGTCCTCCCTGAACTGGAAACAAGCATACTAGGACCAGTTTCGGGATTTCACCCCTCTTCGGCCAGGATAGCTTCATTCCAGTGGCATGGAGAGCACGGGACCCACGTCTGGGCATACCTGTACCATTCGGGATGACAAATGCAAAAGCAACAGTTGATGGACAGAATGCAGAACAATGTCATACATTCACCCCAGTACAGAGATCTGGGCCTAAATCCATCGTTTTTTGCTCACCATGCCATTCCAATTTGAAACCAGCCATATGCAAATCAGTCTTGACCCTGTGCCTTATAGGAACAGTCCAGCCCAAACTGCCAAGTCAGGTCCTCCCGGGACTGGAAACAAGCATCCTAGGACAGGTTTAGGGGTTTGCATGCTCAAGAAATTGTTTTGTAACAATAAGTGTAGAATTGATATATATCATTTAAACATATAGGTCTAGGACCATTGTTTTTGTATCACTTACCAGAATGCATCTGTTCTTGGCATGCAGAGCTACAGGGTTGTACACTAAGCATAGATCGCCATCTGGTGTTGGGCTCAGATGTCTGCATGTTGTTTTTGTCTTCGAAGAAGTGTTGCCGTCATGAGACTGGTTAGTCCTCCTTCGGTGGACAATGCGCATGGGGATCGGCTCTATCGTTAGATTGTTTTTGCCACTTAGGGTAAGATGGAGTAGTAAGAAGTAGAAAGATGTCCATGAGTGATATATCTAAATAAGATAATACTGTAACAGATAGAGGTATCCGGGTATGCAGGTGGGCATGTACAACTCTGCAGCTCTACATGCCAAGAACAGATGCATACTGGTAAGTAGCATTTTCCGTTCGAGGCATATGAGCTGCAGATTGAACACTATGCATAGACTATACAGCCGTATCCTCCTTAGCGGTGGCTACCTGTATCTGTTGCAGTAGTTTGAACGTGCTTTTAATACAGCTTAGCCCACACTAGCTTGTTGTTTTGCCTGCAAATCTACACAATAGTGTTTTGTGAAGGTGTGTGCTGTGGCCCAAGTTGCTGCCTTAAATATGTCATCTAGGGGAATGTTCCCTAAGAATGCCATAGAGGCCCCTAGCTTGCGTGTAGAATGAGCTCTAGGTCGAATGGTTAAGGTAGTATATTTGTATGCATTTTACAATCCACCTTGCAATTCCTGTTTTGGATATAGGATTGCCTTTAGGAGGTGGGGAGAAAGCTGCAAAAAGGTGTTTGGTTTTCCAAAAGGATTTTGTTCTTTCAATGTAGTAAAGTATTACTCTTTTAACATCTAAGGTGTGTAGAGCTCTTTCTGCCACTGAGTCTGGTTGAGGGAAGAATACTGGGAGTTCAACCGAATGGTTTAGATGGAAGGCAGATACCACTTTGGGTAAAACTCTTGGGTTTGTTCTAAGAACCACTTTGTTATGATGGATTTGTA
The DNA here is from genome assembly GCF_964261635.1 of Lissotriton helveticus. Lineage (NCBI taxonomy): Eukaryota > Metazoa > Chordata > Amphibia > Caudata > Salamandridae > Lissotriton > Lissotriton helveticus. Next base: position 1,814,024,947 of record NC_136061.1, on the reverse strand, counting down.
AAAATGGTTCTTGTATGGTTAAAGCATGGAGTTCACTCACTCTTCTGAGAGATGTGATAGCGACTAAAAATGCTACTTACCAAGTGAGGAACTGTAGTTCACATTTGTGGAGAGGTTCAAAAGGAGGACCCATTAGTCTGGTAAGGACTACATTGAGATTCCACACAGGAGAGGGTGGTGCTCTTGGTGGAATTATTCTTTTAAGTCCTTCCATAAAAGCTTTGATAGCGGGAACCCTAAACAAAGACAAATGTTGTCTGTTTTGTAGGTAGGCTCCTATGGCAGCTAGATGTAACCTTATAGATGTATACACCAGGTGACATTGTTGTAGATGCAAGAGGTAACCAATGATGTGTTGAATGGAAGCATCTAGTGGGTTGATCTTGTTGTGTGAGCAATAAATGATGAACCTCTTCCTTTTTGCCGCTTAGCATGCCCTTGTGGAAGGGTGTCTAGCTTCTTAGATAATAATCATACAGTTTGGCGACCGATTAAGGCAGCCGAACTCTAGGAATTCAGGAGCCAGATCGCAAGGTTGAGCTGATTGGGATCTGGGTGTCTTATCTCTCCATGGTTCTGAGTGAGAAGCTTGGGTGAGAGGTGAAGCTTTTGATGTAGTAATACTGATAGTTCCAACAGAGTTGTGAACAATGGTTGCCTTGCCCATGTTGGAGCAACTAGGATCATTGTCAGGGGATGTTGTTGGAGTTTCCTCACTAATAATGGAAAGAGTGGGAGAAAAGTGTAAGCAAATTTGCCTGACCAATTGATCCATAGCGCATTGCCTTTGGACAATGGGTGTGGATACCTGGATGCAAAGCTTGGGCATTTTGCGTTTTAGTGTGTGGCAAACAGATCTATCTCTGGGTGTCCCCACATGTGAAAGAATGGAAGAAGAACTTGAGGATGAAGTTCCCATTCGTGAATCTGTTGTGTTTGACGGCTGAGCAGATCCTCTATCGGCTTGTGTACTCCTGGTAGGTGTTCTGCCAGGAGGTGTATCTTCCGTGGAATGGCCCATCTCCAGATGCTCTGTGCCAGGTGGAATAACTGGAGAGAGTGTGTCCCCCCTTGCTTTTGTATTTAATACATTGCTGTCATGTTGTCTGTACAGAATAGGACAGCTTTCTCTAGCAGTTGCGGCTGAAAAGACTCCAACACTAGAGGGATTGCTAACAATTCCAGGTAGTTGATGTGCAATTGTTTTTGTTGGGAGGTCCATACACCCTGAAGGGTATGGGTTTGAAGTTGTGCTCCCCAGCCGGTGAGCAATGCATCTGTTATTAGCACTATCTGAGGGACTGACTCGAGGAACGACCTCCCTTTGGAAAGGTTTTTTGTGGTCCACCACTGCAGAGAGCGATGTCATCCACCAACACCAGATCTGTTAGCTGACCTTGAGCCTGGTTCCACTGACGTGCTAGACACTCTTGTAATAGACGCATTTGCAGTCTTGCATGAGGAACGAGAAAAATGCAAGAGGCCATCATTCCTATTAGCTTCATGAATACTCTTGCTGATAGTGAGTGTTGTGGCTGAAACCTTTGAACTAGTGTTTGTCACTCACTTATCCTGACCGGATTGGGATATGGTGGGCTGTGGAAGTATTTACAGTAGCTCCTAGGTATTATTGTATTGTGGACGGTTGGAGATGGAATTTAATTTGATTATTGTGAAGCCCAGACTGTGAAGCAACTTTATTGTACAGAGTGTGTGTTGACAACAGCTGTTGTGGGAGTTAGCCTTTATGAGCTGTTGAACTGTAGTTTAAAATAACCCACATGACTCCATTTTGTGTTGCCATGCTCTCGGCAACCTGATGAAGAATTGCTTTCGACTTTTGCAAAAGCCGAAGCCAAGTGGTAAGCACAGTTATAGGCTGTAAATATTCGATTGTACCCTTTGACGTTTGGATCCAGGATACACATCTAGAGATGCCTGGACTTAGTAAATTCCGGAAATGATGTTGTTGTTATTGTACACAGGACTCCGCATTGGAGGAATCTTGTCCGATTCCTCCTTTGGGGCCCCCTAATCATGAAGTACAAAGGGTAATAATGAATTGCAATAGCCAATATATGGTCATTTTGAGCCTCCTGTATTAGATAATTTAGAGGAGAAATTGTTTCAGAGAAAAGTTAGGCCGGCAATGCTTGATTCCTTTCGGGTTTGGCGCAAGGAGTCCAAACAGAAAGAAATCAAACTCAAAAAGAACGAAGCTAAAATAATGCGTATGAGTGTGATTCAGAAAGCCCAGAATCATGATAATCAGAGAATAGAAGAGGGTATAGTAATACATGATAGATTAAAAATGATGCATCTCACTCTAGTGATCCCTCTCTGTGTGCAGCATATTGTGGTGCTGATGAGAGTGCAGCCTACTGTGGCGAGGTGTACTGGGCATGGTATTTTGATGCTAATAATGGTGCGTCTTTCGAGGTCCCGTGCACTGTGCAGGGTACTGTCTTGCTGAAAACTCTGCATCGTTTTGGTGAAGAGAACTGTGCACTGTATCGTGGTATTGGTGATCTCATTGTAATGAGGATGAGTGTGCATGGTATTGTGGTGCAGAGACAGCAGCAGCCTATCGTTGTGGTGTGGACAGTGCAAGGGACTGTAGTGCTGATAATAGGGGTCTCGTATAATCCATTTTAAGGTGGCGAGGAGGGCTGTGGGTGGTGTTGTGGTGCTGACAGCTATACATCTTGCTGTGATGATGAGGATTGTGAAGGAAAGTATAGTGCTAACAATGGTACATCCTCTTACGGTGATGATGTCTGTGTAGGGTATTATAATGGAGTGTATTGTAGTGATAGCCACGTGCAGCATAGTGTGGTGCTGATAATGGTGCAACAGGTTGTGGTGCGGAGGACTGTGCAAGTGTTTGTCGCCCACCTGCTATTATTGTGACAATGAGAACTGTGCAAAGTTTGATGATGCTTACAATGGTGCATCTTTTGTGGAGCCCATTACTTTGAAGGGTATGGTAGTGTCGATGAGAACTTGAGCCTAGATGATCTTATTGTGATGACGGTGACTGTGGAGGGCATTGTGATGCCGATAATGGTGTCTCTTTTGTGCTAATGAGAAACGCACAAGCTATTGCTGTGCTGGCAATGATGTGTATGTTGTGTTAAGGGCCCTAAGAACAGCTTTAGTGGAGACAAGAACTGTGCAAGGTACTGCGTTGGTGAGATCGAGGGCCACCCAGAGCACTGTGATGCGCACAATGGTGCACCTTCTTGGAGTGCTGATGATGCATCATTTTGCGGTGTTGTATGTCGGGGTGACGATGATGATGGATTTCGGTGTGTAGTACTTGATAATGGCGCATTGTATTTTAGTGGTGTTGGTTATACACGGTAATCTACACATCGTTTACACAATTAGCTTGCTGTCAGAAAGTGTACACTACACTGTATGTACAGCGAGTAAGCATTATGTCTGTAGCCATACAAAATGCGATATTCATATGTAGTACTTTGACATGGGGCTGTGATGCTTTGGGATGAAATGTGTATGAAGCGCCTCCCCATTGCACGGTAACTGAATTCGATTTGTGTTAGTTGTATATCCCGCGGCCACTGCTCCTGCCACTGTCCACGGAGCCACACTTCGCCAGATCCCCGCTCGCTTTGCCAAGCCGTGCCTCCAGTGCCCGTCCATGCTAGGTCGCTCGAGGTCTGGCCAGCCCTGGCTCCGCACCGAGCCGGCAGGCGTGCTGAATAAACACACGGCCAGGAATTAGTCCATGGTCATAAATCTCATTTTCATATCAGACGCTGCCCACATCTGTTAAGAGTGGCCGTTAAGGAAACGAGTTTGATTTCCAGACAAATCTGCCTAAATTGACGGCAGCATCCACTCCCTGCGCAGGGGAAACTGGGAGGAATCTATGCTAATTGCAATTTGGGTCTATTTGTATTTGAATTTATCAAGCCGAGCCTTATTTCAAAACTCTCGCATTTCAATGGCTATCTCTTCCTAGCCCGTCTCAGGCCTGCAAACACTGCTCCAGCGAAGGTGATCTTTTGTGTTCACTGCAAGGGTCCTCCAGTGCGGAGTCTTTGTTTATGCCATTATCGGACCACTAGGGTACAAAATCACACTGGCAGAGAGAACATGACATCTATATGACTCATTAAGAACTATTTTTATCTTCGTGCCAATTTTAGATTTTGCATTTATGTAGAAGTTTGGCTGAACAACGTTTCTCTCTGGTACAGTATTGGTGGTTTTGGGCATTCTTTGTCTGATTTTGTGTGGGAACTGTCCAAAATGTGACACCATTTTTGTCAAGAACAAGATCCACGTTCCGTTCTCAGGCAAAAATCCAGGTTCATTTTTGTTTTCTTTCCATCCCACGCCCTTGTGTGAATCGTTTGATATGATAATGTTTCTGATTTTTTTAAAATTCAAATTACCACTAAATAACATCGATTTTCCCTTGATTATTTGACGCCTTTCCGCACACTGTGCTTTTGCAGTGTTTGTGCTAAACGTTGTCCTCGTTGCCAATCTTCTATCTATTTTAAGAGTGTGTCTGCGCAGGGAAACGGCAGTGTTGATAGAGGTGCTGCTTCCATGCTGATCATAACCGTGCGTTGTATTACGGAAACTGTCTCGTTCAGTATTTGAACCATGGGAATTAAGCTCAGACAAAGCCGTTCGTATTTTTCTTAAAACGAAGGGGGAAACAAAGGGAAGTAAAAAAGCGGCCCTGACCCACCAACACCATCCACGCTCCCGTGCTCCACAGGGGTGGGGAATGAAAGGGTTAGAGTCAGCTTCATGTTGTTTTGCGATTGATACTATAACGAAGAGAAACAGATGACTTTCCAAAATACAACTAGAATTACATTTCACAAGACAATGAAAAGCGCAATTATTCAAAGGTGAGAAATGTTAAAAAAAAAAGAAAATGAAATTGCACGGAGTGAATATGTAAAACACAAAAATAACGATTTTGTGGCATATTAAGTGACTTTCTTGCATGCTTTCATGCTCTTAATTCCTTAACAGCGCCGTGAAACCGCTTGGTGTAAGTGCGCTCTAGAAATCTTTATAACATAACATAACATAACATAGCATTAATATATATATTTAGATCCAACAAAATAATAATAAAATATAATAACAATAATAATGTTCTCATTGTACACCTGGCCCAGTTCAATCACAAAGTTTCTTTATCCAAACTCCAATATTGTCGACATGAGGTGACCTACTTAGGTCACCTCCTGTCGAAGGAGGGACGCTGCCTCACCCCTGAACGAATACAAACAATCAGTAAAATGCCCCCACCAAAGACGCAGAAGGAGGTCCATGCTTTCATTGGTATCACCTCCTACTGCCGCCAGTGGATACCCAATTTTTCTTTACTCATTAAACCTTTATTGACCCTCACACTTAAAGATGCTCCTCACCCACTCCCTTGGACAAATGAGTGCCAGCATGCATTTGAAGAACTGAAAACAGCTTTGTGTTCGGCCCCGGTGCTAGGCACCCCTAGTTATCAGAAGCACTTTGTTTGTTTTTGTACACGAGCATAATGGTTGCACATTGTCAGTGCTAACACAGTGTTTTGGTGACAGACAACTCCCCTGTGCATATTTTTCTGCAGTTCTAGATCCCGTAGCCCATGCACAACCCAGCTGCTTGAGTGCAGCAGCTGCAGCTGCCATATCCATTGGCCAACCTGCTGGCCTGGTCCTTGACACTGCACTTACAGTTATGGTTCCACACGCAGTTGATTGGGGGACCCCCACTGTAAGTATTAGTACAACTGTACCTGTGTCTAGCCATCAAAAGTAAGTATTTTCAGGTCAACTATGATATGCGCGACATGCATGAAAAAGTCCTTGTGTATCAAACTAAGCGTTTTTCTTCGTGCTTGATACATGTATTATTACGTCCTATTCTGAATTGTGTGTATACAAAGACTGTGCGTTTTGTGTTTCCCTTTGGTTTATGTACTTAATATGCGAATTGTCCTGTACTGTCCTACGTGGTAAGCGCACTGGATAACTTGCTGTGGTCTCTCTCTCTCTCTCTCTCTCTCTCTCTCTCTCTCTCTCTCTCTATCTCTTTGAGCCTACCTACGCTGTCCAGGAATGACCATGCGAGGATCAATTCCATATGACAACTGGGTGGACTCACTCTTAGCCGTTCGCTTCACAGAATGCTGTGAATTTGCTTTTTAATAAATGACGACACTGTACCTCACAAGTACACATCTAATTGGCTTTAACACAACAGTGTTTGAACAAATTGTCAGAAACAAAATACCATATTTTGCCATGTTACTACCCCTCCTTTCTGTAAAATGATGGAATTTAATTGGCTGAAAATGAAAGGACGGGTAAGACGACTGATGTCCCCTAATCTGACCCTTAAAAAGGGAGCTATATGTCGGTGGCTTTTGTTTTTAATGCCACCACCACCATCGTTCATGTTACCACACACATTGCATATAAGTAGAGTGACCAGACGTCCCCGTTTGGCCAGGACGGTCCCAGTTTTTAACCAGCTGTCCCAGCAGATTTCAAGAAATGTAGCTAATGTCCTGGTTTTTTAAAAAGAGTCGACTAAAAATGGTGGGAGGTGTTTTCTCGTTCTGCAAAACAGGGATAGTTGGCAGATGTTTCAAGAAAACAATTTAATTACCAGACAAGCTACTAGGTTTAAAAATTGCATTTTATGTATGTTCTTATTGACTGTTCTGTAATTCTCTGCTGAGGAGCACGCTCATCGCTTGAAGTAAAATCGTAGTCCTTCTTCTAATTTTGTGAAACTAATGAAGTAGCCAGGTTGTAAAGGATAATGCAGAAATAAGAATAATATTTATAAAAAATTATTTGAACTAAAGTGAAAGGAATGTTGTAGTAAGCCCTGCTGAATGGGTACTGAGGTCAAGATGTTTAGTTGAAAGTAAGAAACATTAACAGGATGGGACAACATTCAGCCTGTGTACTATTATGATGCACAATAGTAGGAAGGGTACCTGTAGGCCCATGATAATAACGCGATTCAGAAAAGGGGGTGGTGATGAACAGAGTGTCTGAATTAAGCAGACCACTCTTACCCAGTCCAAAGATCAGGGCTTGATCCATCACCGTTATTTAGCTCACTGCCCCATCCCAGCTCAGAACCTGGCTATATGCAAATTAGTCTGTCCCTGGCACAGTGCATCATGGGAACAGGGCAGACCAAACTACCAAGCCAATTCTTCACCAGAAAGGATACAAGCTACCGGGGACCGGTTTCTGGCATTTCAGCCTCGTCGGCCCGGCTTGCTTGAATCCTGATGGAGCAGTGAGCAAGGGACTCATGTCTGAGTATACCCTGCCACACCTATAGTGGCCAAAAACGATTCAGAAAAGGGGGTGGTGATGAACAGAGTGTCTGAATTAAGAAGACCACTCTTACCCAGTCCAAAGATCAGGGCTTGATCCATCACCGTTATTTAGCTCACTGCCCCATCCCAGCTCAGAACCTGGCTATATGCAAATTAGTCTGTCCCTGGCCCAGTGCATCATGGGAACAGGGCAGACCAAACTACCAAGCCAATTCTTCACCAGAAAGGATACAAGCTACCGGGGACCGGTTTCTGGCATTTCAGCCTCGTCGGCCCGGCTTGCTTGAATCCTGATGGAGCAGTGAGCAAGGGACTCATGTCTGAGTATACCCTGCCACACCTATAGTGGCCAAAAACGATCCAGAAAAGGGGGTGGTGATGAACAGAGTGTCTGATTTAAGCAGACCACTCTTACCCAGTCCAAAGATCAGGGCTTGATCCATCACCGTTATTTAGCTCACTGCCCCATCCCAGCTCAGAACCTGGCTATATGCAAATTAGTCTGTCCCTGGCCCAGTGCATCATGGGAACAGGGCAGACCAAACTACCAAGCCAATTCTTCACCAGAAAGGATACAAGCTACCGGGGACCGGTTTCTGGCATTTCAGCCTCGTCGGCCCGGCTTGCTTGAATCCTGATGGAGCAGTGAGCAAGGGACTCATGTCTGAGTATACCCTGCCACACCTATAGTGGCCAAAAACGATTCAGAAAAGGGGGTGGTGATGAACAGAGTGTCTGAATTAAGCAGACCACTCTTACCCAGTCCAAAGATCAGGGCTTGATCCATCACCGTTATTTAGCTCACTGCCCCATCCCAGCTCAGAACCTGGCTATATGCAAATTAGTCTGTCCCTGGCCCAGTGCATCATGGGAACAGGGCAGACCAAACTACCAAGCCAATTCTTCACCAGAAAGGATACAAGCTACCGGGGACCGGTTTCTGGCATTTCAGCCTCGTCGGCCCGGCTTGCTTGAATCCTGATGGAGCAGTGAGCAAGGGACTCATGTCTGAGTATACCCTGCCACACCTATAGTGGCCAAAAACGATTCAGAAAAGGGGGTGGTGATGAACAGAGTGTCTGAATTAAGCAGACCACTCTTACCCAGTCCAAAGATCAGGGCTTGATCCATCACCGTTATTTAGCTCACTGCCCCATCCCAGCTCAGAACCTGGCTATATGCAAATTAATCTGTCCCTGGTGTGGAAGGGTATACTCAGATGTGAGTCCCTTGCTCATTGCACCATCAGGATTCAAGCAAGCCGGGCCGACGACGCCTGAAATGGCAGAAACCGGTCCCCGGAAGCTTGTTTCCTTCCCAGTATAAGAATTGGCTTGGTAGTTTGGTTTGCCCTGTTCCCATCATGCACTGGGACAGGAACAGACTAATTTGCATATAGCCAAGTTCTGAGCTGGGATGGTGCAGTGAGCTAAAAAACGGTGATGGATCAAGCCCTGATCTTTGGACTGGGTAAGAGTGGTCTGCTTAATTCAGGCACTCTGTTCATCACCACCCCCTTTTCTGAATCATTTTGTCCACCATAAGCGTGGAAGGGTATACTCAGATGTGAGTCCCTTGCTCATTGCACCATCAGGATTCAAGCAAGCCGGGCCGACGACGCCTGAAATGGCAGAAACCGGTCCCCGGAAGCTTGTTTCCTTCCCAGTATAAGAATTGGCTTGGTAGTTTGGTTTGCCCTGTTCCCATCATGCACTGGGACAGGAACAGACTAATTTGCATATAGCCAAGTTCTGAGCTTGGATGGTGCAGTGAGCTAAAAAACGGTGATGGATCAAGCCCTGATCTTTGGACTGGGTAAGAGTGGTCTGCCTAATTCAGGCACTCTGTTCATCACCACCCCCTTTTCTGAATCATGATAATAACGCAGCACACTTTTTATTGTGGTTAGCAGATCTTGAAGAAAATGTAGCCCTGCAGGAATTTGTTTTGTAACAACGGGTTTCTTTTTGCTGGAAAAGTCAGTTTGAATTTGACAGGCTATATGATTAATAATTTTAGATTTCCTGCAACAGCCATAAATGTGAAAGGAATGGACACAAAAGATAATAAGTAAGCTGGAAATTCCTATAGGTGTTTGTAGACCTGCCCAGCAGTGAAAGTTAATGAATGAATAATATACACAGATGCAAAGATTCAGAGTATCAACAGTATCTTCCTTTTTTAGTAAATGATACATATTTTCTCAGCTGCTTGGGGTTGGGAGAGAAAACTAAATTGTGTAACATCTTCCCCTGAAAAACAACAATGGGGGGGAGAGAGAGAGAAGTGGATTCAGTCTCCCTAGGCGTCATGAATAAACAAAATAGAATCCACAGGGTGGTTGTTCAGTGGTCCCTAAGGGATGGGGAGCACACCGTGTTTTTTAAATGCCCCTCACACACCAACAGGCCCCTTGGTGTCATGCTTCATCATCGGGGCCTTCGCACCCCTCTACGGGATACGGCGTGCTACGACAGAACGACTACGCAGGAGCACTTGGCAGTGAACTATGTGAGGGTGTGTATTTACGTGATGTGAGTGAGGTGAGGTGAAAAAGTGAATAAAAAATACCTGGCACTAAGGAAAAAAGAAATTTTTATTCAGTCCCTGGCTGGTATTAGTAAAAAGTGCAAAGACTGGTTGAAAAAATACGTGCTAGGGTATATCAACCAACAACAGTGTCAACATGTTTCGGAGTACAAGACTCCTTCTTCAGGACGAGGATATGCACTATGATCCTCACCTTACTCACATGGAATGTGAAAGTGTTCAAAAAAATATTTTATAAAAACAATGTGTAATGTACCTATCAATGTTTTAAGTGATGGTATGCTCGTTGCGCCCAATTGGCGTATGAAATATCTGAAAAGGAAAGACATAGTAAATAAACTAGTCGGATGTCCAGGAACATAATAGACTTGCTAGTCGGATGTCCAGGAAACAAGAAAAAGAAAAAAAGGGGGGGGATTCCTTTTATAACAATGGTAAGTATGCAGAACTCCACTGTGGATCTGGTACCTTGCGAGAGAAAGACATTTAAGGGGGACATACAATTCTAGACACAATCGTGCATACATACATGCAATCTCCCTGGTATAAATGGGAATGAAAAGATGGTATTTTGTAGTGGTACAAGCTTACTTAAGTTCAAAATGCGGATGGCCCCATGAGCCTTAGCGTAGTATTGGGGGTATCACTCCTCATTGCCCAGTCAGCAACCTAACAATCGTGAGTCCCTCCTTGAAGACAAACCCACATCCGATAACCAGATGAACAGAACGGTCTGTGTAACCACCTACAGCCCGGTCACCAACCAATTGACGAAACTGGTTAATAGGCATTGGCGCACCCTCACATGTGGCACACTATCCCTGGAGAAACCGATGTTCGCCCACAGACGAGGCAGGAATCTGAAGGACATCTTAGTCCACACAAGGCCAAAACCACCAAAGGCAGAGCAGACAAGACTAAAAGGGGTACAGGGCCACCAATAATGTGGCAACTGCAACTGCTGTCACCTCACTAAGAAGAGCCAGACCCTCTCCTTCGCTAATGGGACAAGCTGGGAACAACGAATGTTCACAAATTGCAATAGTAAGAATGTGGTCTATTTGATCACCTGTCCCTGCGGCAAGGAGTACGTGGGCATGACCACCAGACAAGTTAAAGTCAGGATAAATGAGCATAAGAGCAACATTAGATGCAAAAAGGTAACCACAAAAATGTCAGCACATTTCCTGGAACTTCAGCACTGTGTCAACGATGTACATTGGACAGTGATTGAACAACTTCCCTCAGACGTTGGTCTGTTGGAAAAGGAGCAACGTTGGGTGTTCCGGCTGGGCACCGATGTCACAGGGCTTAATGACTCAATTCCCTGGAGCCAATTACGTTAACTTCTGAACACTGCATGAATGATATGATGAGTGACACAATACTGTAACCCATTTCTGTCAAACCAGCGTCTTCAGGGTTAATATGTCATAGGGAGCGCCCATGCGATTATGTTTACATTTATGACCCTTTAAGTATTCGCTTGACCCTAGCGGTACACCCCCCACCACTGAGGGGGTTGTTTAGGGCCACTTGACTTTTTCCATTGCATGTATATGAAACACCCTACTACAAAGTATCCCTTGCTATTTCACCTGCACTCTGCTTCTCTCTCCTAAAAAGACAATGATTGAGCTAGCCAGTGAATATTCATCTTTTGATGTAAATTGCCATGACTTAATATGCCTAAACTCCGCAAGTTAACACGTTCGCACATGCGCGGCGCGTCACATGCAACAGACCTCTAGTTACCACAACGGGGTCTGCGCATGCGCGGTTAGCGCACCACTACCGCAACACCGGCGCGGCCCTGCGCATGCGCGTCTGGCATTTCTCTACCTTGGAGCCAGCGCGTCCATGCTCTGCGCAGCTCCGGGACTCCTCCAAACAGAGACCATGCATTTACCCTTATATGGGCCCTTTCCGCTTACAATTAACCATTTTTCACTAACCAATTAACCGCACCTGAGGGTATAAAATGCGAACCTCCGCCTTCACAGTTCACTTCCAGCGGAGCAGCGTTGAGGGGAAGGCAGGCATTCGGTCCTAGCAGTCATCGTGAGTAAAAGCCAGTTGAGACTGAGGGTGTATTTTCACTCACAAGTAACCTGGCTTTTTAATCTCTATTTCACCTCCCTGAATACCGCTATTTACTATCTTTTAGGTTGCTGACTGGGCAATGAGGAGTGATACCCCCAATACTACGCTAAGGCTCATGGGGCCATCCGCATTTTGAACTTAAGTAAGCTTGTACCACTACAAAATACCATCTTTTCATTCCCATTTATACCAGGGAGATTGCATGTATGTATGCACGATTGTGTCTAGAATTGTATGTCCCCCTTAAATGTCTTTCTCTCGCAAGGTACCAGATCCACAGTGGAGTTCTGCATACTTACCATTGTTATAAAAGGAATCCCCCCCTTTTTTTCTTTTTCTTGTTTCCTGGACATCCGACTAGCAAGTCTATTATGTTCCTGGACATCCGACTAGTTTATTTACTATGTCTTTCCTTTTCAGATATTTCATACGCCAATTGGGCGCAACGAGCATACCATCACTTAAAACATTGATAGGTACATTACACATTGTTTTTATAAAATATTTTTTTGAACACTTTCACATTCCATGTGAGTAAGGTGAGGATCATAGTGCATATCCTCGTCCTGAAGAAGGAGTCTTGTACTCCGAAACATGTTGAAACTGTTGTTGGTTGATATACCCTAGCACGTATTTTTTCAACCAGTCTTTGCACTTTTTACTAATACCAGCCAGGGACTGAATAAAAATTTCTTTTTTCCTTAGTGCCAGGTATTTTTTATTCACTTTTTCACCTCACCTCACTCACATCACGTAAATACACACCCTCACATAGTTCACTGCCAAGTGCTCCTGCGTAGTCGTTCTGTCGTAGCACGCCGCATCCCGTAGAGGGGTGCGAAGGCCCCGATGATGAAGCATGACACCAAGGGGCCTGTTGGTGTGTGAGGGGCATTTAAAAAACACGGTGGGCTCCCCATCCCTTAGGGATCACTGAACAACCACCCTGTGGATTCTATTTTGTTTATTCATAACATCTTCCCCTGCCAGTTCTCTAAAAATGTGTTTTATACTCACTGCTAGATTCAAGAATGCCCTCCAGTCATTGGAAGAGAGAGGTCGGACGCGATGCACAGCCTGACTGCAAGGCGTGGAACACCTATGACCACGACCAAGCTGGAGCCGCAGAGCAAAGATATGTTGGACGAGGCACTAACAACGACAAGGAGAATGAAAGAAAGAAGGGCTGTCCAGAAACTCCCAGCCTGTTGGTCTACTGAAGTCTCAGCCCATTGGGCCTAATTTGTGGGCTCACTTGTGCGGAGCCTCTGTCCCCCTTGGTCCATCTCCAGTCTGACCCCACTCCACCCTCTCTTCCTTTGGCTCCCCCAAACCCCCCTTTTTCACATGTTTTTTTTATCAACTTGATGAAGGAACAATGCACAAAGATAGGATAGGGTTAGTAGGGATAGACTTCACGGATAAAGAATAAGGTGCGGGTACCCTGTCTAAGGTACCAGCGATGGATTAGTTAGTGAACAGGGAAAAAGGATTGTGATCCCAGAGAAAGAACGACCTCGCCCTGCAACGTGGAATCTGGATCCGAGCAGGACGCATAGCTCCATAGCCGGAGCTCAACAGCGCCAACGCTAAGATGAACAATGGGAGCCTACCAGTGATGGCTCACTGTAAAAGGACACTGGAAAGAAGAGCTCTAACAACACTAATGCCCTGACCATCTATTATATTAGGTTAAATTTCTCTCCCAATCACCTTGTATTCATTATGCCCCAAATGGACAAGAAACAGGTTTTTTATTCTGTGAAATTCTACATCACAATGCCATGATGATGAACGAGAAAGAGGTCCAGGAGATGATGGACATTGACCTGGATGACGACTGATTGTTGCCTCTGCATGGCAAAAGGAGGGACTGTTGAACTGTATTTTAAAATAACCCACGTGACTCCATTTTGTGTTGCCATGCTCTCTGCACCTGATGAAGAATTGCTTTCCACGTCCCTGTTGAAACTTGCCCAACCCTCCCTGCTCCTTGTGGTCGAGCCAATTACGAGAAGCTGCCTGTGTGCCTCACCCCCCAGTTGTGCCAGAGACTCAGCCACATCCTGTCCATTGTTGGTAACTCAACCTGTCACGACCAGCTGCCCTGTGACCACACCAACTGATAGAGGTAGCACGAGGCTGTGCCCTGTGACAACACCAACTAATAGAGGAAGCACGAGGCTGTGAACTGTGACCACACCAACTAATAGAGGAAGCACGAGGCTGTGCAACATGACCACACCAGTTGGGCAAGGAAGCACGGGGCTGTGGACATTGTGCAATCAGAGAACAGATGTCCCCTGACCACGATTGCACCACAAGACTGACGAAGAACTTGTCAGAATGAGGAACTTATCAAAATGTGGAACTGTGTATTGTACAAATGGGCATGGCTAGCGCTATAAATATGTGTAAGATGTGGAGTAAAAGCAGCAGTCTCCGTAGAATTGTCTTTGTACCATTCTGGGACCTCTGTCCTTAGCTCGAGCTAATAAATAACTTACTTCCCTCCATGGCTGGTTGTCCTGGTCTCTTTGGTAATGTATGACTTGAACAAGGAGAAACCTTAGATTCTAAGGTGTGCCCTGCACCACTGGCTTTGACACTCCTAGTGGGGGAGAGGTCTCCAAAAAGTCGGTTCTACAGAGCCAATTGTCCAGATAAGGGAAGACATGAATTTGTTGTCTTCTCAGATGGGCTACAACCACTGCGAGGCACTTGGTGAAAACTCTGGGTGCTGTAGTGACTCCGAATGGGAGAACCTTGAACTGGTAGTGTTGACCATCTACCACAAACCTGAGATATTTCCTGTGAGCGGGATGGATGGGAATGTGTAGGTAGTCATCCTTTAGATCAAAAGTGGAGAGAAAGTTGCCTTGCTTTAGTAGTGGAAGCAGTTGTTGTAAAGTGACCATGTGGAAGTGATCTGATTGAATGTAAAAGTTGAGCGGTCTGAGGTCCAGTATTGGCCTGAGGGAGCCGTCCTTTTTTGGGATAGAAAATAAAAGGAATAGACCCCTGTGCCCTGATGAGGCACAGGAACTGGTTCTATTGTATATTTTTGTAACAATGTTAAGACCTCCTGTTTGAGGAGCTTCAGGTGTTCTAATGGCATTGGACGCTGTTTTGGAGGAATGTTGGGAGGGGTAAAAGTGAGTTCCAGGCAATAACCATACTGGATAATCTGTCTTACCCACTTGTCTGTTGTCATGGGATTCCAGACAGGCAGGAACTGTGAGAGGCGTCCCCCGACAGGAGTGAGCTGATCGGGGGGGAAGCGCAGGGAAGTTACTGTTTGTTATTAGGGGAGTTGTGGGTGTTGTAACCCCTGCCTCTACCCTTGTTGTTGTTCCCTCTGTAACTTCCTCTATTGTATCCCCTGGAGCTCTGGTTTGAACTTTTATAGGATGAGGACAGGTGTTCTGATTTATTTGTCTTGGAACCTGCTCTATAGAAAGAGCGACGAAAGGAGCCTGTGGCAGATGGTGACTGTAAGGTTTCCATAGGCTTTGTGGTCTCCATGTCCGTTTTAATCTTTTCTAAAGATGCACCTACTGCAGAGCCAAAGAGGTGCTCCTGATCAAAGTGTTGATTTAGGATGGTATTATGTACCTTTTGTTTAAATCCAGATACCCTGAGCCAGGTGTGTCTGCGTATCAAAACACTGGCATTTATTGTACGGGATGATGTGTCTGGTGCGTCAAGCGCGCATTGGATGGATGTATTGGGTATTAGTTTGCCTTCATGGAGAAGGTCATTGGCTTTGTCCTTATATTCTTGAGGTAGATGTTGAATGAGCTTTTCCAGCTCATCATAATGGGCACTATCATATCTTGCTAGAAGGGCTTGTGTGTTTGTTATTTTCCATGAGTTTGCAGCTTGAGACGCCATACATTTACATGACACGTCTAATAATTTGCATTCTTTATCAGGAGGGGGTGTGTCAACTGACCCCTGAGAGTTTTCCCTCTTGTGTGCATTGGCTACAACCTGTGAATGTTATGTTATGAAGCATTTCTTGAGCGCACTGTCACCATGAGTTTCCTGGCGCTGGTCGGATCCTGAAGATTGGCAGAAGGGTTATTAGTGGGGGTGAGAAAAGAGTAATGTTTTTAGGGATTTCCTGAAAGAAAGAAGGGAACAAGAGGACTTAAGTGAAAGTGGGAGAGAGTTCCACAGCTTGGGGGCCAGACAAGAGAAGCTGCGGCCACCCGATCTAGTGAATTTAAAGCGGGGGACGACTAGGAGCTGGAGGTGGGTCGACCTCAGAGTACGAGAGGGACAGTAAGGAATGATTAGGGACTTAAGGAAAGCAGGAGAGGGACCGGTGAGGGCCTTGAAAACCAGGCAGTGGACCTTAAAAGCGATTCTTTCACTGACTGGTAGCCAGTGAAGGTGTCGTAGTAAGGGTTGGGCTGACTGCCATCTGGGGATTTTGAGAGCAAGCCTAGCGGCCTGGTTTTGGACGATCTGTAGCCTGGACAGCTGAAATTTAGGGAGGCCATGATATATTGAGTTAGAAAAGTCCAGCCGGGACATCACCAGGGCTATTAAGACTTGTAACAAGGCTTCTGGGGTCAGGAGGTGGGCAACTTTCCGTATCCTGTATAGCTGGAACATACAGGAGGATGTTACTGAATCTAAGGGAAGTTGGCCCTTGATGTATATAGGGTCAGTGGGAGCTGCTTTGTATTTCTCATCTACTCTGGGGTTAAGAACCCTAGCTCTAATTGGGTATTTGAACACCTCAGGAGCGTGTCTAAGAAGGCATTGTAACATAGGTAAGAAAGGGGTAGATTTTTGTGGTTGGGCAAAAGTCTCTGATAGAAAATCCTCTTCTACAGGATCTGAATGTAGTTTGACCTTATGGTATGTGGTGGCCCTATTGATTAGCTGGGCAAAACCGACATTGTCATCTGGCGGAGATGGTTTTGAGGGGTGAAAATCCGGGTCATTGGTTAGATCAGGATCAGTATTATAATCATGCCCTGTGTCTGGATTCTGTGGTGAATCATCAGGTTCTTCGGTGTGGTACTACATCTTCATCTTCTTGCCCATCACCATGTGAATCATCACTGTTCTGTGGTTGTAGAGAGGGTGCTGGCGAAATGATTAGATTAGGGTTAACTGGTGGTGGAGGTGAAGGTGGTGGTGAAGCATTAATAGCTATGTGTAATTTCTTTGGAGGAACTGGAGCATGTGGTAAATATTCTGGTTACCTCTTTGTAGGTAGCTTTGTGACTATGTGACCAGTCTTTGGTGAATAAAGATGGTAGTCTATTTTGGATCGGGAAAGAAAAGCTCTTTGGGATCGATAGGTTTGTTTTGGCATAGAAGATTTCTCCTTGGAAACTGTTCTTGGCTTTTTCGGAACATTGTCCAGTACAAAAGCTTTCTTTGGTTCCGAGGCCTTTGGTGTGGGTTGTTTGGGCTGCGGAGACGTTTGTTTAGGAGGCTTATTTAAAAGAGTTTTGTCCTTTAATGGTCTTGGTGCCGAAGTCTTGTCTGAGTGCTTTGGGGTTGAGGTTTTATCCGGCTGTTTCTGTGCCGGTGCCTTATCGGGCTGCTTCGGTGCCAATGCCTTATCCTTGTCTTGTCTCAGAAGTTTTCTGTGTGCTTCGGTGCCGAAGTCTTGTCTGGGTGCTTTGGGGTCGAGGTTTTGTCCGGCTGTTTCTGTGCCGGTGCCTTATCGGGCTGCTTCGCTGCCAATGCCTTATGCGGCTGCTTCCGTGCCGATGCCTTATCCGGCTGCTTCGTGGCGATGCTTTATCCGGCTGCTTCGGTGCCAAGGGATCTTTTGTCGATTTCGGTGCCAAATGTTTTCCTGGTGCTGGTGGAGGAGAACGCGGCAACTCGGACGACTGAGCTTTCGGTACCGAAGATGGCTTTCAAGTACAGGGTGGTTGGCTTGAGCCAAATGGCTTTTCTTTGTCCTTCGGTGCCGGGACCTGGAGGTGGGGCGCTCAAAGTTTTTGTACGGTGTGGACCTGAGCCCGAAGGCGAAGGTGTCACCGGAGTCATTGGTATGGGCTTGGGTGGGGCGCTGGTCTCGGTACTCACGTCCCTTTGAGCCGGGGTGATGTCATCTTCAGAGTAGGAGACGACTGCTTCGGAGTCCGGTACCTGTTCTTCCTGTTCTGGCTCCGGAAGGTTATCGGGACCTGGATGGAAGATGTCCGGAATGGAACCTGTGCCTCGGGACATCTTGCGGTGCCAAGCTTGACGATCCCGGATGGTCTTCTTGGACTTGAAGGAGAGACAAGCCTCACAATTGTCCCCTCGATGTTCTGGAGAAAGGCACAGATTGCAAACAGGATGGAGGTCCGAGTGTGGAAACTTAGCACCACATTGTGGACATTTCCTAAAGGGAGTCTGTTCCATTGACGTCCGTCTTTACCAGCGCGGGTAGGCCCAGTGGCCCGCGTCGAAGTCTGCAGGCGTAGAAGTTTATTCGAAAGATGTTGAAGGTGCGCATCGAAGGCACGCCATCGAGGCAATACTGTCAGTTAAGGGTGATTGTGTGTCGAAAGGGGGTTTCAATAAAGACACTGACCCGGAGCGCAGCAAGGCACATCCGAAACCGATGGCGGAAAAAAACAATCTAACAATGGAGCCGATGCCCATGTGCATTGTCCATCGAAGGATGAGTCACCAGTCTTGTGACTGTAACACTTCTTTGAAGACAAAAACAACATGCAGACATCCGAGCCCAACACCAGATGGCGATCTATGCATAGTGTACAATCTGCAGCTCATATGCCTCAAACATACTTTAACACCATTTTAAAAGTGGTGGTTATTCATTTATAAATGGGAGACCCCTTCCCATTTCAGAACGTCGGGAAAAAAAATTTGAACAGCAGTCAAGGTCCAACAAGCCAAGGCCTACTCTTGAAAAATGAAAGTTCGAAATTTCATTATTTTCCTTCTAAAGACACAACATTTTCCGCAGCATTAAAAAAAAGGATTGCTTTAAAATCAATCACAGGCCTGGTGGTCTGCTGACCTCAGCAGGCCACCATCACTGTGATGGTTTAAATTCCTAATGGGTCACAAATTGCGACCTACCGCATTAATAAACATGAGGCAGGTCGATTTTCGACCCACTAGGAATCACTAATTAGAAGTTGTACTTTTTCTTACACAAGGAATTGCGATTTCCTAATTGTGATTCAGTAAGGATCGCAATTTGGAAATCAAAATTCCTACTTTTTGTACATCTGGCCCTTTGTCTTATTGTAGGTTGTACATGAGCACTCTTTGCACGTCCAAGGGGTGCAGTGGTCTTTCAACCCGAGTCTTTGGATCCTGGAAGGAGGCTGGTATTTGCATGCCCTGCTTGACGTGGAATTGTGGGAATACCTTTTGAAGGAGCTGAGGGGTTTGTCCTTGGCAGCCAGCTCAACCTTTAATGATGAGTAAGTCAAGCTGATGCCCAGTAGTTGGGTGTGGTACATTAGCATTGTGCTGTCCATTGTCCTGGTTTCTAGTTTTTCATGGTCCTTGCACCAGTGGATGCATCTGAACCACTTAGCCACGTAGCACATTTGTGCACATTGTCTTCTTGCCTCCCTGAGGATTTCAATTATCCTGGGTGAAAGCTGAAGATAGCTGAATTCTAGGTATACATGAGCCAGGGTACTAGGTTGAAGTGGCTGGTTTGTAGGTGACATATCATCTTGTTCTGCAATGCTAGCAAATCTTGTGTGGCCCTTATGAATATGATCTGCCCTCTGGAGGACTCTAGTAGATCCGAGTACCATACCCGTTTGTGAGTAACATAATGACTGTCTGAATTTGTTCATTGCTCTTGGGATGAGGGGGATTATGTGGAAAGGCAATCAAAAGCACCCTTGACCAGTGGGTATATGAACACAAAACGTGGCATTTTGCATTTCTTTGGGGTTTCAAACCGGTCAATGCTAGACATGCCTCATCTCCTGAAATCATTGTCTAGCACCTCTTGTTTCAGCTCCCATTCATAAAAAGCGTTTGCTTGTCTGCTTCAGTGTTCCATTAGAGGGCCCATTCCCATTTATAACATCACTAACATAGCATATCTCCTGTGCTAATTGGGAGAGGTAGAACAACTTGTTGTGTCCCCGTCTGAAACAGCACAATCTGTCACTTTATGTGCGCTTGGAAGGATTTTAATGATAGGACTATGTTGAGTTTTAGTTGTTTGCAAAATATCACCGCATATGCAGGGCTCCAGAGACCTCTGACTTTTAGGCTGTCCATGGGCACTCTGCATACCTTGTGGGATGCATCTGTTGCTATGGTCACTGTGGAAATTGGTACCTTGAAAAGTCTTCCTATTGTTAGATTTCTTGTGTTCCACCGTTTTACTACTTTATGAACCACTGCAGTGACAAGAACTAGATTCTTCCAGCGCCTTGTTACCACTTGTTGCAGCAATTTCTGAATGGGTTGCATATTCAGCCTTGCCTGCAGTATTTGTTTGTTTGAAAAGTTTTATATAGCGCTGGCTAGACCCGAAGGTATCAGACCATTTTACATGAGTATCAGACCATAGATGCAGGTTACATCATTACAAGATTACACAGTTTCAGAGCATAGTTACATGTTAGGTTGAGAAAAACAATAAGGGCAGGGCATATACATGAGGGAAAGAGCAGGCATGGGGTAGATTCAGGGGAGAGGGGGTAGGAGCAGGGGAAGTAGACAAAGTGAAGGAGGGAAAGAGGTCGGGGAGGGAGAGAGACAGAGTATGAAAGAGAAGGGGAGGATGATGGGTGCACAACCGGAGGACGAGTAAAAGCTGCATCCTAAGTCCGGTAAGCTGTGATCCCAGGGGAAGTGGGATCATTCCCACATCTCCATTGCATAAGGCTCACTTGACGCAGTGGACACTCTCGGAGGGGTCTCTGAGACTCCAAGTCCTAACTACTGGATCCTTCCCCAACAAGGGGAGAGGGAGTGCTTAGACAAAGCGCACAAGGGACAGAGGGCTAGGTGGCGTAGATACATGTTATGAGGCAGGCAAGGGGAGAGATTCAAGGGAGAGGGGCTGGGAGCAGGGAAGTGGACAAAGAATGAACGAGGGAAAGAAGTAGCGGAGGATGAGAGACAATGCATGAAAGAGGAGGGGGACGGTGGATGGGGCACAAACCGGTAGACTAGTAAAAGCTGCGTCCACGGTCCGGTAAGCTGTGATCCCAGGGGAAATAGTATCAATCCCACATCTCCGTTGCAAGAGGCTCCCTTTACACAGTTGACTCTCTCTGAGGGGTCTCTGAGACTCCAAGTCCTACCTACTGGATCCTTCCCCAACAAGGAGAGAGGAAGTGCTTTGCCAAGGGGTGCCATACCAAACCTCAACTGTGAGTGGCTCCCTTGGTGCTGTGGACTCTCTCAGAGGGGTCACTAAGACTCCAGGGTATGGATATTGGGTCTATCCCCAACAAGGGGAGAAGGAGTGCTTAGTCTAAGGGCACAAGGGACAGGGGGTTAGGAGGAGGGTCGGAACTGGCAGGTCAACAGAGGGGGAAAATAAGACAGAAAAAGACAGGGTCCTCGAAAGGCAAGGGTCAGGGAGAACTGGGAGACAAAGGAAGGGAGGCAACGAGTTGTATAGTCCCACAAGTAAGAGATACAGATAGAAGAAAAGGAAATGTATAAGTTGTGAAGTAACTCAGGGGAGAGATGCAAACGGGTAAACTCAAAATCGCAAAATAGTGATAGTAAATACAACGAACTACTACATATATTGGTGGTTAGAGATGTGTCTCTGCAGATAGAAAATTCACTCAGGATTCCATTATCACAACAATTAGGCTAAAAATGATTACATAATATTTATCTACAGAGTGAACGGAGAAACAAGACATCCAAGGGGGTAGAGAGAGGGAGGGAGGGGGAGATAAGATAGGTGATAGGAGAGGCTGTATCTACGGAGTGAACGGAGAAACAAGACATCCAAGGGGGTAGAGAGAGGGAGGGAGGGGGAGATGAGATAGGTGATAGGAGAGACGGGGCTTGGGGGGGAGAACGAGATAAGGCAGTCCAGCTGAGGAGCAATGTCTGAGGGTCGGCAGGATATAGTCCAACGGACTACGGGAGAGGAAAAGAACCAACACAATGGTGGCTCCATGCCGAGGATATCGAAGGACAGCCATGATAGGATGCAGGATGCAGAATGTCACCATTACAATCTTGTTCTCAATGCGAGTGGGAGGTGGCCTAAAATAGGGGAACGATTTAATATTACTACGAATAACACTCCTAAAGTAGGGGAACCGGTATAATACTCCAGGCAATGCATAAAAGAACACAAGTACATCAAAAATAAGAGTACAGCCATTAAAATAGGATAGCCATTGCATAAAAGAGAAAAAAGACATAATCAATTAGAATAAAGTCAGAAAAATAGGGTGACCATGATTAGTTATGATTAAGATTTAGGAGAAACATCAGCAAAGGCAAAAGCAAACACGTTTTATTTTTTTGACTCAAATCATAGGTAATGAAGCACCTATCAAAACACAGGTAATGAAATACCTATCACCTGTGATAGGGATGAACTGGCTAGCCTTCAGATACTAATTGCGGCCACTAGATGGTGCTCAAGGTTAGAACAAGAATCTGCTTCCTCTGTTACGAGAAACAAAGGTTAAGGGGGAGCGGAGATAGTCGAGGCAATTATAAGGCGGAGGGGCAAGCCCAGGTTACAGAGCCAGTAAACGAAATATTTCCAGGAGCAAGAAATGCAACAGAGAGCAGCCATTTTGCATGAGAGCAAAAAAGAAAGTCACAAAATGGCAAGCAGATAGACGGCAGTCAATGAAAGTCAGGGGAGCAGGGATGAAGATAGGTGTAGTGTTGCTGCCAGTGGGGTGTACCACTGCAGCACACGCCCCCTCCCACTGTTCCTGAATGTTTCGCCCCTCAGGCGTGAAGGGGTTTTGGTAGAGCTCAGACGTAAGCGTGGACACGCTACATTGTTAATAAAGAGCCCAGGGCCCTGGGCGTGGTCAGTTAGTTACTAGCCATCAACGCTACCACATGTGTCCGGTGTCCCTCCTTTCCAGGCCTAGGCTAGAACACTACACTGGCGACGACGGTGGTCTATCATCCACCCACCGCGTGCCCTGTAGCACCGCGCCTCTATTTGTGTGCACCCCGCTGCCCGGTGGCCCCACGACGTGCAAGTCTGCACGTGGCGCACTGCCCAGCCCTCCAGAGTCGCCTGCTACCTGCTGCGACGCCAAAGTGACTCGCCTCATTCGCCCCGGTGCTAGCAGAGACCAGCCTGCCCGCCTGTGACTGCCCGCGCTGCTTACCGGCGCCTCCACACGGCGTCCGCCTGCCTCCTGGACCGTCCTGCGACCGCCTTCACAGCGTGGCCTGGTGCGCCGCTCGCAGGTACCTGCAGAAGCAGTCCCGCTCTCTCCCGCTGCCTGTGGCCCCCAGCCTGCGTCTCTCTCCACGGCGCCAGTCCCGTGCAGCCCCCCCGGCAATCCCGCGCATGCGCAGTGAGCGCCCGGCAACACGTCCCCGACGTGCAACGCTAACTCCCTGCATTTCCTCACGCATCTCGCGTGTTCACAGGCCCGCAGGCCTTGCCAGACCTCACGCATCCGGCGGAACGGGGCCAGGGAGCGTTTTCCAAGTGCCTGTCTTCATCCCACAGCGGTTGCAAGGGTTGCATGGATTTAGACTGCCTGCTAGCTTCACGCATTCAGCCCACCAAGCCTCGCTTCGGCCACCATGGCCCACGTGCCGCCCTTGGAGCCCTTCTCAATCACGGGAACGCCCCCCTCACAAGCTACACGATGGAGAAAATGGGTGGAACGACTCGAAAACTACTTCATTGCTGCGGATATCGCAGTGGCGCGGCGTCGCGCAATGCTGTTGCATCTGGGAGGAGAGGCTATTCACGACATCTCCAAGGACATCACAGAAGGCGACCCACCCCACACATACGCCACCCTGCGAGACGCCATTACAAGATACTTCGAGCCCTTCACCAGCGCGGATTACGAGCGTTTCCTGCTCCGACAAGCGCGCCAACTCCCTGAGGAGTCTGTTGATGTGTTCTACGCGCGTCTTAAGAAGCTAGCCAGCACGTGTATGCTCCCGGACGCGGAGGACGAAATTCGCGCCCAATTTATTCAGGGGTGCGCCTCTCTGAAGCTGAGAGAGAGGGTGCTAGAAACGGACGCCATGCCCATGCGCGACATCCTCACTTTGGGACGCTCCAAAGAACTTTCCAAAGCCCGTGCGGCCCACATGGAGCCAGATCCAGCAGTCAAAGTCAAGACGGAGCCAGTGTGCGCAGTCAAGTCACAACGTCCAGACGGCCGGACGAGGCCTCAGAGGAACGCACAGCCACATCAGGCCCAGTCCACCCGCGATCGCACCTGCATGTGGTGCGGAGGTGCCACTCCACACAAAGGCGCCTGCCCAGCCCAAGGTAAAATTTGCAGCGCGTGCGGCAAAGCCAACCACTTTGCGAGCGTCTGTTTGTCGTCACAGCGGAAGAAGCAAAGCGGCCCACCCAGGAGGGCGCGACAGGTGGCGCCACTACCGAACACGTCAACCAGCAGCGACATGGACGACGACGAGGAAGACGCCGCGTCTGTCCACGTGGTGCGCATGCTCAACACCCTAGCTGCCACGTCGTCAACCGAACCGATGTGCACCGTCCAAGTCCATGACCAGGCAGTCAGAGCCCTCATCGACACCGGCGCTACAATAAACCTCATGGCAGCCAGTGTGTACCAGGGCCTGGTAGACGCTCCCGCGCTTCACCCCACCAGAGTGCAAGTGTTCGCCTACGGAACCCGGCGCCCATTGCGCCTGTGCGGAGTATTCCGGACAACAGTGTCCCACGATACCATGCAACTGCAGACAAAGATCTACGTCTCCCAAGAAGGATCAGGGTTCCTCCTTGGTTGCAAGACTGCACGTGAACTCGGACTCATACACTTTGCCCTAACAGTACAAGCTCAAGGTCTGGATCATCTGGTCACAGAACATTCCTCGCTGTTCGAGGGCATCGGATGTCTACGAGGGCCCCCTGTCCGGCTCCACATTGACCGATCAGTGGCCCCTGTAGCCCTCCGGCACAGGCGGATCGCGTTCCACCTCCGGCCCAAAGTGGAAGCCGAGCTGAAAATGTTAGAACAAGCAGGAATCATCGAACGAGTGACGGGACCCACCCCGTGGGTATCCCCCATTGTCGTGGCCAAAAAACCGAAGCAACCCGATGCGGTAAGAATATGTGTGGATATGCGCCTCCCCAACCTGGCCATTAAAAGAGAACGTCATCTGACGCCGACCATTGATGACATCATCGGGGAGCTCGCAGGATCCAAGTGGTTCTCCAAAATGGACCTGAGATCGGGATACCATCAGATCCCGCTTCACCCCGACTCGCGCCCAATCACGACATTCTCCACACACGCCGGCCTGTGGAGATACACGAGGCTTAACTTCGGCATATCAAGCGCCGCCGAGGTGTTTCAGAACATTATCCACAACGTCCTCCAAGGCCTCGAAGGAGTACTAAACGTGAGCGACGATATCCTGGTGCATGCCCCGACTTTGGACGAACACGTCCGGCGCGTCCAAGCAGTATTCGACCGTCTGAAGGAGAGGGGACTGACTCTCCACAAAGACAAATGCGAGTTTCTGCGCAAGGACATAAGCTTCTTCGGATACAAATTCTCCGATCAAGGAGTAGGCCCGGACCCAGAGAAAGTCAAGGACATTCACAACGCGCCAGCACCCACCTCGGTAACAGCAGTCCGCAGCTTTTTGGGCATGGTGACCTACTGTGGGCGTTTCATAAAAGATCTGTCTGACTTAACTGGACCACTCCGCGATCTCACAAAGTCAAACACCACCTGGACGTGGGGCCCGGAGCAACAAGAGTCGTTCATGAACACGAAAGCAGCCCTATCAGCTGACACAACACTAGCATACTTCAACCCACAAAACGAATCGCAACTGCTAGTGGACGCCAGTCCCACTGGTCTGGGAGCCGTCCTGTCACAGCGACAACCATGCGGAGAGTGGGCCCCCGTTGCGTACGCCAGCCGTACCCTCACACCTACCGAACAACGCTACTCCCAAATTGAGCGGGAAGCCATTGCAATTCTGTGGGGGTGCCGCCATTTCCACATCTACCTCTATGGACATCCTTTTTCAGTGGTTACCGATCACAAGCCCCTCATACCACTCTTCCAAGGCTCTTCCTCTCGCCCACCCCCAAGGATCGAGAAGTGGGTGCTGCAGTTGCAGGAGTTCCAGTTCACAGTAGAATACCGGCCCGGCTCGCGTAATCCTGCAGACTACCTGTCAAGGCACGCCCGACCAGTTACTGACGCGGAAGCAGCCGAGGCAGCAGCCACCGAAGAGTACGTCCGGCTGATCGTCGAAAGGTCAAGACCACGTCCCATGTCCCTGGAAGAGGTATCAAGAGCCACTAAGGACGATGACTGTCTCCAGATCGCGATCCATGCCATAGAGTGCGGAGACTGGAAGGCGCTCCAGAGCCCGGCATCCTTTCGCACATCTGACGCCCAAGCCATCCTGAAAGCCCTGTACCAAGTCCGGCACGAACTGTCAGTATCAACTGAAGGATGCCTCCTGAGAGGCCCCCGCCTGGTGCTGCCCAGCAGCCTGACCCAACAAGCCGCCTTACTGGCACACGGATCACACCAAGGGATCGTCAAATCCAAAAACAGGCTCCGAAGCAAGGTGTGGTTTCCGGGGCTCGACAGAGCAGTTGAAGAAGTGATCCATAGGTGTCCAGTGTGTCTTGCGACGAGCCTCCCAAACCCTCCGGCGCCAGTGGTAACCGAAGAAGGCCCCACATCCCCGTGGGTGCGAGTGAGTGCAGACTTCGGCAGCCTCCCTGGGGGCAAGTACATGCTCGTCGTGGTGGACGATTTCTCCCGCTACCCGGAAGTAGAAATTGTATCGTCAACCGCAGCCTGGGAAGTAATACCAAAGTTCGAAAAGATACTGGCCACCCACGGGCTCATGAAGGAAATCCGCACTGACAATGGACCCCCTTTCAACGGCAACAAATTCACGGATTATCTTCAGGGCCAGGGTATTAAACACAGACGGATAACGCCAAGATGGCCTCAAGCTAATGGAGAGGTCGAGAGACTAATGAGAACTTTGAACAAAACAATACAAATTGCAGTTGCCGACGGCCAATGCCTGGAGCTGGCCATCTACCAATTCCTCCGAGAGTACCGCCTGACCCCACATTGCACTACAGGAGTCTCCCCAAGCCGACTCTCCTTCAATCGAGTCATGGCGGACACCATCCCACACCACCCAGCGTGGGAGCTCGCCCCAAACCCGAGGAACCGGTCCATGGAACAGCGCGCCAAAACCAACCAGGAAGCGTCCCGACGGAGAAGAGCAACAGACAGTCCCATACAAGTCGGGGATACGGTTCTGGTGAAAGACCGCCACCCCGGAGGAAAGTTCCGTCTGCCCTTCGAACTGGACTCATGGACTGTGACGGAGGTAAACGGAACCATGGTTACAGCTGTCAGGAATGGCGAATCTGTCACAAGAAACGTCTCATTTTTCAAGCAAGTACCAGAGGGAAGTGCAGACCCTGACCAGGACGAGTGGTACCCGACCCCCCAACGTCGGCCCTCAGGATCGGTGGGAACAGACGCTACAACGGGCCAAACAGAAGACACTACCCCGAGCGTCCACGCCACGGAGAGACCAGCGGAGGAATCCACCGTCAACGAGACCAGAGACCCAGAAGAGTCACCCACAGCTACGGGAGAAGGCCGAAGCCAAGCAAGATACAGCCTGCGTCCGTGTCCAAAGCCTTCCCAGAGATATCGTGACTTTGTGGCACAGTGTTGGCGTTGAACTGATCGAGATGGCTGACCCCGCCGAGAAATAAAGTAAGACTGTTCTGTTTTTGATATTCGAAATATTATGGGTTGTGCCAGTTAAGCAGAGACTAAACCAGAGACAGTTGGTGAACTTTGTTTGAATGCCGCCATCACAACTATCACAGCATGTTCGCTGACCGGAGAGACTTTTTAGTATCTGTGTGTTTGTTTTCAGTTTCTTTTCATCCCTAGGTAAAGGAGGAATGTAGTGTTGCTGCCAGTGGGGTGTACCACTGCAGCACACGCCCCCTCCCACTGTTCCTGAATGTTTCGCCCCTCAGGCGTGAAGGGGTTTTGGTAGAGCCCAGACGTAAGCGTGGACACGCTACATTGTTAATAAAGAGCCCAGGGCCCTGGGCGTGGTCAGTTAGTTACTAGCCATCAACGCTACCACATGTGTCCGGTGTCCCTCCTTTCCAGGCCTAGGCTAGAACACTACAATAGGCACCATACCAGCATCAGCCGGTCAAAAGTTAAAGCTCATCAGGCCGAACATAGTGAAGAACTGGGGCCTCAGCCAGTGATAATGGGAGACCTCCGATGTATGCCAGGGGAGCGTCTCAGAAGGCTGGTCTAAGCAGAAAAGACAGCCAGATGCCTGCGATCATAATCCAAGAAGGGAAGGGGATCGCCACTCCAAAAGCCACTTACCCTATCAACAGAGCGGGTCTGTGGAAATGTTGAAGAGAATGTGAGCCGAGGTGAGTAATCAACGGCTTAACAGGACAGGGGAGCGGGCTCATTGGCAGCTGTGCCTGTGCGACTTAGCCAGTGCGAGAGGGAGTTGTGAAATAAAGATAACTTCGGTGATGCCGCAGTCTACCTCAACATCGAAATAGTCTGGAGGCAGCGGGCTCACACAAGGCTGAGCTAATGTGGTGCGGGAGGCCATTGGTTGTAGACCACCTTCGCAGCCCATCGATTGGGGCAATGCAGATAGCTCCAGCAAAGATCTGGGTGGCTGGCAGGGGGCTCATTACCTCCTCGTCATGTCTCCCCGTCCCATTCCTTACAAGTGAGCAGCTAGTCTGCTCCACAGAAACCCCTAGCCTAGCTGAGCTGTTTGCACTTCCCCCAGGATGACGTCACCATCATGTGACGATAAAGGGGGAAGTGAGTCACGTGACGATAAAGGGGGAAGTGCATCAAAGAAACATCCTGTTCTTTTTTTTCTGCACTACGTTCCGGATTTGCCTGGCTGTGCTGTACGGCGTTGCCTTGCTGTTATGGGTAAGTTCAGTGTTGTTTACTGTTTCTGTTTACGGTGGCCTGCTTTAGCGGCCCCCTTTGGTCTTGCTGCTGTCATTTCCCCCGCGCTGCCTCTGAGTTATGGCGGCGGTCCCTTTGCTTTTATACGTGGTTCGCGTTAGCGGCCGTCTCCGCTCATGTTCACTCACCGGGATTGTTGGCCAGCTTCAGCGGCAGTTCCTGGGTGGTCTCTGGTCCTGCTACGCCCTGCATTAGCAGGCAGGGGCTTTTTGGAGTTGGTGATTCGGCGCACTTGTGTTCTTGTGCTTTTGGGGGCAATTTTGGCAGCTGACTGGGCTTTTTATACCGGACCACTTTTCCCTCCACCCACGGGTGCTCGGGTCCTCGGGACTATATGTGGGGGCCTTCATGGCTGTTTTTTTGTCCTTGTTTGTGCCTGTTTTGGTGGTTTTGGACTGGGTGCTGAGCTCTCTGTCTTTTGTTTCTGCCATGGCTTCTGAGGCTTCTTCTTCTGCCGCCCCTCTGGATGCCCTGCGCCTGATTATAAATGAGGCTGTGGCTGCTGCTTTCCTGGCTAGGGACGCGGCTGGGCCTCCTCCCAAGGTGCCTCGTGTTTTTATGGATCCGCAGGCTGCTCCTGAGGATGATTTTGGTCCTGATGAGGATGAGGGTGTGCGTGGTCGTTTTGTTCAGGGTGCTGAGCTCGCTGAACTGTTCACCCATGTGCGATCCAATTTGGGGTTCTCTCCTCCTGCTGCTGATGTTTTGGAGGATGACTTCTTCACGCAGTATGTCCAGCCTGCTGCGGACTCATTTCCTTTGCACGGGGCGGTGCGCAAAGTGCTGTCTCACGAATGGAAGGAGGTGGACAAGTCTGCTTTTCCTCGTTTCCTGTCTAGGCGTTACCCTCTTGAGGGTTTTGCTGCTGAGTTCCCTCAGGCTGTGAAAGTTGACAATTTGATGGCTGGCCTTTCCTCTCAGGGTTTGGTCCTTTCGGATGACACCCTTCCTGCGGACGCTGTGGATAAGCGTGTTGAGGGGGCGGTGAAGCGTTCCAATGCTGCTTCCAATTTTTCTGTCTGTGTGACTGCCTATTCTAACTATATGGTTCAGTCGCTCCTTAAGGATTTCCAATCCCTGTCTGTTCTGCTGCAAGACGGCGAGGATGCCATGCCTCTCTTGTCTTTGATGGAGTTACAGGTGCGGTACCTGTCTGAAACGTTCGTTTCTCAGGGATCGTTCCTTCTGTGTGGCGTCCCCGCCCTATCAGTCCAAATGTCATCCTCTGTCTCTTGGGGTGCCGCAGGGTTCCTCGCTGAGTCCCACGTTGTTTAACATCTACGTGAGGCCGCTGGCTGAGGTTGTGAAGCTCTGTGGTATGACCATGGTGTCGTACGCAGATGATACCCAGCTAGCGGTCACGATCAGCGGGGACTCCGGGGTGGATGCCCCAAGATTCAGAGAAGGACTTCGGGCGGTAGCGGGTTGGATGACGTCCAACTGTCTCCAACTAAACGCCAAAAAAACGGAGGTGATGGTCTTTGGGAAGCGGACGGACCTATGGGGAGACACTTGGTGGCCTCCTGAGCTGGGTCCCACCCCCACTCCGGTTGCGGAGATCAAAAATCTGGGGGTTTGGCTGGACCCTTCCCTCAATTTTGTTGGCCACACCAAAAGGACGGCGGCGTGCTGCTTCGGCATCTTGCGCAATTTGAGACCTGCCCTTAAGTATTTCGATGCCGCAACTCGTCAACTTGTGGTACAAGCAACGGTTCTGGCTCGGCTGGACTATGCCAGCTCCCTTTTTATTGGGTTAAACCAGGCTGAGCTGACCCGACTTCAAAGAGTGCAGAACGCAGCGGCCAGAGCAATCGTAGGTCTTCCTAGGTTTTGCTCGGCCGGTCCAACTTTGCGAGCCCTGCACTGGTTACCCGTTAGGCAGCGGATCCACTTTAAAGTGCTGTGCATATCTTTCAAGATTCTGAAGGGCCTGTCGCCTCCCTTATTGCGCCAACATTTGTGCCCTTATATCCCGGGCCGCACTCTGCGTTCGCTGGACCAAGAATTAGCGGTAGCCCCTCGGTTCAAACTCAGTCGGGCGGAGGGTCGCTCTTTTAGGGTGCGGGCAGCCGCACTCTGGAACGCTCTCCCCTTGAAATTCCGGACTCTTGGCGACTTGCTTTCTTTCCGCAAGGCCGCTAAAACTCTTCTGTTTTCCCAGTTATGTTAAAATCTAAATCCCCCATTTTTAATAACATTTTCTGTTTCCTGTTGTGTTGTGTTCGCCACCTTGTCGATGCGCCGGGACGCTCCTTCGCTGGAGCAGCCGTGCACAATACAAATAGCACTAACATAACATAACATAACATAACATATTTCCTTCGACAATTTGGGGGTGGCGGCGGCTGCTTCTGGTGCTTCCATCGCTGCCCGTCGTCATATTTGGATGCGTTCCTGGAAGGCGGAGTCTTCCCAGAAGTCGGTCCTCCTTAAGTTGCCCTTTGAAGGTTCCAAGGTGTTCGGTCCTCAGTTGGAGGATATAGTCAAGCAATCTGCGGAGAATCGCAAACTGGTGGCTCCTGTCCGCCCTCCTTCTCGGGGTCGTGGGTTTGGTTACCGTCGTGCTTTTGGGCCTCCTGCTTGTGGGGCTTATCAGCCCTTTCGTGGCAGGGGTCGTGGCCGGGGGGCCCCTGGAAGTGCCAAGCCCCGGGCCGCTGCCGGTGTTGCCAACCCCACTTCCTCCTCTTCTCAATGACTGTTTGCCTTTGCCAGTTGGTGGTCGCCTCCAGTCCTTCCGTGCCCAGTGGTTGTCGGTTCCGGATACCTGGGCAGTTCAGACTGTTACAGAAGGTTGCCGGATTGAGTTTTCCTCTCTTCCTCCTCCGGGTTTTGTTCAGACTCCCCCGCCCCGTCTTCCTCTGTGAAGAGATGCTTTGTTGGCAGGTGTGCAGCTCCTGTTGGAGAAGAGGGCTATTGTGGAGGTTCCTCCGCTGGAGATGGGCAAGGGTTGCTATTCAATTCTCTTTCTGGTCTCCAAGAAGGACACTTCGGATCTTCGTCCTGTTTTGGATCTGAAGCGGGTCAATCGCTTCGTCCTCCATCGTCCATTCAAGATGGTGACTCTCCAGTCCATCCTGCCTCTGGTCCTTCCGGGAGGCTTCCTGGCATCTCTGGATCTGATGGATTCGTATCTGCACGTTCCTGTCCATCCGGAGGACCAGCATTTTCTCCGTTTTGCTGTGGGGGCCTTCACTATCAGTTCCGGGTGCTCCCTTTCGGCCTGTCATCGGCGCCCAGGAGGTTCACCAAGCTCTTGGCCCCTCTGGTGGGTATTCTTCATTCCAGGGGGCTGCTGGTGTTTCCATATCTGGATGACTGGTTGATTGTCTCTCCTTCTTTTTCGCAGGCTCTGTCGGATGTGGAACAGGTGTGTCTTCTGCTGGGTTCCTTTGGGTTCCTTATCAACCACCACCGAAAGTCCTCCCTGGTGCCCTCCCAGTCCCTGAAATTCCTGGGGGCTTTCTTCCGCATGGACCTGGGCATGGTGTTCCTCTCCCAGGAGCGCCAGTTGACATTGGATCGTCACCTTTCCTGGCTTCTGTCCCAGTCCCGGGTGTCTGCCAGGCTCTGGATACGGAGTCAGGGGGAGATGGCGTCCACTTTGCATCTCCTTCCTTGGGCCAGGCTGCATCTGTACCCCCTGTTACATCATGTCCTGTCGCACTGGGATCCTGCCTCCTTGGACTACGAGACTCTCATCCCTGTCACTCCAGGGATTCGGGCGAATCTCCAGTGGTGGTTGTCCCCTTTGTCTCTGTCCTGGGGGTTCGATCTCCTTCCTCCTCAGTCTGTGGTCGTATTGTCCACGGATGCCAGTGCTTTGGGGTGGGGTGCCGTTCTGGGTGCCTCCATGGCTCAGGGTCGGTGGTCCAGTTTCGAATCCCTCCAGTCCTCGAACTGGAAGGAGTTGCGGGCGGTTTGGTTGGCTCTTCTTTGGTTGGCTCCTCTCCTTCGGGGTCGGCGGTCTCTGTGCAGACCGACAATCAGGTGGTTCGTTCTTATGTGAATCACCAGGGGGGCATGTGTCGTGCTCTGTTTCTCCTGTCCCGGAAGATCGGACTTTGGGCCGAGTCGACTCTCTTGTCTCTGACAGCGGTCTATCTTCCGGGGGAAGGAGAATGGGCCTGCGGATTCTTTGAGCAGGGAGTTCCCCTCCTCGGTGTCCCTCTGTCTGTCCCCGGATCTGTTTGATCTGATTGTCCTCAGGTTCCGCCTTCCTTGGCTGGATCTTTTTGCCTCGGAGGATTCCGCCCTTTTTCCTCTGTTTTGCAGCATCGTTCCCTCTCCGTTGGCGTGGGCCACCGATGCTTTCTCGATTCAGTGGTGGGAGGGTCTGCTATTTGCCTTCCCTCCGTTTGCCTTAATTCCGCGGGTCCTCCGGAAGATTCGGTTGGATCGGGCAGAGGTTCTCCTGGTGGTTCCGGAGTGGTCTCGACAGTCTTGGTTCCCCCTTCTGCTGACCTTTTCTGTTTGCCCTCATTGGAGGTTTCCCCTGTCTCCCTCCCCCCTGCGGGCTCCTCTTCTCGGGCTTGCCTCCCTGCGACGCCTCCGGCTGGGGGTTTGGCACTTGAGAGGTTGAGTTTGCTGGGTCTGGGTTGCTCGGTGGAGGTTGCCCAATGTCTCCAGCTTTCCTGGCGTCCTTCCACCTTGAAGTCATATGCCCTTCACTGGAAGAGTTTCTCCACCTGGTGTCTTGGGAGGGGTCTCTCTTCTGCCTCCTGTGAGGCCGTGAGGGTGTTGGACTTCTTGCGGGATGGTTTCGTCTTGGGGCTTGCGGTTTCTTCCCTGCGGGCACAATGGGCTGCCGTTCTTGCTTTTTGGGGTTCCTCTGTTTCCTCTGTCTCCCCGTTGGTGGCTCGCCTTCTGAGGAGTTTCTTGCTTCAACGTCCTGTCTCTCGTTCTCCTGTGCCTCCTTGAGATCTTCCCTTGGTTCTGCGGGCTTTGACGGGTACTCCTTTCGAGCCTTTGGACTTCGTGGCACTGAAATTCCTTTGTGCTAAGGTTATTTTCCTGGTGGCCATTACTTCTGGGCGGAGGGTTGGTGAGATTGGGGCGCTGATGGCTTCTCTCCCCTTCTTGCGCTTTTGCGATGACAAGGTCATTCTCCGTCCCAGTCAGTTCTGTCTTCTTTTCACTGTCAGGAGAATATTGTTCTCCCAGTATTTTTTCCGGCTCCTGCCTCTTCTGAGGAGGTGCTCCTCCATTCGTTGGATGTGCTGAGGGCTCTCCGCATCTACTTGGAGCGTACGGCTCATTTCCGTAAGGTTGATTCCTTGTTCGTCACCTATGGCCTCTCGGGTCTGGGGCTTCGGCCTTCTTTATCCACCTTGTCTCGTTGGGTCCGGGGCGCTGTGGTTTCTGCTTACGATTCTGCCCACTGTCCTCTGCCTTCTTTTGTTCAGGGTTGGTCGACTCGGAGCGTGTCGTCCTCCTGGGCCTTGTTCTGTCATGTATTCCTATAGGTTCTGAATCGATCCCCCTATTCCTGACCCTATTCTGGTTAAACTAACTATCAAGTTAACTAACAGTCAGCCCATAAGGCAAGAAAAGCCCCCATGATGCAGATACCGTTATCTGACGCAGTCACACTACGGCACAGGAACGTGTTATCTGATTAGGTCATAACGCTTGAGATCTAATTAGACAAGCGACATTCCTCCAGCCCCTGATAAGGCATACGACGTTCTCATAACAAATCAAACCTATGACAACCTGGAAAATCCGTGCGGCCATTGTTTTGATTTCACAGAGAACTTCAGTAAAAGAATGTGCTAACGAGCAAGTCGTATGACATCTTTATTGACGTATCTATGTCCATCCTTACGTCAATCTCGGCACCTTTAAGGTATAAATATTGCCGATCTTGCCCTATGCAAACACACGCGTGGTGACGAGACGGAGCAGCCATACTTGCCGAAGCCCAGAAGCAGAGCAGACCCCGCTGGCAGCAGCCCCGCCTTCCTGACGCGCTGAGAGACGCGCTGCTATCTCCTGCCGAGAGACCCAGCACCGGCGCTTTCGGGCAGCCCTCGCAGGCAGCCTGGAATATCGAGAGCAGAGAAAGAGATGCCATTCCTCATTCATCCTAACTTCCAGGTACAGAACTGAATAACCCCTCACAGAGAATTCTTTAGTTATTCACTTGGCAAAAACAAACTTAACTTAAACTGTAACTTTCTATTCCCGCCCACGCATTAGACTTAGGTCAGGTACACGGGGTAGGCGTATTTAGAAACACCAGTTGAGTACGTTTAGTCAAATGTATATGTGTATGGAAATATATTTTAATCATTTTAAACATCATATGGCTCAGAAACCATATC
Organism: Lissotriton helveticus; assembly: GCF_964261635.1. Lineage (NCBI taxonomy): Eukaryota > Metazoa > Chordata > Amphibia > Caudata > Salamandridae > Lissotriton > Lissotriton helveticus. The sequence goes on along the minus strand of NC_136061.1, from coordinate 1,813,989,440 downwards.
AATGTTTTTACAGTATTATTTTATACTATTGCTTTTAATGTATGCACTTTACTTAACTATAAGTATTGCAATAATATCGATCCATTTCTCTTGTACGAGAAAAGAGACTGATCAATAAATAACACCTTTTTATTGAACACGCCCGTCTCTTCCTTTTCTCTACAATCTGATGAGACTAAGAATGCACGTACTGACTGAGTAAAATAATTGCCTTGTGCTCACACGACTCTGGAGATACACTCTTGATTAGGGGAGAGCAAAGTTGTCATGTTCTATGGTTGTCAGAAACTAAATCCCTTCTTGTCTAATCAGGGGAGTTAATTCTTTCCTGAACATTCGAGAAAGTTTCTAGCGAACTCTGAGCTACGCTGGCAAACCCAAAACTTAAGTCTAGTATCGACAGTAGTAGACCTAGTTAACGTCTGGCCTAGGCCTTTACTGCTGTAGGTATTATTCCAATGCGCAGAGCCTATTGGGAAGATAGGAACTACACTATATGGTGCCCAACGCGTTTGGAAAGGGCGATAAAACTAACGTAAGACATTTAGAGTAACTCAGTCGTGCTTTCTCACTCAGACCCCTTTTCCCAAATACTCCAAAGACGTCTGGAGTGGGTGAAAGGTAATATCCTCCAAAACCTCGCAGGAGGGAACTCCTATGTATGGTTCTTGGTATAGTCAACGTTGAAGGATAAACAGTTCCAAAATATTGTGCATCTAATCTTTGTTCCATAAGAAACCTGATCTGCAAACAAACAAAATAACCTTATTGACAGTAAAATGTCTGACAATGAGGATGAAAGAGAGGCAGTTAGATTAGCAGCTGAAATAGCAGCAGCTGATACTGCAGCACTAGATGCGGACGGGGATATAATACTCATCCCGGTCGCCAAAAGGAAATCTATAACCTTAAAACTTATAGAAAATGGACTGACACCTAGAGGTGGCACAGTCATATTCGTAATTGAGGCACACGAATATCGGCAGACAGAGGTATACTATACATGGATACATTTTCCAGCAGCAAATGCTGTAACAAAGTACTTCCACTATTACAAAATAGAGGTTCCACCCGACATTTACACTCCTTTCGAGGAGGTGGAAGTACCACTCAAATTCCAAGAGCATTTGCTCTTATTTGATGGCGCCCTAATACATAATAATCACATCACCAGGCTCGGTCCTTTAGGTAGACCAGAAGCAACGTGGCCGGTCTTAGCCGGATACACACCACACCCAGACATCGAAGGAATGTCTACAGGAGAGCTGTTAATACAGCTAAAACAATTACTAAAAATTCATAGACAATTAGTCCAGTATGTAATGCGGACTTCAACAATTCAGCCAGCGATTAAACTTCCACAGCTGGCCCCTCACCAGGGGAACACAAATAAAATCACACCACAGAACATCCAATCCTGCCTAGGTAAAGTTCCGGCTAAACGGGAACAGATACCATTCTGGTTGGCACAGAAAATCACCCAAATAGAGGCGGTGTTTCCTGACACCACCCCGCTAGAAAAACACAGGATTCTGACTATATGTCTCCCAATGGGAATCGCACCACACATAGAGGACTGTGACACTTGGGGTACAGTCTTTGCTTCAATCTACACAAAAACGCACGGTGTTCCATCCATTTCGGTAATACCAGATGTGCTAAAACAAATTCAAGATGAATACGGTCCAGAACCAGCTTTAACTCTTGGTATGAAATTACTGAAAGACTTCAAGCAGGTCTCGGCTATATTATTAGCCAATATAAAAGGTGAAGCAGCAAACGTGGCGATCCGCCAGAGGTTAAAAGAGACAGATATAGCAGACCAACCAGCTGAAATTGCCAGAATCATAGAAAAATCCTATGAAGAACTAGGTAGAGATAGTTTAGGTGGAATACCAGTAAAACCGCAACTGACTGAAAGTCCAGAAAAAATATTTTTTAATAATAATTCACCAAAAAAGAACTGGGATGGAAACAAACAATCCAATCCAAAAGAAAAGAAATTCCAGTCCCGAGGAAGGTCTCCTAGGCGAAGGGAGAAATCTCCGAACCAGAGACACAGGTCACCCCAGAGTGACCCCTCTGGGAAAAGATATAACCTTAGAAATAGGGATAATATTAAAAAACCTGATAGATATCAAGACATTGATACACGTCCCTCTCAATCTTTTCAGACTTCCTCGCAGAAATCGGAAAGAAGAGGACGATCAGAACAAAGAGAAGAGCACGCCAAGTCCAAAGACAAGGAACCTGCTCAACAAAAAAAGAAATTACAATTTCCAAAAAAGAAGGTAGCCAGTATCAAGGTAGTTAACAATGCCGAGAATACTGAGGACACAACTGAAAAACGGAGAGTGGGCTCAGACAATGCTAGACAGCGCAGCAGAAGTGAGCATAGCTCGCAAAGTCCTTATGAATCATCTGGAGACAGTGGACACGAATGAATATCTTCAAGTGGAAACTGCAGACACCAGAGTTAGCAAACCCCACAAGATATACGAGATAACATTACGTATAGAGGGAGATAAGACTAGGAAAATAAGGGGACTATTTTGGGATAACCTCTCCAAGGGTTATGACATCCTTCTAGCTGAAAAAGACTGGCCACCAGAGTTTGTCAGGGAGTGCCCTCATGGCGAAGAAGTAATTATGCCTGCCTTCTCGAATCAAATCCCGATTCATAAAAAATACACACTTGCTAGAAAGTGGGCAGTGGCCTTAGCACCTGCTTTATATAAAAATCATGTAGGATGGGATGAGGATTCTCCTCCTCACAAAATCCAGTTAAAATCACAACCTACTGCACAAAGGCAGTACCCAATTAAGCAAGAAGCTAAAAAACAGGTAAATGAAATACTAGATCAGCTAGAATACCAGGGGGTGATTGAAACTTGCACCTCACAAATGAACAATCCTTTGTTTCCAGTCTCCAAACCAGACAATTCATATCGTCTAGTTTTGGATTACCGACACCTTAACACATGTTGCAAAACCTTTGCAGTGCAAAACTCACACAGTGCTGCACTAATGAATAACATAGTGCGCAAAAAATACAAAACAACCTTGGACATCTCCAATGGATTCTTTTGTCAAAACATAGCACCAGAGAGCAGATATTTAACTGCATTCTCAGTAAATGGCACTCAAAAGCAATTCTGTCGGTTAGCCCAGGGGTACAAGAACAGCCCGGGGGTATTCTCAGCGAGAGTAACAGAATTACTGCAACTATATGATGATGAAGCATTATCTTATGTCGATGACATTTACTTAACAGACGATGACTTGGATACTCACTTGAAAAGAGTGAACACCATAATACTTGGGTTCGCAGCAGAGGGTTACAAATTCAACTTTAAAAAATCCAGAATTGCCCATTTAACGGTCTTATACGTAGGATACGAATTATCAAGTATAGCCTTGTTGACAATTTTCTAAAGAACTAGAAGAATTAAAAAATCTAAAATATGAAAAGACGTATCCTCTGCCAATCGACATTCTGCCTCTACGACATTACGCCTGTGTAATCTATACAGACGGACATGCTCAACCCTCCGTTTGGGGAGAACAAGCATACAACCCCACATGTGAGATTACAAAAGAAGTGTGGCGCGGAGGTAAACTAAAACCTCTATTAACAAAAACACACTCAGTAGAAACTAATTCAGAACAACAAACTGAAATAATAGCATTGAAAATGGCGCTAGATAATGCGGATCGCGAATTCCCGACACTTATAGTGTCAGATTCATATTACTGCGTCAAATCATATAACAAGGATTTGCAGACATGGATTCAGAACGGTTACAAAGATGACACAGATGCACCAATAAAGCAGAAATTGCTCTGGGAACAAATAGCTCTTTTACAAAAAGAACTACCAAGGACTCACGTGACACACTCACTGAGTCATCAGCGTGATGGCGTTCACGTTGTAGGGAATTCATTGGCTGAAACAGCCACAGCGGCAGCCACTAAATCGGCTCCCGTAGTTCGAAAAAAGCGTACATTAAAAAACATTGACGGTGAAACAGTGCTGGCAGTGAAAACGTCATCAAAAGGCGACTGCTCAGCGTTACCGATCAACTATCCACTCAATTATACATACATAATCGATGCAAACTCCGTCCCTTTTGCTCGAATCCCTGGAGTGGGGGATAGAGTGATTCCAAACATGGACAGGAGAAGCTTGTTAATCGCAGACGCACACATGGGTGAGGGTCTTGGACACCTCAAACTGAAAGATTCTCTGGAAGAATTACAATCACGGTACTGGTGGCCAGGCATGAGCCTGCATCACACCATGTTTGTAAAAAACTGCCCAAACTGCAACAGAGATCGCAGTGGGGAGAGAAACAGTTTAATACCTCGTCGTATCAAGGCAGATAATATGACCAATAAAAAGCAGGGCTTGCGATTAACATATACAGGCTAGTTTCCACTTATAATGTAGATCACCAGCACTCGGCTGACGTCCGGACTGTTATACAAAGATTTGCGAGTCTAAATGGCATATACGCTAAGAGCATGCTACGTTCGACCATTGTTTTCACTCAAGCCCACCAGCCTGGGGGAAACATGGCCGAATGAGCACAGTCCAGCGGGAATCTTCTCACTTCCTTCCTGAGGGTACGGGATGGTGTAAAGAAAAAACCAAGGCATAAAGCAATCTATAGCGGAAAGGAAATTAGGTTCGGGAGCTGGGTGGGTCAAACATCTAATAAGTGTCCAACGTAGTCTAAATAACTTGCCAAGAAATTCTCTGAAGGGATTCAGTCCGTACGAATTATTATTTGGAACTAGAATGATTATCTCTGACCTCGACAGTCAGACTTCAGTGGTTAAAGAAAAAAGCTTTGATGTCAAAGACCGTTTGGCTATTTTGCAGGACTTAAACAAAACAAGAAAAGACCTGAGCAACATACAGTTGAAACAACAGCCAACAACCACTGAAGAATCACCACCTGTCCCAGCAAGACCTGTCTGGATTCCAAAAGTCGGGGATCTAGTCAGGGAGAAGATCGCGGTAAAGAAGGAATTTGGGCCTTCTTACAGAAAAGCAGTTCCTGTCTTGTCTGTCAACGGGACAAGATCAGTTGTACTACCGCCACTTGCTGGTAAAAAGGAGAACCGAGTTGTATCCATCGACCTGGTAAAACCACAACATGTGGCCGATAACAAACAGTAGGCCAAGTGGACTCCCAATAAGTAGCAGAACACCAAGGTTTGCTACCAGTACAGAGGTCCTAACAAAGAGGCTCATCACATTCGAAACGCCTACAGAAGAACAACAAGGACTATGCAACAATGCAATAGAACTCAGACCTCTGAAAACCCAAATAAAAACATTTAGCAGCGACACACCAGTCTATAATGAAGTACCAGGTGACAATTCAAGAAACAAAAATCCTGAACCAATTGGAACAATTGACAGAACTGCATCCGGCTACTTCATCAACTTCGATGATTCCTCTGAAAGCCTCAGTGAATCAAAGACACAGCCATCATCAAAATCCTTTAAAGACAAAGCTAAGGAACTTTTGAACCAACTGAAAGAAACATATCTGATTTCTCCATGGATTGAATTTTGGGTGGGTTTTGGTGCATTTATCCTCATACTTTGGCTCATCATGGTATTAACTTTGGGACGCTTCATTGAGGGAAAATATGCTAAAATGGACACAGCAAGTCAGAACATCAACTTGGTCCTCAAACCACACACATCTTCACACGTCGAGAAAAGAGAACTTTCTTCAGCCAACTTCACAGCCAATCCTATACCTGGTGGGGTAGCCTGGGACAACACTGACTATGAAATTTATGGTCCGGTCGAGATCCTGAAATATCCACACCAAATCAAGATCTCCTTGAGTGACTTTGCAAAACCAAACTCATTTGCTGATGATTGGGACTTCGAAAGCATTAATAACATGATGTCTGACTTAGTAATGTCTGCTAAATTTACAAAACATGATTATTTGCAAGGTTCTACAAATTATGATAGTATGTATTGCTATAACCACTATGGTAACCATTTTTTACATAAATCTGCACAACCTAGAAATGTTTTAAATTATAATCAATGGGAACATTGTGCAACACCTCCAAAAGGGAGCTCAAGAACCGTTTACGACAAATATTAATATTTTTCAGGTTTTAACACAAGTAATGCTGAAACATTTTATTTTAAATTGTCAAACAAGACAGGGATGAAAACCATGATAACCAACACAAAGTTGATATATTCAGATTCATTCTTCGAAGAAATGAATACTTTTGGATTTGATTATTGGGACAAAAATGTTGATTTGAAAAGTGTTTGGGGTACAAAAGAATGGCAAGTACAGGGTTTAGAAGCTTTGTTTAGAGCTTGCATGATCCCAGAACAAATGATATTTTTAAATGACACTGTTCAACAAACCACCTGTCTTGGCCTAGCCAAAATCAAAGATTTAAATAAACCGTCTATTCCAAAGCCAACAATGTTTAGCAATAGCTCTGATACGGATGAAGAGATAGACGTAAACCATATATTAAACCAAAACAGAACACATCCTGATTGGAAACAATGGTTAATCTGGCCCACAGATACAAATAACTGTCAAGACAGATTCCTGAATAAAACACAGGGGTTCAAAATGACCAGGCCAGACCCTAGATATCCCCAAAGACATCACCCAGGGATAATAACAACCTACAGTGTGGGCAAATTATGCCTTCAGTGGCTACAAACTTCCACACTGCCTGAAATTAAGCAACACCTAACTTTACTTACTGATGGTGCTGACTTGCGTGATTTCATAATGGGACCACGCAAACAGCGTCAAAAGCGTTTCATAGCAGCCTCTGTATATGCAGCATACAATGAGGCCTGGAAGGTTAATCAAATTGAAACAGCAGAGAGAATAAGGGAAATTGACCGTATTAATTTGGAAAAATCACTTTCTGTAGTGGACAATGGGTTAATGACTCTGTCCTCCAGAATTTTTTCATTGGACAGCATTGTGTCTTCAGCAATCGATATATTATCGCAAGACTTACTGTTATTACAACATGGTCAGTCACAATTGCGTTCTATTGTACAGCTTGGCTGGACGTTACAAAATCTGCGTTCAGGCTATGTGCCTTGGCGTTTAATCAACACAACGTCACTATTCCAAATCTTTAACCTTACTGATAGACAAATCGGTATGGCGCAAAAGGGTGCTGATTATACAATCTTGAGCATTGAAAAACTAGAAAGATTACCAATGACAATGTCAGAACGACCTGTCAGTGAATGGATAATCCACGGAATCATAAATATTCCAATCTCAACCTTCAGGTTTCAATACTGCCAAAAATATATACAGGCTGGCATGTACGAGAAATTGGGGAAGGGGTACCTTAAAACAACTTGGAACCTGCCCTATTCACATGCATGTGTCAGTAATAAGGACAGAAAGTGTTTCTTAGTGGCAACAATTGTGCCATGTCACTAAGCGGCACGCTTCTGTGTAACGGAATTAGTTTGCATGGAGCCTGTGAAGGGAATTCATACAACCTTTCATGTCACCAGCAAGGCGCACCTGCAACTGAAATAGAACCATTCTTTCAAAGACTCTATAATGGGAGTTACATTCTTATTGTAGACCGCAAATGTTGTAGTCTTATGCCCGGGACTCCTTATCTAGTCACTACGACTGCGAAGGTCAAGTGCTGTGGACGTTCTTTGTTCCCCAGCTCCTTTCCAGACAGGGAGGCAAGGGCATGGCCCAATTTGAAAATTACTTCTATTCGAATAGATACTTTAAGCAGAATGAAAACAGTGCTTCTTCAGACGCCTACAAGGCTCACGTCATCAAAAGAAACGTATGATCTACAAGTCGCAAGGACGACTGCAGAGATACATACATACAAATTATCAAAGGGGGCCTCATTGAGGGACACTTGCAATGCTGCCACGTGGGCTTCTCCCCATACTTTTGTTACACATTTTCGTCTTCAGTTGGGGATGGCGGCCTCTGCTGCCTTTGGGGCTCGTGTCCTGTCTGCGGTACATGATTTGTAGAATGTACTGTTTTCTGTTGATTAAAATGGACCTGTTTTTTCTCGAATTTCTGGTCTGTTTTTTTCTTACAATCACCGTGTGCTTGGGTATGGGCTCACTTGTAAGGAATGGGACGGGGAGACAGGACGAGGAGGTATTGGCCGGTTACTCACCGGTAATATCCATTACTCCGAGTCCTGGTATCCCCGTCCCATTCCTGAGCCCTTCCCTCCCCCCTGGTTTGGGTTTTCTTTGGGTGATTGTCTGTTTTTCGTTCTGGTCTCTTTGGTATTCTCAGGATGTTTCTTTGATGCACTTCCCCCTTTATCGTCACGTGATGGTGACGTCATCCTGGGGGAAGTGCAAACAGCTCAGCTAGGCTAGGGGTTTCTGTGGTGCAGACTTGTTGCTCACTTGTAAGGAATGGGACGGGGAGACCAGGACTCGGAGTAATGGATATTACCGGTGAGTAACCGGGCATTGGTCCTCGGTGAGAGAGGACGTAGACCGCTGCAAACATCTACATCGAAACATACGGTAGGGGGCCCACAAACGACTGAGCAGATGTGGCGCAGGAGGCCGTGGGCTGCCAACCACCTTCGCAGCCCGTCGGCCGGGGCAATCGGCAGGGGGCACACAGAACAGCGGAAGACCATCCAGCTGCCGCAAGAACCAGGCCAGAGGGGCACCCCAACCAACAGCAGGATAAGGCTCAGGAGGAAGGGAGACCCGGATTGCATGACCGCTCCGCATCAATGGCCTCTGGACACGCAAAAACAGGGCACACCGCCTCTGTTCACTGGGCGTCGGTCTCCTTTCAGCCGTGAGCGGCAGAATCCAGCTGGCTCCTCCCTCCAGGCCAGATTGCCAATCTGTGGGATACAAGATACAATCATGCCCGATGGTTTCAGAGCAGTCCTCACTGTCAGGGACTGATCCTCCTGGTAGAGAATTTGTAATTGCCCTTGCAATGGCACAGGGTTGGAATGTCTTTGAGTTCAGTGTCGCATTGAGGAATACTATCTCGTGCTCTGGATCCAGAGACAATTTCTCATAGTTTAAGGTGAATCCAGCTGTTGTAGAATGGATACAAATGTGTATGTCCTGTTTGCCACTTTTGTTTCAAGTATGCCTTTCCTAGCAAGTTACTGGGATATGGTTATATGTGCCGGCCGTATATCCTCATGTGTGCAGCTACTAAAGACAAGAATTCTGGACAAAATCAATGCCAATTTTATACCAAACGGTACATTGAACTGGTATGTGTAGGATAATTGGAACCTGTTTTGGTGCTAGGAAGTACACTGAGTAGAAGTAGATGCCCTATCCTGCTCTTTGACTACCAACTAATGTTGTACTAGTTTTTTCTCTCTTAATGGTCTTTTTTATGGGGGAGTTAGAGGTAGTTTCTTGACCAGTGCTCTGCAGTAACCACTCTTTTTGTATTTAGTATCCATATGTCTGTGATGACTGACCATATAACATATAGAGAGAGGGATAAGGAGCCAAGGAGCATGATCAAGGTCCAGTACCCATGATCCTTAGAAAGTTAACATGTACAACAAAAAAGGGGGTACTTGTTCCTGTCTTGATAAGACTCAGGAGAGTGGTTGTTATAGCAAATGGTGAGGGGAATCTTCCTTAATAGGAGCTGATGCCCTCACACATCCATGTGGGTGTCCTGCTTCATCATCAGGCTTTTTGCTCCTCGGGGGGCCAGAGGTGAAAGGCACCACAGGCCCGCGAGAGAGCTCTTTGTTAGAGATCTTTACTGTAAAACAGCAGTGATGATGTGTGCTGGGCTAAGTGGGAGTCAGTGATCTAAAACTAAAGGGTGCCGAGTTATGGGTGCATTCGGGGGTCCCTTTGGTAGGGTTAAAATAAGTCAAACGATTGCGGTCAGCACAAAATTATGAAGTTCAACTGTCTGGTGAGTGAAATAGAATGACCTGTGGTTTATAATTGGTCAGTTCGACATGTTTCACACCCTTATGGTCCAGGGGGGATCCGTGGTGTTTCTTCAGGACCAGAAATAAGGTGTAGACCTTGCTCTAAATCAGAGAGGGTGTCAAGGTGCAATTGTGTGTGACATGCCCTACTGGTCAAGCATATGGAAAAGAAAGTACCTGTCATATGCTCACCCTATCATGTTTCCTAATCCAACCTGGAGATATAAAGGGAGGAGAAAAAGAGATGTGTCATAGTTAAGATACTCGCAGTAGAAATGTGCCACAACATTGTGTTGCATAGCGCAGTGTCATGCTCTAGTCTATAAGCATTACATGTAATTCTTCTACAATGGGTGACACCAGTATCCACGTATATTGGTGTCACCTCTGTGTATTATGAAGAGTTTTGCTTATGGTGTGTAAAGACAGACTGAGATTTAAAAACATATAAAAACGAACCACATCACACAATACATTATTTCATGTGATATCAGGTATTTGCGCTGACATTTGTGATCCCTAAAAAGGCTTTTCTGACATCTCTTACCCCCAATATTCGGTCTAAGGTCAAGGCTGAGGACTGCGTAACTATTGCGGTTGTTCGTGATTTTACACATGGAGTCTCGCGTCAGACCTACCCCTCTCCCTGCCTTCCTGGAAGTCGTGGATCTGGGCTGTCTCTGGTGTATTTAAGCGAATGCGGGCCGCTGGTGCTGTGCCTTGGCGGGCCGCTGACCCATATGTGACTCACGGGGGTGGGTGGTATGATCTTCGAATGTGTCCAGTGGTGGCTCTTGCTGGTGGCCACCTTGGACGGGGGAAAAAATACCTATGTCTCCCCATTTTGGTGCCTGCACTGTGTACACAGGGCCATTGAAGCACATGGACTATTCCCAGTGGTAACCCAAGAACACAGGATAATGTATCCTCTAGAGGGTTAAGAATCAGCGGGGCGGACAGCAGTAGCACATGACTCGCTGTAGAACTGTGTACTGTAGTTGGCGCCCATTTAGGACAGGGGGAAGCATTCTAAATGTTTAGTTCTCGCCTGAGCCAATGTGCTTGCGCATTGCTTCGGCGAGATTATAGTAAGCGGAAAAGAAAAGTCTACCAAAACGGCTGCGGATCGCATACAGTTTATGTGATCTATGCGCGGGCACAGCCACATAACACACCACCATTTGTCTGTGCCTCGGCATCAGACTTCAAAGGCTGCCGCTCGATCGCCCCCCTGCGTGCCCATCGCACACACCCGTTTGTCTGTGCCTCGGCATCAGACCTCAAAGACTGCTGCTCCCCCGCCCCCCTGCCACAGCAATGCCGAGAGCTTGTTTCTGGACAAAAGTGAAAGCCTACCGTGCTTGTTTACAGTAACCTTGCTCCTCAAATGCTGTTGCTGTGTTGCCATCTCTCTAGGGATACTCAACTTGAAAATACTTGACTTGCTAGCTGCAATGCTACATCCGCTATGCTTTGCCTCTAGACACGTTGATCCCTCGCAGACTGTGCTGACTCTGCCCCTCCTGATTCTGAAACTGACCAACGCAGTCACCACGCAGTCTCTTCTCTCTGTCTTATGATGTTTGCCGTGCCACCATTTATTTCAGACCCTCACACCTCCTCACCCTCACACCCCCTCACCCTCACACCCCCTCACCCTCACACCCCCTCACCCCATCACCCTCACCCCCCCTCACCCTCCCGCACCCTCACACCCCCTCACACACCCTCACTCACCCTCACACCCTCACCCACCCTCACACCCCTCACAACCCTCTCACCCTCACTCACCCTCACCCCCCACACACCCTCACCTTCACACACCACATCACTCAGGAACACCACCACATCACTCAGGGACACCACCACATCACTCAGGGGCACCACCACATCACTCAGGGGCACCACTTAGGGGCACCACCACATCACTCAGGGACACCACCACATCACTCAGGGACACCACCACATCACTCAGGGACACCACTCAGGGGTACCACCACCTCACTCAGGGGCACCACCACATCACTCAGGAACACCACCACATCACTCAGGGACACCACCACATCACTCAGGGACACCACCACATCACTCAGGGACACCACCACATCACTGAGGGACACCACCACATCACTCGGGGACACCGCCACATCACTCGGGGACACCGCCACATCACTCGGGGACACCACCACATCACTCGGGGACACCACCACATCACTCAGGGACACCACTCAGGGGTACCACCACCTCACTCAGGGGCACCACCACATCACTCAGGAACACCACCACATCACTCAGGGACACCACCACATCACTCAGGGACACCACCACATCACTCAGGGACACCACCACATCACTGAGGGACACCACCACATCACTCGGGGACACCGCCACATCACTCGGGGACACCGCCACATCACTCGGGGACACCACCACATCACTCGGGGACACCACCACATCACTCTGGGACACCACCACATCACTCAGGAACACCACCACATCACTCAGGAACACATCACTCAGGAACAGCACCACATCACTCAGGGGCACCACCACATCACTTAGGGACACCACCACAATCACTCAGGGACACCACCACATCACTCAGGAACACCACCACATCACTCGGGGACAGCACCACATCACTCGGGGACAGCACCACATCACTCGGGGACACCACCACATCACTCGGGGGCACGACCACATCACTCAGGGCCACCACCACATCACTCAGGGCCACCACCACATCACTCGGGGACACCACCACATCACTCAGGAACACCACCACATCACTCGGGGACACCACCACATCACTCGGGGACACCACCACATCACTCAGGGGCACCTCCACATCACTCGGGGACACCACTACATCACTCGGGGACACCACCACATCACTCGGGGACACCACCACATCACTCGGGGGCTCCACCACATCACTCGGGGGCACCTCCACATCACTCGGGGACACCACTACATCACTCGGGGACACCACCACATCACTCGGGGACACCACCACATCACTCTGGGACACCACCACATCACTCAGGAACACCACCACATCACTCAGGGGCACCACCACATCACCCAGGGACACCATCACATCACTCAGGGACACCACCACATCACTCAGGAACACCACCATATCACTCAGGGACACCACCACTTCACTCAGGGGCACCACTCAGGGACACCACCACATCACTCAGGGAAACCACCATATAACTCAGGGACTCCTCCACATCACTCGGGGACACAACCACATCACTCAGGGACACCACCACATCACTCGGGGACACCATCACATCACTCAGGGACATCACCACATCACTCAGGGACACCACCACATCACTCGGGACCACCACCACATCACTCGGGGACACCACCACATCACTCGGGGACACCACATCACTCAGGAACACCACCACATGACTCGGGGACACCACCACATCACTCGGGGACACCACCACATCACTCGGGGATACCACCACATCACTCGGGGACACCACCACATCACTCTGGGGCTCCACCACATCACTCGGGGGCACCACCACATCACTCGGGGACAAAACCACATCACTCGGGGACAAAACCACATCACTCGGAAACACCACCACATCACACGGGGACAAAACCACATCACTCGAGGACACCACCACATCACTCGGGGACACCACATCACTCAGGAACACCACCACATCACTCGGGGACACCACCATATCACTCGGGGACACCACCACATCACTCGGGGACACCACCACATCACTCAGGGGCACCACTACATCACTCGGGTGCTCCACCACATCACTCGGGGGCACCACCACATCACTCAGGAACACCACCACATCACTCAGGGGCACCACCACATCACCCAGGGACACCACCACATCACTCAGGGACACCACCACATCACTCAGGAACACCACCACATCACTCAGGGACACCACCACTTCACTCAGGGGCACCACTCAGGGACACCACCACATCACTCAGGGACACCACCACTTCACTCAGGGGCACCACTCAGGGACACCACCACATCACTCAGGGAAACCACCATATCACTCAGGGACACCACCACATCAATCAGGAACACCACCACATCACTCAGGGACTCCTCCACATCACTCGGGGACACCACCACATCACTCGGGGACACCATCACATCACTCAGGGACACCAACACATCACTCAGGGACACCACCACATCACTCTGGAACACCACCACATCACTCGGGGACACCACCACATCTCTCGAGGACACCACCACATCACTCGGGGACACCACATCACTCAGGAACACCACCACATCACTCGGGGACACCACCACATCACTCGGGGACAACACCACATCACTCAGGGGCACCACCACATCACTCAGGGGCACCACCACATCACTCAGGGGCACCACCACATCACTCAGGGGCACCACTCAGGGGCACCACCACATCACTCAGGGACACCACCACATCACTCGGGGACACCACCATGTCACTCGGGGACACCACCACATCACTCGGGGACACCACCACATCACGCGGGGACACCACCACATCACTCTGGGGCTCCACCACATCACTCGGGGGCACCACCACATCACTCGGGGGCACCACCACATCACTCGGGGACAAAACCACATCACTCGGGGACAAAACCACATCACTCGGAAACACCACCACATCACTCGGGGACACCACCACATCACTCGAGGACACCACCACATCACTCGGGGACACCACATCACTCAGGAACACCACCACATCACTCGGGGACACCACCATATCACTCGGGGACACCACCACATCACTCGGGGACACCACCACATCACTCAGGGGCACCACTACATCACTCGGGTGCTCCACCACATCACTCGGGGGCACCACCACATCACTCAGGAACACCACCACATCACTCAGGGGCACCACCACATCACCCAGGGACACCACCACATCACTCAGGGACACCACCACATCACTCAGGAACACCACCACATCACTCAGGGACACCACCACTTCACTCAGGGGCACCACTCAGGGACACCACCACATCACTCAGGGAAACCACCATATCACTCAGGGACACCACCACATCAATCAGGAACACCACCACATCACTCAGGGACTCCTCCACATCACTCGGGGACACCACCACATCACTCGGGGACACCATCACATCACTCAGGGACACCACCACATCACTCAGGGACACCACCACATCACTCTGGAACACCACCACATCACTCGGGGACACCACCACATCACTCGAGGACACCACCACATCACTCGGGGACACCACATCACTCAGGAACACCACCACATCACTCGGGGACACCACCACATCACTCGGGGACACCACCACATCACTCGGGGACAACACCACATCACTCAGGGGCACCACCACATCACTCAGGGGCACCACCACATCACTCAGGGGCACCACCACATCACTCAGGGGCACCACTCAGGGGCACCACCACATCACTCAGGGACACCACCACATCACTCGGGGACACCACCATGTCACTCTGGGACACCACCACATCACTCTAATACACCACCACATCACTCTAATACACCACCACATCACTCTAATACACCACCACATCACTCAGCCCAACCACATCATCACTCAGCGCCACAACAGCACTGTCCTTGCTTGCTAACAACAAGCATTGCCATAGCCAATAGGACTCGCATTAGGAAAGCGTAAGCTAATGGCTTTGTGAATAACAATGCTATTAATTTATATATTTTCAAAGCCAACACATATTTAAAAAATGTGTCATTTACAATACCAATAGCTCACACTTTCCTAATGCGAGACCTATTGCATTGCAAATGCTTGTTTTACGAAAGTGGCCATACTAGAGAGGATAGAAGGGTAGTTCTACAGATGTTCATGATAATAACCGGTATATAGGAGAAGGAAAACAACGGTATAACATCACTCGGGGACACCACCACATCACTCGGGGACACCACCACATCACTCGGGGACACCACCACATCACTCAGGGACACCACCACATCACTCGGGGGCTCCACCACATCACTCGGGGGCACCACCACATCACTCGGGGACACCACTACATCACTTGGGGACTCTGGGACACCACCACCACATCACTCCGGGACACCACCACATCACTCAGGAACACCACCACATCACTCAGGGGCACCACCACATCACCCAGGGACACCACCACATCACTCAAGGACACCACCACATCACTCAGGAACACCACCACATCACTCAGGGACACCACCACTTCACTCAGGGGCACCACTCAGGGACACCACCACATCACTCAGGGAAACCACCATATCACTCAGGGACACCACCACATCAATCAGGAACACCACCACATCACTCAGGGACTCCTCCACATTACTCGGGGACACCACCACATCACTCGGGGACACCACCACATCACTCGGGGACACCACCACATCACTCAGGTACACCACCACATCACTCAGGGACACCACCACATCACTCGGGGACACCACCATATCACTCGAGGACACCACCACATCACTCGGGGACACCACATCACTCAGGAACACCACCATATCACTCGGGGACACCACCACATCACTCGGGGACACCACCACATCACTCGGGGACAACACCACATCACTCAGGGGCACCACCACATCACTCAGGGGCACCACTCAGGGGCACCACCACATCACTCAGGGGCACCACTCAGGGGCACCACCACATCACTCAGGGACACCACCACATCACTGGGGGACACCACCATGTCACTCTGGGACACCACCACATCACTCTGGGACACCACCACATCACTCTAATACACCACCACATCACTCTAATACACCACCACATCACTCTAATACACCACCACATCACTCAGCCCAACCACATCATCACTCAGCACCACAACAGCACTGTCCTTGCTTGCTACCAACAAGCATTGCCATAGCCAATAGGACTCGCATTAGGAACGTGTAAGCTAATGGCTTTGTGAATAACAATGCTATTAATTTATATATTTTCAAAGCCAACACATATTTAAAACATTTGTCATTTACAATACCAATAGCTCACACTTTCCTAATGCGAGACCTATTGCATTGCAAATGCTTGTTTTACGAAAGTGGCCATACTAGAGAGGATAGAAGGGTAGTTCTACAGATGTTCATGATAATAACCGGTATATAGGAGAAGGAAAACAACGGTATAACATTTTGAAATAAGACAGGGGTGGTGGCCCCCCATCCTTAATGCAGTAGTGTTAGTTGCACCTCCAGAGTAGAGTTAACTTTGGATGTGTGGGATATCATTAGTATGTCCCTTCCCATGATGCCAGTCACTGTTAAATGTGCATGAGTTATCCCACTCTTTATAAGGTACTATGGAGTGGTGCTAATCGCTGTAAAATTCACCGGAGTTACCCCACTTCTAATATTGTGATAGGGAGTCGATGTCTTTGTATCCCACATGGTGGATTGACTGAATAAATCGACATGTTCTAAATGGATCACTGAAAAAATATCGAGGGAATTAATATCGAGTTGAAAAAATATCGTTGACAAAATATCGACAGACAGAATATCGAGTTTGTATCTACAAACAGGTAAGTACAAAAATATCGACTACAAAATATCGTTTACAAAAATATAGTTAATTAAAATATTGACTTTATTAAAAGCAGTGTTAAATTAAATTAATATTAACAATTAATTACTAAAATATACTTACAAATACTTAAATTACCTTATAATATTTAAATAATTAATAAAAGTTATTTAAAAAAATTTACAATCATATTTGTTAAAACATATATATATAGTAACATTATATAATTAAATAATAATCAATATTATTACCGTAGGATAGCGTAAGTGTAAAAATTACTATTCGCACTCCAGAGAGTGCAACAGTAGGGAAAGAGTTGGATAGCGTAGGGGTAAAAATGACTATTCCCACTCCATTGAGTGCAACACTAGGGAAAGCGTTGGATAGCGTAGGGGTAAAAATTACTATTCCCACTCCAAAGAGTGCAACAGTAGGGAAAGCGTTCGATAGCGTAGGGGTAATAATTACTATTCCCACTCCAGTAAGTGCAACAGTAGGGAAAGCGTTGGAGAGCCTAGGGGTAAAAATTACTATTCCCACTCCAGTGGGTGCAACAGTAGGGAAAGCGTTGGATAGCGTAGAGTTAAAATTACTATTCCCACTCCATTGGGTGCAACAGTAGGGAAAGCGTTGGATAGCGTAGAGGTAAAAATTACTATTCCCACTCCAGTGGGTGCAACAGTAGGGAAAGGGTTGGATAGCATAGAGGTAAAAATTACTATTCCCACTCCAGTGGGTGCAACAGTAGGGAAAACGTTGGATAGCGTAGGGTTAAAAATTACTATTCCCACTCCAGTGGGTGCAACAGTAGGGAAAGCGTTGGATAGCGTAGAGGTAAAAATTACTATTCCCACTCCAGTGGGTGCAACAGTAGGGAAAGCATTGGATAGCGTAGGGGTTAAAATTACTATTCCTACTCCAGTGAGTGCAACAGTAGGGAAAGCGTTGGATAGCGTAGAGGTAAAAATTACTATTCCCACTCCAGTGGGTGCAACAGTAGGGAAAGCGTTGGATAGCGTAGGGGTAAAAATTACTATTCCCACTCCAAAGAGTGCAACAGTAGGGAAAGCGTTGGATAGCGTAGGGGTAAAAATTACTATTCCAACTCCAGTGAGTGCAACAGTAGGGAAAGCGTTGGATAGCGTAGGGGTAACAATTACTATTCCCACTCCAGTGGGTGCAACAGTAGGGAAAGCGTTGGATAGCGTAGGGGTAAAAATTACTATTCCCACTCCAGTGGGTGCAACAGTAGGGAAAGCGATGGATAGCGTAGAGGTCAAAATTACTATTCCCACTCCAGTGAGTGCAACACTAGGGAAAGCGTTGGATAGCGTAGGGGTAAAAATTACTATTCCCACTCCAAAGAGTGCAACAGTAGGGAAAGCGTTGGATAGCGTAGGGGTAAAAATTACTATTCCCACTCCAGAGTGTGCAACAGTAGGGAAATTAAATACTTCATATATTATTTAAACAAATATAAATTAATATCTATAACAAATTATTTTAAAGTAATTACCAATTAATTTTAATATAACAATTAATCAATTAAAATTATAAATTAAAATTAATTATTATTATTTCTTACCTAGTAATCCAAATTAATTACAAATTAAAATGTATTTAATTAACAATTAAAACTTATTTATCTATTTTTTATAATTAAATACAATTAAATAAATTGAATTATTTAATTAATTATAAATAAATTACTTCCCACCCTATTCCCCTATAAACCCTGAACCCCCCATCCTTAATGCAGTAGTGTTAGTTGCACCTCCAGAGTAGAGTTAACTTTGGATGTGTGGGATATCATTAGTATGTCCCTTCCCATGATGCCAGTCACTGTTAAATGTGCATGAGTTATCCCACTCTTTATAAGGTACTATGGAGTGGTGCTAATCGCTGTAAAATTCACCGGAGTTAACCCACTTCTAATATTGTGATAGGGAGTCGATGTCTTTGTGTCCCACATGGTGGATTGACTGAATAAATGGACATGTTCTAAATGGATCACTGAAAAAATATCGAGGGAATTAATATCGAGTTGAAAAAATATCGTTGACAAAATATCGACAGACAGAATATCGAGTTTGTATCTACAAACAGGTAAGTACAAAAATATCGACTACAAAATATCGTTTACAAAAATATAGTTAATTAAAATATTGACTTTATTAAAAGCAGTGTTAAATTAAATTAATATTAACAATTAATTACTAAAATATACTTACAAATACTTAAATTACCTTATAATATTTAAATAATTAATAAAAGTTATATAAAAAAATTTACAATCATATTTGTTAAAACATATATATATAGTAACATTATATAATTAAATAATAATCAATATTATTACCGTAGGATAGCGTAAGTGTAAAAATTACTATTCGCACTCCAGAGAGTGCAACACTAGGGAAAGCGTTGGATAGCGTAGGGGTAAAAATTACTATTCCCACTCCAAAGAGTGCAACAGTAGGGAAAGCGTTCGATAGCGTAGGGGTAATAATTACTATTCCCACTCCAGTAAGTGCAACAGTAGGGAAAGCGTTGGAGAGCCTAGGGGTAAAAATTACTATTCCCACTCCAGTGGGTGCAACAGTAGGGAAAGCGTTGGATAGCGTAGAGTTAAAATTACTATTCCCACTCCATTGGGTGCAACAGTAGGGAAAGCGTTGGATAGCGTAGAGGTAAAAATTACTATTCCCACTCCAGTGGGTGCAACAGTAGGGAAAGGGTTGGATAGCATAGAGGTAAAAATTACTATTCCCACTCCAGTGGGTGCAACAGTAGGGAAAACGTTGGATAGCGTAGGGTTAAAAATTACTATTCCCACTCCAGTGGGTGCAACAGTAGGGAAAGCGTTGGATAGCGTAGAGGTAAAAATTACTATTCCCACTCCAGTGGGTGCAACAGTAGGGAAAGCATTGGATAGCGTAGGGGTTAAAATTACTATTCCTACTCCAGTGAGTGCAACAGTAGGGAAAGCGTTGGATAGCGTAGAGGTAAAAATTACTATTCCCACTCCAGTGGGTGCAACAGTAGGGAAAGCGTTGGATAGCGTAGGGGTAAAAATTACTATTCCCACTCCAAAGAGTGCAACAGTAGGGAAAGCGTTGGATAGCGTAGGGGTAAAAATTACTATTCCAACTCCAGTGAGTGCAACAGTAGGGAAAGCGTTGGATAGCGTAGGGGTAACAATTACTATTCCCACTCCAGTGGGTGCAACAGTAGGGAAAGCGTTGGATAGCGTAGGGGTAAAAATTACTATTCCCACTCCAGTGGGTGCAACAGTAGGGAAAGCGATGGATAGCGTAGAGGTCAAAATTACTATTCCCACTCCAGTGAGTGCAACACTAGGGAAAGCGTTGGATAGCGTAGGGGTAAAAATTACTATTCCCACTCCAAAGAGTGCAACAGTAGGGAAAGCGTTGGATAGCGTAGGGGTAAAAATTACTATTCCCACTCCAGAGTGTGCAACAGTAGGGAAATTAAATACTTCATATATTATTTAAACAAATATAAATTAATATCTATAACAAATTATTTTAAAGTAATTACCAATTAATTTTAATATAACAATTAATCAATTAAAATTATAAATTAAAATTAATTATTATTATTTCTTACCTAGTAATCCAAATTAATTACAAATTAAAATGTATTTAATTAACAATTAAAACTTATTTATCTATTTTTTATAATTAAATACAATTAAATAAATTGAATTATTTAATTAATTATAAATAAATTACTTCCCACCCTATTCCCCTATAAACCCTGAACCCGCTACTGAAAATAAATAAGTAAAATTAACATAATTAGCAATTAATCAATTAAATAAAAATAATTGCCAATTAAAATTTAATTAATTACCCATACATTTTTAATTAACAATTAATTCTAAAAAAATACCAATACATTTTTTAACATATTTAATTAATTTTATTTAAATTACTTCCCACCCAATTCCCCTATAAACCCACAACCCACTACGGAAAATAAATTAGTAAAATTAACATACTTAGCAATTATTCAATTAATTAAAATTAATTGCCAATTAAAATGTAATTATTTAACAAATAGAAATTAATTAATAATTAATGAAAAAATAATACCAATAAATACATTTACATATTTAATTAATTATAATTAAATTACTTCCCACCCTATTCCCCTATAAACCCACAACCCGCTACAGTATTTAATTACGCAATAAATAAAAAACAAATTTCATTTTTTTAAATTAATTATATTATAAATACACAATTTTCACACATATGATAACATAAAAAACATTATAAAAATTTGATACTATTAAAAATTAGATATTTTTAATTACCTATATTATATACTTCGATATTTTAACTATCTATATTTTTAACATTCGATATTACATTACTTACCTTAAAAACTATATTTTTGATGTCTATATTCTGTCCAGTCGATATTTTGTCCAGTCTATATTTTGGACTCGATATTATGTCCAGTCGATATTTTGGAGTCGATATTATGTCTGTTTACCGTTCTAAATCAAATCCTTAAGGTCCAACCAACGTGCAAGGATTGCTATATATTGGTGGATTGCTGGTGATCAGATAACAGGCTGAGTGTTATAGAGGCCATCTGTTGCAGTTGTGCCAGGGAATGTCATCATCCTAACCCAGTAAACGGCTCCTGAGATGCAAAACCCATTGTTGTTTTCTCATAAACAATGATCTTTTGTCCCAGCGATCGTTGACTTCCAAGATGGCTCAAGTCTCCTGGTGTGTGATTTCTGTTAACAAAATGAGTTGACATTTTAGTGGCAATGCATTTGCACCGAACATTACTGCGAAGTTTCGTAATCCTGGTCTTTAATCAGTCCAATGGTCATCCTAATCTAGCGTAGGTTGCATGGGCAGGTTATCAGGTATATGCAGTTTTTGGTGTAACAGATAGTATGTTTTTTTTGTATCCAGGAGCGGGTTTCACCCATATTGATTTCCTTACTTGTTTTTGTAAGGTCGCACAGTGTGCAACTGCCACTTTTGGTAATCGCCATAAGGTGGCTTGGTTTTCTGTGGTCGTATATGAATTAGAAGATCCCTCATATACAGAATGCGTTTAAACGCAATCCTCGGTTTGGGTATGTTAAGGGTCCCAGTTTTCAGGATAGACCCGTGTTTTTTAACAATCTTTTGAATTCTATTAGTGGATAGTGTAAAGGTGGTAACGCAGGTGAGTATGTCATCCTCCTTTTTGTTTTGGATCCAGGACCAGAAGGGTGTCTCAGTGGTTATTCCTGGCTCTTTTGCACCCCGGGTGACTATCCTTTGAGGTTAGTTGCAGATGACCAAGTTGGTGCTGAGTTCTTATGCTTGGGGATCATATTCATAAAGGGTGTTGCAGTTGCGGCATAGGTGCAGGAACTGGACAAACAGGAGGTTGTCCGTCAGGGCTTTAGGATGGTGACTCTCGTAAAGGAAGGGGCTATTTCGATCCGTTGTTTTTTTTTTTTAATTGGTGGTAAATATTCTTTCCTCAGCTCTGGAGATTAATAGGTACAAGAACGATACTGCTTGTTCAAAATGGTACTGCTAAAGTTGAGGTGTGGGTTAAGTGTGTTGATCCACAGGGGCGGAGCTTGCCTGGCCTGAAGATGGCCGCACTTTAGGAGAGCTACCAGTGCCATTCCAAAAAAAATAACAATAATCATTCGTTGCCCCTGCTGACCAACACCATCTACAACGGGCAGAGCGCTATGGAGACTCGGAGCCCCTGATGAAGCCTGATCTGACCCTAGTAGATCACCCCTACGCTCTGCTGTGCCTGCAACGAGAAAGACCAACCGCTGCGGCCTAGATGCTAACTGGAATTACGCTGCGGGGAGTGCTGTCGCCATCCACCATTCTGGTGGCTGCGCCAATCACTGAACGACAACAATGGCGGTGGCTGGTGAGGCACTGCAGCAGTTCGGGGCATCAGGTGGAGTTTGCTCCTACCTCTGTACCACCTCTGCGCTCCACTGGGCTCGCAGCAGAAGGGTTGCCCAGCGCAGCCTGACCATCTTCAGAGGACTGCGCTGTGGGCAGTGGGGTCACTGTCCACATTACCTACTGCCGCGCAGCCTCTACTCTGGGGGTCGAGTTGGTCACTAAACACTGGCAGCTGCGCTGCTCACCCAGATTTTCTGCGGTGGTGGCGGCAGTCACTGCAGGGAGTCGCTGCGCCCACCGCTGCTGGTCTGGTGAGTGTGGACTCGCGGCGGGGCGAATGTGTAGTGAAGGAGATGCCTCCAATTAAAAGCTGCATAATAGATAAGGCGCCCGCCGCCCCATGTTAACTAATGTGTGGCCTACATGTGGAGGTCCTGCAGGACGCCGTAGAACTCTCCTGAACGCTGCTGATGGTGAGCCATCCACAGTGCTGCTACTTCCCTCAGGCCTGGGAGGTGTGTGGTGCCCCTGAGTTATCTCCAACTTCTGTGTGGCAATCACACCTTTGTCCTGAAGAACTGAGCACCCCTTTGGAGTTACTCCAATATATAACTGTTACTGGTGTGGTATTTGGGCCCTAGGCCCTCATACTGCTAAATAAGGTGACACAGACGCAGTGTGGTACTGGGTTAACCGGCTCTGAGCACGTGCGCTCAGCCCCTTTTATTAGCAGGGTCATCTGACTGATTATGCCTGTGGTGGGTGGGTGTTCAGTGTGGGTTACACCATACTACAACACTAGAATGCTGACCCCACGTCACTACATCCCTACCAAACTTAATGAAAAGTCAAACCAAAGAAAAGTCCGAAACCTGTGGGAAGAAATACAGTTCGCAAATAAAATTATAACCCAATAATGACGACGCCCACGTAGTCTTTTCTGCTGCTGGTCAATCACTGACGATGGTGTCTTTTCTTGTCTTTGCAGACTCGCAGCTCGGAGGTGGGCTGTACAGTCTCTCTTTTCCTGTTCCACAGCCTGTGAAAGTGCAGATGGAATGATAGGGGGCCTTTGTGTGTTACCTTCCGCTGCATCGTCCTGGTTGAGGTGTTTTGCTCAACTGGTGTCTGTTTCTGACAGGATCTGCAGTTGCAGGATACCTCTCATGGATACCCCTCTCTCGTGGGTGTCCCCTCTCACTGGACGACCCGGAGGCCCTTTGCTCCCAGACTTCCACTGGACCGGTGGGGTGCCGACCTTCTCTCGCTTGATTACTTATGGCTTTTACTTGATGTCGTTAGACTTTGCTTCAGTCTTCTTCTAGGTCCTCTTTGTGGACATCACCTCGGACATTCTCTTCACAGATGTCTTCTCCTTTCTTCTTGTCGGATGTCTTTGGTAGATCTCTTCGCTCACTGACTTCTTGCAGGTCAGCATCATCCTTGCGACCAAACTAGCAGGTCGGCTTCTTCCTTCTCGCGACCAGACTGGCCGGTCGGTCGGCTTCCTCCTCCTTGCGACCAACTGGGTGGTCGGCTTCTTCTTTCTTGCGACCAACAGGGTGGTCGGCTTCCTCTTTGCGACAAACGGGGTGGTCGGCTTCTTCCTCCATGCGACCAACTGGGTGGCCGTCTTCTTTCTCCTTGGGACCAACTGGGTGGTCGGCTTTTTCCCCTCGCGACCAACGGGGTGGTCGGCTTCTTCCTGTGAGTCTTCATGCTTCTTGTGGTCAGCGCAACCGCTCCATCTTCTCTCCGCAGTTGTAGAGTGCTTTGGCGTGCTTCTGACTGCGCTCTCCGGTCCCTTCCGTGACTTATTGCTTTGGGTGGTTGTCTTGTAGTCGTCCGCCTCTGCGGTGATTACCTGTGGCCACTCGGCATCACCACACTCTCTGTCCTGGGCCTTGGCAGTGTCTGTTCCGCTGTGAGTTGGCTTTCACTCTTCTCTTTGAAGTCCCCAGGAGTCTTCGGTTTTCCTTTTCCGAAGGGGGGCTTGCTTGCTTCCTCTTTTCCTCTCCTGGAGGGAGTTAGTTGGTGGCTGCAGTAAACTGTTCCCTTGTTGCAGGCCTGTGCTTTCACTCCGCAGTTACCTTGTGCTATTGCTCTGTTACCTGGTGCGGAGGTCCTGAATCTCCCTCGCTTGTCCAGTGGTGCACCTTGACGCTTTCCTGCGCACTCCTCCAGTGCCTTGGGTGTAGACTCTACAGCCTCCTCGTGCTGCTCTTTTCCCTGTTACATATTTATTTTGTTGTTGCTTCCCCTCCATTTGGGCAGCTCTCCGTGTCCTGAACTCCTGTGCAGGTCCACAGCAGCCTGAAACTGTGCCTGAGCACCCTCCGTGCTCATCAGTCACTCCGTCCCTGTTCTGCCGTACATTCTTTGGGCAGTGGTGCGTTATTGCGAAATGGCCACTAGGTGGCGGTGTTGTATTGTCTTTTAATGGCTGCAGTAGCTTCCCAGCGCTACGAGCCTCGTGGTCTCTCTATGGCACGGGCCTTGTGGATTTCCTTCACTGGGAGTGTCGGAATGGAGCCTCTCGTGACCCCGTCCCCACTTGCTACTCTCCCACAGGGCACAGGCTCTTGTAACCCGGGTAGGCTCTTCGTATACGTTTCATTGTGTAACTGCCCTTTTCTTGTGTCCACACGCTGGGGCACTTCTCTGCTGCAATTATTCACTTACTCCGTGCTCCGATCAGCCAGCGTAGCTTCCCTCACGCTGCGGGCCTCACCTTCTTGGCGCTTCGCTGCTGCTGGGATAGCCTGATAATTTCTGGTCCGAGCAGACCACTCACCGCTCGCTCCCTGCGGGGGTGGGGCACAAACGCCGGAGGCTGGTCCTTGTAGTGACCTGACGAGTAGGGACCAAGGACACTAGGACCCTGTGGGTCATGAGGGAGGTGACCAGGTCACCGGACACCACATCCGGTATGGGGACAGGAAGAGGGCAGTAAGGACGAGGACGAGGACAGGAATGGACGTGTGTGCCGAGCTGTAATGAGCAGAAGAATAAAGGAATGTAATTACACTCACCTGCGTCCTGCGTGTGATTTGGGGGCTGCAGAGTACATGCGGAGCCGACACGACAACTGGCGACGAAGGACGGATCCGGTCCCTGCGTGCAGAAACGGCGATTTGAAACCAGGAGCCCACCCTGGATCGCGTCGTAGCCAAAAGGAAGAGGGAAGAGTGAAGCGCCATCCGGAATCAGCAGCGACATGGGAGCCCACCCCGACCGCCGCAAAAGAAAAAAACAACAAAGCCGGTAAGCGCCAGCAACAGGAGCGCGAAAGTTCGAAGAACTGAAAGCCAGCGCGAGCTCTCGCGAGAGTCTCGGCGGCCATTGTGAGGCCAGGCGGGAGAGCCAATAGAAAGGAAGAAGCGCGGCGGCCATCTTAAAGTCAGGCGGCACTGCAATTGGTCACGAAGTCCCGCGAGAAGACGGCGGCCATCTTAGCGTCAGGCGTCTGAGCCAATAGGAACAAAGAACAAGCGCGGCGGCCATTTTGAGGCCAGGCACAGCGCGAAAGAAAAGAAAAAGGGCAGAAAAGTGCAGAACAGCACAAGAAAAGAAGAAAGAAGATAAAGAGATACAAAGAAAATAAAGAGGAAAGAAAAGAAGAAAGGAGATAAAGAGACAAGAAGAAAATAAAGAGGAAAGAAAAGATAAAAGGAAAGGAAGAAGAGAAAAGGGGACACAAAAGAGGGAGATAAGTGAAAAGGACAAGGAAAGCCTAGAAAAGGCTAAAAGAAAAGGAGAATAACAGAAGAAGAAAAGGCAAAAATGGCAGATCCAAAGCCCAGCGCACAATACAGGAGCCCACTACCGTTCAACTTATCGGAGCCACAGGCAGGAATAAGGTGGGAGAAGTGGATAAGACGATTTGAAAGATACGTAGAAGACACAGATGTAGCAGACGGAAAGAAACGAGGGCTACTGCTGAACTTAGCAGGGGATGACGTCGAAGAACTTCTAGTGACACTGCCTACCGAAGAAACAAAAACGTATGAAGACCTAAAGAAATGCCTAACAGCTAAATTTGACCCACAACGAAACATTGACTTCGAACGATATACATTTACGGTTGCGTGCCAACGAGCAGGCGAAACACTAGATGACTTCGCGACAAGGTTGAGAAAACTGGTGACACATTGTGAGTTCGACAAATTCGATAACGAACAAGCCATAAGGCTGAGGATCATAGAAGGCTGTCGCGACACAGGATTCAGGGCAAGAATACTCAAGGAACCGACGTCATTGGAGAACATCCTGCCACTAGCCAGAGCAGAGGCGAGAGCAACGGAACATGCCAAGGAAATGGAAAGAGGGAAGAGCGTTGAAATAGAAAACGCACACTTCACGACAAACAGAGATCGCCCAGGCCGAGGGAAGAATGACTGGAGGGAACGAAAGGAAAGGAGACCACGCGAAGAAACTTGTTTCCAGTGCGGAATGGGATTTCCTCACAGAGGCGCATGCCCAGCGTTTGGCCAGACGTGCAGGAGATGTGGTGGAAGAAATCACTACGACAGTATGTGCCACAGTGCACAAGTGAGAGGCGACAAGGAAAGAACAGGAAGACAACAGGAGTCGACGACAAGACACGTCAGGTATGTCGATAACGAAAGGAGAAGTATGTCATGAGAGTCGAGCGAAGAAGAGGAAGAAGAGAAAGTGGAAAGATTATACCACATGTCGGAAGTGCACACAGAGCCAGCAGACAAAAGCATCCGAAGGAAGACAGACAATGCAAAGATAAGAGTAGGAGAGCACGAAGCAGACTTTATATTGGACAGTGGGGCAACATGCAACGTCATGTGTGTATCAGAGTTCGAAAAAATGGAAGTAAAGCCGACACTGAGAGCGTCCAAGGTAAAAGTGTTCACCTGGGGGGCAAAGAAAGAGATAACGAATTTGGGAAAATTCACAGAGGAACTGAGGTACAAGGACAAAGTAAAGAAGGAAGACATTCATGTTCTCAAAGGCGATGCCCCTGGACCATGCCTGATGAGCAACAGCACCGCTAAAAAGATGGGCCTCATAACGATGACATATGAAAAAGAGAAAGGACATGCCGATAACAAGCGAAGAGAAGAGGTAGGAACAAGAAAAAGAGGAGGAGAAGGAAAAAGAATGAGCGAGAAAAAAAAAGACAGCAAAGGGCGGCCGCAGAAAGAGAGGAGCAAGAAGCAAAGCGGAGGGCGGAGAACAACGACCAACACGAAGAGAGGCTGACAAAAAGAGAGCAGACGGAGGACAACAGAAAGGCAGAAGAAAGGATGACGGCAGACAAGGACGACCAAGGAAAGGGTGCAAGGGGACAAAAAGAATACGTAGGAAAAAGTAGAAAAAGAGACTGGGGAGAAGGGTCGACGAGACTCTCTCTCTCTCTCTCTCTCTCTCTCTCTCTCTCTCTCTCTCTCTCTCTCTCTCTCTCTCTCTCTCTCTCTCTCTCTCTCTCTTCTTCTCACCACGACAATAAGAAGGAGAAGAGCACCATGAACATTTGTCTGCAACAAGGGGGGAGATGTAGTGACCTGACGAGTAGGGACCAAGGACACTAGGACCCTGTGGGTCATGAGGGAGGTGACCAGGTCACCGGACACCACATCCGGTCAGGGGACAGGAAGAGGGCAGTAAGGACGAGGACAGGAATGGACGTGTGTGCCGAGCTGTAATGAGCAGAAGAATAAAGGAATGTAATTACACTCACCTGTGTCCTGCGTGTGATTTGGGGGCTGCAGAGTATATGCGGAGCCGACACGACAGTCCTCGTCGACTCAGCATCTCATGTGACTCTCTCACTCATCGGGGAGCCGCGCCTCCTCGCGCTCACCCGGTAAGTAAAATGTTATTTCATTCAGTCCTGAGAGGGAGGGTGAACGTGTGGCTGCACCAGTCTCCTTAAATTTGCGGCAATATCCATTGGGCTCCCCTGGCCTCGCTAAAACACTCCTGCCCCACAGTGCGCTTTGCCGCTCCAGTCGCCTGCTGGCCGGACATTGTCTTCTCTCTCTTCCGCCTCACACTTCACACGCTGCGCGGTTTGGGGGAGGTTTGCTCTACTCCCGTGGGCTTCACAGTTTTGTAGGGCCACAGGTTATCCCTCCTTGCGGGAACGGGAGAGTGGTTAGCTACTCCACTCTCCGTCCTCCCGCCTTGGGCTTTCGTTCTCGCCCCCACGTTCCGCAGCTAGGGCTCACCTTCGGGTCGGCGGGGCTTTTCCTCCACGCGGGTAGGCTCTGCTTGGGAACGCAGGTACTTGAGGAGCGGGGTGGCCTCCCACTGGCCTCTTCACATGCGGTGTCACTTTGTCGTGGCCTACCCGGGTGGGCTCCGCTCGGCTCGCACTTTACTCCCCACGGCGCTCCCACACAGGGCGGCTCACGCAGGCAGGTTCCTGAGGTGTGGGGTGGGCTCCCGGTCACCTCGTTCCTTTATGCAGGCCCGGAGTTTGTCACCTGCTCCACGGGCATTCAGGCGGCTGGCGTCTTCCATGAAGTGGGGGGGAGGGGGTGCTGATTCTTCGCGGCAGCTCTCTGCCCCTCACCTGTCTTCATCGGTCTCACACTCCTGCCCGGCTGGTCATCTCTTTGACACCGGTGGGCCCCGCTTGGCTCTCGCACCCCCGGGGCTCTTCTCACGCCCCGTGGGTCATCGCGTCGGTGCGGGGTTGGCTCCCGGTCACTGTTTTCATGCCTGGGGCTCTTCACATGCCCCGCAGGCGATCAGGCATTTCCCGCCGGGGGCTCGTGGCACGCCTCACAGCGAGCAGGCGCTTCTCACGCCTTCTCCAGGGGGTGCCCTCAGCACGGGCAGCTCTCTCCCCCTTTCCCTTAGCTGCTGGGCTGCTGCACGCACGGGCACAGCCCCCTCGTCGTCAATGTGGTATTTGGGCCCTAGGCCCTCATACTGCTAAATAAGGTGACACAGACACAGTGTGGTACTGGGTTAACTGGCCCTGAGCACATGCGCTCAGCCCCTTTTATTAGCAGGGTCATCTGACTGATGACGCCTGTGGTGGGTGGGTGTTCAGTGTGGGTTACACCATACTGCAACACTAGAATGCTGACTCCAGGTCACTACAACTGGGAGCAGGGCCAGTGACTTCGAACATTTACTAACATGACACTCCCAGAGGACGGGGCAAGACAAGGGATCATTGCATGGACTTAACTGAGTTGTGAGGCAAACGTAAGCACTGTACAAGGCATATAGTCACCGGATGTCGACCTAATTAGAGACCCTAACAAAACTTACGCAGAGTTGGGAATGCACGCACTTGCCTGCCTCAATGGGGAAGCTGGACAAAAACCACTTTAAGCTGAATTTTGAACAGCACAAATCCATGAGGGTACGGGATGAAGAAACAATGTCGCAGGAGAAAGAAGGCCCAGCAAGATCGGATCTTGGAGAAGATATACGGCAGATACTGGTGACTATGCAGCAGCGCTTGTCCACCATTGACGGCAAGATTGATTCTTTAGTCTATCATATGTCAGAAAGGATTGACAAGCACTCAGAGACTTGAGATGGTTTTAAGACAAGTTTCTGAAACAGAAGACCTACAAACCGAAACAT
The DNA here is from genome assembly GCF_964261635.1 of Lissotriton helveticus. NCBI lineage: Eukaryota > Metazoa > Chordata > Amphibia > Caudata > Salamandridae > Lissotriton > Lissotriton helveticus. Next base: position 1,813,958,364 of record NC_136061.1, on the reverse strand, counting down.
CTATAGCCAACAATAAAACAAAACTACTAGTAACATCGCTACAAAATAAGACAGAGGATTTGGAAGCCCGTTCACGAATAGATAACCTGCGAACAGTGGGCCTAGCGGAATCTACAACCACAGGCAACATCGAGACCTTTGTTGAGAGGCTCCTGATAACCTTGCTAGGCCGAGATACCTTTTCAACAGTTTTTATAGTAGAACGCACTCACCGATCATTAGCTCCACGACCGCCGCTGGGCGTGTCGCATCTCCCATTCACAGCACGTCTACTGAAATACTGAGACAGATGCGGCACTACGCCACGCCAGAGAGCTTAAACTACTTTGCTTCGAGGGAGCTGAACTCTCCTTGTACCCGGACTTCACACCACAGGTTCAAGAAGTGAGAAGGCAAGTTGCACCTGCGAAACGGAAACTCCACGAGCTTAATGTGAAATATGCCATGCTCTACCCTGCACGATTGTGTGTACTGGTGGAAGGGAAGCCCAAAATCCTCCCTGATCCCCAAAGTCTACAACAAACACTCAAGAAGCTAGAGGCGGCAACAGGCTTCTCGAAGGACACGCAGCAGATGGACATGAAAACATCAGTGAACTGAATTAACTGGACTAACTAATGTGTATCGCTTACCATAACACTTTAACTAAAGCCCACTAGACACAGACACCTGAACTCATACATAAATGCTGTATGTCAAATGTGACACCTAACTATGAACGCTGTCCTGGGGAACTAGGCTCTAATAAGGTGAAGCAAGATGCATGGTAGTGTGGAGATGAACTGAGAATATTTTCTCTGCTTAATAGGTCATTGAATCAACACCAGACAGCACGGATGTACTGTTTGTACATGTAATGGCGATCTGGCAATCTCTGCCCTTGTATGTTATACACACTTGTTGACTGGGTATATTTTCTTTTTCTTAGGGGTTAATCGTGGAATCAACACCCGACAGCATGGATGCACTGTTTGTCCATGTAATGGCGATTCCGCAATCTCTGCCCTTGCGTGTTATACACACTTGTTGACTGGGTATATTGTTTTTTTAGGTCTCGTCCTATTCCATTCCGCAAGGAATGAATAGGACGAGACTATTGCGGCTAAACTAAGAGCTAAACTAAATGCGGATTTCCAGAAGTGCATGGGGTCTCGTGAACGCGCTTCTCGCATCACCACATGAAAGCCACACACACTTCAAAGGCTCCGTTCCCCGCCCCCCGCCTGCACTTCGCACTCTCCGACTTCCCTTCCCACCTCCCACGGCCGCTCTTCCCATTCACGCGCTCGTTACCATTTGGTCCTGAGCCGCATTTCTCCTCCCATCTGCCTGTGCCTACCAAAAATTAACGAGTCTTTGTGTAAGTAGCATGTGCTCATGTGAAGCGCTCCGATGCCTTCGCATCGAGTTCGCGCTATATAAAACTGCAAGAATCAAAAGGATTACCTGCGGTGTCGCATTCGTCACACTCCCCAGCATCAGTAAGTGCTAGAAATGCCACATGTATGTTAAACAACTCCTGCCCCGTAATGTACAGGGTCGCACCACTTACGGCTTTCAGTCCTGGCCGTCTGTAGTTAACAAACAGTATTTTGAGCAGTAGCCCCCAACTTCAAGACTTGGAGATGAGCAAGAACGTGTTCTAACCCCACCGCCAAACGAGGACTGCGAACATCTTTTATGCGTACTGGATTGGCTGGACTGACCTCGATCCTCCAATTGCAGTCCACCGAACACTTTAGCAGTACCGCAGACTCACACTATATGTTCTACCTTGTGATTGGCTGTTATGTGATCCGGAAATGCTAAAGATGAAAATTACATCCTTTCGAAGATCAGCCACGGTGGAAGCACTCTGCACATGGAGTTAACTTCACTGCCCGTGTTATAAACAGGTGGTCATCGTACTTTACAGCACCCGTGGTACGTTGTTAATATTCTTTGTGCCAACGTTTGATAATGCCAGCACTTTTTCTACCTTAAGCTACAGTTCTAATTATGGGATCTTTATATCGCTGAATGTACTCGTTCTCTTACCATATGGGATTTGGTGTTTCCAAAACAGGTGACATGTTTACTGTTGAGCGCAGTGTTTTTTTTGTTGTTGTTGTTTTTTTAACTAGAAATTGCAGTAGCCATGTGGCCGAGTGTTTAAGTTCAGAAAAAATGGGGCTGCAGTTACGGTGCCAGTATTTCCACTTGATAACCACGTTTCGTGATTTTTGACGGATCAGTTTATCTCCCTTTATACCCGAGTTCCCTCGTTTGCTAACATTTTGAGAACTTTCCGCTTATTTTTAAGGCGCAATCTGATACTCTGCTTTTCACTGCTAACTCCTATTAATATTATGATTTAATATCCTTCAACGTTATTTGTAAAGTGCCTAAATACACCTGATCCTAGGACACTATAGAAAAAAAAATGAATTGGCGTATCCTATTAAATACCGCCTCAAGCTTCTTACAAACATAACTAAGATCATAACATTGATAGAAGATGCATCTGAACCTTCCAGTTTTAGTAGAGGGAGGTTAAATAACTAATGGATGAGGGACCCTGCTTTCCTCGTCTAAAATCTCCCGACCGGTCACAACCTTTGCACTCATATAGGGCTGAAAAAAATCCGGTCTCCTGAGAGCATTGTCAAATTTTGTAGCAGGCTTACCCAACAACTCTTATTAAAGAGAAACGCATCAAGTGCTTGAACAGTACTGTTTCAAAATCCGCAAGCAACAAGTTTCGTATGTCCAGCAATAAAGCCTTGCTAGGCCGAGATACCTTTTCAACAGTTTTTATAGTAGAACGCACTCACCGATCATTAGCTCCACGACCGCCGCTGGGCGTGTCGCATCTCCCATTCACAGCACGTCTACTGAAATACTGAGACAGATGCGGCACTACGCCACGCCAGAGAGCTTAAACTACTTTGCTTCGAGGGAGCTGAACTCTCCTTGTACCCGGACTTCACACCACAGGTTCAAGAAGTGAGAAGGCAAGTTGCACCTGCGAAACGGAAACTCCACGAGCTTAATGTGAAATATGCCATGCTCTACCCTGCACGATTGTGTGTACTGGTGGAAGGGAAGCCCAAAATCCTCCCTGATCCCCAAAGTCTACAACAAACACTCAAGAAGCTAGAGGCGGCAACAGGCTTCTCGAAGGACACGCAGCAGATGGACATGAAAACATCAGTGAACTGAATTAACTGGACTAACTAATGTGTATCGCTTACCATAACACTTTAACTAAAGCCCACTAGACACAGACACCTGAACTCATACATAAATGCTGTATGTCAAATGTGACACCTAACTATGAACGCTGTCCTGGGGAACTAGGCTCTAATAAGGTGAAGCAAGATGCATGGTAGTGTGGAGATGAACTGAGAATATTTTCTCTGCTTAATAGGTCATTGAATCAACACCAGACAGCACGGATGTACTGTTTGTACATGTAATGGCGATCTGGCAATCTCTGCCCTTGTATGTTATACACACTTGTTGACTGGGTATATTTTCTTTTTCTTAGGGGTTAATCGTGGAATCAACACCCGACAGCATGGATGCACTGTTTGTCCATGTAATGGCGATTCCGCAATCTCTGCCCTTGCGTGTTATACACACTTGTTGACTGGGTATATTGTTTTTTTAGGTCTCGTCCTATTCCATTCCGCAAGGAATGAATAGGACGAGACTATTGCGGCTAAACTAAGAGCTAAACTAAATGCGGATTTCCAGAAGTGCATGGGGTCTCGTGAACGCGCTTCTCGCATCACCACATGAAAGCCACACACACTTCAAAGGCTCCGTTCCCCGCCCCCCGCCTGCACTTCGCACTCTCCGACTTCCCTTCCCACCTCCCACGGCCGCTCTTCCCATTCACGCGCTCGTTACCATTTGGTCCTGAGCCGCATTTCTCCTCCCATCTGCCTGTGCCTACCAAAAATTAACGAGTCTTTGTGTAAGTAGCATGTGCTCATGTGAAGCGCTCCGATGCCTTCGCATCGAGTTCGCGCTATATAAAACTGCAAGAATCAAAAGGATTACCTGCGGTGTCGCATTCGTCACACTCCCCAGCATCAGTAAGTGCTAGAAATGCCACATGTATGTTAAACAACTCCTGCCCCGTAATGTACAGGGTCGCACCACTTACGGCTTTCAGTCCTGGCCGTCTGTAGTTAACAAACAGTATTTTGAGCAGTAGCCCCCAACTTCAAGACTTGGAGATGAGCAAGAACGTGTTCTAACCCCACCGCCAAACGAGGACTGCGAACATCTTTTATGCGTACTGGATTGGCTGGACTGACCTCGATCCTCCAATTGCAGTCCACCGAACACTTTAGCAGTACCGCAGACTCACACTATATGTTCTACCTTGTGATTGGCTGTTATGTGATCCGGAAATGCTAAAGATGAAAATTACATCCTTTCGAAGATCAGCCACGGTGGAAGCACTCTGCACATGGAGTTAACTTCACTGCCCGTGTTATAAACAGGTGGTCATCGTACTTTACAGCACCCGTGGTACGTTGTTAATATTCTTTGTGCCAACGTTTGATAATGCCAGCACTTTTTCTACCTTAAGCTACAGTTCTAATTATGGGATCTTTATATCGCTGAATGTACTCGTTCTCTTACCATATGGGATTTGGTGTTTCCAAAACAGGTGACATGTTTACTGTTGAGCGCAGTGTTTTTTTTGTTGTTGTTGTTTTTTTAACTAGAAATTGCAGTAGCCATGTGGCCGAGTGTTTAAGTTCAGAAAAAATGGGGCTGCAGTTACGGTGCCAGTATTTCCACTTGATAACCACGTTTCGTGATTTTTGACGGATCAGTTTATCTCCCTTTATACCCGAGTTCCCTCGTTTGCTAACATTTTGAGAACTTTCCGCTTATTTTTAAGGCGCAATCTGATACTCTGCTTTTCACTGCTAACTCCTATTAATATTATGATTTAATATCCTTCAACGTTATTTGTAAAGTGCCTAAATACACCTGATCCTAGGACACTATAGAAAAAAAAATGAATTGGCGTATCCTATTAAATACCGCCTCAAGCTTCTTACAAACATAACTAAGATCATAACATTGATAGAAGATGCATCTGAACCTTCCAGTTTTAGTAGAGGGAGGTTAAATAACTAATGGATGAGGGACCCTGCTTTCCTCGTCTAAAATCTCCCGACCGGTCACAACCTTTGCACTCATATAGGGCTGAAAAAAATCCGGTCTCCTGAGAGCATTGTCAAATTTTGTAGCAGGCTTACCCAACAACTCTTATTAAAGAGAAACGCATCAAGTGCTTGAACAGTACTGTTTCAAAATCCGCAAGCAACAAGTTTCGTATGTCCAGCAATAAAGCATTTTGCTCTCTTTTGTAATTTCTTTCATGGAGGACTGGGTCTCGATTAAATGGGTTCTAGTTATGTGCCTAGTTTCTTTTCCCGAGTTGTATACACAGACATTACTTCCTTCGTTCGTCCGATAGCATCACATTGCAGTTATTTGGGTGTAGACTATAAACAGATTGTTTGCTGACCAGTTCTGTTTTGGCTTGTGTCGTTCTATTGAACAAACAGAAACCAAGGTACCCCTCAATAAAAGTGTGTGTGGTCTGTGAGAAAAGGGAAAAACACGATCCAGAATTATATAGACCTCCCACTGAACCACTCACTAATTCACTTTGGCCACCCATGGCTCTATAGGGCTATCCCTCAAACAATGCAGAGATTTTTTTTTTTTAAAGTATATACTTTTATTTTATCATGGTAGAAATATATTGTTTTGTTTCTTTTAAATCTTTTTTTCCATATTACAAAAACATTGCATAAACAATCAGACTATCATAATTTCCTTTTTAGGTCTCGTCCTATTCCATTCCGCTAGCTGGCTGTTTAAAGTATTTGCTCGCAGCTTGTGGAACGCCCGGCACCAAAGCGCTTACATACATCTGCACACACCTCTTTGGCGCTACAAAAACTAACCTGCTGCTTTTTGCGAGCGCGTGCATTAGCCCAGCTGTTCCAAATCATCCCTGCACTTATTACTCTGCTCGTTTATATGATACAAAACACTGTCAATACATTAACACTAATGCTAGCAGGGCTGGCTCTTTAAAGTATTTGCTCGCAGCTTGTTTTTGTTTAAATGTAAATCATTCCATATCAAGCCGTCTGCGACCCGACGTTTGAAGCCCATGTTTTGGGCCAAACAGTACCCCGTCACATATAAACACAGCCACGTGTAACTGGATGTACAGCTGATTCAAGGGCTTCCAAGGGGTTTATAATCCTGCAGTGCCGGTCTAAATCTAGCTGCTATGAAGTGCAGGTGCGTCATTCATGCGGAAGTAACCAGGGCCTTCCACACATTGGACACTGCGCTGCCTCACACACACACTGCGCTGCCTCACACACACTGCGCTGCCTCACACACACTGCACTGCCTCACACACACTGCACTGCCTCACACACTCTGCACTGCATCACACACACTGCCCTGCATCACACACACTGCCCTGCTACACACTACACTGCCTCACACACACACTGTGCTGCCTCACACACGCACTGCGCTGCATCACACACTGCGCTGCCACACACACTGCGCTGCCACACACACACTGCCTCACACACTCACTGCGCTGCCTCACACACACACTGCGCTGCCTCACACACACACTGCGCTGCCTCACACACACACTGTGCTGCCTCACACACACACTGCACTGCCTCACACACACACACTGCACTGCCTCACACACACACATTCGCTGCCTCACCCACACACACTGCGCTGCCTCACACACACGCTGCCTCACTCACACACACTGCCTCACACACACACAATGCGCTGCCTCACACACACACACACACACACTGCACTGCCTCACGCGCACGCACACACACACTGCGCTGCCTCACACACTGTCCTGCCTCACACACACTGCATTGCCACATAATTACACAGCTCTCAATGCAACATACACTCCAAATACCACTCATTGCCACATAATTATATGCTACATAATTACACTGCACTCAATGCAACATACACTCCAAACAATACGACTCAGTGCCACAAAATTACATCCTACATAATTACACTGCACTCAATGCAACATACACTCCAAATACCACTCAGTGCCACATAATTACACGCCGCATAATTACACTGCACTCAATGCAACATACACTCCAAACAATACGACTCAGTGCCACAAAATTACACACAACACATTTACACTCTACTGAATACAACATACACTCCACACAATACCACTCAATGCCACATAATTACATGCTACATAATTACACTGCACTCAATGCAACATACACTCCAAATACCACTCAGTGCCACATAATTACACGCCGCATAATTACACTGCACTCAATGCAACATACACTCCAAATACCACTCAGTGCCACATATTACACACCACTTATTTACACTGCACTCAATGCAACATACACTCCAAATACTACTGAGAGCCACATAATTACACACCACATAATTACACTGCACTCAATGCAACATTCACTCCAAATCCCACTCAGTGCCACATAAGTACACTCTACTGAATGCAACACACACTCCACACAATACCACTCAGTGCCACATAATATGCTACATAATTACACTGCACTCAATGCAACATACACTCCAAATACCACTCAGTGCCACATAATTACACGCCGCATAATTACACTGCACTCAATGCAACATACACTCCAAATACCACTCAGTGCCACATAATTACACGCCACATAATTACACTACACTCAATGCAACTTACACTCCAAATACCACTCAGTGCCACATAATTACACACCACTTATTTACACTGCACTCAATGCAACATACACTCCAAATACTACTGAGTGCCACATAATTACACACCACATAATTACACTGCACTCAATGCAACATTCACTCCAAATCCCACTCAGTGCCACATAAGTACACTCTACTGAATGCAACACACACTCCACACAATACCACTCAGTGCCACATAATATGCTACATAATTACACTGCACTCAATGCAACATACACTCCAAATACCACTCAGTGCCACATAATTACACGCCGCATAATTACACTGCACTCAATGTAACATACACTCCAAATACCACTCAGTGCCACATAATTACACGCCACATAATTACACTACACTCAATGCAACTTACACTCCAAATACCACTCAGTGCCACATAATTACACACCACTTATTTACACTGCACTCAATGCAACACACACTCCAAATACTACTGAGTGCCACATAATTACACACCACATAATTACACTGCACTCAATGCAACATTCACTCCAAATCCCACTCAGTGCCACATAAGTACACTCTACTGAATGCAACACACACTCCACACAATACCACTCAGTGCCACATAATATGCTACATAATTACACTGCACTCAATGCAACATACACTCCAAATACCACTCAGTGCCACATAATTACACGCCGCATAATTACACTGCACTCAATGCAACATACACTCCAAATACCACTCAGTGCCACATAATTACACTACACTCAATGCAACTTACACTCCAAATACCACTCAGTGCCACATAATTACACACCACTTATTTACACTACACTCAATGCAACATACACTCCAAATACTACTGAGTGCCACATAATTACACACCACATAATTACACTGCACTCAATGCAACATTCACTCCAAATCCCACTCAGTGCCACATAAGTACACTCTACTGAATGCAACACACACTCCACACAATACCACTCAGTGCCACATAATATGCTACATAATTACACTGCACTCAATGCAACATAAACTCCAAATACCACTCAGTGCCACATAATTACACGCCGCATAATTACACTGCACTCAATGTAACATACACTCCAAATACCACTCAGTGCCACATAATTACACGCCACATAATTACACTACACTCAATGCAACTTACACTCCAAATACCACTCAGTGCCACATAATTACACACCACTTATTTACACTGCACTCAATGCAACATACACTCCAAATACTACTGAGTGCCACATAATTACACACCACTTATTTACACTGCACTCAATGCAACATACACTCCAAATACTACTGAGTGCCACATAATTACACACCACATAATTACACTGCACTCAATGCAACATTCACTCCAAATCCCACTCAGTGCCACATAAGTACACTCTACTGAATGCAACACACACTCCACACAATACCACTCAGTGCCACATAATATGCTACATAATTACACTGCACTCAATGCAACATACACTCCGTGCCACATAATTACTCTACTGAATACAACATACACTCCCCATATTACCACTCAGTGCCACATAATTACACCCCATATAATTACTCTTCTCAATGCAACGTAAATACACTCCACATAATACCACTTAGTGCCGTATAATTACACACCTCATACCTACACTACTCAATGCAACATAAATACACTCTATCTATCTATCGCACTCACTCTATCGCCATCACTCTATCTATCTATCGCCCTCACTCTATCTATCGCTTCGCCACAGCATCACTCAGCACCACCACAGCATCACTCATGGGAAATACAACTCACTAGGCGCTACCACTGCATCAATGAACGCCACAACATCACTCGTCGCCACCACAACATCACTCAGCGCCACCACAGCATCAATCTGTGCAACCATTCAACAACTGGTTCAAATATCTTCTCTCAATGTTTCAAGCTTTATTACAAATGTCACAAAAAGATGTTAATATTTCACTTCTGTTCTTGGATTTTCGTCACAATACAATACAATTAACATAATCTTCACAAAAAAAAATTCCAAAAGTTTAAGCTACTGCTATTATAAATTACAATAACTTTTATTTCAGTATTAATTATTAAAAACGGGAAAAGCCATTGGTATTTGATATATCAATACATCTAAGTCACGTAAATACAACACATACTGCATTACAAATGCTATAGGTGTCACATTTGCAACAGTTAAAACTATTGGCATTGTAAATGACAAAGCTATTAAGTTTGCTACTTTCAAAACCAACACATAAATAAAAAATGTGTCATTTACAATACCAATAGCTCAAACTTTCCTAATGCGAGACCTATTGCATTGCAAATGCTTGTCTTAGGGGTTAGTGTGGGAGGGTATAAACAGGCTGCGTCAACTTCTAAGGGACATGGCGTGGGGAATGGGGATTGGGTTATTCTTTACTATTGTTGCACCATTACTGTTGGAAACTCAGAGATGGTTGGTTCAGTTCACAATATAATTTACATAAGTACAATGTTAATGATGGGGGATAAAAATGGACTCCCTATTACCTCGTCAGACTTCCCCTTTCCAGCCCTTAACACATGAGCAATAGCTCCTCCTAACAGAAATTCCAAGCGAATAAACTCCCTTGGTCCCATTCCTACCCTCCAGGCCACTTCCACATCCTGTGGCACATAACTCCTGACCTACTGCTCAACATCCTGTTTTTTTCTGCAGTTCAGGTATGCGGAGAACTCTCAATTTCACTCCAGTTCGTGGATGTTGGTTAAGTGTGAACAGTCAGCTGCAGCAACCGTTTTTGTGTGTTCATCGGAGTCCTCCCTGCTGTATCGGGACTGTTAGAGGCTCGGCTATGGTGCCAGCGTGGCCCCGGGTGTTTTTGTCTCTCCTTCCAGACACCCGGGGGAGGGGAGTTGGCTAACGGCTCTGGGCACAGTTGCTTGATGGGGTCCCAGCTCCAGCGGGACCTCCTGGTGCACCATTGTTTGGATTTGGTGGCTGCGCTCAGCCGGTGTCCCTGGGGCGTGGCAAGAAGTCCCCTTGTCAGCGTTGTGGGTCACTCAGCATATGCCAGTACTGTGGCAGTGTGAGGTAAGGGTCCCTGCTGCGTGGGAACATGGAGTGCTATGTAGGGGTAGAGTCGTGCTCCAGCCTCGGTAGCGGTCATGTGTGGCTGCTTGTTGGGAGACCAGTCTAGCGTGGGTGGGGCCCATGGAACCTTGATCTCCATTGTAAACAATGGACCCACTGTTGCACAATCACTAAAAACATCACAAAACGGTAGGCACAGACAGTGCCATTTTAAATATCTTCAATGGGTATATTAAACTCCAGCACGATTATTTCAATATGGACTATGGAGTGATGATGTCCGAGATGCAGCACTATGGGTGCTGAAATTAGTCACCTGGCTTGGTCCTGTCCTGGGATTCGTGAATTATGGTCAACAGTGACCAACGCACTCCAAGAGATAGTAGGGCTGACCCTTCCAGACTCTCCAAGGGTGGCCCTACTAGGCTATGTTTGCGACATACTCCAAAAACAAGCATTGGCATAGCCAATAGGTCTCACCTTTGGGACCTTATAAGTGTTTAGCCAGAGATATTGACTTTTCCTATTTGTTTAAGCTGTGCTGTACAGAAGTCTGCAGCATGCTGAAAAGTTATAATAAAGTGTCAGAAGCATTTTTGTTACCTTATATATGACCAAGAAAGCATTATGTACAACTAAACGACCATATTAAAAAGGAATTAACAATGAATAATGTCTTCATCTTTTCTTATCCTTTCAATGCTTGCAACTTCTATCTGCCTGTCCCAATGGTTGCTTGTTATGATTTTTTTTGTTATGGGGGGGAATAAATAACAGGAGGGTGAAGGTTGGGAAATAGTGTCTGTATAACAGTAAGTGAGAGAGTCAGTTTGTGAGTCAGTCAATGAGAGAGTGAGAGTCAGTCAGTGAGAGTCAGTCAGTCAGTTAGTGAGAGAGTCAGAGTCAGTCAGAGAGAGAGAGAGTCAGTCAGTGATGGACCTTTGTAACGAGACGAATGATGAACCAATTAAATTACCTGCTGGCACTGCTCATAGTTACATTTACCTGCTGTTATTAAGGTTATCACTGGAAATGGGTGTGCAGCTAGATTGACTCACCTTTGTGAAAACTGACTCACCTTTGTCAGCTTTCCATGGAAAAAGAAAAGATGTGTTACGGGACCCACGTCTGAACATACCTGTCCCACTCGGGGTGACAATACAAAAAGGACAATTGATGGACAGAATGCAGAACAATGTCATACATTCACCCCAGTACAGAGATCTGGGCCTAAACCCTGAAACCGGTCCTAGGATGCTTGTTTCCGGGAGAGGGAGGACCTGGCTTGGCAGTTCGGACTGGACTGTTCACATGATTTGCATAGGGCCAGGTCTAAACTGGGGTGGCATGGTGAGCAAAAGAATGGTGATTTAACCCAGATCTTTTAACTGGGGGTGAATGTTTTGAATTGTTCTGCATTCCCTCCATCAATTGTGTGTCTGAGACATGGTTGCTACTACAAACCCCGGTCTCAAATGGGTTTACAGGATTCTTCCAGTTGTATTTTCCAGTCCCTCTTGAAGTCAACTGGCTTCAATCCTTCTAAGCCTGCAGTGTAGGGTTGTTAGAAAAGTTCTCAATCACTAGCGCCTCCCCAATCCCTTGGACTTCTATAATATTTCCTCAGCATCCGATTGTCCCTCTGCCAGCGGTGCTTCCACCATGTTCTCTTACTCACTGGAGGCCTAGGACATGCAGAGACTTCAGAGTGTCAGCCATGGTGTGCTGGATGCTGTAGTCTTACCTTCAGCATCTTTGTGATGCTCTCTGCACCGATCTTGGTCATTGTGGAACTTCAGAAAGCCATTCCATTTGCAAGCTTTATTTCGGTCATTATAGACCATAAAAGCAAAGGGTAAGATACATACATTACTGAATTTGGGCAGTAAAAACATCAATAAACATTACCAAATATAACCAAGTACAAATGAGTTGATCACATTTCATGGCAGTTAAAAAAGATATTACATTAAAAAAAAAGGTTAAAACTGTGATTTCATGAGTTAACAGTGTTAAAACAGTAGGAGATAAAAAGGGGACATTTATCAAGTGCAGGGGGTTTAAAAACTTTCTGCGCCTATGTCACATGGAGTTGAGAAAACGGGGACACAGCCAAAACAATCGGAGGATGAGTGTCAGTTCTCAAAACTCTAAAGGTCTCCAGGCACTGCCTGTACCCCAAGTTCCTGCATAATGGTAAGAGCCAATCCCTCCTGGGTGTATTATAACCAGGACAAAAAAGAAAACATGAATGGCTGACTCTTCTTGACTATTGTAAGCAGGACATCCGATAGGAGAAGCTTTTGACCATCTGTTTGTAAATGCATGGACCGGCAGGCAGCCCAATCTGAACTGAGTATAAAGTTTCCTAGTCATGAAATGATGAACAACATCAAGGAAGGCCTCAAATAAATACTGATCTTTAAAACTGAGGAAATCAGAGGTTAAACAGCTCAATTTAGTACTCCCTTGGGTTTCAGCCGATCTAAACAGTCTGTAAGATTTAACTTCAACTTCAATTCAACTGCAATATTGTCGGGGGCACTTCCTCAGGGTGGGTCCATAGGTTTGGCCGACCTAGTCTAAAGCACAGGTCTTTTATGTCTACAAAACAGGATAGTTTTCCCACCCATGGGAGCCCCAAAATCGCCTTGAGTTCAGTCCGGTAGGCTGCTAATTCGGGGGTTGCCCATTCTCTACGGCAAAAAGTCAGGGGGCGCAGTCCAATCTCCTCCTCTATGGGTCTGATCCCAAGGTCCATACGTTAGGGGATGAGAGGGGTACTTAGTAGTAGTCCCAAGAGCTGCCTCATAAACTTGTTCTCAGATTTAACCAATCCACCTGCAGGAAGATGACCCCAGAGTTCTGCCCCATACATTATAGCACTCCTGATTTGGACTTTGTAAATCTCAGTCAGCGGACTCGGTTGTCAAGATGATGAGTTCCTGTATAATTTTACTATTCCCCTGGCAATCTGTGTTAGCCTTAAGCCTGCCTTTTCTTGCTGCGGGCCCCATCCAAAGGTTTCCGTCAGCGTGACACCAGGTAGTCAAAGACAGCTACCTTCTCTAACTGGATACCATTTAGGGAGGGATTTGGGCGAGGTGTTTTGCTGGGATTAAAAACCATATACTTAGTATTTAATGTGTTGATCTCCAGCCCCCTGTCTTTGCAGAATAGAGAGAAGCTGTCAAGGATCCTTTGGATGCCCATGGGCGACTTAGATAGTAACAAGGTGTCGTCGGCAAACATCAATGCTGGCACCTTGTCACAGACGAGCTTAGGGGCATCAATGTTGGGTACCTCATTTAATTGGTCCACCAAAGCGTTAATAAAAAGACAGAACAGTGTGGGGGCTAAAACACACCCCTGCCATACACCTCTATTCACTGGGAAGCATTGAATTAATTCCCCATATTTTCCATATCTCACCTGGGCAAAATTCCCGGTGTGCAGGTGTTTGATCAAGCGATACAAAAGGGGATGATGGACGGAGCGTTTGAGCAAATCAAACACTCACCCCCAGTCAACTGATCTGGGTTTAATCCAACACCATTCTTTAGCCCACTCAGCCACCCCACTTCAGACATGGCTATATACAAATCAGTCTGACCCTGTGCCCCATGGGAACAGTCCAGCCCGAACTGCCAAGCCATGTCTTCCATGGACCGGAAACAAGCATCCTGGGACCGGTTTCAGATTCATAATCCTCATCAGCCAGGCTATCTTGAATCCAGTGGCCAAGTGAGCAAGGGACTCAGCCACCCCATTTCAGACATGGCTATATCCAACACCATTCTTTAGTCCACTCCGAAACCGGTCCCAGGATGCTTGTTTCCGGTCCATGGAAGACATGGCTTGGCAGTTCGGGCTGGACTTTTCCCATGAGGCAAGGGGTCAGACTGATTTGCATATAGCCATGTCTGAAATGGGGTGGCTGAGTGGGCTAAAGAATGGTGATGGATTAAACCCAGATCAGTTGACTGGGGGTGAGTGTTTGATTTGCTCAAATGCTCCGTCCATCATCCCCTTTTGTATCGCTTTGTTCGCCCTAAGTGTGGCAGGGTATGCTCAGACGTGAGTCCCTTGCTCACTTGGCCACTGGATTCAAGATAGCCTGGCTGATGAGGATTATGAATCCGGAACCGGTCCCAGGATGCTTGTTTCCGGTCCATGGAAGACATGGCTTGGCAGTTCGGGCTGGACTTTTCCCATGAGGCAAGGGGTCAGACTGATTTGCATATAGCCATGTCTGAAATGGGGTGGCTGAGTGGGCTAAAGAATGGTGATGGATTAAACCCAGATCAGTTGACTGGGGGTGAGTGTTTGATTTGCTCAAACGCTCCTTCCATCATCCCCTTTTGTATCGCTTTGTTCGCCCTAATTGTGGGGGGTATGCTCAGACGTGAGTCCCTTGCTCACTTGGCCACTGGATTCAAGATAACCTGGCTGATGAGGATTATGAATCCGAAACCGGTCCCAGGATGCTTGTTTCCGGTCCATGGAAGACATGGCTTGGCAGTTCGGGCTGGACTTTTCCCATGAGGCAAGGGGTCAGACTGATTTGCATATAGCCATGTCTGAAATGGGGTGGCTGAGTGGGCTAAAGAATGGTGATGGATTAAACCCAGATCAGTTGACTGGGAGTGAGTGTTTGATTTGCTCAAATGCTCCGTCCATCATCCCCTTTTGTATCGCTTTGTTCGCCCTAAGTGTGGCAGGGTATGCTCAGACGTGAGTCCCTTGCTCACTTGGCCACTGGATTCAAGATAGCCTGGCTGATGAGGATTATGAATCCGGAACCGGTCCCAGGATGCTTGTTTCCGGTCCATGGAAGACATGGCTTGGCAGTTCGGGCTGGACTTTTCCCATGAGGCAAGGGGTCAGACTGATTTGCATATAGCCATGTCTGAAATGGGGTGGCTGAGTGGGCTAAAGAATGGTGATGGATTAAACCCAGATCAGTTGACTGGGGGTGAGTGTTTGATTTGCTCAAACGCTCCGTCCATCATCCCCTTTTGTATCGCGGTGTTTGATCAAGGACAGCTAATAGGGCGGAAGCCCATTTGCTCTAAAACCGCCCAGAGTTTATCACAAGGTACCAAATCAAAGGCCGATTTAAGGTCAAGGAAGGGCAAATAGAGGGGGTCCAATACATACAAAGCCACCACGTGCCTTAAGCTGCTATAGACAGAATTAGAAAAGCAAAGAAATAGGAATGTCATTGGAGACAGAAATCATTGAGCAGAGCTTGGATTCCCATCAATTATCAGTGTGATCAGTCTTATCATCTGGTTATCCACCCATATGGATGATCTGTCTCTTGATCATAGAGACAAACTTCCAGAAAGGGATTTGCTCAATGGAATCAGAAATAGGAGCACCAAAGAGAAGAGGGACAGATTACACATCCTTTGGGTCCAAGACCACTAGGGAATTTAGAGCAGTGCAACAAAACAAAAGTGAGTGATGTTTAAAATAGAGTCATGAGGAGAAAAACAAAATTTATTAGAGATGTCACCTCACCCTCTAATCTAAAAGCAGAACAGTGCAAAGAGCAGTACCAACAAATAACTGCTAAATTATCAAGGCCAACATGTTTCAGCCAAACATGTTGGCCTTGATAATTTAGCAGTTATCTGTCCCTCTTCTCTTTGGTGCTCCTATTTCTGATTCCATCGAGCGAATCCCTTTCTGGGAGTTTCTCTCTATGATCAAGAGGCAGATCATCCATATGGGTGGATAACCAGATGATAAGACTGATCTTAATTTAAAGCCGGTCGAGTGATTTGCTAGAAAAAATAATTTACCAATAGGCGGCCCACAGTCTGATTTGTCATTGGATCCTGAAGCATATGTGCTAAAATAACAAGGACATACGATAAAATCCTTTTTTCTCCCCTCTTTACGGCACGCTTATTTGTTTCTGTTTATAGTGCACTGTCTTTATCACCAACCACCACATGTCACTTTTCACCACAGTCACGTATTCCATATTGCAATTGAAATTGTAAATTGTGACAGCCATAATTATTTGATATTGTTTCTGAGTAGTCTATTGAATTCTAATTTTGGTGTGTGTTATATTATTTTCTCTTCTTTCGCAAATCATTGATGTGTTATAAGTAAGCTGTAGCTACTTGCTCTAAGCAATTGGAAACCCCAACAGAACCATTTTTCTACTTTAATACGTATACCCAGATTCTGAGGGACACCGGGTCGCCCCATTACGTTTACCACTGTACAAGTGCAGGTAGCTACCTGCGAGGATTTCTTTTTTAAAACACAAATCATTGTACCCTGTCGTAGTGCTATACTATGTCAGACAGGGAAACACTTTCATACAGCGAAGACTATATAGCTAACCTAATCCAGGAACAAAGTAAGCTTAATCCCCTGGGATCAGGGGCTGCCTCAATTGACTCCACACTGAATGAGAAACTCTCCAACTAGAGAGATTGGAGAAAAAACTGAGTCGCTACCGCCTGCAAGGTCACCTTTTAACAAAGAACCTGCAAGCTAACATTATCCCAAAGGGCCTGCAAGTGAGGAACGAACCAGCGATTTTCATAAGAATTCCAAAGTTTTGTGAATGCTTTTCATTTGTTGCCAACAACTGGCACTGGATGGTGCTGGGAGTAGAGACTGCACTTGAATATGTAAAAAAACTCGCTCAAGAAATTGCTGAACTAAAAAGAGAAATCCTGGATGATAAAACTGTCAGCAATGCTAAGAAGGCTCTAGAACGAGCTGAAAAAACATCGGCAGAATGCAATACCATTACTTTTAAAAAACTGGATAAACTCAGCAAGGATATAAGAGTGTATGAAAAGAAAACAACTTATCCATGCTTGAGCGACGCCTACTACGAACAGGACTCCCAGGGTTTCTACACCAACCGGGGTAGACAAGGATACCGAAGGTTTGCCAATTTTTGGAATTCTTCATTTGGAAGTGGCTCGGATAGCGACACAGAGACCAACAACAAGCACCAACACCAGATAGTACCAACAAGGACAACATTTCCAAGACCAACAATGCAGTGTTCCTTTTTTAACCACTTCCACGCTAGCGGTTTTCCCGCTGTGCGCTGGAATTTCGAAAACAACATGTTGAGTGACGAGTTCACCTTGTCATCCGCACAGGGCAGGTAAGGCTGATGACGAGCTGAGCTCGTCATCAGCATGGAAGGGGTTAAGGGAGCCGATATGGATGAACAGGGACACAAACTGGGACAGACCAGCAAGAAGGAACCGCGGACAGAACAGACCAAGAGGGAACACAAGAGTGAGGTTCCAGAGAAATGACAGTCATGGAGAGATCACCCAAGGAGACAGACTCACAAGTGGTAATACCAGCCAACGAAGTAAGGGAAATTGCCTCAGAAGGAGAGCTAAGACCACCTTTGGATGAGGACTGGGCTGCCCAACCTGAGCGTCTGCCCTGGCATCAGCGTCCAGGCAGTAATGCTTAGCAAAGGTATGGACCGACTTCCAAGTGGCCGCCTTGTAGATCTCTGCAATGGGAACATTACGAAGCAAAGCCGTCCTGGCAGCTTTGCCCCTGGTGGAATGAGCCTTAGGTTTGCCCCCTAAGGTCTTATTAGCTTTGTAGTAACACAATTGTATGCAGGACACAATCCACCTCGAGATGGACTGCTTAGAGGTAGCAAGACCCGTCCTGACCGATCCATAATTGATGAACAATTGGTCTGACCTACGAATATCTTTGGTTTTATCCAGACAAAATTTCAGCACCCTCCTAACATCCAGGGAATGCAAAGACCTTTCCGCTGGAGAGGACGGGTTCTGAAAGAACGTAGGTAAAGTAATAGTCTGGTTGATATGAAAATCAGAAACAACCTTGGGAAGAAACTTAGGGTGAGTACGCATAACAACCTGAGCAGCATGAAATACAGTATAAGGTTCTTGGCAACACAACGCCTGAATTTCACTCACCCTGCGGGCCGATGTAATGGCCACGAGGAACACCGCCTTCCAGGACAGGTGCTGCAACGAAGCCTTATGAATAGGTTCAAAAGGCTTCTTCATCAACCTGGACAGCACCACATTCAAGTCCCATGAAGGTGAAGGAAGCCTGACAGGAGGGAACACTTTCTTCAAGCCTTCCAAAAAGTCCTTGATCACAGGGATCCGGAAGAAGGAAGTCTGTGAAGGGCATTTCCTGTAGGCAGTCAAAGCAGCCAGATGAACCTTAATGGAATGGACATTAAGGCCAGACTGCGCCAGATGAAGTAGATATGGAAGAATGACGTCCACCTTGCATGTCGTAGGGTCATAGTTTTTGGACTTGCACCAGATGCAAAACCTCTTCCACTTGTAAGCATAAGAAATCCTAGTGAAAGGTCGCTTAGCCTCCTTCAGTATGTCCATACAATCCTCTGGGAGATTCAGATGGCCATATTGCACTATTTCAGGAGCCATGCCGCCAAACTCAAAGACGAGAGGTTGGGGTGCACCATCCGCCCCCCGAACTTCATGAGAAGGTCCGGCCTGCACGGCAGCTTCATGTGAGGAAGGAGAGACCGGTGAAGCAGGTCCGTGAACCACCACTGTCTGGGCCATTCCGGGGCAATCAGTATCATCCGCGCCCTGGACTGGGACAGCTTGATGAGAACCGTCGGAATCAGGGGAATGGGTGGAAAAGCGTACAGAAAGCTGTTCGACCAGTCGATCCATAACGCGTACCCCAGCGTCCCCGGCTGGTAGTACCTGGAGGCGAAGTCTCGGCATTTGCTGTTTTCGGCGGTGGCGAACAGATCTACGTCTGGAGTTCCCCACCTTGCGAAGACTTCTCCTAGTACTTCGTCGTTTATGACCCATTCGTGGTTTTCCTGAATCAGCCTGCTCAGTTCGTCTGCCTGAACATTCTGCACACCTGGCAGATGGGTGGCCTTTATCGATAGTCCTCGGGCCAGAAGCCAGTGCCAGATCGCCTGCGCCTCCTGTGACAGAGTGCGGGATCTCGAGCCCCCCTGCTTGTTGAGGTAATACATCGTTGTCGTGTTGTCCATCTGTACAAGCAGAGAGTTGGTCTGAAAGGACGGATGAAAGGCCTTCAGTGCCAAGTGAACAGCTCTGAGTTCCAGGAAATTGATGTGGTACGTGGACTCCGTCGGGGACCACGTCCCTTGAATCTGTAGGTCTTCGGAGTGCGCTCCCCAGCCCTGGAGAGAAGCATCCGTCACGATAGTCTGAGTGGGAATGTCCTTGTGGAAGGGAACCCCTTTGAGGAGATTCTCCGCTGAACACCACCACTTCAGAGACTGAAGAGCATGTAGAGACAGTCGTATCTTGTCGTCCCAAGATCCTCTCCTCTGGTCCCACTGATCCTCCAAGCACTCCTGCAGCGGTCTCATGTGCAGCCGCGCATGTGGCGTCAGGAAGATACAAGAGGCCATCGAGCCCAGTAGAGAAGACACCGTCCTCACAGTAGTAGATGGAGTCGTCAAAAGAGCCTGAGCCTTCCGAAGGAGTGATAACCGTTGCTCCTCCGAAGGAGACACGCTTGCTGACAGCGTATCGATGGAGGCTCCCAAGTACTGAATGCACTGGACCGGAGTCGGGACCGACTTGGACATGTTGATGTGCAACCCCAGCTTGTTCAGCAGAACGCACGTCATCTGGAAGTGTGCTTGAGCTTCCGAGAAGGAGGAGGCCTTGATCAACCAATCGTCCAGGTACGGGTAGACAAACACCTTGTTCTTCCTCAGGTGTGCCGCTACCACTGCCATGCACTTCGAGAACGTTCTGGGCGCAGACTTCAGCCCGAACGGAAGTACCGTGTACTGATAGTGATTGGTGCCGACTTGAAATCGCAGGAACTTCCTGTGTTTGCATGCAATGGGCACATGGAAGTATGCATCCTGTAGGTCTATGGCACATAGCCAGTCTCCCTGTTGCAACTGAGGATAGATCTGATGCAACGACAGCATGCAAAACTTTTCTCTGCGAATCCACTTGTTTGCCTGTCGTAAGTCCAGAATGGGCCTGAACTCGTTCTTGTCCTTCTTGCGGACCAGAAAGAACCGGGAGTACAGACCTCTTCCTCTTTGAGACAGGGGTACGTCTTCTATCGCCCTTTTCCTTAACCGGATATCGGCCTCCGCCTGGAGCTCGCGCAGCTGATACCACGAGCTGACCGGGGGAATCGATGGAGGAGTGCTGGTGAACCGAAGACTATATCCATTGCAAACAATATTCAGCACCCACTTGTCCTGAGTAATTTTTCTCCACTCTGCCAGAAAAAAATTGAACGCGTCCCCCCACCAGAGCGGGTAACGGACGAAGGGGAAGTAACCGCTCAGGGTCGAGACTCGGCCGGGCCCTTGTTCGCGGTAGAGGACTGCTGTCCACCTCTACCCCTCTGGCGTTTCTGGAAGGGTCTCCGGAACTGCTGCTGTTGTTGCTGCTGCTGTTGTCCCGAAGACTGTCCTCTTCCTTTCCCCTGCGAGCCGAACCGCCGTTGGAACTGGCGGTAGGGTTTCTTGTCTTTGGGCGTCTCCAAGCCCACAGCTGTCAGGGTTTCCGCCCCGGCCTTCATCCGGGCCATTTCGTCGTCTGCGTGTTTCCCGAATAGCGTCTCACCGGAAAACGGCAGATTGGCAACTCGCTGTTGCGCCTCAGGCTTGAGTGACGTAAGCCTGAGCCACGCATGGCGGCGTTGGTTGATACCGTGGCAGTAGCCATGTGCGGCCAACAGGGAGATATCCGCCGCGGCGCTTATGGCCTGGTTCGAGACCAGCATCCCTTCCTTGACGATTTCCATGAAGTCCTCCTTCCTGTCACGCGGGACAAGGTCCACGAACTGTTCCATGGAATCCCACAGCGCACGGTCGTACCGTCCTAGCAACGCCGAGTCGCTGGAAGCCTTCATAGTAGTGGAAGAAGTCCCACACGCCTTCCTTCCAGCCGAATCAATCCAGCGGCGCTCCTTATCCGGAGGCACAGTGGATGACGGGGAGGTAGAATGTAATTTCCTGGCCGCCGTCACTATCACTGAATCTGGCACTGGGTCCATCCGTAGGAAGGCCGGGTCCGAGTCAGGCGCCCTGTACTTCTTCAGAAGTCTGGATGGAGCTGCCTTCACCACCGCTGGCGTAAGAAAAAGCTCTTCCGCAGGTTCAACCAGTCCTGGCACCAACGGCAGTAGAGGGCGATACAGGTGCTTCTCGTGCAAAGTCTCAAATATCACGGACGTCGTAGGTGTAGGAGCCGTCACCGTGATACCCAACTTCGCAGCCCCCCTCAGGAGAACCTCCTGGAATGTACCGATGTCGTCGATCGGAGACACCCTAGTCTCCGGGGAATCCGACAAAGTAGGCGAATAGGAACGGGTCCTAGAGGTAGTACGGGACCTGGACCTATGCCTCCTATGGCGATGTCTAGATCTCATGGAGGACCTGTGTCTACTCCTCGATCTGTCTCTCAGCCTGGAGCGCGACCTCGATCTTCTAGGTCTGGGACGTTCCGCCGGTTTCCCCGGGGTGGACGTCTTGGGCTTGGGTGGTTCCTTAGACTTAGGAGTCTTCTTAGGAGGAGTCGGAAGCCTGGGCAACGAGACCGACCTCGGTGGAACCGGAGACGGCCTGTCTGGCACAGGGGTCCTAGGTCCTGTTGGAAGCGGCGGCAGAGGAGGCAACGGAGGAGGGGTTGGAACCCTTGGAGGAAGACCTCTTGGCAATGGAGGAGGAGGCGGAACAGTCTTCTTCGGAGTATACACCTCCGAGTACACCAATCCTGGTGCCCCCCATCCTTTCCGGACTGAGGGGAGCCCCCCACAGTCCTAGGCCTGCCTGCACGACTCCTCGATGTCGAAGAATGGTGTTCAGGCGTCGAACGTAGATCCCTCGACGTCGAGCGCCCCTTCGGCGTCGACCGTCTTCCATGCTTCGGCGTCGAACGGCTTCTATGCCTCGACGTCGAGCCCGACCATCTCGATGACGATCCTTTATGTCTCGACGGCGATCTTTTGCGCCTCGACGGCGACCTCTTGGACCGCCTCGACGGCGACCTTGTCTGCCTCGACGGCGACCTCGACCGCCTTGACGGCGACTTCTTCCTCGGCCAGAGATCTCTTCTGCCTCGACGGCGATCTCCTACGCTTCGATGGCGGCTTCGACGGCGAGGATCCCCTCGACGATGTCCTGTTCGTCGACGGCGATCGCGGTGTCGCCTCGACGGCGAGCGCCGATGCCGGGCCCGTCGACGCCGAAGACGACGACGATGAAACCGTCACTGGGTTCGACGGCGGCCTGTGCAAGTCCCTCAACATCGACGGGCGACGTTTTCTCGACCCAGAGCCCTGGGGAGACTGGGAACCGGCCGTGGACCTCCCTCTCGACGTCGTGGTCAGTGCTACCGACCCAGACGGATACTGGGGACGTTTGCTGGACTTCCTGCCCCTGGGGAGCCCCCCAGAGCCCTCAGCATGGGCAGATGAAGCCCATCCAGACCCACCTTGCGCCTTCAGGCTTCTTTCCTCGAGGCCCTGAAGTCTGATCTTCATTCTGTCTTTCAGGGTCCTGCCAGAGAAGCCTTTGCAGGCTTAGCCATCTTCCTGGAGCACTCCGGGCATTTGTCAAATAATGAAGGCATATTTGACATTAAAAGAGTGCAAAACACCAAGAAGAAAAGCCCAAAAGTACTCAGAAAGCACTTAAATCGATTTTACAGTGAAAAAACACCAATAAACCCTTGAAAAGGGAGAGCTCAATGCTCCAGGGTCATGCTTGCAGGAGCCGGAAAAAAGAACTGAAAGTAACTGGGACCTGCAGGGCATTCTGGGATACTGTGAAGTTCTGGAAAGTTCTCTTAAAGGCACAGTATCCTATTCTGAGCCACATAATGGCAGCCTATGGGGCTTGTCTGTCCAGGTTCTTCTCTCTATCATTCCTGAGGGATTTTGCTGTTAAAGCAAGGGAAATCTGTACAGGCTTTGCTGTTTTTGTGGATTTTATGGTGGGATTTCTAGTTGAAGTACTGGACAGTGTAGCCTTTTTTAGGCTGCATTATCTGTCTTTAAATTCTCTCTTAAGTGTCTGTGCATTTCTGCATTTTTCGACACTGTAAGAGATTATTTTTGATTGCTCCGGGGTCCACGCACATGGGCGGGACTATTCACTAGATTATGACTATACACAGAGATCCTCTACTACAGAAGGGATTTTCCACAATGTGGAAGGGAGTACTCCTGGTCCCCTAGACCTAGATACGAATAAACAAAAGAAGGAGTATCACCACTGGACCATACAGGTCCTAATGGAGTTGGGGAAAGGGGATGTCCAAAAGAAAATTGTTCTTTTGATAGAAGAGTGTGATGTAAAAAGTGAGGTAAAAATTGACCAAGTATAACGTCAATGAAAAAACTTTAAGGTCTACGTGTTTCAACCTGCCTATAAGCCGACCTCAGACCCTCGAGGATCTGAGGTCGGCGTATAGGCAGAACAGCCTTCCCTACTATCCGGTCACAATAATGTTTCGGAAGTACCAGCCTGACCCAGACTCCTATGAGGCTTAACCCACTCGACTATCGAGTTTTATTTTTTCCTTACTCCTAACTTTGGACGCAAGGTCACCTAACTGTAAGTAACAGTTAGGCTACAAGGGCCTAGGGTTGGATACACCTTAGCATGTGTATACCGCCCAGGTCTCTTTTTTGGTCCTGAAGAAAACCTGGTATTTTCCACTACAGGTTGAAACATGTAGACCTTATTGCACCCACATAGATACTGTCGGTCAATCAAACCTACTCTAGTATCTTATCACCGTTTTTAACATTGTCCAGTAGCTTCTGAATAAAGTTTTTTCATTGAAGTTATACTTGGCCAATTTTTACATCACACTCACGAAAATCTACCCGCTCCACTGTAATCAGGTGACGCAGCACACCCGGATGATACTCGGCTGGCCGGGTGGGACCCAAGATGATGAAGCATGTCACCAACCAGGTTAGGGAGTGAGGGGTCTTCAAGTATATATATATATATATATATATATATATATATATATATATATATATATATATATATATATATATATATATATATATATATATATATATATATATATATATATATATATATATATATATATGCCGCTCTGTTGCGTCAAGGAACCGGGGCACTCGTGGGCGGGTGCCTGTCGTGGTGACGCCCCACGTCTCAAATTGCCGCTCCGATATCTTTTAACTCCAAAAGAAATCCGGCACTCACAGGAGAAGTTTCTAGGTTTGTTTAATGACAGCAAACAAACACTAAGCAGACAAATGCGTTTCGGTTTCCTTCGTCAGTGTCTACTACTGACACGAAGGAGGCAGGTTTAAAAACAATTCGTCATTTCAAGCATGTTCATAGAAAGGAGACTTAAGTAAAACCCTGTGAGCAAAGTTATACCATTGTCTATTACATTCTGATACTATTGTAAAGACGACATATAGTAATTTTATACATTTTAAATTACAATTCGCTTTTTTACATTTATAACGATTGATTCGAAGACCTAATTAATCACATAATTAATGTGCCTTTTATTTCATTACTACGTCGTTTTTATAGGTGTGTTATAAAGCCGTGGATCGGCATTTCTCACAGGGTTATTCCAAATTATCACATTGTCAGGCAAAATTCTCCTCCTCTTACTTTCCTAAGTGAGATGATAATTCTTCATTTTTATTAAGACCTGTCGGGGCCTTGGTTTGTAGATCGATTATATAACGGGACTCCAACCGTCTTAGTCTCCGTAGTCTATCCCCACCCCTTGGGTCCACAGGTACACAGTCTAGTGCAAAATACTGTAGTAATTCTCTTTTACTTTTGTGTCTAATAGCAAAGTGTTTCGCTACGGGATAATTGAAATCCTTATTTACAATAGCTCGTTGGTGCTCAAGTATTCTGAGTTTCACATTTTTGACTGTACTGCCTATATATTTCAGTCCACATGGACATATTAGGCAGTACACAGCATGGGTGGTTTGACATGTGAGAAATTTTGAAATTCTTTTCTTATCATTCACCCCTGGTATCTCATATGTGGTTACTCTTCTGCTGTTCTCACATGCCTTACACTTCCCGCAGGGGAAGAAGCCTGGCATATCTCTTATTCTCCCTGTTGTGTCTATCTTGTCGCGCAAATGGCTGTGTACAATTTTGTCCTTTATTGATCTCCCTTTCCTGAAGGTAATTAGGGGTGAGATTGGGATATCCTTCCCTATGATTTGGTCAGTTTTAAGCATATGCCAGCTTCTCTTAAGTATTTTTCTCAGGTGGTTTGAGTCTTCTGAGAAGGTAGTAATCAGCCTGAATTTCCCTCCATGTTTGTCTTGATCCCTTTCTCTTTCTTTCAGTAGCTCTTCTCGAGGAATTCTCTCTACCTTTTTAAAGGTTTTTTCTAAGAGATTTTCGTTATATCCTCTAGATTTAAATCTACTTATGCTGTCTTGGGCTGCTTTTATGAAGTCAGTATTCCTTGAGCAATTCCTTTTGATTCTAAGGAGTTCCCCATATGGTATGCTTCTCACCAATGGAGGAGGATGGCTGCTTTCGGCATGTAATACCGAATTGCCGGCTGTTGCTTTTCTAAAAAGCTCTGTCTCAATTTTCTCACCCCTTAAGGTTACTCTCAGGTCAAGGTAATTTACTGTTGATACACTTATATCTGCTGTGAATCTTAGATTGATATTGTTCTGATTTAGTTCAGCTACAAACTCTTCTGCAGAACTAACTGACCCTTCCCATACAAGGAAAAGGTCATCGATGTATCGATACCAAATTTTTAGATTTTCTGCCCACTATGATATGCTCTTAGAG
Organism: Lissotriton helveticus; assembly: GCF_964261635.1. Classification (NCBI taxonomy): domain Eukaryota; kingdom Metazoa; phylum Chordata; class Amphibia; order Caudata; family Salamandridae; genus Lissotriton; species Lissotriton helveticus. The sequence continues at coordinate 1,813,931,658 of NC_136061.1, read as the reverse complement.
TTCATAAAGTACTGTTTGTTCAACAACATCTTTTTGTTCCAGGGACAACTTTATAGGCAGACTACGGGGACCGCGATGGGGACCTGCTTCGCTCCCAGCTACGCGAACCTTTTCGTCGGCTGGTGGGAGGAGCAGGTCACCAAGAGCCCCAAATTTGAGAAATGGGCAGAAAATCTAAAAATTTGGTATCGATACATCGATGACCTTTTCCTTGTATGGGAAGGGTCAGTTAGTTCTGCAGAAGAGTTTGTAGCTGAACTAAATCAGAACAATATCAATCTAAGATTCACAGCAGATATAAGTGTATCAACAGTAAATTACCTTGACCTGAGAGTAACCTTAAGGGGTGAGAAAATTGAGACAGAGCTTTTTAGAAAAGCAACAGCCGGCAATTCGGTATTACATGCCGAAAGCAGCCATCCTCCTCCATTGGTGAGAAGCATACCATATGGGGAACTCCTTAGAATCAAAAGGAATTGCTCAAGGAATACTGACTTCATAAAAGCAGCCCAAGACAGCATAAGTAGATTTAAATCTAGAGGATATAACGAAAATCTCTTAGAAAAAACCTTTAAAAAGGTAGAGAGAATTCCTCGAGAAGAGCTACTGAAAGAAAGAGAAAGGGATCAAGACAAACATGGAGGGAAATTCAGGCTGATTACTACCTTCTCAGAAGACTCAAACCACCTGAGAAAAATACTTAAGAGAAGCTGGCATATCCTTAAAACTGACCAAATCATAGGGAAGGATATCCCAATCTCACCCCTAATTACCTTCAGGAAAGGGAGATCAATAAAGGACAAAATTGTACACAGCCATTTGCGCGACAAGATAGACACAACAGGGAGAATAAGAGATATGCCAGGCTTCTTCCCCTGCGGGAAGTGTAAGGCATGTGAGAACAGCAGAAGAGTAACCACATATGAGATACCAGGGGTGAATGATAAGAAAAGAATTTCAAAATTTCTCACATGTCAAACCACCCATGCTGTGTACTGCCTAATATGTCCATGTGGACTGAAATATATAGGCAGTACAGTCAAAAATGTGAAACTCAGAATACTTGAGCACCAACGAGCTATTGTAAATAAGGATTTCAATTATCCCGTAGCGAAACACTTTGCTATTAGACACAAAAGTAAAAGAGAATTACTACAGTATTTTGCACTAGACTGTGTACCTGTGGACCCAAGGGGTGGGGATAGACTACGGAGACTAAGACGGTTGGAGTCCCGTTATATAATCGATCTACAAACCAAGGCCCCGACAGGTCTTAATAAAAATGAAGAATTATCATCTCACTTAGGAAAGTAAGAGGAGGAGAATTTTGCCTGACAATGTGATAATTTGGAATAACCCTGTGAGAAATGCCGATCCACGGCTTTATAACACACCTATAAAAACGACGTAGTAATGAAATAAAAGGCACATTAATTATGTGATTAATTAGGTCTTCGAATCAATCGTTATAAATGTAAATAAGCGAATTGTAATTTAAAATGTATAAAATTACTATATGTCGTCTTTACAATAGTATCAGAATGTAATAGACAATGGTATAACTTTGCTCACAGGGTTTTACTTAAGTCTCCTTTCTATGAACATGCTTGAAATGACGAATTGTTTTTAAACCTGCCTCCTTCGTGTCAGTAGTAGACACTGACGAAGGAAACCGAAACGCGTTTGTCTGCTTAGTGTTTGTTTGCTGTCATTAAACAAACCTAGAAACTTCTCCTGTGAGTGCCGGATTTCTTTTGGAGTTAAAAGATATCGGAGCGGCAATATATATATATATATATATATATATATATATATATATATATATATATATATATATATATATATATATATCTGACCAAAGTATTTCTGCGCGTCGCACTTCCAGCTGGCACAGACACACAAAGCACGGACCAATTCTCACGGTGTTCAATCTTTTATTCGCCTGTCGGTTTTCATAACGTTTCGGGCACCCCTGTGCCTTGCTCACATGACAGCGATAGTGAGTGAGGGTAAAATATTTAAAGTGCAAGTGGTCAATTCTGATTGGACAGATCCAAAATAGACATGGAAAACAAGTGTGTATGGGGGACATTAGTTGTATAATACAAGGGCATATGAAACAACACACTATTCAATCATATTAATGTGCAGATATATCCCAAAAATAATAATTATCAAATATATAATTGGACACTTCATACAAAATATCGCAAAATTATAAAATACAAACTAGGAGGGATTATCAAAGTTAAATACATATTGTTAAAAATACAAAATTATAAATATTTCATATATTTACAATAGGACAGAGTTAAATAGCCCCTATAGCTTTGATAGTTCATTTCATCTCAAATTCTTCCTTTTATCATCTAAAAGTAGGACATAATCCTATACTTTAACTCGTCATCTAGACAATCATATAGACAACCGCCCTTCCCCAATCTATTCACCATGCTGTTTGTTTATACTCATCCAAATGTGCTATTTAATCTTGCCACTGACAACCTAACAGAATATTAACTTCTCATAATACATTCTGTTGTGCCCACACCTAATAAAATAAGTGACTAGTGCTAAGATAAAAAAATGTTTTTCAATTTCTTATTCTCTTCTTATTCAGTGCTGCTGATGATATTGCAGACAATTCCTTACACAAATTTGACTGAGCCCAGTTAAAAATATATATCATTGAAAAGACATCAGATCATATCATACATCGTCATACATTACACCACTACATATCCATATTCCTATGGGAAGTGATCTTCATAATCCTAAGGAGCCCAAATGTTGCAAAATCGCTGATCGCCCACACTTTTCCAATGTTCAATTTTTGCTTTTTGGCTTATAACAGGTGATATATCGGGAATAAGTTCATAATGCAAGTTTGTAGTTATTTTCAGAGCTGAAAAAGGTTTTTGAGGTACACAGAGGGCACTGTTGAATAAAACCACAAAAAGTTGTCATTAAACCTGATAATATACCATCAACTATCACAGGGCATAAAATATAATATAAACAAAGCTTTCCTATACCTCTACATAGTTCAGAGCTCGGTTCCCTTAATGTAAACAAGTATAAAGGTCTTCCGTCACATTTAAACCTCCTGGGTATTTACTGTTGAGTTGTAGTATATATCTAGTTTCAAGTTTTCTTAATTTTGCCTCTCTGTTACCGCCCCTCCTGCTAGCCAGAACAGAATCTACCACAAAGTATCTAAGATCCTTGTTGTCACTACTGTGGTGGGTTTTAAAGTGACGTGCAACGGGATAAGTATTGTCCTGTGTTGAAATAGCCCATAAATGTTGGAGTATACGTTTATGTACAGGTAACTTCGTACTGCCCACATATTGCAGTGGGCACGAACATTCCAAAACATATACAGCAAAATCAGTTTTGCACGTAAGAGTTTTCGTGATTTTGTGTTCTTTATTACAAAAACCATCATGATAGCTTGTACGGTTGATACCATGTGTGCAAGCTTTGCAAGATTTGCATTTATGGAATCCTCCCTTGTTCTGAAACCATACTGTTTTGGCAATGACCTCTGGTCCAGTATCCACTAGTCTGTCTCTCATATTGGGAGCCCTACTATAGGTGATATTGACCCATTTGGGAAGATTATGTCCAATTATGGGGTCTTGTAAGACTATAGGCCAGATTTTATTAATGATTTTCCTCACCTCCTTATGGTGGGAACTGTAGCCAATTATAATCCTAAATGTACCATCACCTGGACTAGTCCTGGAATCAATAGTTGTTTTCTCAGTAGTAATGCTGGTGGATAAGTTGCTTTTACTCAGTAGGGATTAGCGATCAAGAGTTTTAGATTTATTTATTGCCTCATCAATGGTTTTCTGACTATATCCCCTTTCTCTAAATCTCATAGCGCTTGCTTCCTGAGCTACCATTAAATCATCATCATTGCTGCACAATCTACGTAAACGCAGCATCTCTCCATACGGAATACTCATGATAAGATGACCTGGGTGTGTGCTGCCTGCATAGAGTGTAGTGTTTCCGGCAGTACTTTTTCGGTACATTTTGGTCTCCAGATTGTTGTTACGTGTGTACACCAATGTGTCTAAGAAAGGTACTTGTTGTTGACTTAATTCAGCAGTAAAATGGATATTGAATTCATTATTGTTCAGGCAATCAATGAATTCTAATGCCTTCTCCTTTTCCCCCCTCCATACAACAAACAAGTCATCTATGAACCTATGCCAACTAATGACATGGTTCTCCATTTCATATTGGTAACGAGAATGGAGGACCAGTTCCTCCCAAGCTCCCATGTGAAGACACGCGAAGCTTGGGGAAAAACTGGCCCCCAAAGCTACACCCTGCAGTTGCCTGTAAATCAGACTGTTGTACATAAATATGTTATGTTTGAGGCAAAAGTTCAACATTGAAATCAGCATAACATTATGTTGATGAAATCTATCATCCCTCCTCCCCAAGTAATACTGTACAGCCGCCACACCATCCGAGTGGCGAATACTCGTGTAGAGGGATGTAACATCCAGTGCAATTAGCCAATCACCCTCTCGTACCTGTATGTTGCTGATTTTTGACAGGAAATCCCCCGTGTCCTTGACATAGGATTTCAATCCTTGAACATAAGCTTGGAGGAAATAGTCTATGTATATAGATGTCCGTTCCAATAGACTCCCCCTGGCTGAGATGATAGGTCTACCAGGGGGATTGTTCCTGTCTTTGTGGACTTTTGGGATGAAATATAGGGAGGGTATCACTGGGTAGTCCGTTTTAAGATATTCATTTTCGGACTTACTCAACAGTTTTTGTGATTTCCATTCTTGCAACAAAAGATGGTATTCATCTTGCATTTTCTTAATTTCATCCCCCTTGAGTCTTTCATATTGGTCCCTATTGTTGAGTTGCCGATATGCCTCCTTGTCATAGTCTGTTCTGGTAAGCAGCACGATATTACCCCCTTTGTCACTGGGGCGGACGATTATTTTATTGTCCTTCTTGAGTCTTTCCACCAATGATTCAAAATCAGATGTTTTTGGTCATATTTGTATTTTGTTTTACTGATTTTGCCATGTAGATTCTTAAGATCGCTCACCAGATTCTCATGAAATACGTCAATTACATCACAAGGCATGATAGGGCAAAACGTCGATGGAGGTTTGAAAGGGGTGAGTGGCATTGGTAAAGATGATGTTGAAGGTAATGTTGCTGATATGCTGCTTTCACTCATATTGTGGCTGATCGAATCATTACCGTCATTCATCCATAAGGTGTCAAGTTCCTGGGTCAAAGAAAAGTCTTGTTCCGCCGCATGGGCTACATCGGTAATCGCTCCTTGGCGCATTTTGTGGTACTTTTTTAGTTTCAATTTACGAGTTGCTTTGTAAAAGTCTACTCGTGTGGCTGCATAGTTCATATTCGTTTAAGGAGCATAAGACAAACCCAGTCTAAGGATCTCCTCCTCCCTGCTGGTTAATTTCATTGGTGTTAAATTTATTATTGTTTGCTCGGTACAGTCACTCATTTTTTGTACCACTGACCCCTGCCTTTTCTCTTCTATTGATTCATATTCCCTGGATTTTGCCCTCGCCCTTGCCCTCCTCCTTCTTCTACGGGCGTAGTTTTTCCATTTTCTTTGTAATTATTTCTCGTCCCCGGTCTTAGGGAACGGAGGCGTTCCTCGCATAAAAAAATAATCTCTTCGCCCGGAGATGGTTTTTTGCCACTGCCTGTGGTATCGGTGTTTCTAGATTCCAGCTCATTTTCACTTCCTGGTTCTGAACTGAAGGCAGAAGCTGTTGTATCCCCAGTATTTGGTTGTACACGTTTATAATTTCTTTTTCCTTGTGTCTTTTGTTGTGACGCTGCAGAGTTGACATTATACATTCCCGTTTTTCTCTTTTTTGTGTTTCAACTTTTGAATATGCTTTAATGAGCAAGAGCAATTTTGAAATGCACATATTGTTACGGAGATCTGTGGAAATACAGCGCTTGAATCGTAACATCATCTGGGGGGTTGCAGTTATACCGCTTAGACAACACGCGGTTCTGATAACAATTTAGCCACAAATGTGTTGTTTATATTTTATATCGACATTATGTAATAGAAGCGAAGTGTTAATTCACTATATGGAACATATTGTAACTCTATTAATCAATACGTATGTTTGGTGTGAGAAGCAAATACAATTTTGAATTATTGTTGGATTTTATGAACTATCCCAACTTTATTTGATGTTACAAAATGGCGGCCATGTTAGAACGTTATGAACTAAACACTCATGGTTTTCAGTCCACTTTCTATGTTTATGCACTGTGTTTTAAACTTGCACTACGAGAATGAATACTATGACCGTGAAGAAGGAGCAATCCGAAACACGTCGTTGTTGCCATTAAATTGAATACTATTTGCAAGCACTCTGAGCGTCTGGTGTTCTTATTGGACCAGGAGGAATTGGCGTTGTAAATATATAAATATATATATATATATATATATATATACACATATATATATATTTCAATTTCACAACGCGTAGCCACCGCTACGCAGATGCACTCTCCTCTAAAAGGAAACAGACCACTCCAGTCTCCATTTGCGCAGTCCAAGAGTATTTATTAATTAATTTGCAGCATATGAACACCGGCAAAGGAACAAACCCCAATGCGTTTCGGAGAAACTCTCGCCTTGGTCACGGGTATTTTTTACAACAATACACAAACAATAAATAAAGTTTTGTGTGAAAAAATGTTGCAGTGAAAATAAATAAAGGACTTAGAACCCGCAATATCGCGGCACGCTTTGCACTTCATGCAAGTATAAAAGCCCTGTATATCATTCGCTCTGGGTACATTGGTGCTCACCTCTTTCTTGCTAAGCTTATCCCTGAGTGAGTGGGCCTTCCTGTAAGTCATGTTAGGACTGTCCCCCAAAGCGTCCAAATGAATTAATAAATACTCTTGGACTGCGCAAATGGAGACTGGAGTGGTCTGTTTCCTTTCAGAGAGTGCATCTGCGTAGCTGTGGCTATGCGTTGTGAAATTGAATTAAGCTACAGGGTTACCTCAGCCCCTGTGATGCACCGCTGTCTCGGTGTCCCGGCGGCTAAGCGGAGGATGTGAACTTTGGTATTTGAATCCGCCGGTTGACCGCGTTATGGATGCCAGGATTTGACGAGTTTACGAGTCGGGAGCACTTCACTGCCGTGTCAGCACCGTAACCTTGGATTTTACTAACGGTGAACAGTGGGGAGCCTGGAGGTCGTCTCCACTCCCACGCGCCGCTGTGACTTTACTGTGGTGAGTCCTTACATTTCATTTACGTGTGCTGGCTTACGTGCGAGTTGACTGTGATTGGGAGACATTAAGCCCATCCTGGAGTTCATTATTATTTTTAAGGATGTGCATACTCGCCAAACTGTGTCGAAATTATCGACTTGGCTACAAATATATATAACGTGACTTTCCTATGCCCGACTACCAGCGGAGCTACGGGCTGGTGTCAGGGAGCATAGGTCTCTGAAAGTGGCCACTAATCAGTATTCCAGATACAGCGCTGTTGCAAGGAACCAAGTTAACAGTGCATGCATTGGGGGGGGTGTCCCCTGTGAACCGGAGCAATGGATGATGAATCAGAAGCACGGAGGAGACTAAGGGCACAGTCCATGTTCGTCCAGGCTGTGAGTGGTTCAGCTAGCAAAGAACAATCAACGACAGGAACAGTAGTCCTTAATAAATATCAGAAACTTGAAAAATTGATCAGGAAGGAAATATCCAGGTGGTGGGAAGCAATCACCCTCGAGAAATACCAGGAGGAAAAGAGAATCCCTAGAGGGTTAAGGATTTTGATCGCCCCATCACATGAAGAACCTGATATTGAGCTAGCTGAGGAGTGGGCCGAAAACCTGATGGACTGCTCAAATAGAATGCTTTCAATTCTAATAAAACATGCATGGAAGGACAGACTGGTTCTGTTAAAACAAATCTCTGAACTTAAGGATGAAATAATGAAGGATGATACTACAGAGAACTTTACTAAGAAAATGGAGGAAATTAACAAGAGGATGTCTAAACATGAAGACGAAATCGTGGCCAAGAAAGAAAGTTGCTCAGAGACAAAATCGATTATCAGAATGGCCGGATTTTCACTTTCAGCCGAAAATATGATCAAGAGAGAGTGTTCAAGCTAATATCGATACAGTACGAGTAGTCGTGGAATCTGAGGAGGAAGTAGTGGAACTTGATGTTTCTGAGGACGGCCAGATGCTGGCAACAAAGAACCCGAGTAAACCTTCAAATTTTTGGGAGGAATTCAAAATGATGAACCAGACATCACAATTACAGAATTGGCAGATAGACAAAGGATGGGGCAAGGAAGAGGATTCAGAGGAAGAGGCAGAGGAAGAGGAAATCCTGGAGGAGGAGCGGCCAAAGCCAACATACAACCAGAAGGGGTGGTTGGTGCAAGCGGAAACACAACCCCAGTGGGAGTGGAAACACGGGGTCAGAAAAAAACAAGAGGAAAATGAATCAGCGGAATGTGGTAAATGTATCCACTCGCTTGCTTTCCACTATAGAGCATGAAGTACTACAATATGGCCTTTCTTTTTGTCCAACCTCTAATTTTAACTATTCCCAGGAACGCATAGACCTTTTTAAATTTACCAGAAAATTGCGTCTACACAAGTGGAATAAACTAAAGGTTAAGAATGCTGGTACGAGTGTTTCTAGCACTGAACCCACGTGTGAGACTATCAAGGAGGTTGAGACGTTGATAGCCTTGAAAGGTCTGGAGTTTGGTACACCAGTGAATACTCCGATTGATGCTGGTTCCATGGGTTTTAAGACTAATCTGAATTGCCCCAATTCCTTCAAACCTAAATCCACCTTTAACCCCACTTTGCCTGCCTGTAGTATTGACACGTTTGAATCCCTGGTCATTAATGATTTTAAGTACTTGGCCAAAAAGAAGTGTTGGTCGAATGACAATTTGAGTAAAGGGGAGAGACTTGCCATGAAGTCATTGGAAAACGACTCCTCAATTGTCATTCGACAATCAGATAAAGGGGGAAATGTGGTCATAATGGATGTACAAGACTACATTATGGAGGGTATGCGACAACTAAGTGTTATAGAATGTTATGAAGTTTCTTCGTTACAGGCAATTGAAAAGAGCAACAGCACTTACTTTGAGATGTTGAATGGGTGGCGTCTTAGTGGCATCATAGAATGGAATGAGTACGCATTTCTTCTCAACCGCAACCCTAAGGTGGCAATACTGTATCTTCTGCCCAAGCTCCACAAAAATTCCACAAAACCCCCGGGGAGGCCAATTGTATCTTCGATAGGTTCTCTTTTGGAGAACACGTCCAAGTACATTGATTTTTTTCTTCGTCCGTTTGTAGAGGAGATACCCTCCTATCTTAAAGATAGCAGGGATTTTATTAACAAGATAACAGACTTTGAGTGGCAGGACAATTATCTACTCATAACACAGGATGTGTGTGGTTTATACACATCAATTAGACACGAAGATGGCATCAATGCATGTCGTAAATTTCTTAGCAACAGGTCTATCTCTTACCTTAACCATACCGAGATGATCATATGTATGATGACCTTTTGCCTGGAACAAAACTTCTTTGTCTTTAATGATGTTTATTATAGACAGAGACAAGGACCGGCAATGGGTACTTGTTTTGCTCCCAGCTTTTCTAATCTGTTTATGGCAAGCTGGGAGCAGCAAGTAGAGAGAACCCATCCACTATACCGCAGCCACGTGAGGATATGGCTGCGGTATATAGATGATTTGTTCATCATTTGGGAGGGTCTACAGGCCCAAGCTGAGTTATTTATTGCTGATCTGACAAAAATGATTACAATCTCACCTTAGAGGGTCAGATGAATACTCAGGTGATGGTGTTTCTTGATCTATCTATCAGAGTCTCTGGGAAGAAATTGACGACAAAACTGTATCGGAAAGACACCGCCGGCAACACACTGTTGCACGCGGATAGTGGGCACCCAAAATTATTGATCCGGAGCATTCCATTTGGCGAGTTCCTCCGGGCAAGGAGGAACTGTAGCACGGATCAAGATTTTCTTGCTGAGAGTGAGTGTATGAAACAGCGTTTCAGAGAAAGGGGTTACCAGTCTAAAGTCATAGATGAATCCTTTACTAAAGCTAGTAAGATCAGCCATTCTACTTTGTTGGTTCCTCAAGAAAACTCAGAATCGCCTGACAAAGACAAGGTGAGATTCATCTCTACCTTTCATTCCAAATCTTGGCAGGTACAAAGCAGCATTAAAAGGCATTGGAAGTAGCAGGTTAATTGCAAATACTAATATCAATGAAATCATGTGTACAGTTTTCAATAATTGCAGATGTCACTGTTTGGCTTAATTAATTCTCTGCACTTGCAGTAATACTAGAGTGCCGGTATGTTGTCGAGTCGGTATAGATTCACCACTCAAAGATGGCCGCGATATTGCAGGTTCTAAGTCCTTTATTTATTTTCACTGCAACATTTTTTCACACGAAACTTTATTTATTGTTTGTGTATTGTTGTAAAAAATACCCGTGACCAAGGCGAGAGTTCCGCCGAAACGCGTTGGGGTTTGTTCCTTTGCCGGTGTTCATATGCTGCAAAGGAATTAATAAATACTCTTGGACTGCGCAAATGGAGACTGGAGTGGTCTGTTTCCTTTCAGAGGAGAGTGCATCTGCGTAGCGGTGGCTACGCGTTGTGAAATTGAATTAAGCTACAGGGTTACCTCGGCCCCTGTGATGCACCGCTGTCTCGGTGTCCCGGCGGCTAAGCGGAGGATGTGAACTTTGACATATATATATCCGCAACAAACTCCTCTTGTCGTCGAAAACACAGGAGACAGACCACAGGACCAGATGTTCGATTTCTCATTTATTTGCTCAAGTTAGTGAAAGAGTGCATTACGCGTTTCGGGCTACCAGAGCCCTTGTTCACATGTATATACACAAGGCCATTGCAGTGGCCACGCCCAACAAGGCGGGATCTTTTGAAATAAAATGGTGCTGGAGAACGCTGTGTGATATTTGCATCATTTTGCCATTGAGAAAGGGAACACAATCCCGAAACGCGTCTGGCAGGTTTTTATCGAGGGGATGCCCTGGTCCTTCTGCATGCCTGCTTGCATGTCTGCCATTCAAATACAGAGAAAATATTCAATCTGCCGGGTGGCTCTCCCACAAGGGCTACTTGTTTTGTTGGATGTATGCGGCCAAGCCGGTCGCGGGAGATGCTCACCGCATGAAAGCGGGCCCGAGGTGGCGCAAGACTAATGCCATTGGTATCACGGGAGGCAGTTTTTCGAATGACTCACAACAAAGCAGAACAGGCAGTGTCAGTCGGACGCTGCATCCACCCACATGGGTTTTCACTGACTTTTCACGGATGCTTTAAATTACACAGACTCACTTGAGGGAACCTACCAGCACTACGAGACCCACAAGGCCATTGCAGTGGCCACGCCCAACAAGGCGGGATCTTTTGAAATAAAATGGTGCTGGAGAACGCTGTGTGATATTTGAATCATTTTGCCATTGAGGAAGGGAACACAATCCCGAAACGCGTCTGGCAGGTTTTTATCGAGGGGATGCCCCGGTCCTTCTGCATGCCTGCTTGCATGTCTGCCATTCAAATACAGAGAAAATATTCAATCTGCCGGGTGGCTCTCCCACAAGGGCTACTTGTTTTGTTGGATGTATGCGGCCAAGCCGGTCGCGGGAGATGCTCACCGCATGAAAGCGGGCCCGAGGTGGCGCAAGACTAATGCCATTGGTATCACGGGAGGCAGTTTTTCGAATGACTCACAACAAAGCAGAACAGGCAGTGTCAGTCGGACGCTGCATCCACCCACATGGGTTTTCACTGACTTTTCACGGATGCTTTAAATTACACAGACTCACTTGAGGGAACCTACCAGCACTACGAGACCCACAAGGCCATTGCAGTGGCCACGCCCAACAAGGCGGGATCTTTTGAAATAAAATGGTGCTGGAGAACGCTGTGTGATATTTGCATCATTTTGCCATTGAGGAAGGGAACACAATCCCGAAACGCGTCTGGCAGGTTTTTATCGAGGGGATGCCCCGGTCCTTCTGCATGCCTGCTTGCATGTCTGCCATTCAAATACAGAGAAAATATTCAATCTGCCGGGTGGCTCTCCCACAAGGGCTACTTGTTTTGTTGGATGTATGCGGCCAAGCCGGTCGCGGGAGATGCTCACCGCATGAAAGCGGGCCCGAGGTGGCGCAAGACTAATGCCATTGGTATCACGGGAGGCAGTTTTTCGAATGACTCACAACAAAGCAGAACAGGCAGTGTCAGTCGGACGCTGCATCCACCCACATGGGTTTTCACTGACTTTTCACGGATGCTTTAAATTACACAGACTCACTTGAGGGAACCTACCAGCACTACGAGACCCACAAGGCCATTGCAGTGGCCACGCCCAACAAGGCGGGATCTTTTGAAATAAAATGGTGCTGGAGAACGCTGTGTGATATTTGCATCATTTTGCCATTGAGGAAGGGAACACAATCCCGAAACGCGTCTGGCAGGTTTTTATCGAGGGGATGCCCCGGTCCTTCTGCATGCCTGCTTGCATGTCTGCCATTCAAATACAGAGAAAATATTCAATCTGCCGGGTGGCTCTCCCACAAGGGCTACTTGTTTTGTTGGATGTATGCGGCCAAGCCGGTCGCGGGAGATGCTCACCGCATTAAAGCGGGCCCGAGGTGGCGCAAGACTAATGCCATTGGTATCACGGGAGGCAGTTTTTCGAATGACTCACAACAAAGCAGAACAGGCAGTGTCAGTCGGACGCTGCATCCACCCACATGGGTTTTCACTGACTTTTCACGGATGCTTTAAATTACACAGACTCACTTGAGGGAACCTACCAGCACTACGAGACCCACAAGGCCATTGCAGTGGCCACGCCCAACAAGGCGGGATCTTTTGAAATAAAATGGTGCTGGAGAACGCTGTGTGATATTTGCATCATTTTGCCATTGAGGAAGGGAACACAATCCCGAAACGCGTCTGGCAGGTTTTTATCGAGGGGATGCCCCGGTCCTTCTGCATGCCTGCTTGCATGTCTGCCATTCAAATACAGAGAAAATATTCAATCTGCCGGGTGGCTCTCCCACAAGGGCTACTTGTTTTGTTGGATGTATGCGGCCAAGCCGGTCGCGGGAGATGCTCACCGCATGAAAGCGGGCCCGAGGTGGCGCAAGACTAATGCCATTGGTATCACGGGAGGCAGTTTTTCGAATGACTCACAACAAAGCAGAACAGGCAGTGTCAGTCGGACGCTGCATCCACCCACATGGGTTTTCACTGACTTTTCACGGATGCTTTAAATTACACAGACTCACTTGAGGGAACCTACCAGCACTACGAGACCCACAAGGCCATTGCAGTGGCCACGCCCAACAAGGCGGGATCTTTTGAAATAAAATGGTGCTGGAGAACGCTGTGTGATATTTGCATCATTTTGCCATTGAGGAAGGGAACACAATCCCGAAACGCGTCTGGCAGGTTTTTATCGAGGGGATGCCCCGGTCCTTCTGCATGCCTGCTTGCATGTCTGCCATTCAAATACAGAGAAAATATTCAATCTGCCGGGTGGCTCTCCCACAAGGGCTACTTGTTTTGTTGGATGTATGCGGCCAAGCCGGTCGCGGGAGATGCTCACCGCATGAAAGCGGGCCCGAGTTGGCGCAAGACTAATGCCATTGGTATCACGGGAGGCAGTTTTTTGAATGACTCACAACAAAGCAGAACAGGCAGTGTCAGTCGGACGCTGCATCCACCCACCTGGGTTTTCACTGACTTTTCACGGATGCTTTAAATTACACAGACTCACTTGAGGGAACCTACCAGCACTACGAGACCCACAAGGCCATTGCAGTGGCCACGCCCAACAAGGCGGGATCTTTTGAAATAAAATGGTGCTGGAGAACGCTGTGTGATATTTGCATCATTTTGCCATTGAGGAAGGGAACACAATCCCGAAACGCGTCTGGCAGGTTTTTATCGAGGGGATGCCCCGGTCCTTCTGCATGCCTGCTTGCATGTCTGCCATTCAAATACAGAGAAAATATTCAATCTGCCGGGTGGCTCTCCCACAAGGGCTACTTGTTTTGTTGGATGTATGCGGCCAAGCCGGTCGCGGGAGATGCTCACCGCATGAAAGCGGGCCCGAGGTGGCGCAAGACTAATGCCATTGGTATCACGGGAGGCAGTTTTTCGAATGACTCACAACAAAGCAGAACAGGCAGTGTCAGTCGGACGCTGCATCCACCCACATGGGTTTTCACTGACTTTTCACGGATGCTTTAAATTACACAGACTCACTTGAGGGAACCTACCAGCACTACGAGACCCACAAGGCCATTGCAGTGGCCACGCCCAACAAGGCGGGATCTTTTGAAATAAAATGGTGCTGGAGAACGCTGTGTGATATTTGCATCATTTTGCCATTGAGGAAGGGAACACAATCCCGAAACGCGTCTGGCAGGTTTTTATCGAGGGGATGCCCCGGTCCTTCTGCATGCCTGCCATTCAAATACAGAGAAAATATTCAATCTGCCGGGTGGCTCTCCCACAAGGGCTACTTGTTTTGTTGGATGTATATATATATATATATATATAATAAAACGCAAATGCAGCCTTCCATACTTCAAGAGCTGAATAATTCTGTTAGGACTTCCCTTGTATATCACAAACAATACATTAAGAATAGGGAAAAACAAACAGCAAAGTATGTTTGAAAACTGTTTTAATGCTTAGCACTTCTGCAAAAAGGACTGAAAGCATTGACAGCTCACAGGCTGCATTGTAGAAAGATAGCATGGAAAAGCTGAAAAGCTAACCCATAGCAACATAGAAATAAACTGTCAACGTGCCTTTAAGGCAGCCATGACCACTAGCTTCCCATCATGCCGCAGTGGTGACAGTTAGGTCAGTTGTTCTTTGCGGTGACCCAAAGGCCAGGGCACAAAGAGTTGACACTTAAAGCATTCCTTTGCCCGGGGAGGCGGGTGGGTTGCTTATGACTTTGATGAGGATACCCCTGGAAGAGAACTAGGATTACAGGAAAGTAACTAATCCTTCTCTTCCACGGGATCCTCATCAATAGTCATAAGCACCTGAATAGAATAGCAAGCCTCATCCCTTCCACTTGCGGGCAAAAAGGAAAAGGAACTACATATAAAGCTCAGATAAAAAAAACTTGAAAAACACAGATATCTTATCATCTGAACAGATTTCTCAAGGAGGGTTGGCCTACTTGGGTATCCGCTCTGGAGTCGGAGTCGAGAGAGTAATGCCTCGTGAAAGTGTGCACCGTTCTCCAGGTTGTTGCCTTGCAAATCTCAACCATTGGTATGTTATGCAAGAAAGCTATTGTAGCTGCTTTCCCCCTAGTGGAGTGTGCTTTAGGAGACAACAAAAGGGGTTTGTTTCCCAACTGGTATGCCAATCTGAAGCAGGACACTATCAATCTTGAAATGGATCGTTTGGAAGCTGGAAAGCCCGTCCTAATGGCACCATAATTTAAAAACAATTGGTCTGATTTCCGTCTGGCCTTCGTTCCCTCCAAATAGAATTTGAGCACCCTCTTAAGGTCTAAGGAGTGGAGTGACCTTTCTGCTGGAGTAGCAGGATTGGGAAAGAAGGAAGGGAGAGAAATCGTCTGGTTAACATGAAAATCAGACACAACCTTAGGAAAAAAGGATGTGTTCTCAACACCTCCCTGTTGTGATGAAACACAGTATATGGTTCCTTGAAACGGAGCGCTTGGATCTCATTTACTCTGCGCGCTGATGTTATTCCCACGAGAAAAGCAGCCTTCCATGTTAAGTGCTGTAGCGTGGCTTTATGAATGGGCTCAAAGGGGGGCCCATTAATCTGGAAAGGACAAGATTCAACTCCCAAGGAGGAGAAGGAGGTCGAACAGGGGGATACACCTTCTTCAAACCGTGTAGGAAATCCTTGACCACCTGCAGTTGAAAAAAGGAAGGTTGGTTGGGGGGATCTTCTGTAGGCCGTAATGGCCGCCAAATGCACCCTGATCGATGAGTACTTCAAACCTGCCTTGGCCAAGTAAAGGAGATAAGGAAGAATTACCTCTTCTTGCCCAGTTGTAGGATTAAAATGGTTACGTGTACACCACCTGAAAATAAAATGAAGAACATGAAAAATTTGAACCGTTGACATACCAGGAGAATTCAGAAAGTTAGTAATAACATTTGATGTAAGCAAACTTAAACTTTGAAAATTGAATAAACATCCAAAAAACATTAAGTGTTATTAATGTCTAATTGAACAAAATATCCAAAATATATACTCCATCCAAGGGAGGGAAGGGGGGGATAATGTTAGCCTCCGTGTCTTTAATGAAATCCAGAATCTCTGGTCATGTTAATAGGAGAATCGCAATTTCATTACAAGACAAGGTGGCTACATTATGCATGTTGGTAGCCCTGAATAACAGCATCAGAAACATGTTCAATAGGTTTGCAGTAATGATGCGCAGAGGTAGAAGCATTAGACCAATCTGCACACTTAAGGATAACATCCAACTTACCACCAGACCAAAATGATTTGCTGGACATAGCACTTCTTAGAGAGTGAGCTTGAAATTTAGAAAGATCAATACCAGCAAAGTTCATAGCCAACTTAACCCACCTAGCAATAGAGCAGGATGAGATGGGTTTAAAGGGTTTGTCATAGGAGACAAGAAGTTGATTTGCATCAGGTGGACGAAGGTCTTTCATTCGTTGACAAGAGAATGTCCTGCGGAAATTGCAGATCTAAAACAGTTAATAGATCTATAAGACCACTGTCGAAAAGTTCCACCAGGAAATTCACTAAATTGACGATAGGAGCCTCCACGGGATCCAAGTCCCTTTCCAAGCACCAACTAGACCATTTTTTCCAGATGTTATTATATCTGTAGTGTGTTCCAGGTGCCCAAGATTCTCCAAGGAGAGTGAGAGCAGATGACGAAAGTCCAGACAATTGGTTAGATTGCCTGACACTTTCCGGGCAAGAAGGTTCAGATTCCCTGAGAGAACTAGGTGGTGATCTTCTCCGTTTGCGTTTAGAAGGAGCCCTTGAGTAGCCGGAATCAGGAAGGGAACGTCGCAAGAAAGTTCCAGAGCTGTGGGGAACCATGCTTGAGACGGCCAGAAAGGGGTTATCAGGACCAGAGAGGACTGTTCTTGTCTCACTTTCTGCAGAACCCTTTGGATCATAGCCTGCCAAAAGGTGCGATGGGACAGAAATACAGCCATAAATGGAGGAGGAGGAGGCATGTGTAATGCCGATAAACAGTGGAAACCCTCAAGAACTCCTAACGGTAAGGGAAGGGGGACAGAGGGGCACAAGAGATCGACAACCTTAAATTGGAAGTCGAGGGAGCGGGCGGAAAAAGTGGGTTACACAGCGCTTTCTGCTTAAAAGGTGTTATACCTTGTTAATATATATAGGTATATTGTTAATAGGTACAATATAACATTTAGTAAATTCGAGTAAAATAACATGCAAATAATAACAATAATGAAAGATTGAAGAGTAGTACTTATCTGTTGTGAGCCGCATTTAAAAGAGGCAGCTCTGCTCATGGCTTATATTGATGGTGTGATGTCATCTGGTTCTTTATTGTTCCTTTATGATGTAAGCGGCTGTTGTGAGTTGGCATTAAAGGATTAATGCATAATGTTAGCCTCCGTGTCTTTAATGAAATCCAGATTCTCTGGTCATGTTAATAGGAGAATCGCAATTGTTTCCACTTAAAAGCGTACAATGCTCTTGCTGGTGGTCTCTTTGCCTCTTTCAATATGTGCATACAAGGGCTACTTGTTTTGTTGGATGTATGCGGCCAAGCCGGTCGCGGGAGATGCTCACCGCATTAAAGCGGGCCCGAGGTGGCGCAAGACTAATGCCATTGGTATCACGGGAGGCAGTTTTTCGAATGACTCACAACAAAGCAGAACAGGCAGTGTCAGTCGGACGCTGCATCCACCCACATGGGTTTTCACTGACTTTTCACGGATGCTTTAAATTACACAGACTCACTTGAGGGAACCTACCAGCACTACGAGACCCACAAGGCCATTGCAGTGGCCACGCCCAACAAGGCGGGATCTTTTGAAATAAAATGGTGCTGGAGAACGCTGTGTGATATTTGCATCATTTTGCCATTGAGGAAGGGAACACAATCCCGAAACGCGTCTGGCAGGTTTTTATCGAGGGGATGCCCCGGTCCTTCTGCATGCCTGCTTGCATGTCTGCCATTCAAATACAGAGAAAATATTCAATCTGCCGGGTGGCTCTCCCACAAGGGCTACTTGTTTTGTTGGATGTATGCGGCCAAGCCGGTCGCGGGAGATGCTCACCGCATGAAAGCGGGCCCGAGGTGGCGCAAGACTAATGCCATTGGTATCACGGGAGGCAGTTTTTCGAATGACTCACAACAAAGCAGAACAGGCAGTGTCAGTCGGACGCTGCATCCACCCACATGGGTTTTCACTGACTTTTCACGGATGCTTTAAATTACACAGACTCACTTGAGGGAACCTACCAGCACTACGAGACCCACAAGGCCATTGCAGTGGCCACGCCCAACAAGGCGGGATCTTTTGAAATAAAATGGTGCTGGAGAACGCTGTGTGATATTTGCATCATTTTGCCATTGAGGAAGGGAACACAATCCCGAAACGCGTCTGGCAGGTTTTTATCGAGGGGATGCCCCGGTCCTTCTGCATGCCTGCTTGCATGTCTGCCATTCAAATACAGAGAAAATATTCAATCTGCCGGGTGGCTCTCCCACAAGGGCTACTTGTTTTGTTGGATGTATGCGGCCAAGCCGGTCGCGGGAGATGCTCACCGCATGAAAGCGGGCCCGAGTTGGCGCAAGACTAATGCCATTGGTATCACGGGAGGCAGTTTTTTGAATGACTCACAACAAAGCAGAACAGGCAGTGTCAGTCGGACGCTGCATCCACCCACCTGGGTTTTCACTGACTTTTCACGGATGCTTTAAATTACACAGACTCACTTGAGGGAACCTACCAGCACTACGAGACCCACAAGGCCATTGCAGTGGCCACGCCCAACAAGGCGGGATCTTTTGAAATAAAATGGTGCTGGAGAACGCTGTGTGATATTTGCATCATTTTGCCATTGAGGAAGGGAACACAATCCCGAAACGCGTCTGGCAGGTTTTTATCGAGGGGATGCCCCGGTCCTTCTGCATGCCTGCTTGCATGTCTGCCATTCAAATACAGAGAAAATATTCAATCTGCCGGGTGGCTCTCCCACAAGGGCTACTTGTTTTGTTGGATGTATGCGGCCAAGCCGGTCGCGGGAGATGCTCACCGCATGAAAGCGGGCCCGAGGTGGCGCAAGACTAATGCCATTGGTATCACGGGAGGCAGTTTTTCGAATGACTCACAACAAAGCAGAACAGGCAGTGTCAGTCGGACGCTGCATCCACCCACATGGGTTTTCACTGACTTTTCACGGATGCTTTAAATTACACAGACTCACTTGAGGGAACCTACCAGCACTACGAGACCCACAAGGCCATTGCAGTGGCCACGCCCAACAAGGCGGGATCTTTTGAAAT
Organism: Lissotriton helveticus; assembly: GCF_964261635.1. Classification (NCBI taxonomy): domain Eukaryota; kingdom Metazoa; phylum Chordata; class Amphibia; order Caudata; family Salamandridae; genus Lissotriton; species Lissotriton helveticus. The sequence goes on along the minus strand of NC_136061.1, from coordinate 1,813,911,990 downwards.
AAAATGGTGCTGGAGAACGCTGTGTGATATTTGCATCATTTTGCCATTGAGGAAGGGAACACAATCCCGAAACGCGTCTGGCAGGTTTTTATCGAGGGGATGCCCCGGTCCTTCTGCATGCCTGCCATTCAAATACAGAGAAAATATTCAATCTGCCGGGTGGCTCTCCCACAAGGGCTACTTGTTTTGTTGGATGTATATATATATATATATATATAATAAAACGCAAATGCAGCCTTCCATACTTCAAGAGCTGAATAATTCTGTTAGGACTTCCCTTGTATATCACAAACAATACATTAAGAATAGGGAAAAACAAACAGCAAAGTATGTTTGAAAACTGTTTTAATGCTTAGCACTTCTGCAAAAAGGACTGAAAGCATTGACAGCTCACAGGCTGCATTGTAGAAAGATAGCATGGAAAAGCTGAAAAGCTAACCCATAGCAACATAGAAATAAACTGTCAACGTGCCTTTAAGGCAGCCATGACCACTAGCTTCCCATCATGCCGCAGTGGTGACAGTTAGGTCAGTTGTTCTTTGCGGTGACCCAAAGGCCAGGGCACAAAGAGTTGACACTTAAAGCATTCCTTTGCCCGGGGAGGCGGGTGGGTTGCTTATGACTTTGATGAGGATACCCCTGGAAGAGAACTAGGATTACAGGAAAGTAACTAATCCTTCTCTTCCACGGGATCCTCATCAATAGTCATAAGCACCTGAATAGAATAGCAAGCCTCATCCCTTCCACTTGCGGGCAAAAAGGAAAAGGAACTACACATAAAGCTCAGATAAAAAAAACTTGAAAAACACAGATATCTTATCATCTGAACAGATTTCTCAAGGAGGGTTGGCCTACTTGGGTATCCGCTCTGGAGTCGGAGTCGAGAGAGTAATGCCTCGTGAAAGTGTGCACCGTTCTCCAGGTTGTTGCCTTGCAAATCTCAACCATTGGTATGTTATGCAAGAAAGCTATTGTAGCTGCTTTCCCCCTAGTGGAGTGTGCTTTAGGAGACAACAAAAGGGGTTTGTTTCCCAACTGGTATGCCAATCTGAAGCAGGACACTATCAATCTTGAAATGGATCGTTTGGAAGCTGGAAAGCCCGTCCTAATGGCACCATAATTTAAAAACAATTGGTCTGATTTCCGTCTGGCCTTCGTTCCCTCCAAATAGAATTTGAGCACCCTCTTAAGGTCTAAGGAGTGGAGTGACCTTTCTGCTGGAGTAGCAGGATTGGGAAAGAAGGAAGGGAGAGAAATCGTCTGGTTAACATGAAAATCAGACACAACCTTAGGAAAAAAGGATGTGTTCTCAACACCTCCCTGTTGTGATGAAACACAGTATATGGTTCCTTGAAACGGAGCGCTTGGATCTCATTTACTCTGCGCGCTGATGTTATTCCCACGAGAAAAGCAGCCTTCCATGTTAAGTGCTGTAGCGTGGCTTTATGAATGGGCTCAAAGGGGGGCCCATTAATCTGGAAAGGACAAGATTCAACTCCCAAGGAGGAGAAGGAGGTCGAACAGGGGGATACACCTTCTTCAAACCGTGTAGGAAATCCTTGACCACCTGCAGTTGAAAAAAGGAAGGTTGGTTGGGGGGATCTTCTGTAGGCCGTAATGGCCGCCAAATGCACCCTGATCGATGAGTACTTCAAACCTGCCTTGGCCAAGTAAAGGAGATAAGGAAGAATTACCTCTTCTTGCCCAGTTGTAGGATTAAAATGGTTACGTGTACACCACCTGAAAATAAAATGAAGAACATGAAAAATTTGAACCGTTGACATACCAGGAGAATTCAGAAAGTTAGTAATAACATTTGATGTAAGCAAACTTAAACTTTGAAAATTGAATAAACATCCAAAAAACATTAAGTGTTATTAATGTCTAATTGAACAAAATATCCAAAATATATACTCCATCCAAGGGAGGGAAGGGGGGGATAATGTTAGCCTCCGTGTCTTTAATGAAATCCAGAATCTCTGGTCATGTTAATAGGAGAATCGCAATTTCATTACAAGACAAGGTGGCTACATTATGCATGTTGGTAGCCCTGAATAACAGCATCAGAAACATGTTCAATAGGTTTGCAGTAATGATGCGCAGAGGTAGAAGCATTAGACCAATCTGCACACTTAAGGATAACATCCAACTTACCACCAGACCAAAATGATTTGCTGGACATAGCACTTCTTAGAGAGTGAGCTTGAAATTTAGAAAGATCAATACCAGCAAAGTTCATAGCCAACTTAACCCACCTAGCAATAGAGCAGGATGAGATGGGTTTAAAGGGTTTGTCATAGGAGACAAGAAGTTGATTTGCATCAGGTGGACGAAGGTCTTTCATTCGTTGACAAGAGAATGTCCTGCGGAAATTGCAGATCTAAAACAGTTAATAGATCTATAAGACCACTGTCGAAAAGTTCCACCAGGAAATTCACTAAATTGACGATAGGAGCCTCCACGGGATCTAAGTCCCTTTCCAAGCACCAACTAGACCATTTTTTCCAGATGTTATTATATCTGTAGTGTGTTCCAGGTGCCCAAGATTCTCCAAGGAGAGTGAGAGCAGATGACGAAAGTCCAGACAATTGGTTAGATTGCCTGACACTTTCCGGGCAAGAAGGTTCAGATTCCCTGAGAGAACTAGGTGGTGATCTTCTCCGTTTGCGTTTAGAAGGAGCCCTTGAGTAGCCGGAATCAGGAAGGGAACGTCGCAAGAAAGTTCCAGAGCTGTGGGGAACCATGCTTGAGACGGCCAGAAAGGGGTTATCAGGACCAGAGAGGACTGTTCTTGTCTCACTTTCTGCAGAACCCTTTGGATCATAGCCTGCCAAAAGGTGCGATGGGACAGAAATACAGCCATAAATGGAGGAGGAGGAGGCATGTGTAATGCCGATAAACAGTGGAAACCCTCAAGAACTCCTAACGGTAAGGGAAGGGGGACAGAGGGGCACAAGAGATCGACAACCTTAAATTGGAAGTCGAGGGAGCGGGCGGAAAAAGTGGGTTACACAGCGCTTTCTGCTTAAAAGGTGTTATACCTTGTTAATATATATAGGTATATTGTTAATAGGTACAATATAACATTTAGTAAATTCGAGTAAAATAACATGCAAATAATAACAATAATGAAAGATTGAAGAGTAGTACTTATCTGTTGTGAGCCGCATTTAAAAGAGGCAGCTCTGCTCATGGCTTATATTGATGGTGTGATGTCATCTGGTTCTTTATTGTTCCTTTATGATGTAAGCGGCTGTTGTGAGTTGGCATTAAAGGATTAATGCATAATGTTAGCCTCCGTGTCTTTAATGAAATCCAGATTCTCTGGTCATGTTAATAGGAGAATCGCAATTGTTTCCACTTAAAAGCGTACAATGCTCTTGCTGGTGGTCTCTTTGCCTCTTTCAATATGTGCATGCAATCCTGAGGCAGATTCAGGTGCCCGTATTGCAGGACCTCAGGAGCCATGCTGCCAAGTTCAGTGAGGGAAGGCTGGGGTGAAGAATCTTCCTGCCCATCTTGGTCAGAAGGTCTGATCTGCACTGTAGCCTCTTGTGGGGGCGTATTGACAGCTGTAATAGGTCTGGATACCACCACTGGTGATGCCAGTCTGGTGCTATCAAGATCATCATCATGCTGGATCGGATGAGCTTGGACACTACCTTCGGGATGAGAGGCTGGGGAGGAAAGGCGTAGGCAAATGCTCCGAACCAGTCCATCAAAAGAGCATTCCTTCTCGTCCCTGGTCGGTAGAACCCAAACGTGAAGGCATGGCATTTTTTGTTTTGGTCGTCTGCAAACAAGTCTATTGATGGCTGACCCCACTGATAAAAATGTCTGCCACCACTTCGTCGTTGAGCACCCAGTCTGGTTGATCTTCGAAGTGCCGACCGAGTGTGTCTGCTCGCACGTTTTGCTCTCCTGGAAGGTGCACTGCTGTGATGGAGAGGTCTCTGGCTAGAAGCCAGCGCTAAATTGATTGAGATTCCAGGGAGAGCGTGTACCACCCTGTTTATTGAGGTAATACATGGTGGTCGTGTTGTCTGTTTGTATCAGAATCAAGTTGGATTTTATCGATGGCTGAAAAGCTTTTCGAGCTAGATGGACTGCTCGCAGCTCTAACATGTTTATATGGTAGGACTGCTCCTTGCTGGACCACCGGCCTTGTATTTGCAGGAAACCCATGGGTGCCCCCCATCCTTGCAGGGATGCATCGGTGATCAAGGACTGTTCCAGAACTGGTTGATGGAAGGGGACTCCCACCAAGAGGTTCTTCGGTCGGGTCCACCAAAGAATGGACGACTTTGCTGCTTGGGAGAGCACAATTCGGTCTTCCCAGTGACCTGACGATTGATCCCATTTGGCCTTCAGATCCTGTTGTAAAGGTCTCAGTCTGGAGTTGGGAATGAGAAAGATGCAAGAAGCCATCGACCCCAGCAGAGATGCTACTTGCCTGACTGTTGTTTGAACTGTGTGGAGGAGAGTACTGCATTTCTGCTTCATCGATAAAAGTCTCTCCTCCGAAGGAAGCTTTGCCTATGTTTTAGTTCAGAGTGGAGCCCAAATAATGGATCGTCTGAGTAGGCCGGTGAATCGATTTCTCCATGTTCACATGAAGGCCAAACCGGTGGAGTAGATTCAAACAAACTTGAAAATCATTCCTTACTACCAGAGGGGATGGACCCTTCAAGATCCAATCGTCTAAGTATGGGTAAACAAACAGACCCTTTTGATGCAAAGCTGCCGCCACCACTGCCATGCATTTGGTAAAGACTTGTGATGCGGATTTCAGACCGAAGGGTAAGACCGTGAATTTGTAATGTTTGTTGCCGGCCAAGAATCACAGGGACTTGCGATGACGTGGAACGATGGGTATCTGGAAGTACGCATCTTGGAGATCCATCGAACACATCCAATCTCCTTTTGGTAGATGTGGATATATTTGATGAAGTGCCAACATGCAAAACTTCTCCTCCAAGATGACTTTGTTCAGCGATCGAAGGTCCAGGATAGGCCTGAATTTGAGGTCTTGATATTTTTTCGGCACAAGGAAGTACCTGGAATATACTCCCTTCCCTCGCTGAGCAGGAGGGACCTCTTCTATGGCCTTTTTCCATAGAAGGGTTGACACTTCTTGACAAAGCAACTTTTGCTGGTGAGGATGTGTTCTTTTTGGAGGAATGTCCTTTGGAGGCACACGAAAACGTAGTGCGTATCCATTGCGCAGTATACTGAGCACCCACGGATCTTTTGTTATTTTGCACCACTCTTTTAGATGATTTGAGACACTTCCTCCCACTGGAGTGGGCAACGGTGCTAGAGGAAGCTTCCCTGCGGATCTGGCCGTGTTAGAGGATTGCTGGTTAGGCCTGTATCGTCGCTTGAATTCATTTTTCTTTTCTAAGCCCACAGCTTTGAGCGCATCTAACTGTGCTTTCATCCATGCCATCTCATCGGTGTGGGTACCAAAGAGAGAGGAGCCGGAGAATGGTAAATTAAGGATCCGTTGTTGGGCATCCAGTTTTAGCGCCGTTAATCTGAACCAAGCACATCTTCTCTTGCAAATGCCATGTGCATAGGAATGCGCCGACAGTGTAGCACCATCTGCCGCTGTGCTGATCACCTGATTGGCCAACAGAGATCCTTCTTTGATTATCTCTTCAAAGTCTCTTTGGTCCTCTTTCAGGAGCTTTTCTCTGAAATGGTCCACGGAGTCCCAGAAGGCCCTGTCATAGCGGCCCAATAAGGCTGCAGCACTTGAGACCTTCAACGAAGACGCTGCAGATCCACATACCTTCCTTCCCCAGGAATCTTGGGCCCTACTTTCCTTGTCTGGTGGGACTGAGGAAGATGCGGTTACTGCATGCGTTTTTCTTGCCGCTGCTATGATCACAAAGTCAGCAGGCAGATCTGACTTCAAGAAAGGAGGGTCCTGTCCTGCCGGCTTACACTTCTTTTGGATTCTGGCCGGCGTAGCTTTAATCGGAGATGGGGTAAGAAAAATGTCCATCAAAGGTTCCAAAAGCCCAGAAACCAGGGGTAGCAAAGGTCGAGAAGTTTGATGGAGTGTCTCAAAAATAACTGTTGTAGCGACCTGATGAGCCAACATTTCAATGTGCAGCTTCTGTGCGCCCTTTTGAAGGATGTCATGGTAGGTATTCATGTCGTCAATTGGAGATACCCTTGATTGAGGGCTATCCATCAGTGTGGGAGAGTAGTCTCTCTTAGAAGAACGAGTAGAAGACGACGACCATATAAGGGATCTTCTCCTCTTGCGTTGAGAACCAGCAGGTCTGCATTCCTTAGATCTGCCTGCGCTGACCCTATGTCTGGCAGATGGGGACTTATCCACCTCTCGCACCATGCATTGCAGAGGAAATCTGTGAAGCGGACTGGAGTACTCTTCTTCTCACCTCATTGCTCCCGCTGGGTTTTTCTTCAAATGATGGAGCGGAAGAAGCCATCTCGGCGACTGTACTGCATTTGCCATTTTAAACGTGCTAAATTACATGTTGACCTTGATTCCATGCAATGCTCTGACCTTCCATTTTGTTGCGTCACACTTCCATTTTGTGCTGCCTTGCCCTGTAGTTACACTTCAGCAGTAACATAAACATGTTTTTCACGTAAACCAGTAAAAGCTGGTGCGAGGCATCTCATGAGGTTATGTTGTACCTTCAGCTTGTTTTCGTGCATTCTATGCTTATCTCTAGGACAGAGGGAGGATGCGCTGTGCAAAACTCTCCAAGGCCGGAGATAGGGAAAGGAATGTCTTTTGCCTCGGCGCACCCAAACAGAATCTGGCCAGGTCTGTATGAGTGGATCTGATGCAGAGATGGGGCCAGCACCTGTGAATAGATGGGCAAGAGTGCCTCCTAGAGGCTTCTCGAACATGTTGATTTAAACTATAAAAAGCGGTTTCTGTGGGGTGGAGCGTAGGAACTCAGTCTTGGAGTGGACGCACTCGCAGGCCAACTTTGGTGCCCGGAAAGATTACTTCCTGTGCCCAAGTCTCTACAGGGTTCCCGACTTGGTGTTTTCGGTGCTTGGCCAGGGATGTTGAAGTCTCTGGTGCAGACGCATCTGGTGAGGTGCTTTGTACATTAACTGTTTATATACCTGTATTCGCAGTTATATATATATATATATATATATATATATATATATATATATATATAGTGTGCTGTATTCACTGTTTATTGCCTTTCACTCGGTGCCTAAGAAGTTACTAGCTTCAGTGACTTATTGCCTTTGTCTACAATATTAATAAAGCTCATTTTACCTCCAGAGGAGTGTTGGAGTTTCTATGTGAGTAAGTGGTGTGCGTAAGTCCAGATTATGCAAGTGGGCGAGGCAATACAGCGACAAATGTACAGAAGGGGAGTCACCCTTACGCTGTGAAGGAGACCTTCGCTACGATCTGTCGGATTGTCGCTCTGTTGGCGTTGAGGGCGAGTGCTTTGATGAAGGACGCCTTGAGGAGTGATGAGACGAGTGTCTCGACGCTGACTCCGTCACCAACACCACAGAGCCTTCTCCAGACCTCACCGATTCAGGCCTCGATGTCAAGCGTATGACCTGCTTCAATGGAGCTCCTCTCGACGAACGAGATAGTCTTCTCGACGCTGGCCTTCTAGCCGACAGAGGGTCTGGCCTCGACGTCGGCTGATTCAAAGGTAGCGACGTAGTATCTCTATTTTTCGACGCCGATCGAAACTGTGTTGACGGCGAAGTGCCTTATTTTATTTTATGTGCTTCTATAGCGCCTGACTAGATCCCCGAAGGGATATCTCTGCGCTTGTGATGGAACAAGAATATTTGACCCCCGCCTGGTCCTAAACAGAAATAGTAAATCATAAGCTGATTAGTTGGTAGTAAAAAGGTGGGTCTTAAGGATTTTACGAAAGGATAAATGGTTGGTGATGAGTTTGAGTTGAAGGGGAAGGGAGTTCCAAAGGACGGGTCCTGTATGTGCCAAAGCCCGACCTCCCTGGCGAGATTTTTTTATTTTAGGGACCTGTAATAGGTGAAGATTACTCGATCGAAGTGATCGGCCTGGCACATAGGGTAAGAAAGCTTTAGTCAAATATTTAGGGCCCTTTCCTATCAGACACCTATGAATGGTGCACAGAATTTTGAACTTCGTGCGTTGCCGCACTGGCAACCAGTGGAGTTTAGCTAGTAGAGGGCGGGAGGGAGTTCTAGATGGAACATTGAGAACTAACCTCGCCGCCGTATTTTGGACTACTTGTAATTTGTTTAATTGGCCTTCATTGGTTGACAAAAGAAGGCCATTGCAGTAGTCCAATCTACTGATCACTAGTGCCTGGACTAGGGTTTTCCTGTGACCATCGGGTATATAGGGAAACACCCTTTTCAAAAGTCCGATGGCTCTAAAACAGGTGCCCGCAACTTGGTTGACATGATGTTTAAAAGTCAAGGCTTGATCGAATAACACCCCCAAGTTTTTGACAGTCTGCTTTGGGACAGGAACTGGTCCTAATTCTGTGGGCCACCACTCCCCGGACCATAATGTTGCTGCCTCCTCAAACAATAAAACCTCTGTTTTGCCCACGTTGCATTGCAGGCAGTTCTCAGCCATCCAACATGACACAGCCCTCATGCCTTCTGCAAAGGATTTTTGCAGGGCAGGTGAGAAAGTTTTAAAGGGGAACAACAGCTGGGTGTCATCAGCGTAGGATATCGGGGTAAACCCATATGGCCTCACTAAGTCGGCCAGGGGGGCCACATACACATTAAATAATGTGGGGCTAAGACATGAGCCCTGTGGCACACCCCTGGTGAGCTCCCTAGAGATGGATTTGTGGGAGCCCAACCTGACTTCTTGGGAGCGGCAGGAAAGGAAGCTTTCTACCCAAGACAGGGCCGTCCCTCCCAACCCTACACCCCTCAGACGGTCGAGAAGCACTTCATGGGACACCGTATCGAAAGCAGCAGACAAATCCAACAGCACCAGAATCATAGACCCCCCACTATCCAGTGTCAACCTGATGTTATTGGTCACTTCTAGTAGGGCCGATTCGGTGCTGTGGTTTGGTCTGAACCCAGATTGAGAAGGGTCCAGGCCTTCTGCTGCTTCAAGGTGATTCGATAGGTGGGTATTAACGTGCTTCTCCGTCATCTTACCGATGTAGGGTAGGAGGGAAATGGGCCGAAGATTGGACAAGTCTGTCCAAGGGGAAGCCGCCTTCTTCCTGATAGGGTTTACCACCGCTATCTTCCATTCTCTCGGGACTTGTCCTTTCGTCAGTGAGATGTTCATAACTGACTGGATGGAGGGCCCCAGGATGGAAATTAAAGGGGCCACCATTTTAGCAGGAAGGTGATCACTCGGGGAGCCAGTTTTCATATGGTTAATGAGGAGTGGGAGATCTGAATCACTAACTGGTGGAATAGTAAGAAAGGTGTTTTTAGTCTGTGCAGGAAATGCACATGGGGGGGGGGGCCCTGTTACAGTGCCTTGTGAAGCCAAGATTTTGTTATAAATCAGATTTATTTTGTCCTCAAAGAACATGGAGATTTCATCACACAATGTCTGTGAGGCATCATCAGGGCTCTCACTAGCTGATGGTTTTACAAAACTTAGCAAGATTTTAAATAATTCCCTCGGACAGTTACCCGCCTCTTCTAGTTGTAGGGATAAATTATTTTTCCTTGCAAGCTTTATATTTTTATAATACTTTGACTGAGTTTCTAAAAACATTTTCCTTTCTTGCTCATTTTTTGATTTCCTCCATGCTTTTTCTAGCCTCCTACATTTCTGTTTTTCCTTCCTGAGGTCAAGGGTATACCACTTTTCTTGTTTAGTAGGAGGGTACTGTTTATGAAGTTTTAACGGGGCGAGAGAATCAATAGCTGACTTAAGAGATTTATTGTACTTTTCCAGTGCCTCTTCAGCTGAGTCTACTTCTGTGAATTGGGGTTGTTGCCAGTGTTCACGCAGATTCTCAACTGATATTTTATGCCATTGGCGACGGAAAATAGGAGGAGGTGGTGTTCTAGATTGTTGTTTGGTGGGTCTTGCCAGATAGAACTCTATCAAAAAGTGATCGGTCCAATGGATTTCTATAGCAGGGAGGCACCTTATTTTAGTGCAGTTGGAAAAAATAGAGTCAAGGGTATGGCCAGCTGTATGAGTTGCCCCACTATTTTTTATCTCTAACCCAAGATTGGACAGATCTGCTGTTCCTCGACGGCGATCGTCGTCGAGCAGACGATGGCAGAGGGTTTCTAATCCTCTACGCCAATCGTCGCCGAGTTGACAACAGCAGAGGGAGGGCTTTGATTCATCTACGCCGATCGTTGCCGGGTTGACGACAGCAGAGGGCTTCTGTTGCTCAATGTCGATGGGTTGACGACGGCGGAGGACTCCTGCTCCTCGACGCCAATAGTCGCCGGGTTGACGACAGCGTAGGATCACGATTCTTCGTCGCCGAGTTGACGACAGCGAAGGATGTGACGCACCTGAATGTCTCGACCGGTGTTCTTTCCCCGCTGATGGTCTTCTCGTCAATGTATGTCCTGCCGGTGGGAGTTTTTTCAGCGCCGGGCCCAACGCTGAAGGAGAGCAGAGTGGGATCTTACTTCTGGAAGAAGATCTGGCCCTCTTAGAGCTCTTTCTCACCGGAGACCTGCCTCTGGAAGATGTCCTATCTCTTTCAGCTAGTCCATAGAGACAAATTCTTTCTCGGTCCTTTAATATTCTTTTAGACAGACTGGCAAGTCTTGGGGGCATGATCTTTAGGAAGACAAAGTATACCGACTGAGTGAGAGTCTGATTTTGCCTTTTTTCCACAAGAAGGGCAAGAGTCAAAAAGAGATGGCATTTCTGAGGTGAAAATTGCCAAATTCCGTCAAAAAAAGACAGCACCTTACTTCTAAAGTTGAAAGACGTCAAAGTAGAGATTTTTCAAAAAAAATTGGAGAATTCTGACAAAAGGTCAGAAAAAAGCAGAGCAGTGTAACCTGGGTCCTGAGTGAAGGAGCTGGAAAGAACAACTGACCTGTCACCCCTGAGGCATGATGGGAAGCTAAGGGTCGTGGCTGCCTTAATGGCACAGTGCCAGTTTATTTCTATGTTGCTATGGGTTAGCTTTTCAGCTTTTCTATGCTATGTTTCTACAATGCAGCCTGTGAGCTGTCAATGCTTTCAGTCCTTTTTGCAGGATTGCACTAATTGCTAAGCATTAAAACAGTTTTCAAACACACTTTGCTGTTTGTTTTTCCCTGTTTTTAGGTCTCGCCTTCGCAGCGCACATGCGCTACAAAGGCAAATGACCTTTGCCATCGCTTTGGCTTTTCAGCCAAGCACGTGCACGCGTTCCATTGCCTTCAATGGCAACGCGTGCACGTCGCACAAGTTACTTACCTTCGGTAACGATATATCTGTAAGAAACAGTAGTTAGTATTAGATTCCTTACCTTAGAATATCCCCAGGCGTCAGACTGAATCCGGAAACTTTTGCGTAGCAGTACCCCTGCACGTCTGTAGGCGTCGTCTGCGGCTCCGCGTCCGTCGTGGGCCCCGGGATGACGTCGCCGGAGTACTTAGACGCCACCCTCGCGCGCTGACGTCAGTTCTTATACACAGCTTTTTCACGCCAGAAATGCAGAGCCATGATAAAAACCAACACTGGTGCCATGAAACTAGGGCCCTGAAAGGGGATGACCTTAACCCTAGATAACGGTTCGCAGAACGGGAAGGATGGGTGGGTCTAATACTAACTACTGTTTCTTACAGATATATCGTTACCGAAGGTATGTAACTTTTGCATCTGAAAGAAACAGGTTAGTATTAGATTCCTTACCTTAGAATAGATACCCCAGCAATACCAACCCCGGTGGTGGGTCTGCGAACCAATAATCACACCAGAAAGTCCTGGAGGACGGAACGGCCAAAGAAGCCATCCCTCCGGACTTGGCTGTCCAGGCAGTAGTGTCTTGCGAACGTGTGCAGCGAGGCCCACGTAGCTGCCTGACAGATGTCCTGCAAGGGGACTCCCCGGCCCAGGGCAGTACTAGCTGCCGTGGCCCGAGTGGAATGGGCCCTCAGCCCAACATGAGGCTCCTTCTTAGATGGTCCGCTTGTGCACCGCCCGACCTTTCTTAGCGCCCACGTAACCAACAAAGAGTTGGTCATCCACCCGGAACTGGAGAGTGCGATCCAGATAGATGGAGGAGCGCACGTTTTGGGTCCAGACGGTGGAGCCTCTCTTCCTCTTTCGAGGAATGCGGAGGTGGAAAGAAGGTGGGCATGGTGATGGACTGCCCGATATGGAAGGCTTGGACTACCTTGGGCAGGAAAGAGGGTCTTGTCCGCAACACATATTTGTCCGGATGGACAGAAAGGAAAGGAGGTTTAGAGGAAAGAGCCTGGAGCTCACTCATTCTCCTGGCAGAGGTGAAGGCAACCAGGAAAGCAGTCTTAAGCGTAGGAAGACGGAGAGGACAGTTATGAAGCGGCTCAAAAGGAGCACACATCAGAAAAGTTAGAACCAGGTTCAAGTCCCACTGGGGCATCACGAAAGGAACAGGGGGAACATATGAGTGATGCCCTTCAAGAACCTATTTACAATCGGGGACTTGAATAAAGAAGGCTGATCAGGTAGCCTTAAGAAGGCGGAAAGGGCAGAAAGGTAACCCTTGATAGTGCCCAGAGCCGAGCCCTGCTGGGCAAGAGAAAGAAGGAAGAGGAGAACCTCAGAAAGGGGTGCAGAGAGAGGATCCACAGCCTTTGCTGTGCACCATGCCACAAAGTTGTTCCACCTGCAGGCGTATACCGATTTTGTGGACGCCTGGCTGCCAGAATCACAGTACAAACTTCAGGAGGCAAGTCAAATGGCCTCAACTGTCGCCGCTCAATCTCCAAGCATGGAGGTGGAGACTGGACAGGTTTGGGTGGAGGACCGTCCCCTGCTGCTGTGACAGAAGGTCCTCCTGAAGAGGCAGACGAATCGGGGGAATCGACAGGCATACTGAGTATCTCGGGATACCAGTATCTTCGTGCCCAGTCCGGAGCCACAAGGATAACTTGGGCCCGGTCCCGCCTGATCTTCTTCAGCACTCTGGGCAGAAGTGGTACAGGCGGAAAGGTGTACAACAGACCGCAGCTCCACATGCGACGAAAAGCGTCGCCGAGCGAGTGCCACCTTGGAAATTCCAACACGCAGAACTGATGACATTGCGCGTTCTCTTCGGTGGCGAATAAATCTAACCAAGGGTCTCCCCACTGCTGAAAGAGGCCTTGCGCCACGTCAGAGTTCAGACACCATTCGCGATCCACCATGCACCGACGGCTGAGTTTGTCCGCCCTGGCGTTCAGGGAACCTGCCAGGTGTTGAACCACCAGGGTCACGTCCTGATGTTCCAGCCACTGCCAGAGGCGCAGAGCCTCCTGGCATAGAGTCCACGACCCCACCCCGCCCTGTTTGTTGCAGTACCACATGGCGGTGGCGTTGTCTGTGAACACCAGCACTACACTCCCCCGGACAGAGGGGAGGAATGCCTTCAGTGCAAGTCGGATCGCCCGCAGCTCCAGAAGGTTGATATGGAGCCGGGACTCCGCGGAGACCAGAGGCCTCTGATCTCCGCCTCTCCCATGTGGCCCCCCCCAGCCCTAAAGGGACGCGTCCGTCACAACTACGTGCTCCGGTTGGGGTAGGGAGAGGGATCTGCCGCTGACCCAATCACGGTCCGTGAGCCACCACTGCAACTGTTTTGCAGTGCCCGCCAAGATCAAGACATGGTCGGACAAGTTGCCTTGATGCTGGGCCCACTGAAACTTCAGGTCCCACTGCAGAGCCCGCCTCTGCTACCTGGCGTGATGCACCAGAAGGATGCAGGAGGCCATCAGCCCCAGAAGCCGCAGTGTCAACCTGACCGAGACTCGGGATAACGGCTGAAAGATCGGAATCAGAGCCTGAATATCCCAAACCCGCTGTTCGGGAGGATAAAACCGAAACTGCGCTGAGTCTAGAACCGCTCCGATGAAGAGGAGCTTCTGAGAGGGACACAGGTGTGACTTCGGCACATTGATGGAGAACCCCAGCAGGTGCAGGAGGTCGGCCGTAGTCTGGAGGTGGCTGACGACTGTCTGGGGCGAGCCCGCCTTCAACAACCAGTCGTCGAGGTAGGGGAAGACTGAAACCCCTAACCTGTGCAGATGAGCTGCGACCACCGCCATCACTTTCGTGAACACCCGTGGGGCACTGGTAAGGCCGAAGGAAGCACGGTAAACTGAAAGTGATCGTGGCCTACCATGAACCGCAGGTAACGCCGGTGGGCCGGCAGGACGGGGATATGAAAATAAGCGTCCTGCAAGTCCAACGCTACCATCCAGTCTCCTGGGTCCAGGGCAGCAAGGACCTGAGCTAGTGTCAGCATCTTGAACTTCTCCTGCCGGAGGAAGACGTTCACGTTCCGCAGGTCCAAGATAGGGCGTAGGCCCCCTTTACCCTTCTTGGGTACCAGAAAGTAGTGGGAGTAACAACCACACGCTACGTCTGGCCCAGGAACGCGCTTGATGGCCCCCTTGGCCAAGAGGGCCGTAACTTCCTCTCGGAGAAGTGCCAAGTGATCCCCCGACACGTGGTGGTACTGCGGTGGCATGGCTGGAGGGGTCGCCTCGAAGGGGAGGCAGTAGCCCCTTCGGACGATTTGCTGCACCCACCTGTCCGATGTAACAGTGCGCCCGTGGAGGTGGTGATGGCGAACTCTGCCCCCCACTGGCGTCACATGGGCCTGAAAGCTCGGACTAGGAAGGTTTTGAGGCGGATGCTGCAGGGGCAGGTGTGGACTGGCCGCTCCGTTGTCCCCGACCGCCGCCACGGCGGTTTCCACGTACGCCACCGCGCTGGACGGTAGTCTGCCGTCCCTGGCTGGCTGCACGTGTGGGGGCGCCCCTTCCTTGGCCGCGAAAGGCAGCCGATGGCTGGCGCTGGGCCGAGAGGCCCAAGGACTTTGCCGTAGCCCTCGAGTCCTTAAAGCGCTCAAGCGCATGGTCTGCCTTGTCGCCAAAGAGGCGACGGCCATCAAACTGCATGTCCATAAGAGTGTTCTGGACATCAGCCGAGAAGTTGGCAGACCTCAACCAGGCATGGAGACGAATCGACCCTGTCGTTGCCATCGCTCTGCCCAGTGAGTCCGTGGTATCCAGCCCACACCGGATGGAGTACCGTGCCGCATCTCGACCCTCCGCAAGGGCTTGGGTGAGTAAGTCCGGACCTCCTTCGGACATTGTGGCAGCACGTCCGCGACCGTGTCCCATAGAGAGTGGGTGTAGCGGCCCAAGAGGCATGCGGTGTTGACTGACCGCAATCCCAAACTCAGGGAGAATACTTTCTTTCGGTACTGCTCATACCTCTTGGATTCCCGATCGGGGGGAGCCGTCGGGAATGCAGTCTGGGAGTTAGAGGCCTGGATGACCAGGCTCTCGGGGGTGGGGTGGGTGGACAGGAAAGCAGGGTCGCCCGGAGCCGGGCGGTGGCGTCTGGCCACGTTCCTATCTACAGGCTGACCTGTAGCGGGCCTGGACCAAGTGCCCAAAAGAACGTCAGACAAGGCCTCATTAAACAGCACCAGAGGCTCGGCCGAGCTTGCCTGCGGTTTAAGGACCTCAGTAAGGAGGTTAGTCCGACGGGGAGCTCAAGGCTCAAGGCTTTGGCTGCCCATGTCAACACCACACTATAAGCAGCCCCCTCCTCCGTAGCCACGGTAGGAGGGGAGACAAAGCCAGTGTCTGGCGAGGTGTCCAGACCACTGGCGTCCCCTAGCTCACCTGACCAGTCCTGATAAGACTGGCACTCCCGTGCCAGAGGGTCTTCAGACCCCTTCCAATCTCCCTCACCACCCATCTCCTGAGACTCAGGGCCAAAGGATGGGGCCGGGTCATAGAAGTAGTAATCTCCTAGCGGTGTCGGACACGGCGCCGGTCCGGCGCCTCACCCGAATCGAGGGAGGGATCGGGGACGGCGCGACACCCTGGGGACCGACGCCGGCGAGGTCGTGAGGTCGACCGGCGGCGACTTGGATCCGGAACCGGATCCTGCGGGAGCCTGTGGCGCCGGGACCGAAGTCACCGGCGGCGCCGGGACGAAGCACCCGACGGCGTCGGGCCGAAGCACCCAACCCGCTGGGACTCCCAGTCAGGACCGCAGATCCCGAAGGCGCCGCGGAGCCCAACGGAGGAGTGAGCGACCTCATGGCCGTGAGGAAGGCCTCGATCTCCTACGGCGTCGCGTGCTGCCCAGGGACCGTCGGGTATGAAGCAGGCCGCGACGCTCGCGGCTCCGGCGGTGTCGCCCAAACCCGCAAGCGTCGGGGGGAGTCAGAAGAGCGATGATGTCTCTTCGACTTATTGTGCTTACCTGAGGAGCCCGAAGACCGTGGACGTCTCCCGGAGCCATGGTGGCTCCGACCCCGCGACCAATCCCGCGACCGATCCCGCGACCAATCCCGCAACCGATCCCTCGACCTCCTTACGGACCGGGACCTCGAGCGGCGCGGGGCCGACTGCCGGAGCTCGAGCCGCTTGCAGGACCGCTCCTGTCTAGCCTTAGACGTCAGGGCTCGACAGTCGGAGCAGGCCTTGTCGTCGTGGTCGAGGCCTAGGTAATGAACACACCGGCGATGGGGGTCGGTAACCGACATCAGTCGGTCGCAGACGGCGCAGGGTTTGAACCCGGGCATCCCTACCGGCACCGTCGTACAGACTTCGAAATAGATAAAAAATTATCGGAAAAGGTTAGTCAAAAATTGACTAAGGGTACCACTTTTTCCAGATCGGCGCTTGCTGGCGCGGAAAAAAAGAAGAACTAACATCGGCGCGCGAGGGCGGCCTCTAAGTACTCCGGCGACGTCATCCGGGCGCCCACGACGCCGACAACGGACGCGGAGCCGCAGACGACGCCTACCGACGCGCAGGGGTACTGCTACGCAAAAGTTTCCGGATCCAGTCTGACGCCTGGGGATATTTTAAGGGAAGGAATCTAATACTAACATGTTTCTTTCAGATAGGGGATTCACTTGCGGCCCATCTGGTCGCAATTATCGCTCCCGCGAGTGAATCGCGCCCGCCACCCTCCAGTCCCCCCCCGCTGCGCGAGGCGCTCGTGTTTGTTGCTTGTTTTTTTTTCATTTTGCGGCCGCGCAGCGCTACTTTTACGTCCGCGCGGCCAATGCTTGTTGTTTAGTTCCTCGGGGTAAACTTTTACTCACTTGTGTGACGCCCTCCTTCGCCGCGCAGTTTCATGAGTGGCGTATTCAGGTTCTACTTCGTGCTTCTTCAGACTCTGCCAGAGCAGCTTAGTGGTGTGAAGGGATCAGACGCGCCTCAACATATCTCACCATCAGACCATGAGGCAGGGAAGAGGCCCGAGGGACCGAAAAACACGTCTGTGGCCGCCCAGAAGCCGCTGCCGGGACCCGAGGGTTCCCGGTGTGAAGAGCACCTGGTGGAGCCTGGGAGTCCGCCCGAGAAGCCCCCAGAGCCAGGCCTGTACTGCTGTAAGTACACTGGGCCCCACCTACGGACTCTACCCTATCACTGTGCCCGCCTCAAAAGGGCTGTGGTGGCTGTTGTTTCTCCTATAAGCGCTGCTTTAAAGTGGCAGGTGCTGTCCGGTACTGAGTTCCTGCACTTCTTTAATTTTAAAAGGAGAGTCTCTGCACTTCTCAGGGCTTGTGCAATACACGTAATGGGAGAAAACCGGGACTTCTGGGCGGTGAACAGGTACTCTAAAGATCAGTACCTGCACTTTTTATATTTCCATTTAAAGGGCTTAGAGAGATGTTGGCGCGTGCGCTGGGCTTTGGCGGGTGGAGTGGCACAGTGCTGTGAGTAGATAGAGGTGGGCGAGACAAGAAATTACCTTAGAGCCCATGCAGGAGCCAAGTCCTGGAGTCTGATAACTGTTACATAAATCATACAACAAACCACTTAAACTGTGATAGACACTTCAAAGTTCAAACAAGTGCATTTC
This sequence comes from Lissotriton helveticus, assembly GCF_964261635.1. NCBI lineage: Eukaryota > Metazoa > Chordata > Amphibia > Caudata > Salamandridae > Lissotriton > Lissotriton helveticus. The sequence goes on along the minus strand of NC_136061.1, from coordinate 1,813,893,992 downwards.
TTTAACACATGAAAGCTTTGACATTAATAGTGAACAATATAGCACTGCACTAAGAAGTACCTATTAAAAGTTATATATCACAACTGATAGTCTGAGCTCACATACTCAAAAGTACTTTTCATACGCGATAATGAAGAAAAGAGTTTTGATAAAATATTTGCCTAAGATCATACTCAAATTAAGCAGGGATGCTACGATGTTTCAGTCTGTACAAATCAGCCAGTAAATTAAATAAGTATCTTTTTGGCTTCCTTTATGTTAAGGCTTTGCTTGTACCTCTTACAGAATTTTTCAGCAGTTATTAATATAAAACACAAACTCGACCTGGAGCACTTTATATCAATACCAGTTAGTTACATTACACATGGTCACGTGCATTGTTATGGCAAGGGGAGATTAAGTGATTTGCGCAGATTCACAGGATGTTCAGCCCAAATTGGGACTCGGATTTGGTTCCCGAGTTCCACAGTAGCAGCTCTGGCGCTAGCACCACATCCTGTTGGAGTAAAAGAGGCGAAAGCCTCAGCTCTTTATGGGCACGAGGTTCCAACAAGACCGGAGCTAGACTTTAGGCTCAAGCCTGGCTTGAGCTTTCAGGGGCTCGCCCACCTCTAGCAGTAGATATGGTGAGTGGGAGCTACAGACCACTCTGACCGCTACCAGCGGCCCATCACTGAGCTGACCATGTGATACAACCTCAACTGTGACAAAGCGTCACACACCAATAAGACAACCTAAACAGCGACTACAAAATTCTAAATGAATATGGAGTAATGAGGCTACTGCCTCGGTATCCAAAAACTCATCACTGTCAGAAGGTATCTGACAGGAGAAGACATGACTCAGACTTAGGCAGACCACTCTGGACATTTGCTCAGAGAGCCCCAATATTATAATGAGTGAGTGCGGGGAGTGAGTCCGACCTATTGTAGAAGGATTTCACGGGAGGGGAAATTAAATCCGTGTGTACAAGAAACTTGTTTACATTCCCTCATAATATTTGCCAGGCTCAAGGTCAGCGCCCACTTTCCCCCAATCGTGAAAAGGGTTTTTTCCCCCGTACTTTATGGCCGGGCTAGCGCTGCAGAGTTGATCTTGGCTCAGAGGGCGCCCTGTGCGAAACCAAACATGGCGCCCTGGGAGAAACCAAACATGGCGCCCTGGGCGAACTGGGAGAAACCAAACATGGCGCCTTGGGCAAAACCAAATGTGGCGCCACCACACTTTCGTAGGGTGAAGGTGAAGGGGCAAGAGAAAAGAGAATCATGAGAAGAAAGTTAGTGGAAATGCAGACATGGGCACCAGCAGCCTCCAGAAACCGGGTTCAAATGCACTGTTCTCTAGAGCCACTTGGCGAGAGCATTGCTGCGGGCAGCTACTGCGCCCGCCTACATGTATCTGAGCCCTATAGGCATGGACAGAGCTTGCACGTGCTAAAGGCAGACCCTATTTTACATTTTATTAGTATGTAATCATAGTACTCACTCAATATAGTGCATCTGCAGATGTCCCAAAGACTTCCTGCAGGAATCCACAGGGACCACATGTCACTCCTGCAGACACCCTCTCAGCATATGCGGGTGGGCGAGGGGGGGGGCAGATGTAGCCCCTCCAGATACCCCCTGAACACTTACAGACACCCCCTGAGCACCAGCAAGCCTCCCGCGTACCCTTGGAAGTCACCAATCAGTGCCCCTAAGGGACTAGATGGATCCTCAGGGGCTATTCACGCCGCTCGTGCAGGCACCCCACTGTGCTCCTGTATGGGGACCCAAGGCAGCTCCAGGAGGCACTCCCCTGAGGCCCGTTGACCCTCCTTGAGGGACCCAAAGATACCAGCACTCCCAGAACCGCCCATTAAGCTCCGAAAAGATGCAGCACGGGCGGCACCCTGTGCCGCAAAATACTTATATTGCTTTTTTCACTGTGTCCTGCATTCTTTAATTCTCACTTCGTTTTGTCTCTCACCTAGCTCTGTCTTTCTTTATTCGGTTTTCCTTCCGTTTTTCATTTTACTTTTTTGCCCTTTTATATTTTTCACTTTTGTGACTGCATAGTTTCTACTTTGGTTTTTCGCGTTTCCCCCTCCCCTTCAACTTCCAGTGCACCTTTTTAGGTCTCGCCTAGTCATCGCGTAAGCGATGCTTTGCGAGATATTTAGTGGAGCTTCTGAAAGTGCTCCCAAAGTCTGCAGGCGGATCGGGTACAATGCCTGTGCGCCGGGCCCGTGCACCATTTGTCAGCCTGCGTTATCATTTTTGCGGCCGCTCTGATGTTCTCAGTGAGCCGCACGGCCACTGAGAACATCAAAGCGGCCGAAAGTGATCACCATTTGCCATCTGTAGGATTAGCACAATTAATTGCCTTATTGCATGCCAGGACTTAAATTCCTGGCTCTATTAAAAGTGGTTTTACCGTCCCTCCTGACAGCACTTGGTTTTTTTTTAACTTATTGGCTCTATAGTGTCTGCATTTTTCATTGATAGAAAGCCTCTGCAACAACTGCCTTGAGAGAGTTTGATATTCCATGTTTCCTCCTATTCAGTCAGCGACATCAATGTTAAAAACTTCCAACTGCAGTTGCATAATTTACTAGCTAAAACACTGCTCTGCCTTCACTTTCAGCACAATCCTACAATCTCAGCGTATAAATGTATATTTGGTTCCCTAACCATCAAATGTTTTTTGAAAGATTTGACATCTCCAGCTGTACCTCCCTGAATGCAGTATAACCATAATACATGTGTCGCTTGTTTTTATTTCACATCATGCAACTCACTCTTATCAATAAATAAGATTGATGAAGCGTGGCCTGCCAAAGAGCTTCTGCAGGATGCCCGCGAGCTTCCAGGCTGCCAGTGAACATTCTATAGCATCCGAGCCACAGAGCAGTCCCACTGCAACTTGAATCGGGCCAATCTCTGCCCCTTCCCACTCTGTTGGGGCTCGCTCTAGCACCAATGGTCGTCTGCTGCTGATCAGCCAAGACACTCTGCTCACGTGGCATCCCACCTGGTGCTGGGCCGCAAGTCGGAGAGGTTGAACGGAGCAGGCCTCATATGACACTTGCGTGAGGGGGCTCATCACTGCTTTTCATGATAGATTAAGGCTGACATCACGGGGGCTGCTTGGTGGGGAACCAGAGACTTCGGGGTGGCATGGTGAACACAAATGTTCAAGTCCCTCCCTTTGACGTTATTCTTCATAGTAATGCTCATAGTTGCTGTGCTCTGGGAGGTGAGCTCATAGCTTATCACCACACCTCATTTCAACCCAGGAGAATTTAACTGTTTAGCTCAGGGGCCAACATGTTCACGTTAGGAATGGGAGAGTAAGTGATTTGCCCAGAATCACAGGATGTTAACCCGATGCCGAGACTCGAACCATGTTACTTAGTTCCAAATTCTGCAGCTCTGGTTGATACGCCACACACTCTCCATATATTGGCCCCATGTGGCTTCCATCAGTCGTTAATGTAAATCGATCCATGGACAAACAGGGCCTCACAGACTACAAGGGAGATGAGCCAGTTTTTCCAGACAAATGTCTTGCCTCAGTGTACCCATGTGTGATATCCTGCCTCAGTGTACCCATGTGTGATATCCTGTCTCAGAAAATCCAAATGTGACCCCCTCCCTCTTTTGCATTCAGAACCTCGGCTTGTGCTTTATTAGGCATGGGGTCGATGCCACATTGTTGCAAAGTACACGCTCTTTCCACTTAGTTGATATGCATGGCGTCCCTTTACAGTGCAAATGTTTGATCGTCTGCGTGTATATAGGTCTGCCTCCATCATGGCGATTGCATCTTTGAAAAGCATTGGCCAGAATGCTCTTCAATCTCTCCCACTTTAAGGGGTATGAACAGTCTCTTAAGTGCTTCTGCATTACCTACCGTTTCATGGGTGCCTGGAAAAACACGACTCATCCTTTGAATGTGTGTTACAGATGCATGTCTGTCTTGTCCGGTTTCTTTTGTGTGAAGAGAAAGCAGGGCCTCACATGATTGATGGCCACACAAGCTGCAGAAGGAAATGATTCACCACAAGCCTGTAACTGAAGAATTTCCAACAGCTGATTAGAAGAAGCTTGCGGAGGAGATTCCGTTTCACCTGCATATATTTCCCAAACTATCTGCAGGGTGGGAATGTTATATGGAGCACAGAAAAAGTACACCAGTGTAGAGCTGTGAAATTTTTTATTTAAGACAACCTGTATATTGTACGCCCCAGGTCTGATAATGCACGCGTATCTTACTGTAAAGCAAACAGCATCGACGAAAGACAACCGAAAACAGCAAGCAGCAAGTTACCTGGAAGGTAAGGGAAACAAGCATTTGCAATGCAATAGGCCCCGCATTTACACGAGTTTGAGCTATTGACATTGCAAATAACAATGCCTTTTATTTTTGTTTTCCTTTTTAAAACAAATAAAAGGCATTGTCATTTACAATGCCAATAGCTTAAACTTGTTTTAACCCTTCTGTGGTTTGTTCCTCATACGCTTTCTTTCAATATGCCCAGATCTTTTCCCCACACACCCAAACACACACGCACACCCAACCACAACACAACCACGCCCAACCACAACACAACCACAACACAACCACAACACAACCACAACACAACCACACCACACAACCACACCCACACCACAAACAACCACACCCACACCACAAACAACCACACCCACACCACAAACACGCACAACCACACCATCAGTGCACACTTTCACCAGACAGACACCATCAGTCACCAGTGCACGCTTTCACCAGGCACACACACCACCAGCCGTCAGTGCACGCTTTCACCAGGCACACACACCACCAGCCATCAGTGCACGCTTTCACCAGGCACACACACCACCAGCCGTCAGTGCATGCTTTCACCAGGCACACACACCACCAGCCGTCAGTGCACGCTTTCACCAGGCACCCACACCACCAGCAGTCAGTGCACGCTTTCACCAGGCACACACACCACCAGCCGTCAGTGTACAATTTCTACAGGCACACACACCAGCCAGTGAACACATCAATTGTTAACGCATCCACAATTAACTATTGTAGCAATCGCAGTATGGCACACTTTACTTTTAAGAATATTCATCTAAAGCGCAGCATGTCACCATTCCTACATAAATAAATACACATTTTTTTGGCCTACAATTTAAAGACTTTTGTTGTGTAGCTCAAAATGAATTAATGCGATCCCTGTTGCATTGCAAATCCTTGTTAATGCATTGTTTGTGATATACAAGGGAAGTCCTTACAGCATTATTCCGCTCTTGGTGTATGGAAGGCTGCATTTACGTGTGTGTGTGTGTGTGTGGGTGTGTGTGTGTGTGTGTATATATATATATATATATATATATATATATATATATACAGAGATGCATATATTTTTCACATATATGATTGTGTTTCCAGGGTCCCACGCATGGGCTGGAATATTCAGGTGCTTATGAATGATGAGGATCCCTGAAAAAGGAGTGATTTTTAGAGACAGATGATCTGAATAATAAACTGAGGGACCGTGGTTAACCTAAAGGCCTTCGAAACCAATAAAAAAAAAAAAGAGGGCCTGGTACGGCCCAAGAGACTCTCCTGGAGATAAAACCTCCAGTAGAAGACATTGAGAAGTTGGGGAGCGTGACCACGATCAACACCCGTAGCTACGAAATCAAGAAAGTACTACTGAAGTATTGGAACTTGGTAACGGACTCATTGTTTCAACATATGGGAAGGACATACCACCTGAGAACATAGCAATTGTAAGTCGCAACGTTATCTATGCCATACGATGCCCTTGTGACAAAATCTATGTTGGCCAAACTACTCAAAAGGTCAAGGCAAGAATTCAACAACATCAAAGTAGGAACCGCTGCAAGGTCCAGAGTGCTCTCTTGGTCAAGCACTTCTCCACAATTATATTGCAGATGACCTACAGTGGTGGGTCTTGGAGAAGATCACTCTGCACCCCAGGGGAGGGAGCAGTCTCACTGCCATACCTTAATGAATGCAAATGGATCCATATCCTGGATTCAGTAAATACAGGGTTAAATGAGCTGGAGGAAACCTACAAGCAAATGGTCAGTCTCTAGAAACCCACATCTAGATCTCACTGTAATGGCCTGCATAACCAAAAGGGTCTAACCGGTGTACATGGACACAGGGGCAACGTTCATGTCAGGTTTGCTAGAACACCAAGTGTACCTTGTATCTATGTCTGCACATAAGATACATTCATGCCCAGACCATCTATGTTGCTGATTAGTTGGATGCGATGTAGTTATGCCCACTCAGCACATCATATGAAACTTTATTAGTTAGCCTGATCCATGCAATTGCTCACATGCCTTGTGAAATGGTACAGTTCTCCATTGTCAAATGCTTCAAATAGTTACGCCTTGCATGCACTTGTGTAAATATGTTCATTTAAAAGACCTCTCACTTGTGATATCCTTTAAACAACTACACCATGCAAAATGTATATACATATGCTGGATTGCACCACCTATCATGCCCTTGTAAACTTCATGTGCTAGCATAATGTGACATTACCCCCTCATGCCCTTGTAAATTGCATGTACTCTTATAATGGCCCTTTCAGTTTCCCTCAAACTGCTCTACCTTGCTCAAAGGCCGTTTTCTTAACAGACTGACTAAGCCAATGCACATTCCTTGTAGTCAGCAGCCCAGTTCTGTGAAATGTTAAGTTGCTCACATGCTTTGGGAAATGGTACAGTGCATCTCCATTTTCACTTGTTCTACAGTTACGCTGCGTATGCACTCGTGTAAATGTATTCTTTAAATGACCTGTCATTAGTCACTTGCGATCTTTCCAACTATTACACCATGCGAAGTGTGTAAACCATCAATCAGGTTTTTGTAAATTGCATGTACCAGCACTATTGTTCTATCATTGTTGAAAATCTTCAAACTGCTCTACCTTGCTCACACGCATTCCTTGCATAGCAGCAGCCTGGCTTCAACACACTGACGGACCTGCATTTACATAATGCAAGTCACATTCCTTGTAATCAGAAGCCCGGTTCTTTGACAGGTCACCAAGCTGCTGCACCATGCGTGCACATCGTTCTCACGCTTTGTATACTATTTATAGCCTCCCTCTCACCTGGCCCCATTTTTCGAACAAAGCCACTTATGGACGGACGGGCGTTTCTTTGCCATATCAAGGTAAAAGTACACTAGGGAACACAGAGAAGTGCGCCTCGCTCTTTAGCGATTTTTCCTTTCATTTAAACTAGTGACTTACGCACCCTTCTATCCATTATTTTTCCAAGCAAATCACTTGACTGGCTTTAAATAAAGACTCCAACCGACGGGTGGAAGTCATTTACAGAATAATTTTGAGGTGTCAGTCGTTGTATGACTTTATTCGATATACAATATCATAAAAGTTTATACAATCAGTTAAAAAACACCATCCAATATAAAAAGGAGATGATCTAGTTTTGTCATACAGCCAGTGCAAAAGAGTAAAAACGTGCTTGTATCAAGAATACAAAATATAAAAACATTCCTTAAAAGAGACTGTACATAGTTAAAAACACTCAAAAAAGTAATGGGAGCCACAGCGATGAAGGGTAACATTACTAGAGTTCCGAGGTCTGTGCTATATTCTCCCCGAGAAGCTTTGTTCTTGTCAGCCAGGCACATCCCAGGTACTTGGCTGTTCCACAGATTACACTAGGAATGGAGGTCTCTGATGTTAAGATACGCTGTGCCTCCCTATAGTTCTTGGCTCCAAGGTTGGAACATACGGGTTTCAACAATTTTTTTCCTCGCCTGTCCGTACGCCGGGCAGGCAAAAAGAAAATGGGCGATTGACAACCGGTGCCTGGGTTGTGCCTCCCCTACGGAATCATTCTCCTTCGTGCGCCTCCACCCGGTTCTGAAATCATTCAATGGGAGAGTGCCAAACCTAAGCTTCAAGTATAGTGCCCTATCTCTCGAAGACTCGAAGTCAAGGAAGTTTTCCAATTTTGGGGTAGACTTGTGGTCTAGGAACTTCTCCGTCAAAGTGCAGTGTTTCTAGTGGCTTCTGTAGAAACCCACTCCCAATAGGCCTTCATAACTACTTGTTTTGGCAGTGGGTTCTGGCTCTCCCAAGCCTCTGCCAATCTGATATCCCACACCAACTGTTTCAATTTAGATAACCAAGTTATCTTATGGCCTGTGTCTAGTCGGACTAGTTCAGTCAGGGCAGGGGTGTAGTTGCACAGTTTCGGGGTCCTTCTGAGGCGAACCCAGAATAGTAGGGGGCGTAACCTAGCTATTTCATTTATTGGATGTCTCCCATAACCAAGACGGAGTGGGACTAGTGGGGTCGATGGAGGGAGTCAGACCAGGTCTCTAAAAAACGTATTCTCCGATCTCACTAAGTCTGTGATGTTCTCGAATCCCCACAGTTCCATCCCGTATAGAGACGAGGGCAAGGCCTTTCCCTCGTAGACTTTGATGGCAGGAGCCACCTGTCAGCTGTGGGAAAGACGCTGGTGTCTTGAAATGGCCCCCGACACGTGTTTGTGATGGAGCATTTTTGACAGATGGGAGGTCCACTTAATCAGGTTGTTGACCCGTACACCCAGATAGTCGTAAGCTTCGACTAATTCTAAAGGAGTCATTCAACTTGATGGTATTTCTGAATCTTTTCGAAGGTGCCAGAGCCATTAGCTTGGTTTTAATTGTGTTTATACGTGTTATGTTATGTTATGTGACTTTTATATAGCGCACGGCTACTCAAGATGAGTGTCCCGGCGCTTTCCACCTGCAACTCAGAGTAAAAATAACAACACAGCGAAAATAAGAGAGGAAACAGAAAGGGAAAACAAAAACAATAAACAGTGAAAACAGACTAAAGATTAAAAAGCCAGGTCTTCAGGCTTTTCCTGAACTGGAGCAAATTGGCAGTGCTGCGAAGCGAAAGGGGCAGCAAATTCCACAACTGGGGCGCTCTGCAGCTGAAAGAACGCCTTCCCGCGCGGGCCTTCCTCACCCGCGGGACCACCGCTTTAAAGAGGGATTCCGAGCGCAAGGAACGGACTGGTCGATAGAAAGCCAGTCTCCGCCGCAGATATCCAGCCCCTGATCCAAACAGGGCTTTATGCATCAAAGTCAGGGATTTAAACTGGATCCGCTTCCGGATAGGCAACCAGTGTAGCGCCTGTAGCAACCCGGAAGCTCTGGCTCATCTGCGCAGGCCAAAAATAGCCCGGGCGGCAGAGTTCTGCACCACCTGTAGGCGCTGAACCAGGTAGTCAGGGAGGCCAAGAAAGAGGGCATTAGCATAGTCTAACCTTGAACCGACAAGAGCCTGCACAGTAATCCTCCTGTGCTCCTCAGACAGCAGAGGCAGGAATTTACGGAGCATTTTCAAGATTCCGTAACAGGTGCCAGCCAGACCAAGAATGTGAGTTCCCAGCGACAGCTGGTTGTCAAGCTTGACACCCAGATTTTTAGCCACCAAGGAGGACTGTGCCAGAGGGCTCATGTCGGACGGCCACCATTGCTGCCACTCTGGATCAGCAACGCAACCAAAGAATAGAACCTCAGACTTACTTGAATTGGCCCTCAGACTGTTCCGCTGGAACCAGTCGAAGACCAATGCAAGACAGTCCCGAATTCTCTCTCCATCAAACTCTTGGTCTTTCCCGCATGTGAAGAGGAGTTGCATATCGTCGGCATAGGAGACGATCTGGGCCCCATATGCCTCCACCAAGGCCGCCAAAGGGGACATGAAGATGTTAAACAACGTGGGGCTCAACACAGAACCCTGTGGAACCCCGACTCCCAGTGGCGGCATCTCGGCAGAACTCTGGGGAACCCAGACAGTCTGGCGGCGGCCTTCAAGGAAAGATGTAAACCACCTGAGCACCGTCCCCCTAAGGCCGATGTCATACAGCCTAACAAAAAGCGCCTTATGGGGGACGGTGTCAAAAGCCGCCGATAGGTCCAACATGACCAACATGGCCCTGCCGCCGACATCCAAGGTCTCCCTGATGATCTCAGTAACCTCTAACAAAGCCGTTTCCGTGCTAAAATTAGGACGGAAACCGGATTGGGATATGTGGAGCAGGTTGTTAGCTTCCAAAAAGCTCGACAGGACACCGTGGGCGTGTTTTTCCGTGATCTTCGCTAGAGCCGGAAGAAGCGAAATTGGCCTATAGTTGGCCAGAGCCTCGGCATCGAGACCCGTTTTTTTTAGGAGGGGGATCACCATTGCTCTTTTCCAAGAGCTAGGGACCCTCCCCTCCCCCAAAGAGGCATTAAGGATGGGGTTGACCAGTGGATTCACCACTTCCGCCATCCCAGCCAGGAATTTGGCGGGGCAGGGGTCAAGTGGCGAGCCAGATTTAAGATTGGCCAGCAGCGACCTGGACACATCGCTAGACACAACAGGGAAATCGGACAACACCGCCACAGGTGTGTGCGGAAGTCCGCAACCCGCCCTGATGACGCTACTTCCAACCGGTCCCTCCACGAAGGTGGCCTGAATCGCCTTGATCTTATTGGTGAAAAAACCGGCAAGATCACACGCCCACGCGTCCGAGGAAGCTAGTGGGGGCGGATGGGAGCTGGGAGTCGTAAACTCCTTCACAATAATAAAGATCTCCTTGCAGGAGTTCGCAGATGCCTCGATCCTCCTAGCCAAATAGTCCCTCTTGGCACCCCGGATGTCCCGATGGTAGGCCTTCACCGCCACCTTATAGGCGAGTTTAGCCTCCCCATCATACAAAAGGCGCCAAGCCCTCTCGGCCACCTTGCATTGGCTACGAGCCACACGAAGCGTTTCCGTAAACCATGGTGCAGATTGCCGTGCCGCCGAGGACCGGGGGGCTACCTTAGGGGCAAGATCGTCCAGCCTGTCAGTGAGCCATAGCTGCAGAGCCCAGTGTCGCTGTCCAAATCACCCGAGAGATGGCATGGGTGGTCCAGCAGCGCCTGCTCTAGCATATCAGGTGTCACTCTGTGCAGCGCTCTCGAGGCCGGTCTAAACAGGGTAGAAACTCTGTTGTCCGGCCGCGCGCACTCCAGCACCGAGATTCTGATCAGCCTGTGATCGGACCAGAGCACCGGCAGGGTATCAACCTCCATGAGTGGGACAGATAAAAACACCTGATCCAGGGTATGTCCCTTCTCATGTGTTGGCCCTGACACGAACGGTATGAGACCCAGCGGGGATGTAACATCCAGCAGTTTGGCCGCATCAGGGTCATCCGCCGCGTCAAGGTGGAAGTTGAAATCACCAGCCACGACACAGTGCTGTGTGGTCAGCACCAGCTCAGAGACGGCTGTCTGCAGATCCTCCAGGAAGGAACCCACAGGGCCTGGTGGTCTATAAACCAGCAACCCCTTCAGAGCCTGACCCGGGGACAGTCTGAGCGTGAAGGCGAGCGACTCAGCGCTCCCAATGGAGTTCAGGGGAAGCACTGAGCAAGAAACGCTCTTTCACCACTACCGCCACTCCCCCACCCCTCCCCTTCACTCTATCCTGCCGGAAGATATTATACGCCGGAGGAATGGCTGAGAAGACGTCCGGATTGGAAGCCCCTCCCAGCCAGGTCTCGGTCAGTAGCAGACAAAGGGGGTTTTCCCTGACCAAAAGGTCGTAAATATGCAGGGCATGGCGTCCTACCGACCTCGTATTCAACAGCAGGCAGAGATGCTTCACGCCAGCAGTTGCTGGGCAGGGAGCAGTAACACGAGTCCAGGAAGGCATCCAGCCACAACCCGGGCAACGTCGTTTGCCCCTAAACCGCCCAGGGAAGACAGAGCGGCAGGAGCTAGAATGACCCCGCATATCCCGCAGCGTCGCAGAGGAATAGCAAATCATCTCAGCCAGAGTATCGCCGGACCGGGGTCCCCCGCCTCCCCGACGCCTCCGGGACGCTGACGGGCGCAGATGGGCAGGACTCCGGCACGACTCAGGCTAAGCGAGGGCGTCCATCCTGCGCGTCACGCTGCGCGTGAGGGAGTGACTTTAAGTAGGCGCTCCAATCAACCCTGAGCGTGCGAGTCCGCTCCAAGATGGCGGCCGCCGCTGGCTGAGGTATCCCAAAGGAAGATGGCGCCCAAAGTGAGCCCCAAGACCCGGACCCACCAAAGTGGTGGTGCTTTGCAGGCAGAGAGTGCCGTTTTTTAAGTGCAGGTGAGGGGAGAAAGGGGCGCTAGCTGCAAACAAGCAGGCTAAAAACAGGGGTAAATACAGCACAAAAACGAACCCAAATAGAAAACAGGAAGCTTTAAAAATACTCCGCGCGAGTGCGGCAATGTGGTAGATGGTCTAACCAGCACCACGCTAGAGCCCGCCTTAAGTAGGCGCTTCAATCAACCCTGAGCGTGCGAGTCCGCTCCAAGATGGCGGCCGCCGCTGGCTGAGGTATCCCAAAGGAAGATGGCGCCCAAAGTGAGCCCCAAGACCCGGACCCAACAAAGTGGTGGTGCTTTGCAGGCAGAGAGTGCCGTTTTTTAAGTGCAGGTGAGGGGAGAAAGGGGCGCTAGCTGCAAACAAGCAGGCTAAAAACAGGGGTAAATACAGCACAAAAACGAACCCAAATAGAAAACAGGAAGCGTAAAAAATACTCCGCGCTAGTAACAGCGCGAGTGCGGCAATGTGGTAGAGCACAAGCCTCTTGAATCACAGAACTGGCTGAAGCGATCTAATAATTTTTGTAACCCCATCGGGCTTTTAGAGATCAAGAGGGTATCATCTGCAAAAAGCAGCGTGGGCAATTTTTCCCCTGCCAGGGTTGGGGCATCGGCTGGGTCCTCCCTCAGATGGTCTACCACCCCATTAACAAAGAGGGAGAACAAAGTCGGGGCCAAAACAACCCTGGCGAATCCCTCTCAACCGCTATCCTCTCGGTCAATTGGCCCTGGCAACCCCACCTATTTCTGGCATAGTTCCCCTCATGAAGACGTTCAATGAGATCCAAAATCAGAGGGGGTGCGCCTAGATCAGACAATACCTGCCAGAGCTTGCCACGAGGGACCAGGTCAAAGGCCGTTCTTAAATCAATAAACGCCAAGTAAAGGCTACCTTTCTCAATTGTTACAGACTTCCAATAAATCGCGAAAAATGTGAAGACCTGGTCCATTGTGCCAACCCCGTCTAAACCCTGCCGGCAAGTGTAACAAGTCACAAGGGAACCCTACCCACTGAGGAACCAGGGTCAGTACTGTATATCGGAAACAATGGTTCCAGTGGCACAACAAATGTATGACTGATAGTCAATACAACCTGTGTTAATTAATAACAATTAAGGGGTTGAAGGAGGGTGTCCAACAGAGAAACGACTACACAGAAGATTTCATAACATCATTGAATTTGTTTCTCTTTCATTTTTTTTCTTTTTCAACAATCAATAAATATATGTAGTGTTACAAAAATAAGTGCAAAGTGACCCAAAGTGTAATGTGAGAACCAAGGAGGTACAAACAATTATACAAATAGGAACAGGAGTGACATACAAGGTTGAGACCATCTCTTTATTGGGGCTAGGTTAAGTGGTGGAATGGCCCACTTAGAGTCCTCGTCTCTCGTGCCCAGGATATCTTCACCGCTCAGGGGTTCAAAGGTACAGTTCAAATCACCTGCAACGATGATCCCTGCGTCGTTGGCGATAGCTCTGTATCAAGGACTGTAAGAGTGGAAGTCGCTTGAGCACCTGGAGACCCTCTGGCATAGATTTAAAAATAGAGGTGGGCAGCGTTTTAAACCCCTCAAATGGTTACATTCAAGATGTCCTGGGATGGGGTATTATGTTTAGATACCAACCAGTTCAACCCGATGTTAACCCAGATAAGAAGCCCCCCCCCCCCCCCCAGGGACGTCCTCTACTCGAGCCAATCGCGGGGATAGGATATGTAGTAAACCCCGGCATGTGGAGGGGGACCAGGCTCCATGTCTCCTGGAACAAGCAGATGTCATATTTGCCAATGAATCGGTTCCATTCTGGAAGGTCTAGTTTTTTTTGTAGGCCCGCTATGTTCCAGGATATCAACTGGATTACCCCCGGGGTTTTAATGCTGTGATTGGCCTCACTCGCCGCACCTCTCTCCGATGTGCTAGTAATCGATTGTGGTCTCACCATTGGTCATACAATCTTCTCCTTCTAGGTCTATCGTGCCAGAACCCACAGCTTCACCTCCTGATGGGAGTATCTCGGAAACAGAGAGGGGGGGGGGGGGGGATATCCAGCCGTTCCCTCTCTAGTCAGTCGACTTGGCACAGCCCAGAGCCCTCCACCTCCCGGCCCGCTGACAAAAGCGGGAACCGACGAATCTGGATAGATTAATGCTCAGGGGGAGAGGTTCTAAACTCAAGGGTCAGTAAGTTCTCTGCTAAAGTGGGATCAAAGAACTCAATCTCCACGCAATCGGTCTTAGAGTCAGCCCTTATAATCCACCTCACTTTGGCCACATCCTCTCGTATGATGGATCTACATCCCCTAGTATGCCTCAACCAGTGTATTGTTACTTTCAAAGCCCCCTGCTATGGCCACTTTTGGGACCTGTGTCATGTAGATTTTAGGCCGGATGGTGGGGCGTGCGATAAATTGCCTTGTGCGCCTGTGTATGTGGGTAGCCTATTCATAGCTGGATTGGGGTGGGCCAGGGCATGGTTGCTCACCATGGATGGAACTTGTCGCGTGGGACGGCCATTGGGAATACTGGGTCTCAGAGTCAGCATATGACCTAGCAATGGGAGTTCTCCCCACATAGCCCTTTGTACCATGGACCAGTGAGGGAGAGGGAATGAAGGGAACGTCCCTGGATTGATCTAAAACTGCCTTATTGGCTGTTGTAATTGGCCCCCGTGAAGGAGATGGAACTGGAGCTGCTGGCATGGCCGCTGGACCTACCAATAGGCCCTCCACCTTGGCTCCCAACGATGACACTCTTCCAACTCTTGAATCCTCTCCATTAACTCAATCTTAAAGGCCCTACACAAAATGCAGCTAACATGGTTCACAGCAGTTGCCTTGTCAAAATTACACCCCCCCCCCCCCCACCCCCCGATGGCAATGGGATAGCATCTATGGGTTTTGGGTCAAGTGGAGCAAACCTGTTCGAGCAGGGTACCGAGGGAAACCAAACCTTATCCCGTTCTGACCCCTCGGAAAATTCTGGCTCTGGTACTACGTTAATGATGGATTTTGGGTCAGATCCTGAGTTGGACAGGACACTGGGACTATGCTTTCGGGGATTTTGTTTTGAGAACATGGAGGGAATTGATTTTCCTTGCGACAGAAAGGAAGCCTCATCAACCTCACACATGACATTATGTGTCGGTCATAAGTGTTCCCGTTGCTTATAATACAACGGGAGTCTGTCAGTTACTGATTTAGTTCATTGTCACTTTCTCGTAGGCTCCAACCGGCTGGTGGAGGTATGTGAGGTTTTAATCTAAAAACCCATATAAGACTAGGAGGCATTTGATACTTGCAGATAAATTAAAGAATCTGCTTTTTGGTAAGCTTAATTTTTGAAAGCCAAACAGTGATTCTACAATTCTGTTTTAGAACACCTGACAATGCTCTTAACCAGTTAACCGCGGCGGTAATTCCGCAGTCCGTGCGCAGGTGGGGCCACGTCTGCCGTTGGACATGCGCAGCACTACAAAGTTAGTGCTTGCGACGGCAGCACGCAACGGATTAAATTAACCCATAGGCTGACCCCCCCTCCTGTTTTGAAGACCCACCTTGACGCATTTGACTTTTGTGCAACTTACAGGGTCGAAACGTCAACATACTGCCTAGGTCTACACAACGCTCATGATCACCGTCTGATTTGTCATTGGATCCTGAAGCATATGTGCTAAAACAAGGACAAACTATAAAATCCATTTTTCTCCCCTTTACTGCATGCTTATTTGTTTCTGTATATAGTGTACTGTATCACCAACCACCACGTCACTTTTTTCACCAGTCACGTATTCCATATTGCAATTGAAATTGTAAATTGCAACAGCCATAATTATTTGATATTGTTTCTGAATAGACTATTAAAATATAATTTGTGTGTGTTATATTATTTTCTCTCGCAAATCATTGATGTGTTATAAGTAAGCTGTAGCTATTTGCTCTAAGCAATTGGAAACCTTGACAGAACCATTTTCTACTTTAATACGTATACCCAGGTTCTGAGGGACACTGGGTGGCCCTATTACGTTCACCATTCCCCTTGGTAACAGCTGCTGTAGATGGCTCAGTGTACCCTGGGCTTGGTAGTCCACTGCTCAGGTCAGTTGATAAGACATACAGTGGATTGGCAGAGTGGGTGGATTCGCTCTAGTTTTCCCAGGCACACCAGGGGTCCCTTTAATGATGGCAGGCAACAACAGACACAGGAAGGTGATGCGTGCGCTGCAGAAAGAACAAGCATTTACAATGCAATGGTTTTGCCTTTGTTAAAGTTAGAGCTATTGGCATTGCTCTTGACACTCTGAAGCTCCACTCTGAAGCTCCACTCTGAAGCTCCACTCTGAAGCTCCACTCTGAAGCTCCACTCTGCACTCTGAAGCTGCACTCTGAAGCTCCACTCTGAAGCTCCACTCTGAAGCTCCACTCTGCACTCTGAAGCTCCACTCTGAAGCTCCACTCTGCACTCTGAAGCTCCACTCTGCACTCTGAAGCTCCACTCTGCACTCTGAAGCTCCACTCTGCACTCTGAAGCTCCACTCTGAAGCTCCACTCTGCACTCTGAAGCTCCACTCTGAAGCTCCACTCTGCACTCTGAAGCTCCACTCTGAAGCTCCACTCTGAAGCTCCACTCTGCACTCTGAAGCTCCACTCTGAAGCTCCACTCTGAAGCTCCACTCTGAAGCTCCACTCTGAAGCTCCACTCTGAAGCTCCACTCTGAAGCGCCACTCTGAAGCGCCACTCTGAAGCTCCACTCTGCAGCTCCACTCTGAATCTGCAGCTCCACTCTGAATCTGCAGCTCCACTCTGAATCTGCAGCTCCACTCTGAATCTGCAGCTCCACTCTGAATCTGCAGCTCCACTCTGAATCTGCAGCTCCACTCTGAATCTGCAGCTCCACTCTGAATCTGCAGCTCCACTCTGCACTCTGAAGCTCCACTCTGCACTCTGAAGCTCCACTCTGAAGCTCCACTCTGAAGCTCCACTCTGAAGCTCCACTCTGAAGCTCCACTCTGAAGCTCCACTCTGCACTCTGAAGCTCCACTCTGCACTCTGAAGCTCCACTCTGCACTCTGAAGCTCCACTCTGAAGCTCCACTCTGCACTCTGAAGCTCCACTCTGAAGCTCCACTCTGCACTCTGAAGCTCCACTCTGAAGCTCCACTCTGCACTCTGAAGCTCCACTCTGAAGCTCCACTCTGCACTCTGAAGCTCCACTCTGAAGCTCCACTCTGAAGCTCCACTCTGAAGCTCCACTCTGAAGCTCCACTCTGAAGCGCCACTCTGAAGCTCCACTCTGCAGCTCCACTCTGAATCTGCAGCTCCACTCTGAATCTGCAGCTCCACTCTGAATCTGCAGCTCCACTCTGAATCTGCAGCTCCACTCTGAATCTGCAGCTCCACTCTGAATCTGCAGCTCCACTCTGCACTCTGAAGCTCCACTCTGCACTCTGAAGCTCCACTCTGAAGCTCCACTCTGAAGCTCCACTCTGAAGCTCCACTCTGAAGCTCCACTCTGCACTCTGAAGCTCCACTCTGCACTCTGAAGCTCCACTCTGCACTCTGAAGCTCCACTCTGAAGCTCCACTCTGCACTCTGAAGCTCCACTCTGAAGCTCCACTCTGAAGCTCCACTCTGAAGCTCCACTCTGAAGCGCCACTCTGAAGCTCCACTCTGCAGCTCCACTCTGAATCTGCAGCTCCACTCTGAATCTGCAGCTCCACTCTGCACTCTGAAGCTCCACTCTGAAGCTCCACTCTGCACTCTGAAGCTCCACTCTGCACTCTGAAGCTCCACTCTGCACTCTGAAGCTCCACTCTGCACTCTGAAGCTCCACTCTGAAGCTCCACTCTGCACTCTGAAGCTCCACTCTGAAGCTCCACTCTGCACTCTGAAGCTCCACTCTGAAGCTCCACTCTGCACTCTGAAGCTCCACTCTGAAGCTCCACTCTGCACTCTGAAGCTCCACTCTGAAGCTCCACTCTGAAGCTCCACTCTGCACTCTGCACTCTGAAGCTCCACTCTGCACTCTGAAGCTCCACTCTGAAGCTCCACTCTGCACTCTGAAGCTCCACTCTGAAGCTCCACTCTGCACTCTGAAGCTGCACTCTGAAGCTCCACTCTGCACTCTGAAGCTCCACTCTGCACTCTGAAGCTCCACTCTGCACTCTGAAACTCCACTCTGCACTCTGAAGCTCCACTCTGAAGCTCCACTCTGCACTCTGAAGCTCCACTCTGAAGCTCCACTCTGCACTCTGAAGCTCCACTCTGAAGCTCCACTCTGCACTCTGAAGCTCCACTCTGCACTCTGAAGCTCCACTCTGAAGCTCCACTCTGCACTCTGAAGCTCCACTCTGAAGCTCCACTCTGAAGCTCCACTCTGAAGCTCCACTCTGAAGCTCCACTCTGAAGCTCCACTCTGAAGCGCCACTCTGAAGCGCCACTCTGAAGCTCCACTCTGAAGCTCCACTCTGAATCTGCAGCTCCACTCTGAATCTGCAGCTCCACTCTGAATCTGCAGCTCCACTCTGCACTCTGAAGCTCCACTCTGAAGCTCCACTCTGAAGCTCCACTCTGAAGCTCCACTCTGAAGCTCCACTCTGAAGCTCCACTCTGAAGCTCCACTCTGCACTCTGAAGCTCCACTCTGCACTCTGAAGCTCCACTCTGCACTCTGAAGCTCCACTCTGCACTCTGAAGCTCCACTCTGAAGCTCCACTCTGCACTCTGAAGCTCCACTCTGAAGCTCCACTCTGCACTCTGAAGCTCCACTCTGAAGCTCCACTCTGCACTCTGAAGCTCCACTCTGAAGCTCCACTCTGCACTCTTAAGCTCCACTCTGAAGCTCCACTCTGAAGCTCCACTCTGAAGCTCCACTCTGAAGCTCCACTCTGAAGCTCCACTCTGAAGCTCCACTCTGCACTCTGAAGCTCCACTCTGCACTCTGAAGCTCCACTCTGCACTCTGAAGCTCCACTCTGCACTCTGAAGCTCCACTCTGAAGCTCCACTCTGCACTCTGAAGCTCCACTCTGCACTCTGAAGCTCCACTCTGCACTCTGAAGCTCCACTCTGCACTCTGAAGCTCCACTCTGAAGCTCCACTCTGCACTCTGAAGCTCCACTCTGAAGCTCCACTCTGCACTCTGAAGCTCCACTCTGAAGCTCCACTCTGCACTCTGAAGCTCCACTCTGCACTCTGAAGCTCCACTCTGCACTCTGAAGCTCCACTCTGCACTCTGAAGCTCCACTCTGAAGCTCCACTCTGCACTCTGAAGCTCCACTCTGAAGCTCCACTCTGCACTCTGAAGCTGCACTCTGAAGCTCCACTCTGCACTCTGAAGCTCCACTCTGCACTCTGAAGCTCCACTCTGCACTCTGAAGCTCCACTCTGAAGCTGCACTCTGAAGCTCCACTCTGAAGCTCCACTCTGCACTCTGCACTCTGAAGCTCCACTCTGAAGCTCCACTCTGCACTCTGAAGCTCCACTCTGAAGCTCCACTCTGCACTCTGAAGCTCCACTCTGAAGCTCCACTCTGAAGCTCCACTCTGAAGCTCCACTCTGAAGCGCCACTCTGAAGCTCCACTCTGAATCTGCAGCTCCACTCTGAATCTGCAGCTCCACTCTGAATCTGCAGCTCCACTCTGAATCTGCAGCTCCACTCTGAATCTGCAGCTCCACTCTGCACTCTGAAGCTCCACTCTGAAGCTCCACTCTGAAGCTCCACTCTGCACTCTGAAGCTCCACTCTGCACTCTGAAGCTCCACTCTGCACTCTGAAGCTCCACTCTGCACTCTGAAGCTCCACTCTGCACTCTGAAGCTCCACTCTGAAGCTCCACTCTGCACTCTGAAGCTCCACTCTGAAGCTCCACTCTGCACTCTGAAGCTGCACTCTGAAGCTCCACTCTGCACTCTGAAGCTCCCCTCTGCACTCTGAAGCTCCACTCTGCACTCTGAAGCTCCACTCTGCACTCTGAAGCTCCACTCTGCACTCTGAAGCTCCACTCTGAAGCTCCACTCTGCAGCTCCACTCTGAAGCTCCACTCTGCACTCTGAAGCTCCACTCTGCACTCTGAAGCTCCACTCTGAAGCTCCACTCTGCACTCTGAAGCTCCACTCTGAAGCTCCACTCTGCACTCTGAAGCTCCACTCTGAAGCTCCACTCTGAAGCTCCACTCTGAAGCTCCACTCTGAAGCTCCACTCTGAAGCGCCACTCTGAAGCTCCACTCTGAATCTGCAGCTCCACTCTGCACTCTGAAGCTCCACTCTGCACTCTGAAGCTCCACTCTGCACTCTGAAGCTCCACTCTGAAGCTCCACTCTGAAGCTCCACTCTGAAGCTCCACTCTGAAGCTCCACTCTGCACTCTGAAGCTCCACTCTGCACTCTGAAGCTCCACTCTGCACTCTGAAGCTCCACTCTGAAGCTCCACTCTGCACTCTAAGCTCCACTCTGAAGCTCCACTCTGCACTCTGAAGCTCCACTCTGAAGCTCCACTCTGCACTCTGAAGCTCCACTCTGAAGCTCCACTCTGCACTCTTAAGCTCCACTCTTAAGCTGCACTCTGAAGCTCCACTCTGAAGCTCCACTCTGAAGCTCCACTCTGAAGCTCCACTCTGAAGCTCCACTCTGAAGCTCCACTCTGAAGCTCCACTCTGCACTCTGAAGCTCCACTCTGCACTCTGAAGCTCCACTCTGCACTCTGAAGCTCCACTCTGAAGCTCCACTCTGCACTCTGAAGCTCCACTCTGAAGCTCCACTCTGCACTCTGAAGCTCCACTCTGAAGCTCCACTCTGCACTCTGAAGCTCCACTCTGAAGCTCCACTCTGAAGCTCCACTCTGCACTCTGAAGCTCCACTCTGAAGCTCCACTCTGCACTCTGAAGCTGCACTCTGAAGCTCCACTCTGCACTCTGAAGCTCCACTCTGCAGCTCCACTCTGCACTCTGAAGCTCCACTCTGCACTCTGAAGCTCCACTCTGAAGCTCCACTCTGCACTCTGAAGCTCCACTCTGAAGCTCCACTCTGCACTCTGAAGCTCCACTCTGCACTCTGAAGCTCCACTCTGCACTCTGAAGCTCCACTCTGAAGCTCCACTCTGCACTCTGAAGCTCCACTCTGAAGCTCCACTCTGAAGCTCCACTCTGAAGCTCCACTCTGCAGCTCCACTCTGCAGCTCCACTCTGAATCTGCAGCTCCACTCTGAATCTGCAGCTCCACTCTGAATCTGCAGCTCCACTCTGAATCTGCAGCTCCACTCTGCACTCTGAAGCTCCACTCTGAAGCTCCACTCTGAAGCTCCACTCTGAAGCTCCACTCTGAAGCTCCACTCTGAAGCTCCACTCTGAAGCTCCACTCTGCACTCTGAAGCTCCACTCTGCACTCTGAAGATCCACTCTGCACTCTGAAGCTCCACTCTGCACTCTGAAGCTCCACTCTGCACTCTGAAGCTCCACTCTGCACTCTGAAGCTCCACTCTGAAGCTCCACTCTGCACTCTGAAGCTCCACTCTGCACTCTGAAGCTCCACTCTGCACTCTGAAGCTCCACTCTGAAGCTCCACTCTGCACTCTGAAGCTCCACTCTGAAGCTCCACTCTGCACTCTGAAGCTCCACTCTGAAGCTCCACTCTGCACTCTGAAGCTCCACTCTGCACTCTGAAGCTCCACTCTGAAGCTCCACTCTGCACTCTGAAGCTCCACTCTGCACTCTGAAGCTCCACTCTGAAGCTCCACTCTGCACTCTGAAGCTCCACTCTGAAGCTCCACTCTGCACTCTGAAGCTCCACTCTGAAGCTCCACTCTGCACTCTGAAGCTCCACTCTGAAGCTCCACTCTGCACTCTGAAGCTCCACTCTGAAGCTCCACTCTGCACTCTGAAGCTGCACTCTGAAGCTCCACTCTGCACTCTGAAGCTCCACTCTGCACTCTGAAGCTCCACTCTGCACTCTGAAACTCCACTCTGCACTCTGAAGCTCCACTCTGAAGCTCCACTCTGCACTCTGAAGCTCCACTCTGAAGCTCCACTCTGCACTCTGAAGCTCCACTCTGAAGCTCCACTCTGCACTCTGAAGCTCCACTCTGAAGCTCCACTCTGCACTCTGAAGCTCCACTCTGAAGCTCCACTCTGCACTCTGAAGCTCCACTCTGAAGCTCCACTCTGAAGCTCCACTCTGAAGCTCCACTCTGAAGCGCCACTCTGAAGCGCCACTCTGAAGCTCCACTCTGAAGCTCCACTCTGAATCTGCAGCTCCACTCTGAATCTGCAGCTCCACTCTGCACTCTGAAGCTCCACTCTGAAGCTCCACTCTGAAGCTCCACTCTGAAGCTCCACTCTGAAGCTCCACTCTGCACTCTGAAGCTCCACTCTGAAGCTCCACTCTGCACTCTGAAGCTCCACTCTGCACTCTGAAGCTCCACTCTGAAGCTCCACTCTGAAGCTCCACTCTGCACTCTGAAGCTCCACTCTGCACTCTGAAGCTGCACTCTGAAGCTCCACTCTGCACTCTGAAGCTCCACTCTGAAGCTCCACTCTGCACTCTGAAGCTCCACTCTGAAGCTCCACTCTGCACTCTGAAGCTCCACTCTGAAGCGCCACTCTGAAGCTCCACTCTGCAGCTCCACTCTGAATCTGCAGCTCCACTCTGAATCTGCAGCTCCACTCTGAATCTGCAGCTCCACTCTGAATCTGCAGCTCCACTCTGCACTCTGAAGCTCCACTCTGAAGCTCCACTCTGAAGCTCCACTCTGAAGCTCCACTCTGAAGCTCCACTCTGCACTCTGAAGCTCCACTCTGCACTCTGAAGCTCCACTCTGCACTCTGAAGCTCCACTCTGCACTCTGAAGCTCCACTCTGAAGCTCCACTCTGCACTCTGAAGCTCCACTCTGCACTCTGAAGCTCCACTCTGCACTCTGAAGCTCCACTCTGAAGCTCCACTCTGAAGCTCCACTCTGAAGCTCCACTCTGAAGCTCCACTCTGCACTCTGAAGCTCCACTCTGCACTCTGAAGCTCCACTCTGAAGCTCCACTCTGCACTCTGAAGCTCCACTCTGAAGCTCCACTCTGCACTCTGAAGCTCCACTCTGAAGCTCCACTCTGCACTCTGAAGCTCCACTCTGAAGCTCCACTCTGCACTCTGAAGCTCCACTCTGAAGCTCCACTCTGCACTCTGAAGCTCCACTCTGCACTCTGAAGCTCCACTCTGAAGCTCCACTCTGCACTCTGAAGCTCCACTCTGCACTCTGAAGCTCCACTCTGAAGCTCCACTCTGCACTCTGAAGCTCCACTCTGAAGCTCCACTCTGCACTCTGAAGCTGCACTCTGAAGCTCCACTCTGCACTCTGAAGCTCCACTCTGCACTCTGAAACTCCACTCTGCACTCTGAAACTCCACTCTGCACTCTGAAGCTCCACTCTGAAGCTCCACTCTGCACTCTGAAGCTCCACTCTGAAGCTCCACTCTGCACTCTGAAGCTCCACTCTGAAGCTCCACTCTGCACTCTGAAGCTCCACTCTGAAGCTCCACTCTGCACTCTGAAGCTCCACTCTGAAGCTCCACTCTGCACTCTGAAGCTCCACTCTGAAGCTCCACTCTGAAGCTCCACTCTGAAGCTCCACTCTGAAGCGCCACTCTGAAGCTCCACTCTGAAGCTCCACTCTGAATCTGCAGCTCCACTCTGAATCTGCAGCTCCACTCTGAATCTGCAGCTCCACTCTGCACTCTGAAGCTCCACTCTGAAGCTCCACTCTGAAGCTCCACTCTGAAGCTCCACTCTGAAGCTCCACTCTGAAGCTCCACTCTGAAGCTCCACTCTGCACTCTGAAGCTCCACTCTGCACTCTGAAGCTCCACTCTGCACTCTGAAGCTCCACTCTGCACTCTGAAGCTCCACTCTGCACTCTGAAGCTCCACTCTGAAGCTCCACTCTGCACTCTGAAGCTCCACTCTGCACTCTGAAGCTCCACTCTGAAGCTCCACTCTGCACTCTGAAGCTCCACTCTGAAGCTCCACTCTGAAGCTCCACTCTGCACTCTGAAGCTCCACTCTGAAGCTCCACTCTGCACTCTGAAGCTCCACTCTGCACTCTGAAGCTCCACTCTGCACTCTGAAGCTCCACTCTGCACTCTGAAGCTCCACTCTGAAGCTCCACTCTGCACTCTGAAGCTCCACTCTGAAGCTCCACTCTGCACTCTGAAGCTCCACTCTGAAGCTCCACTCTGCACTCTGAAGCTCCACTCTGAAGCTCCACTCTGCACTCTGAAGCTCCACTCTGAAGCTCCACTCTGCACTCTGAAGCTCCACTCTGAAGCTCCACTCTGCACTCTGAAGCTCCACTCTGAAGCTCCACTCTGAAGCTCCACTCTGAAGCGCCACTCTGAAGCGCCACTCTGAAGCTCCACTCTGAAGCTCCACTCTGAAGCTCCACTCTGAATCTGCAGCTCCACTCTGAATCTGCAGCTCCACTCTGAATCTGCAGCTCCACTCTGCACTCTGAAGCTCCACTCTGAAGCTCCACTCTGAAGCTCCACTCTGAAGCTCCACTCTGAAGCTCCACTCTGAAGCTCCACTCTGAAGCTCCACTCTGAAGCTCCACTCTGCACTCTGAAGCTCCACTCTGCACTCTGAAGCTCCACTCTGCACTCTGAAGCTCCACTCTGCACTCTGAAGCTCCACTCTGAAGCTCCACTCTGCACTCTGAAGCTCCACTCTGCACTCTGAAGCTCCACTCTGCACTCTGAAGCTCCACTCTGAAGCTCCACTCTGCACTCTGAAGCTCCACTCTGAAGCTCCACTCTGCACTCTGAAGCTCCACTCTGAAGCTCCACTCTGAAGCTCCACTCTGAAGCGCCACTCTGAAGCGCCACTCTGAAGCGCCACTCTGAAGCTCCACTCTGAAGCTCCACTCTGAATCTGCAGCTCCACTCTGCACTCTGAAGCTCCACTCTGCACTCTGAAGCTCCACTCTGAAGCTCCACTCTGAAGCTCCACTCTGAAGCTCCACTCTGAAGCTCCACTCTGAAGCTCCACTCTGCACTCTGAAGCTCCACTCTGCACTCTGAAGCTCCACTCTGCACTCTGAAGCTCCACTCTGCACTCTGAAGCTCCACTCTGCACTCTGAAGCTCCACTCTGCACTCTGAAGCTCCACTCTGCACTCTGAAGCTCCACTCTGAAGCTCCACTCTGAAGCTCCACTCTGAATCTGCAGCTCCACTCTGAATCTGCAGCTCCACTCTGCACTCTGAAGCTCCACTCTGAAGCTCCACTCTGAAGCTCCACTCTGAAGCTCCACTCTGAAGCTCCACTCTGAAGCTCCACTCTGAAGCTCCACTCTGCACTCTGAAGCTCCACTCTGCACTCTGAAGCTCCACTCTGCACTCTGAAGCTCCACTCTGCACTCTGAAGCTCCACTCTGAAGCTCCACTCTGCACTCTGAAGCTCCACTCTGCACTCTGAAGCTCCACTCTGAAGCTCCACTCTGCACTCTGAAGCTCCACTCTGAAGCTCCACTCTGCACTCTGAAGCTCCACTCTGAAGCTCCACTCTGCACTCTGAAGCTCCACTCTGAAGCTCCACTCTGAAGCTCCACTCTGCACTCTGAAGCTCCACTCTGCACTCTGAAGCTCCACTCTGAAGCTCCACTCTGCACTCTGAAGCTCCACTCTGAAGCTCCACTCTGCACTCTGAAGCTCCACTCTGAAGCTCCACTCTGCACTCTGAAGCTCCACTCTGAAGCTCCACTCTGCACTCTGAAGCTCCACTCTGAAGCTCCACTCTGCACTCTGAAGCTCCACTCTGAAGCTCCACTCTGAAGCTCCACTCTGAAGCTCCACTCTGAAGCTCCACTCTGAAGCTCCACTCTGCACTCTGAAGCTCCACTCTGCACTCTGAAGCTCCACTCTGCACTCTGAAGCTCCACTCTGCACTCTGAAGCTCCACTCTGCACTCTGAAGCTCCACTCTGAAGCTCCACTCTGCACTCTGAAGCTCCACTCTGCACTCTGAAGCTCCACTCTGCACTCTGAAGCTCCACTCTGAAGCTCCACTCTGCACTCTGAAGCTCCACTCTGAAGCTCCACTCTGCACTCTGAAGCTCCACTCTGAAGCTCCACTCTGCACTCTGAAGCTCCACTCTGCACTCTGAAGCTCCACTCTGCACTCTGAAGCTCCACTCTGAAGCTCCACTCTGCACTCTGAAGCTCCACTCTGAAGCTCCACTCTGCACTCTGAAGCTGCACTCTGAAGCTCCACTCTGCACTCTGAAGCTCCACTCTGCACTCTGAAGCTCCACTCTGCACTCTGAAGCTCCACTCTGAAGCTCCACTCTGCACTCTGAAGCTCCACTCTGAAGCTCCACTCTGCACTCTGAAGCTCCACTCTGAAGCTCCACTCTGCACTCTGAAGCTCCACTCTGAAGCTCCACTCTGCACTCTGAAGCTCCACTCTGAAGCTCCACTCTGAAGCTCCACTCTGAAGCTCCACTCTGAAGCGCCACTCTGAAGCTCCACTCTGAAGCTCCACTCTGAATCTGCAGCTCCACTCTGAATCTGCAGCTCCACTCTGAATCTGCAGCTCCACTCTGAATCTGCAGCTCCACTCTGAATCTGCAGCTCCACTCTGCACTCTGAAGCTCCACTCTGCACTCTGAAGCTCCACTCTGAAGCTCCACTCTGAAGCTCCACTCTGAAGCTCCACTCTGCACTCTGAAGCTCCACTCTGCACTCTGAAGCTCCACTCTGCACTCTGAAGCTCCACTCTGAAGCTCCACTCTGCACTCTGAAGCTCCACTCTGAAGCTCCACTCTGAAGCTCCACTCTGAAGCTCCACTCTGCACTCTGAAGCTCCACTCTGCACTCTGAAGCTCCCCTCTGCACTCTGAAGCTCCACTCTGCACTCTGAAGCTCCACTCTGCACTCTGAAGCTCCACTCTGAAGCTCCACTCTGCAGCTCCACTCTGAAGCTCCACTCTGCACTCTGAAGCTCCACTCTGCACTCTGAAGCTCCACTCTGAAGCTCCACTCTGCACTCTGAAGCTCCACTCTGAAGCTCCACTCTGCACTCTGAAGCTCCACTCTGAAGCTCCACTCTGAAGCTCCACTCTGAAGCTCCACTCTGAAGCTCCACTCTGAAGCGCCACTCTGAAGCGCCACTCTGAAGCTCCACTCTGAATCTGCAGCTCCACTATGAATCTGCAGCTCCACTCTGAATCTGCAGCTCCACTCTGCACTCTGAAGCTCCACTCTGCACTCTGAAGCTCCACTCTGAAGCTCCACTCTGAAGCTCCACTCTGAAGCTCCACTCTGAAGCTCCACTCTGAAGCTCCACTCTGCACTCTGAAGCTCCACTCTGCACTCTGAAGCTCCACTCTGAAGCTCCACTCTGCACTCTAAGCTCCACTCTGAAGCTCCACTCTGCACTCTGAAGCTCCACTCTGAAGCTCCACTCTGCACTCTGAAGCTCCACTCTGAAGCTCCACTCTGCACTCTTAAGCTCCACTCTTAAGCTCCACTCTGAAGCTCCACTCTGAAGCTCCACTCTGAAGCTCCACTCTGAAGCTCCACTCTGAAGCTCCACTCTGAAGCTCCACTCTGCACTCTGAAGCTCCACTCTGCACTCTGAAGCTCCACTCTGCACTCTGAAGCTCCACTCTGAAGCTCCACTCTGCACTCTGAAGCTCCACTCTGAAGCTCCACTCTGCACTCTGAAGCTCCACTCTGAAGCTCCACTCTGCACTCTGAAGCTCCACTCTGAAGCTCCACTCTGAAGCTCCACTCTGAAGCTCCACTCTGCACTCTGAAGCTCCACTCTGAAGCTCCACTCTGCACTCTGAAGCTGCACTCTGAAGCTCCACTCTGCACTCTGAAGCTCCACTCTGCAGCTCCACTCTGCACTCTGAAGCTCCACTCTGCACTCTGAAGCTCCACTCTGAAGCTCCACTCTGCACTCTGAAGCTCCACTCTGAAGCTCCACTCTGCACTCTGAAGCTCCACTCTGCACTCTGAAGCTCCACTCTGCACTCTGAAGCTCCACTCTGAAGCTCCACTCTGAAGCTCCACTCTGAAGCGCCACTCTGAAGCGCCACTCTGAAGCTCCACTCTGCAGCTCCACTCTGCAGCTCCACTCTGAATCTGCAGCTCCACTCTGAATCTGCAGCTCCACTCTGAATCTGCAGCTCCACTCTGAATCTGCAGCTCCACTCTGAATCTGCAGCTCCACTCTGCACTCTGAAGCTCCACTCTGAAGCTCCACTCTGAAGCTCCACTCTGAAGCTCCACTCTGAAGCTCCACTCTGAAGCTCCACTCTGCACTCTGAAGCTCCACTCTGCACTCTGAAGATCCACTCTGCACTCTGAAGCTCCACTCTGCACTCTGAAGCTCCACTCTGCACTCTGAAGCTCCACTCTGCACTCTGAAGCTCCACTCTGAAGCTCCACTCTGCACTCTGAAGCTCCACTCTGCACTCTGAAGCTCCACTCTGAAGCTCCACTCTGCACTCTGAAGCTCCACTCTGAAGCTCCACTCTGCACTCTGAAGCTCCACTCTGAAGCTCCACTCTGCACTCTGAAGCTCCACTCTGAAGCTCCACTCTGCACTCTGAAGCTCCACTCTGCACTCTGAAGCTCCACTCTGAAGCTCCACTCTGCACTCTGAAGCTCCACTCTGAAGCTCCACTCTGCACTCTGAAGCTCCACTCTGCACTCTGAAGCTCCACTCTGAAGCTCCACTCTGCACTCTGAAGCTCCACTCTGAAGCTCCACTCTGCACTCTGAAGCTCCACTCTGAAGCTCCACTCTGCACTCTGAAGCTCCACTCTGAAGCTCCACTCTGCACTCTGAAGCTCCACTCTGAAGCTCCACTCTGCACTCTGAAGCTCCACTCTGAAGCTCCACTCTGCACTCTGAAGCTGCACTCTGAAGCTCCACTCTGCACTCTGAAGCTCCACTCTGCACTCTGAAGCTCCACTCTGCACTCTGAAACTCCACTCTGCACTCTGAAGCTCCACTCTGAAGCTCCACTCTGCACTCTGAAGCTCCACTCTGAAGCTCCACTCTGCACTCTGAAGCTCCACTCTGAAGCTCCACTCTGCACTCTGAAGCTCCACTCTGAAGCTCCACTCTGCACTCTGAAGCTCCACTCTGAAGCTCCACTCTGCACTCTGAAGCTCCACTCTGAAGCTCCACTCTGAAGCTCCACTCTGAAGCGCCACTCTGAAGCGCCACTCTGAAGCTCCACTCTGAAGCTCCACTCTGAAGCTCCACTCTGAATCTGCAGCTCCACTCTGAATCTGCAGCTCCACTCTGCACTCTGAAGCTCCACTCTGAAGCTCCACTCTGAAGCTCCACTCTGAAGCTCCACTCTGAAGCTCCACTCTGCACTCTGAAGCTCCACTCTGCACTCTGAAGCTCCACTCTGCACTCTGAAGCTCCACTCTGCACTCTGAAGCTCCACTCTGAAGCTCCACTCTGCACTCTGAAGCTCCACTCTGAAGCTCCACTCTGCACTCTGAAGCTGCACTCTGAAGCTCCACTCTGCACTCTGAAGCTCCACTCTGCACTCTGAAGCTCCACTCTGCACTCTGAAGCTCCACTCTGCACTCTGAAGCTCCACTCTGAAGCTCCACTCTGCACTCTGAAGCTCCACTCTGCACTCTGAAGCTCCACTCTGCACTCTGAAGCTCCACTCTGAAGCTCCACTCTGCACTCTGAAGCTCCACTCTGAAGCTCCACTCTGCACTCTGAAGCTCCACTCTGAAGCGCCACTCTGAAGCTCCACTCTGCAGCTCCACTCTGAATCTGCAGCTCCACTCTGAATCTGCAGCTCCACTCTGAATCTGCAGCTCCACTCTGAATCTGCAGCTCCACTCTGCACTCTGAAGCTCCACTCTGAAGCTCCACTCTGAAGCTCCACTCTGAAGCTCCACTCTGAAGCTCCACTCTGAAGCTCCACTCTGCACTCTGAAGCTCCACTCTGCACTCTGAAGCTCCACTCTGCACTCTGAAGCTCCACTCTGCACTCTGAAGCTCCACTCTGAAGCTCCACTCTGCACTCTGAAGCTCCACTCTGCACTCTGAAGCTCCACTCTGCACTCTGAAGCTCCACTCTGAAGCTCCACTCTGCACTCTGAAGCTCCACTCTGAAGCTCCACTCTGCACTCTGAAGCTCCACTCTGCACTCTGAAGCTCCACTCTGAAGCTCCACTCTGCACTCTGAAGCTCCACTCTGAAGCTCCACTCTGCACTCTGAAGCTCCACTCTGAAGCTCCACTCTGCACTCTGAAGCTCCACTCTGCACTCTGAAGCTCCACTCTGAAGCTCCACTCTGCACTCTGAAGCTCCACTCTGCACTCTGAAGCTCCACTCTGAAGCTCCACTCTGAAGCTCCACTCTGAAGCTCCACTCTGCACTCTGAAGCTGCACTCTGAAGCTCCACTCTGCACTCTGAAGCTCCACTCTGCACTCTGAAACTCCACTCTGCACTCTGAAACTCCACTCTGCACTCTGAAGCTCCACTCTGAAGCTCCACTCTGCACTCTGAAGCTCCACTCTGAAGCTCCACTCTGCACTCTGAAGCTCCACTCTGAAGCTCCACTCTGCACTCTGAAGCTCCACTCTGAAGCTCCACTCTGCACTCTGAAGCTCCACTCTGAAGCTCCACTCTGCACTCTGAAGCTCCACTCTGAAGCTCCACTCTGAAGCTCCACTCTGAAGCGCCACTCTGAAGCGCCACTCTGAAGCTCCACTCTGAAGCTCCACTCTGAATCTGCAGCTCCACTCTGAATCTGCAGCTCCACTCTGAATCTGCAGCTCCACTCTGCACTCTGAAGCTCCACTCTGAAGCTCCACTCTGAAGCTCCACTCTGAAGCTCCACTCTGAAGCTCCACTCTGAAGCTCCACTCTGAAGCTCCACTCTGCACTCTGAAGCTCCACTCTGCACTCTGAAGCTCCACTCTGCACTCTGAAGCTCCACTCTGCACTCTGAAGCTCCACTCTGCACTCTGAAGCTCCACTCTGAAGCTCCACTCTGCACTCTGAAGCTCCACTCTGCACTCTGAAGCTCCACTCTGAAGCTCCACTCTGCACTCTGAAGCTCCACTCTGAAGCTCCACTCTGAAGCTCCACTCTGCACTCTGAAGCTCCACTCTGAAGCTCCACTCTGCACTCTGAAGCTCCACTCTGCACTCTGAAGCTCCACTCTGCACTCTGAAGCTCCACTCTGCACTCTGAAGCTCCACTCTGCACTCTGAAGCTCCACTCTGAAGCTCCACTCTGCACTCTGAAGCTCCACTCTGAAGCTCCACTCTGCACTCTGAAGCTCCACTCTGAAGCTCCACTCTGCACTCTGAAGCTCCACTCTGAAGCTCCACTCTGCACTCTGAAGCTCCACTCTGAAGCTCCACTCTGCACTCTGAAGCTCCACTCTGAAGCTCCACTCTGAAGCTCCACTCTGAAGCTCCACTCTGAAGCTCCACTCTGAAGCTCCACTCTGAAGCGCCACTCTGAAGCGCCACTCTGAAGCTCCACTCTGAAGCTCCACTCTGAATCTGCAGCTCCACTCTGAATCTGCAGCTCCACTCTGAATCTGCAGCTCCACTCTGAATCTGCAGCTCCACTCTGAATCTGAAGCTCCACTCTGAAGCTCCACTCTGAAGCTCCACTCTGAAGCTCCACTCTGAAGCTCCACTCTGAAGCTCCACTCTGAAGCTCCACTCTGAAGCTCCACTCTGAAGCTCCACTCTGAAGCTCCACTCTGAAGCTCCACTCTGCACTCTGAAGCTCCACTCTGCACTCTGAAGCTCCACTCTGCACTCTGAAGCTCCACTCTGCACTCTGAAGCTCCACTCTGCACTCTGAAGCTCCACTCTGAAGCTCCACTCTGCACTCTGAAGCTCCACTCTGCACTCTGAAGCTCCACTCTGAAGCTCCACTCTGCACTCTGAAGCTCCACTCTGAAGCTCCACTCTGAAGCTCCACTCTGCACTCTGAAGCTCCACTCTGAAGCTCCACTCTGCACTCTGAAGCTCCACTCTGCACTCTGAAGCTCCACTCTGCACTCTGAAGCTCCACTCTGCACTCTGAAGCTCCACTCTGCACTCTGAAGCTCCACTCTGAAGCTCCACTCTGCACTCTGAAGCTCCACTCTGAAGCTCCACTCTGCACTCTGAAGCTCCACTCTGAAGCTCCACTCTGCACTCTGAAGCTCCACTCTGAAGCTCCACTCTGCACTCTGAAGCTCCACTCTGAAGCTCCACTCTGCACTCTGAAGCTCCACTCTGAAGCTCCACTCTGAAGCTCCACTCTGAAGCTCCACTCTGAAGCTCCACTCTGAAGCTCCACTCTGAAGCGCCACTCTGAAGCGCCACTCTGAAGCTCCACTCTGAAGCTCCACTCTGAATCTGCAGCTCCACTCTGAATCTGCAGCTCCACTCTGAATCTGCAGCTCCACTCTGAATCTGAAGCTCCACTCTGAATCTGAAGCTCCACTCTGAAGCTCCACTCTGAAGCTCCACTCTGAAGCTCCACTCTGAAGCTCCACTCTGAAGCTCCACTCTGAAGCTCCACTCTGAAGCTCCACTCTGAAGCTCCACTCTGCACTCTGAAGCTCCACTCTGCACTCTGAAGCTCCACTCTGCACTCTGAAGCTCCACTCTGCACTCTGAAGCTCCACTCTGAAGCTCCACTCTGCACTCTGAAGCTCCACTCTGCACTCTGAAGCTCCACTCTGCACTCTGAAGCTCCACTCTGAAGCTCCACTCTGCACTCTGAAGCTCCACTCTGAAGCTCCACTCTGCACTCTGAAGCTCCACTCTGAAGCTCCACTCTGAAGCTCCACTCTGAAGCGCCACTCTGAAGCGCCACTCTGAAGCTCCACTCTGAAGCTCCACTCTGAATCTGCAGCTCCACTCTGAATCTGCAGCTCCACTCTGAATCTGCAGCTCCACTCTGCACTCTGAAGCTCCACTCTGAAGCTCCACTCTGAAGCTCCACTCTGAAGCTCCACTCTGAAGCTCCACTCTGAAGCTCCACTCTGCACTCTGAAGCTCCACTCTGCACTCTGAAGCTCCACTCTGCACTCTGAAGCTCCACTCTGCACTCTGAAGCTCCACTCTGAAGCTCCACTCTGAATCTGCAGCTCCACTCTGAATCTGCAGCTCCACTCTGCACTCTGAAGCTCCACTCTGAAGCTCCACTCTGCAGCTCCACTCTGAAGCTCCACTCTGCACTCTGAAGCTCCACTCTGCACTCTGAAGCTCCACTCTGCACTCTGAAGCTCCACTCTGCACTCTGAAGCTCCACTCTGAAGCTCCACTCTGCACTCTGAAGCTCCACTCTGCACTCTGAAGCTCCACTCTGAAGCTCCACTCTGCACTCTGAAGCTCCACTCTGAAGCTCCACTCTGCACTCTGAAGCTCCACTCTGCACTCTGAAGCTCCACTCTGAAGCTCCACTCTGCACTCTGAAGCTCCACTCTGCACTCTGAAGCTCCACTCTGCACTCTGAAGCTCCACTCTGCACTCTGAAGCTCCACTCTGCACTCTGAAGCTCCACTCTGAAGCTCCACTCTGCACTCTGAAGCTCCACTCTGAAGCTCCACTCTGCACTCTGAAGCTCCACTCTGAAGCTCCACTCTGCACTCTGAAGCTCCACTCTGAAGCTCCACTCTGAAGCTCCACTCTGCACTCTGAAGCTCCACTCTGAAGCTCCACTCTGCACTCTGAAGCTCCACTCTGCACTCTGCACTCTGAAGCTCCACTCTGAAGCTCCACTCTGCACTCTGAAGCTCCACTCTGCACTCTGAAGCTCCACTCTGCACTCTGAAGCTCCACTCTGCACTCTGAAGCTCCACTCTGCACTCTGAAGCTCCACTCTGAAGCTCCACTCTGCACTCTGAAGCTCCACTCTGCACTCTGAAGCTCCACTCTGAAGCTCCACTCTGCACTCTGAAGCTCCACTCTGCACTCTGAAGCTCCACTCTGAAGCTCCACTCTGCACTCTGAAGCTCCACTCTGAAGCTCCACTCTGAAGCTCCACTCTGAAGCTCCACTCTGAAGCTCCACTCTGAAGCTCCACTCTGAAGCTCCACTCTGAAGCTCCACTCTGAAGCTCCACTCTGAAGCGCCACTCTGAAGCGCCACTCTGAAGCTCCACTCTGAAGCGCCACTCTGAAGCGCCACTCTGAAGCGCCACTCTGAAGCTCCACTCTGAATCTGCAGCTCCACTCTGAATCTGCAGCTCCACTCTGAATCTGCAGCTCCACTCTGAATCTGCAGCTCCACTCTGCACTCTGAAGCTCCACTCTGAAGCTCCACTCTGAAGCTCCACTCTGAAGCTCCACTCTGAAGCTCCACTCTGAAGCTCCACTCTGAAGCTCCACTCTGCACTCTGAAGCTCCACTCTGCACTCTGAAGCTCCACTCTGCACTCTGAAGCTCCACTCTGCACTCTGAAGCTCCACTCTGCACTCTGAAGCTCCACTCTGAAGCTCCACTCTGCACTCTGAAGCTCCACTCTGAAGCTCCACTCTGCACTCTGAAGCTCCACTCTGAAGCTCCACTCTGCACTCTGAAGCTGCACTCTGAAGCTCCACTCTGCACTCTGAAGCTCCACTCTGCACTCTGAAGCTCCACTCTGCACTCTGAAGCTCCACTCTGCACTCTGAAGCTCCACTCTGAAGCTCCACTCTGCACTCTGAAGCTCCACTCTGAAGCTCCACTCTGCACTCTGAAGCTCCACTCTGCACTCTGAAGCTCCACTCTGAAGCTCCACTCTGCACTCTGAAGCTCCACTCTGAAGCTCCACTCTGCACTCTGAAGCTCCACTCTGAAGCTCCACTCTGCACTCTGAAGCTCCACTCTGAAGCTCCACTCTGCACTCTGAAGCTCCACTCTGCACTCTGAAGCTCCACTCTGAAGCTCCACTCTGCACTCTGAAGCTCCACTCTGAAGCTCCACTCTGCACTCTGAAGCTCCACTCTGCACTCTGAAGCTCCACTCTGAAGCTCCACTCTGCACTCTGAAGCTCCACTCTGAAGCTCCACTCTGCACTCTGAAGCTCCACTCTGAAGCTCCACTCTGCACTCTGAAGCTCCACTCTGAAGCTCCACTCTGCACTCTGAAGCTCCACTCTGAAGCTCCACTCTGCACTCTGAAGCTCCACTCTGAAGCTCCACTCTGCACTCTGAAGCTGCACTCTGAAGCTCCACTCTGCACTCTGAAGCTCCACTCTGCACTCTGAAGCTCCACTCTGCACTCTGAAACTCCACTCTGCACTCTGAAGCTCCACTCTGAAGCTCCACTCTGCACTCTGAAGCTCCACTCTGAAGCTCCACTCTGCACTCTGAAGCTCCACTCTGAAGCTCCACTCTGCACTCTGAAGCTCCACTCTGAAGCTCCACTCTGCACTCTGAAGCTCCACTCTGAAGCTCCACTCTGAAGCTCCACTCTGAAGCTCCACTCTGAAGCTCCACTCTGAAGCTCCACTCTGAAGCGCCACTCTGAAGCGCCACTCTGAAGCGCCACTCTGAAGCTCCACTCTGAAGCTCCACTCTGAATCTGCAGCTCCACTCTGAATCTGCAGCTCCACTCTGAATCTGCAGCTCCACTCTGAATCTGCAGCTCCACTCTGAATCTGCAGCTCCACTCTGCACTCTGAAGCTCCACTCTGAAGCTCCACTCTGAAGCTCCACTCTGAAGCTCCACTCTGCACTCTGAAGCTCCACTCTGCACTCTGAAGCTCCACTCTGCACTCTGAAGCTCCACTCTGCACTCTGAAGCTCCACTCTGAAGCTCCACTCTGAAGCTCCACTCTGCACTCTGAAGCTCCACTCTGAAGCTCCACTCTGCACTCTGAAGCTGCACTCTGAAGCTCCACTCTGCACTCTGAAGCTCCACTCTGCACTCTGAAGCTCCACTCTGCACTCTGAAGCTCCACTCTGCACTCTGAAGCTCCACTCTGAAGCTCCACTCTGCACTCTGAAGCTCCACTCTGCACTCTGAAGCTCCACTCTGCACTCTGAAGCTCCACTCTGAAGCTCCACTCTGCACTCTGAAGCTCCACTCTGAAGCTCCACTCTGCACTCTGAAGCTCCACTCTGAAGCGCCACTCTGAAGCTCCACTCTGCAGCTCCACTCTGAATCTGCAGCTCCACTCTGAATCTGCAGCTCCACTCTGAATCTGCAGCTCCACTCTGAATCTGCAGCTCCACTCTGCACTCTGAAGCTCCACTCTGAAGCTCCACTCTGAAGCTCCACTCTGAAGCTCCACTCTGAAGCTCCACTCTGCACTCTGAAGCTCCACTCTGCACTCTGAAGCTCCACTCTGCACTCTGAAGCTCCACTCTGCACTCTGAAGCTCCACTCTGAAGCTCCACTCTGCACTCTGAAGCTCCACTCTGCACTCTGAAGCTCCACTCTGCACTCTGAAGCTCCACTCTGAAGCTCCACTCTGCACTCTGAAGCTCCACTCTGCACTCTGAAGCTCCACTCTGAAGCTCCACTCTGCACTCTGAAGCTCCACTCTGAAGCTCCACTCTGCACTCTGAAGCTCCACTCTGAAGCTCCACTCTGCACTCTGAAGCTCCACTCTGAAGCTCCACTCTGCACTCTGAAGCTCCACTCTGAAGCTCCACTCTGCACTCTGAAGCTCCACTCTGCACTCTGAAGCTCCACTCTGAAGCTCCACTCTGCACTCTGAAGCTCCACTCTGCACTCTGAAGCTCCACTCTGAAGCTCCACTCTGCACTCTGAAGCTCCACTCTGAAGCTCCACTCTGCACTCTGAAGCTGCACTCTGAAGCTCCACTCTGCACTCTGAAGCTCCACTCTGCACTCTGAAACTCCACTCTGCACTCTGAAACTCCACTCTGCACTCTGAAGCTCCACTCTGAAGCTCCACTCTGCACTCTGAAGCTCCACTCTGAAGCTCCACTCTGCACTCTGAAGCTCCACTCTGAAGCTCCACTCTGCACTCTGAAGCTCCACTCTGAAGCTCCACTCTGCACTCTGAAGCTCCACTCTGAAGCTCCACTCTGAAGCTCCACTCTGAAGCGCCACTCTGAAGCGCCACTCTGAATCTGCAGCTCCACTCTGAATCTGCAGCTCCACTCTGAATCTGCAGCTCCACTCTGAATCTGCAGCTCCACTCTGAATCTGCAGCTCCACTCTGCACTCTGAAGCTCCACTCTGAAGCTCCACTCTGAAGCTCCACTCTGAAGCTCCACTCTGAAGCTCCACTCTGAAGCTCCACTCTGCACTCTGAAGCTCCACTCTGCACTCTGAAGCTCCACTCTGCACTCTGAAGCTCCACTCTGCACTCTGAAGCTCCACTCTGCACTCTGAAGCTCCACTCTGAAGCTCCACTCTGCACTCTGAAGCTCCACTCTGCACTCTGAAGCTCCACTCTGAAGCTCCACTCTGCACTCTGAAGCTCCACTCTGAAGCTCCACTCTGAAGCTCCACTCTGCACTCTGAAGCTCCACTCTGAAGCTCCACTCTGCACTCTGAAGCTCCACTCTGCACTCTGAAGCTCCACTCTGCACTCTGAAGCTCCACTCTGCACTCTGAAGCTCCACTCTGCACTCTGAAGCTCCACTCTGAAGCTCCACTCTGCACTCTGAAGCTCCACTCTGAAGCTCCACTCTGCACTCTGAAGCTCCACTCTGAAGCTCCACTCTGCACTCTGAAGCTCCACTCTGAAGCTCCACTCTGCACTCTGAAGCTCCACTCTGAAGCTCCACTCTGCACTCTGAAGCTCCACTCTGAAGCTCCACTCTGAAGCTCCACTCTGAAGCTCCACTCTGAAGCGCCACTCTGAAGCGCCACTCTGAAGCTCCACTCTGAAGCTCCACTCTGAATCTGCAGCTCCACTCTGAATCTGCAGCTCCACTCTGAATCTGCAGCTCCACTCTGAATCTGCAGCTCCACTCTGCACTCTGAAGCTCCACTCTGAAGCTCCACTCTGAAGCTCCACTCTGAAGCTCCACTCTGAAGCTCCACTCTGAAGCTCCACTCTGCACTCTGAAGCTCCACTCTGCACTCTGAAGCTCCACTCTGCACTCTGAAGCTCCACTCTGCACTCTGAAGCTCCACTCTGAAGCTCCACTCTGCACTCTGAAGCTCCACTCTGCACTCTGAAGCTCCACTCTGCACTCTGAAGCTCCACTCTGAAGCTCCACTCTGCACTCTGAAGCTCCACTCTGAAGCTCCACTCTGCACTCTGAAGCTCCACTCTGAAGCTCCACTCTGAAGCTCCACTCTGCACTCTGCACTCTGAAGCTCCACTCTGAAGCTCCACTCTGCACTCTGAAGCTCCACTCTGCACTCTGAAGCTCCACTCTGCACTCTGAAGCTCCACTCTGCACTCTGAAACTCCACTCTGCACTCTGAAGCTCCACTCTGAAGCTCCACTCTGAAGCTCCACTCTGCACTCTGCACTCTGAAGCTCCACTCTGAAGCTCCACTCTGCACTCTGAAGCTCCACTCTGAAGCTCCACTCTGAAGCTCCACTCTGAAGCGCCACTCTGAAGCGCCACTCTGAAGCGCCACTCTGAAGCGCCACTCTGAAGCGCCACTCTGAAGCGCCACTCTGAAGCGCCACTCTGAAGCTCCACTCTGAAGCTCCACTCTGAAGCTCCACTCTGAATCTGCAGCTCCACTCTGAATCTGCAGCTCCACTCTGAATCTGCAGCTCCACTCTGCACTCTGAAGCTCCACTCTGAAGCTCCACTCTGAAGCTCCACTCTGAAGCTCCACTCTGAAGCTCCACTCTGAAGCTCCACTCTGAAGCTCCACTCTGAAGCTCCACTCTGCACTCTGAAGCTCCACTCTGCACTCTGAAGCTCCACTCTGCACTCTGAAGCTCCACTCTGCACTCTGAAGCTCCACTCTGCACTCTGAAGCTCCACTCTGAAGCTCCACTCTGCACTCTGAAGCTCCACTCTGCACTCTGAAGCTCCACTCTGCACTCTGAAGCTCCACTCTGAAGCTCCACTCTGCACTCTGAAGCTCCACTCTGAAGCTCCACTCTGCACTCTGAAGCTCCACTCTGAAGCTCCACTCTGAAGCTCCACTCTGAAGCGCCACTCTGAAGCGCCACTCTGAAGCTCCACTCTGAAGCTCCACTCTGAATCTGCAGCTCCACTCTGAATCTGCAGCTCCACTCTGAATCTGCAGCTCCACTCTGCACTCTGAAGCTCCACTCTGAAGCTCCACTCTGAAGCTCCACTCTGAAGCTCCACTCTGAAGCTCCACTCTGAAGCTCCACTCTGAAGCTCCACTCTGAAGCTCCACTCTGCACTCTGAAGCTCCACTCTGCACTCTGAAGCTCCACTCTGCACTCTGAAGCTCCACTCTGCACTCTGAAGCTCCACTCTGAAGCTCCACTCTGAATCTGCAGCTCCACTCTGAATCTGCAGCTCCACTCTGCACTCTGAAGCTCCACTCTGAAGCTCCACTCTGCAGCTCCACTCTGAAGCTCCACTCTGAAGCTCCACTCTGCACTCTGAAGCTCCACTCTGCACTCTGAAGCTCCACTCTGCACTCTGAAGCTCCACTCTGCACTCTGAAGCTCCACTCTGCACTCTGAAGCTCCACTCTGAAGCTCCACTCTGCACTCTGAAGCTCCACTCTGCACTCTGAAGCTCCACTCTGAAGCTCCACTCTGCACTCTGAAGCTCCACTCTGAAGCTCCACTCTGCACTCTGAAGCTCCACTCTGAAGCTCCACTCTGCACTCTGAAGCTCCACTCTGAAGCTCCACTCTGCACTCTGAAGCTCCACTCTGCACTCTGAAGCTCCACTCTGCACTCTGAAGCTCCACTCTGCACTCTGAAGCTCCACTCTGAAGCTCCACTCTGCACTCTGAAGCTCCACTCTGAAGCTCCACTCTGCACTCTGAAGCTCCACTCTGAAGCTCCACTCTGCACTCTGAAGCTCCACTCTGAAGCTCCACTCTGCACTCTGAAGCTCCACTCTGAAGCTCCACTCTGCACTCTGAAGCTCCACTCTGCACTCTGCACTCTGAAGCTCCACTCTGAAGCTCCACTCTGCACTCTGAAGCTCCACTCTGCACTCTGAAGCTCCACTCTGCACTCTGAAGCTCCACTCTGCACTCTGAAACTCCACTCTGCACTCTGAAGCTCCACTCTGAAGCTCCACTCTGCACTCTGAAGCTCCACTCTGCACTCTGAAGCTCCACTCTGAAGCTCCACTCTGCACTCTGAAGCTCCACTCTGAAGCTCCACTCTGCACTCTGAAGCTCCACTCTGAAGCTCCACTCTGCACTCTGAAGCTCCACTCTGAAGCTCCACTCTGAAGCTCCACTCTGAAGCTCCACTCTGAAGCTCCACTCTGAAGCTCCACTCTGAAGCGCCACTCTGAAGCGCCACTCTGAAGCGCCACTCTGAAGCGCCACTCTGAAGCGCCACTCTGAAGCTCCACTCTGAATCTGCAGCTCCACTCTGAATCTGCAGCTCCACTCTGAATCTGCAGCTCCACTCTGAATCTGCAGCTCCACTCTGAATCTGCAGCTCCACTCTGCACTCTGAAGCTCCACTCTGAAGCTCCACTCTGAAGCTCCACTCTGAAGCTCCACTCTGAAGCTCCACTCTGAAGCTCCACTCTGAAGCTCCACTCTGAAGCTCCACTCTGAAGCTCCACTCTGAAGCTCCACT
Organism: Lissotriton helveticus; assembly: GCF_964261635.1. Classification (NCBI taxonomy): domain Eukaryota; kingdom Metazoa; phylum Chordata; class Amphibia; order Caudata; family Salamandridae; genus Lissotriton; species Lissotriton helveticus. Next base: position 1,813,853,168 of record NC_136061.1, on the reverse strand, counting down.
CTGAAGCTCCACTCTGAAGCTCCACTCTGCACTCTGAAGCTCCACTCTGCACTCTGAAGCTCCACTCTGCACTCTGAAGCTCCACTCTGCACTCTGAAGCTCCACTCTGCACTCTGAAGCTCCACTCTGAAGCTCCACTCTGCACTCTGAAGCTCCACTCTGAAGCTCCACTCTGCACTCTGAAGCTCCACTCTGAAGCTCCACTCTGCACTCTGAAGCTGCACTCTGAAGCTCCACTCTGCACTCTGAAGCTCCACTCTGCACTCTGAAGCTCCACTCTGCACTCTGAAGCTCCACTCTGCACTCTGAAGCTCCACTCTGAAGCTCCACTCTGCACTCTGAAGCTCCACTCTGAAGCTCCACTCTGCACTCTGAAGCTCCACTCTGCACTCTGAAGCTCCACTCTGAAGCTCCACTCTGCACTCTGAAGCTCCACTCTGAAGCTCCACTCTGCACTCTGAAGCTCCACTCTGAAGCTCCACTCTGCACTCTGAAGCTCCACTCTGAAGCTCCACTCTGCACTCTGAAGCTCCACTCTGCACTCTGAAGCTCCACTCTGAAGCTCCACTCTGCACTCTGAAGCTCCACTCTGAAGCTCCACTCTGCACTCTGAAGCTCCACTCTGAAGCTCCACTCTGCACTCTGAAGCTCCACTCTGAAGCTCCACTCTGCACTCTGAAGCTCCACTCTGAAGCTCCACTCTGCACTCTGAAGCTCCACTCTGAAGCTCCACTCTGCACTCTGAAGCTCCACTCTGAAGCTCCACTCTGCACTCTGAAGCTCCACTCTGAAGCTCCACTCTGCACTCTGAAGCTGCACTCTGAAGCTCCACTCTGCACTCTGAAGCTCCACTCTGCACTCTGAAGCTCCACTCTGCACTCTGAAACTCCACTCTGCACTCTGAAGCTCCACTCTGAAGCTCCACTCTGCACTCTGAAGCTCCACTCTGAAGCTCCACTCTGCACTCTGAAGCTCCACTCTGAAGCTCCACTCTGCACTCTGAAGCTCCACTCTGAAGCTCCACTCTGCACTCTGAAGCTCCACTCTGAAGCTCCACTCTGCACTCTGAAGCTCCACTCTGAAGCTCCACTCTGAAGCTCCACTCTGAAGCGCCACTCTGAAGCGCCACTCTGAAGCGCCACTCTGAAGCGCCACTCTGAAGCGCCACTCTGAAGCTCCACTCTGAATCTGCAGCTCCACTCTGAATCTGCAGCTCCACTCTGAATCTGCAGCTCCACTCTGAATCTGCAGCTCCACTCTGCACTCTGAAGCTCCACTCTGAAGCTCCACTCTGAAGCTCCACTCTGAAGCTCCACTCTGCACTCTGAAGCTCCACTCTGCACTCTGAAGCTCCACTCTGCACTCTGAAGCTCCACTCTGCACTCTGAAGCTCCACTCTGAAGCTCCACTCTGAAGCTCCACTCTGCACTCTGAAGCTCCACTCTGAAGCTCCACTCTGCACTCTGAAGCTGCACTCTGAAGCTCCACTCTGCACTCTGAAGCTCCACTCTGCACTCTGAAGCTCCACTCTGCACTCTGAAGCTCCACTCTGCACTCTGAAGCTCCACTCTGAAGCTCCACTCTGCACTCTGAAGCTCCACTCTGCACTCTGAAGCTCCACTCTGCACTCTGAAGCTCCACTCTGAAGCTCCACTCTGCACTCTGAAGCTCCACTCTGAAGCTCCACTCTGCACTCTGAAGCTCCACTCTGAAGCGCCACTCTGAAGCTCCACTCTGCAGCTCCACTCTGAATCTGCAGCTCCACTCTGAATCTGCAGCTCCACTCTGAATCTGCAGCTCCACTCTGAATCTGCAGCTCCACTCTGCACTCTGAAGCTCCACTCTGAAGCTCCACTCTGAAGCTCCACTCTGAAGCTCCACTCTGAAGCTCCACTCTGAAGCTCCACTCTGCACTCTGAAGCTCCACTCTGCACTCTGAAGCTCCACTCTGCACTCTGAAGCTCCACTCTGCACTCTGAAGCTCCACTCTGAAGCTCCACTCTGCACTCTGAAGCTCCACTCTGCACTCTGAAGCTCCACTCTGCACTCTGAAGCTCCACTCTGCACTCTGAAGCTCCACTCTGAAGCTCCACTCTGCACTCTGAAGCTCCACTCTGCACTCTGAAGCTCCACTCTGCACTCTGAAGCTCCACTCTGAAGCTCCACTCTGCACTCTGAAGCTCCACTCTGAAGCTCCACTCTGCACTCTGAAGCTCCACTCTGCACTCTGAAGCTCCACTCTGAAGCTCCACTCTGCACTCTGAAGCTCCACTCTGAAGCTCCACTCTGCACTCTGAAGCTCCACTCTGAAGCTCCACTCTGCACTCTGAAGCTCCACTCTGAAGCTCCACTCTGCACTCTGAAGCTCCACTCTGAAGCTCCACTCTGCACTCTGAAGCTCCACTCTGCACTCTGAAGCTCCACTCTGAAGCTCCACTCTGCACTCTGAAGCTCCACTCTGCACTCTGAAGCTCCACTCTGAAGCTCCACTCTGCACTCTGAAGCTCCACTCTGAAGCTCCACTCTGCACTCTGAAGCTGCACTCTGAAGCTCCACTCTGCACTCTGAAGCTCCACTCTGCACTCTGAAACTCCACTCTGCACTCTGAAACTCCACTCTGCACTCTGAAGCTCCACTCTGAAGCTCCACTCTGCACTCTGAAGCTCCACTCTGAAGCTCCACTCTGCACTCTGAAGCTCCACTCTGAAGCTCCACTCTGCACTCTGAAGCTCCACTCTGAAGCTCCACTCTGCACTCTGAAGCTCCACTCTGAAGCTCCACTCTGCACTCTGAAGCTCCACTCTGAAGCTCCACTCTGAAGCTCCACTCTGAAGCGCCACTCTGAAGCGCCACTCTGAAGCTCCACACTCTGAAGCTCCACTCTGAAGCTCCACTTCTGAAGCTCCACTCTGAATCTGCAGCTCCACTCTGAATCTGCAGCTCCACTCTGAATCTGCAGCTCCACTCTGCACTCTGAAGCTCCACTCTGCACTCTGAAGCTCCACTCTGAAGCTCCACTCTGAAGCTCCACTCTGAAGCTCCACTCTGAAGCTCCACTCGCCTCTGAAGCTCCACTCTGAAGCTCCACTCTGCACTCTGAAGCTCCACTCTGCACTCTGAAGCTCCACTCTGCACTCTGAAGCTCCACTCTGCACTCTGAAGCTCCACTCTGCACTCTGAAGCTCCACTCTGCACTCTGAAGCTCCACTCTGAAGCTCCACTTGAAGCTGCACTCTGAGTATCGAAAGCTCCACTCTGCACTCTGAAGCTCCACTCTGAAGCTCCACTCTGCACTCTGAAGCTCCACTCTGAAGCTCCACTCTGAAGCTCCACTCTGCACTCTGAAGCTCCACTCTGAAGCTCCACTCTGCACTCTGAAGCTCCACTCTGCACTCTGAAGCTCCACTCTGCACTCTGAAGCTCCACTCTGCACTCTGAAGCTCCACTCTGCACTCTGAAGCTCCACTCTGAAGCTCCACTCTGCACTCTGAAGCTCCACTCTGAAGCTCCACTCTGCACTCTGAAGCTCCACTCTGAAGCTCCACTCTGCACTCTGAAGCTCCACTCTGAAGCTCCACTCTGCACTCTGAAGCTCCACTCTGAAGCTCCACTCTGCACTCTGAAGCTCCACTCTGAAGCTCCACTCTGCACTCTGAAGCTCCACTCTGAAGCTCCACTCTGAAGCTCCACTCTGAAGCTCCACTCTGAAGCGCCACTCTGAAGCGCCACTGAAGCGGCAACTCCTGAAGCTCCACTGACTGAAGCTCCACTCTGAATCTGCAGCTCCACTCTGAATCTGCAGCTCCACTCTGAATCTGCAGCTCCACTCTGAATCTGCAGCTCCACTCTGCACTCTGAAGCTCCACTCTGAAGCTCCACTCTGAAGCTCCACTCTGAAGCTCCACTCTGAAGCTCCACTCTGAAGCTCCACTCTGAAGCTCCACTCTGCACTCTGAAGCTCCACTCTGCACTCTGAAGCTCCACTCTGCACTCTGAAGCTCCACTCTGCACTCTGAAGCTCCACTCTGAAGCTCCACTCTGCACTCTGAAGCTCCACTCTGCACTCTGAAGCTCCACTCTGCACTCTGAAGCTCCACTCTGAAGCTCCACTCTGCACTCTGAAGCTCCACTCTGAAGCTCCACTCTGCACTCTGAAGCTCCACTCTGAAGCTCCACTCTGAAGCTCCACTCTGAAGCGCCACTCTGAAGCGCCACTCTGAAGCTCCACTCTGAAGCTCCACTCTGAATCTGCAGCTCCACTCTGAATCTGCAGCTCCACTCTGAATCTGCAGCTCCACTCTGCTCCACTCTGAAGCTCCACTCTGAAGCTCCACTCTGAAGCTCCACTCTGAAGCTCCACTCTGAAGCTCCACTCTGAAGCTCCACTCTGCACTCTGAAGCTCCACTCTGCACTCTGAAGCTCCACTCTGCACTCTGAAGCTCCACTCTGCACTCTGAAGCTCCACTCTGAAGCTCCACTCTGAATCTGCAGCTCCACTCTGAATCTGCAGCTCCACTCTGCACTCTGAAGCTCCACTCTGAAGCTCCACTCTGCAGCTCCACTCTGAAGCTCCACTCTGCACTCTGAAGCTCCACTCTGCACTCTGAAGCTCCACTCTGCACTCTGAAGCTCCACTCTGCACTCTGAAGCTCCACTCTGCACTCTGAAGCTCCACTCTGAAGCTCCACTCTGCACTCTGAAGCTCCACTCTGCACTCTGAAGCTCCACTCTGAAGCTCCACTCTGCACTCTGAAGCTCCACTCTGAAGCTCCACTCTGCACTCTGAAGCTCCACTCTGAAGCTCCACTCTGCACTCTGAAGCTCCACTCTGCACTCTGAAGCTCCACTCTGCACTCTGAAGCTCCACTCTGCACTCTGAAGCTCCACTCTGCACTCTGAAGCTCCACTCTGAAGCTCCACTCTGCACTCTGAAGCTCCACTCTGAAGCTCCACTCTGCACTCTGAAGCTCCACTCTGAAGCTCCACTCTGCACTCTGAAGCTCCACTCTGAAGCTCCACTCTGAAGCTCCACTCTGCACTCTGAAGCTCCACTCTGAAGCTCCACTCTGCACTCTGAAGCTCCACTCTGCACTCTGCACTCTGAAGCTCCACTCTGAAGCTCCACTCTGCACTCTGAAGCTCCACTCTGCACTCTGAAGCTCCACTCTGCACTCTGAAGCTCCACTCTGCACTCTGAAACTCCACTCTGCACTCTGAAGCTCCACTCTGAAGCTCCACTCTGCAGCTCCACTCTGCACTCTGAAGCTCCACTCTGAAGCTCCACTCTGCACTCTGAAGCTCCACTCTGAAGCTCCACTCTGCACTCTGAAGCTCCACTCTGAAGCTCCACTCTGCACTCTGAAGCTCCACTCTGAAGCTCCACTCTGAAGCTCCACTCTGAAGCTCCACTCTGAAGCTCCACTCTGAAGCTCCACTCTGAAGCGCCACTCTGAAGCGCCACTCTGAAGCGCCACTCTGAAGCGCCACTCTGAAGCGCCACTCTGAAGCGCCACTCTGAAGCTCCACTCTGAATCTGCAGCTCCACTCTGAATCTGCAGCTCCACTCTGAATCTGCAGCTCCACTCTGAATCTGCAGCTCCACTCTGAATCTGCAGCTCCACTCTGCACTCTGAAGCTCCACTCTGAAGCTCCACTCTGAAGCTCCACTCTGAAGCTCCACTCTGAAGCTCCACTCTGAAGCTCCACTCTGAAGCTCCACTCTGCACTCTGAAGCTCCACTCTGCACTCTGAAGCTCCACTCTGCACTCTGAAGCTCCACTCTGCACTCTGAAGCTCCACTCTGCACTCTGAAGCTCCACTCTGAAGCTCCACTCTGCACTCTGAAGCTCCACTCTGAAGCTCCACTCTGCACTCTGAAGCTCCACTCTGAAGCTCCACTCTGCACTCTGAAGCTGCACTCTGAAGCTCCACTCTGCACTCTGAAGCTCCACTCTGCACTCTGAAGCTCCACTCTGCACTCTGAAGCTCCACTCTGCACTCTGAAGCTCCACTCTGAAGCTCCACTCTGCACTCTGAAGCTCCACTCTGAAGCTCCACTCTGCACTCTGAAGCTCCACTCTGCACTCTGAAGCTCCACTCTGAAGCTCCACTCTGCACTCTGAAGCTCCACTCTGAAGCTCCACTCTGCACTCTGAAGCTCCACTCTGAAGCTCCACTCTGCACTCTGAAGCTCCACTCTGAAGCTCCACTCTGCACTCTGAAGCTCCACTCTGCACTCTGAAGCTCCACTCTGAAGCTCCACTCTGCACTCTGAAGCTCCACTCTGCACTCTGAAGCTCCACTCTGAAGCTCCACTCTGCACTCTGAAGCTCCACTCTGAAGCTCCACTCTGCACTCTGAAGCTCCACTCTGAAGCTCCACTCTGCACTCTGAAGCTCCACTCTGAAGCTCCACTCTGAAGCTCCACTCTGCACTCTGAAGCTCCACTCTGAAGCTCCACTCTGCACTCTGAAGCTGCACTCTGAAGCTCCACTCTGCACTCTGAAGCTCCACTCTGCACTCTGAAACTCCACTCTGCACTCTGAAGCTCCACTCTGAAGCTCCACTCTGCACTCTGAAGCTCCACTCTGAAGCTCCACTCTGCACTCTGAAGCTCCACTCTGAAGCTCCACTCTGCACTCTGAAGCTCCACTCTGAAGCTCCACTCTGCACTCTGAAGCTCCACTCTGAAGCTCCACTCTGCACTCTGAAGCTCCACTCTGAAGCTCCACTCTGAAGCTCCACTCTGAAGCGCCACTCTGAAGCGCCACTCTGAAGCGCCACTCTGAAGCTCCACTCTGAAGCTCCACTCTGAATCTGCAGCTCCACTCTGAATCTGCAGCTCCACTCTGAATCTGCAGCTCCACTCTGAATCTGTAGCTCCACTCTGAATCTGCAGCTCCACTCTGCACTCTGAAGCTCCACTCTGAAGCTCCACTCTGAAGCTCCACTCTGAAGCTCCACTCTGCACTCTGAAGCTCCACTCTGCACTCTGAAGCTCCACTCTGCACTCTGAAGCTCCACTCTGCACTCTGAAGCTCCACTCTGAAGCTCCACTCTGAAGCTCCACTCTGCACTCTGAAGCTCCACTCTGAAGCTCCACTCTGCACTCTGAAGCTGCACTCTGAAGCTCCACTCTGCACTCTGAAGCTCCACTCTGCACTCTGAAGCTCCACTCTGCACTCTGAAGCTCCACTCTGAAGCTCCACTCTGCACTCTGAAGCTCCACTCTGCACTCTGAAGCTCCACTCTGCACTCTGAAGCTCCACTCTGAAGCTCCACTCTGCACTCTGAAGCTCCACTCTGAAGCTCCACTCTGCACTCTGAAGCTCCACTCTGAAGCGCCACTCTGAAGCTCCACTCTGCAGCTCCACTCTGAATCTGCAGCTCCACTCTGAATCTGCAGCTCCACTCTGAATCTGCAGCTCCACTCTGAATCTGCAGCTCCACTCTGCACTCTGAAGCTCCACTCTGAAGCTCCACTCTGAAGCTCCACTCTGAAGCTCCACTCTGAAGCTCCACTCTGCACTCTGAAGCTCCACTCTGCACTCTGAAGCTCCACTCTGCACTCTGAAGCTCCACTCTGCACTCTGAAGCTCCACTCTGCACTCTGAAACTCCACTCTGCACTCTGAAGCTCCACTCTGAAGCTCCACTCTGCACTCTGAAGCTCCACTCTGCACTCTGAAGCTCCACTCTGAAGCTCCACTCTGCACTCTGAAGCTCCACTCTGAAGCTCCACTCTGCACTCTGAAGCTCCACTCTGAAGCTCCACTCTGCACTCTGAAGCTCCACTCTGAAGCTCCACTCTGAAGCTCCACTCTGAAGCTCCACTCTGAAGCGCCACTCTGAAGCGCCACTCTGAAGCGCCACTCTGAAGCGCCACTCTGAAGCGCCACTCTGAAGCGCCACTCTGAAGCTCCACTCTGAATCTGCAGCTCCACTCTGAATCTGCAGCTCCACTCTGAATCTGCAGCTCCACTCTGAATCTGCAGCTCCACTCTGAATCTGCAGCTCCACTCTGCACTCTGAAGCTCCACTCTGAAGCTCCACTCTGAAGCTCCACTCTGAAGCTCCACTCTGAAGCTCCACTCTGAAGCTCCACTCTGAAGCTCCACTCTGAAGCTCCACTCTGAAGCTCCACTCTGAAGCTCCACTCTGAAGCTCCACTCTGCACTCTGAAGCTCCACTCTGCACTCTGAAGCTCCACTCTGCACTCTGAAGCTCCACTCTGCACTCTGAAGCTCCACTCTGAAGCTCCACTCTGCACTCTGAAGCTCCACTCTGCACTCTGAAGCTCCACTCTGAAGCTCCACTCTGCACTCTGAAGCTCCACTCTGAAGCTCCACTCTGCACTCTGAAGCTCCACTCTGAAGCTCCACTCTGCACTCTGAAGCTCCACTCTGAAGCTCCACTCTGCACTCTGAAGCTCCACTCTGAAGCTCCACTCTGCACTCTGAAGCTCCACTCTGCACTCTGAAGCTCCACTCTGAAGCTCCACTCTGCACTCTGAAGCTCCACTCTGCACTCTGAAGCTCCACTCTGAAGCTCCACTCTGCACTCTGAAGCTCCACTCTGAAGCTCCACTCTGCACTCTGAAGCTGCACTCTGAAGCTCCACTCTGCACTCTGAAGCTCCACTCTGCACTCTGAAACTCCACTCTGCACTCTGAAACTCCACTCTGCACTCTGAAGCTCCACTCTGAAGCTCCACTCTGCACTCTGAAGCTCCACTCTGAAGCTCCACTCTGCACTCTGAAGCTCCACTCTGAAGCTCCACTCTGCACTCTGAAGCTCCACTCTGAAGCTCCACTCTGCACTCTGAAGCTCCACTCTGAAGCTCCACTCTGAAGCTCCACTCTGAAGCTCCACTCTGAAGCGCCACTCTGAAGCGCCACTCTGAAGCTCCACTCTGAATCTGCAGCTCCACTCTGAATCTGCAGCTCCACTCTGAATCTGCAGCTCCACTCTGAATCTGCAGCTCCACTCTGAATCTGCAGCTCCACTCTGCACTCTGAAGCTCCACTCTGAAGCTCCACTCTGAAGCTCCACTCTGAAGCTCCACTCTGAAGCTCCACTCTGAAGCTCCACTCTGAAGCTCCACTCTGCACTCTGAAGCTCCACTCTGCACTCTGAAGCTCCACTCTGCACTCTGAAGCTCCACTCTGCACTCTGAAGCTCCACTCTGCACTCTGAAGCTCCACTCTGAAGCTCCACTCTGCACTCTGAAGCTCCACTCTGCACTCTGAAGCTCCACTCTGAAGCTCCACTCTGCACTCTGAAGCTCCACTCTGAAGCTCCACTCTGAAGCTCCACTCTGCACTCTGAAGCTCCACTCTGAAGCTCCACTCTGCACTCTGAAGCTCCACTCTGCACTCTGAAGCTCCACTCTGCACTCTGAAGCTCCACTCTGCACTCTGAAGCTCCACTCTGCACTCTGAAGCTCCACTCTGAAGCTCCACTCTGCACTCTGAAGCTCCACTCTGAAGCTCCACTCTGCACTCTGAAGCTCCACTCTGAAGCTCCACTCTGCACTCTGAAGCTCCACTCTGAAGCTCCACTCTGCACTCTGAAGCTCCACTCTGAAGCTCCACTCTGCACTCTGAAGCTCCACTCTGAAGCTCCACTCTGCACTCTGAAGCTCCACTCTGAAGCTCCACTCTGAAGCTCCACTCTGAAGCCGCCCTCTGAAGCGCCACTCTGAAGCTCCACTCTGAAGCCACTCTGAAGCTCCACTCTGAAGCTCCACTCTGCACTCTGAAGCTCCACTCTGAAGCTCCACTCTGCACTCTGAACTCCACTCTGAAGCTCCACTCTGAAGCTCCACTCTGCACTCTGAAGCTCCACTCTGAAGCTCCACTCTGCACTCTGAAGCTCCACTCTGCACTCTGCACTCTGAAGCTCCACTCTGAAGCTCCACTCTGCACTCTGAAGCTCCACTCTGCACTCTGAAGCTCCACTCTGCACTCTAAGGCTGCCTCTGAAGCTCCACTCTGCACTCTGAAACTCCACTCTGCACTCTGAAGCTCCACTCTGAAGCTCCACTCTGCAGCTCCACTCTGCACTCTGAAGCTCCACTCTGAAGCTCCACTCTGCACTCTGAAGCTCCACTCTGAAGCTCCACTCTGCACTCTGAAGCTCCACTCTGAAGCTCCACTCTGCACTCTGAAGCTCCACTCTGAAGCTCCACTCTGAAGCTCCACTCTGAAGCTCCACTCTGAAGCGCCACTCTGAAGCGCCACTCTGAAGCGCCACTCTGAAGCGCCACTCTGAAGCGCCACTCTGAAGCTCCACTCTGAATCTGCAGCTCCACTCTGAATCTGCAGCTCCACTCTGAATCTGCAGCTCCACTCTGAATCTGCAGCTCCACTCTGAATCTGCAGCTCCACTCTGAATCTGCAGCTCCACTCTGCACTCTGAAGCTCCACTCTGCACTCTGAAGCTCCACTCTGAAGCTCCACTCTGAAGCTCCACTCTGAAGCTCCACTCTGAAGCTCCACTCTGAAGCTCCACTCTGAAGCTCCACTCTGCACTCTGAAGCTCCACTCTGCACTCTGAAGCTCCACTCTGCACTCTGAAGCTCCACTCTGAAGAGCCCCACTCTGAAGCTCCACTCTGCACTCTGAAGCTCCACTCTGAAGCTCCACTCTGCACTCTGAAGCTCCACTCTGAAGCTCCACTCTGCACTCTGAAGCTCCACTCT